>NC_080023.1:143648829-144250667 GCF_030020395.1 Manis pentadactyla | reverse complement strand
ATATTTAATTGAAGACTGATTGTAGCTTAAAATGTCTAAGGGCATTTAATTAAATGATGGTAATCATGATGAGTATTTAACATGATGAACTTTAGTTAATTGAATATGTGTAAATTAACAAGTGCAAGTGATCTTTTTACAAAAATAGCTTTATGAATTAAATAGTAAGCTTTGAGATTTGACATTTTAAAAATAATGTGGCTTTTCAATTTGCAACCTTAGTTAATGGAGCATTATTTAGAACCAAAATAATTATAAGAAGCTATTTCCGCAAAAATAGGCTTCCCTCAGACTTCATATGACTCACATTAACGTTTTTCAGTGAAGATACAGAGATATATATAGAGAGAGTTGAAGTCTCTCAGAACAAGGTTCAGGAGAGATTATTTTATCTCACTCTATTTTATTTTAAACATGTTTAAAGGAAGAAAGGAAAGAAAAATATGACAGATGAAAAGAGATTGAAGGCACATACATATAGCCTTTCTTTCTTATCTGGTAAAAACAAAAAAATAAACATTTTACACCAAAAATGATTGTGTCTCCACAGTAACTTTTAAGGAAGCATTGACTTACCTCTAACAGGAGATGGCAACTTAAGTTAAACTATAAGTGCAAGTTCTGATTATTGTATTTTATGGCTGGAGGATGAAAATCTGTTGGTGAAATAGTTTTGATACTCTGAGATACTGCAGTATGTCAGGTTGATGATTCTGAGAGTCATTTCTTATGTTCTGATATATTCTAGAGGCGCAGAAGCACTAGGACAAATAATTTAACATTTATAGATCAGGAATATAACTACTAACAAAAATAAAGAAGACTCTTTAATGTCCTTATTAATATCACATATATAGACTAAACACAAAGTATAGCAAAATTTATTTCACTGATTTTTATTTATATAAAGGTATAGTTTCCCCCAAATGTGATATATATATCTGCTAAAAATAAAAAGATATTGAATTAGATGGGCTATATAATCTGTCTCATATCATCTCATCACATGGTGAGATAGTATCTAAAAGCATTTTTTTTTCTTTTCTACCCTTCCTTTTCACTGACTATCTTCTTTGCTTAGTTACATGAAACTACACTATCTCGAAGAGAATAAGGATTGTTAGAACATAGGAAAAAGAGAAATGCTCAATTGTTTTTACTTTCAGTTTGGACCCCTAAGCTTCCAAAGAATAGGCCCGGGCAGGAACTCGGTATGGCAGATATAGGAGGAAAGTTTGCTGAACCTGCTCCTAGCCTTTCCTGGAGACCCAATCCATGAATTACCTGGGCCGACAGCAAGTCATGCATGAACTGAAGAAGGTGATGTTCAGTATGTGTTAGAATTGCTTGGATGATTTGCTGAAGCACAGACACCTTGGATGCTTCCCTAGGGTTTCTGAAGTAAATCTGGAGTAAGTCTTGAGGATTTGCATTTCTAATTCCCAGCTGATGCTGGCGCTGCTGGTCTGCAGAACCTGAGAACCCGTAATTAAGGGGATGGGGCAGTGGTACAGAGACAACAAGAGGAGTTGACAAATCCTTTTCCAAATGAAGTCTCTTCCGACTAGCTCTGGAAAGCCATGAGGAAATACAGCTAATGCTTGCATATCATCCCACAGCCAATCAAATAAGAGCTTATATCACCTGGCCATGGAGCTGTTCTCCAGGTCCCTGGAGAGGAGGGCCCATTAAAGTTGCCAACTGCTAGCCTATAGTATTTGGCCCTGTTCTGAAATTTTGCATAATTCCATGCAAACAGCCTCTTGGGTGCCCATTGTTTTTAAGAGCCCAATTATTTGTAAATACCAGAAAGCAGAGGATGGGGCTCTACATAAAAAGGTGTTGAAACTTTTTCGTGTGGGAAAGAAAGTCTTAGCACCATACTTGGATGGGACCAGATGTGGCAAATCCTCACCCATTATGCTCCAAGGCTCCTTCCATGTTTTACATACTATGATTCTACATATTATGTATAAATGCTCCAATTTTCCTCTTCTCCTCGTACGTGTTTTTCTTTACAATCTCTCCTGGTGTTTTTATGAGACATATCCCCTCTGATATCAGCCAGACCCACTCAAATATCCTGTGAGCTGTGAGTGGAGTGCATTTAGCACTGATTACTTTTAAAAAGTTGCTGTTGCTTCCTACAAAGACATTTCTAAACTTCTCCGTAGTCTACCACATCTTCTTCCTCAGTGACTGTATTAGCACAGAGAGGATGTCCCTAAGTATTTTTCAAGTCTAAAGTATCCAAAATAGTCCTTTGATTTTAATCCAAACATCTCTACCATTCTTGATCTCCAGGGAAGAAACAATCAGCTCAGTGCTGCAACACAGATGTGAAAAAAGCTATGCCAGAGAAATCTCCACGCTGGTCCACATGGCGCTAAAGGTAAACACAAAATCTATGTTTTGTAACATCTCCTTCCAATCATATGACAACTTGGGTCTGGATGGAACATGTGGACATCAGGCATTGAACAAATCCTGATGGCCTATCTGGCAGTCATTGTCCTGGATAAAGATTGGGAGGGAAAAAGGTCATGGGAAGCTGTACTATGTCAGAACTTAGCCCACCCATTATCCAAGGCCCATGCCATGCCATGCAACCTGCTTTCAAAGAGAGAGCTTGGTCCTATAAAGAATTTGGAATATCTCAATTTGTACTGCATGCCTCTGAGCTGGGCAGGTTATCAACAGATGGCTGAGGGTGAAACCATGTTGGAGGTGAGATGAATCCTAAGGTCTGTGGTCTCCTCACAGCCTTTGGAGCCACCAACTTCAGTGTCCACAATACCTGAGCAGACCATACAACTAATAGTCAAAGGAATGGGGCAACGTAGGATCTTTTACATTATTGTCTTTTGTGACATCTAAGAAATACTGTGGAAAGAAAACTTTCAACACAATAAACATTGGCCATCTCCCTATGAACACATTTCATGTGTACATATGTGTCTTCTATAGAAAAGTACTCTTCTAGCTAGTATTCTGCATACCAGATCACCTAGTAAAGCAACAACCATGTCATTATGCTCATGGATTCCATTAGTCAGGAATTTGGGAAGAGTACCGTGGGGCATTGTGTTTCTGCTCTGTGATGTCTGGGACCTCAACTGGAAATCTTTAAAGACTCAGTGTGACTGGATGGCTGGGGGCTCAAATAATCTGAAGGCTTACTTATTCACCTGTCTGGAGGCTAATGTGGTGAGCTCTCAGCTGGTGTTCCCAACCTGAGCACCTACACAGGGGCTCTTCCTGTGGCTACTTGCACTTTCTAATAACATGGTGGTTGTGTTCCAAGAGCAGGTGTCCAAAATGAACCAGGCAGAAAAGCTGAATCACTTCTTATGAACTAGTATTGGAAGTCACATGGCTTCATGGTGGTCAAAGCTGCAAGACACCCACATTCGAGGGGAGGGAACATAGAATCCCACCTGTCAATGGGATTGTAACTTCAAGTAGAAGTTCCATTGTACAAGTGTGTGAGATGGGAAATGTTTTTTTGGGATCTTTGTAAAATACAGTCTGTCATAACGACCATCTCAGTTCTCTGAATCAGAGTTTTTGCCATTTGACGTATTTACTTCTCTTGTCCAAGAAGATTAGGGCTGGCTTACTGAAGCATGATATACCCCATTCTGAAGGCGGGGTCCTTACTTCTGTAAGCTTTGGAGGACACAGTTAAGATGCCATCAAATACTTACTAGATGTAGAAGGACAGATCTTAATGGAAGAAGAGGAAAGCCTATTTTGATGGAAGCAAAGAGGAAACTGACTTACTTCTATGGTTCAAGAATTGAAAAGCAGAGCTTATTAAATTAGAGAATCGAAAAATCAGAGCTTATTAAAATGCACAGATTTTTTGGACTTGAGGTCCATCTACTGGAAGCACATAGTCAAGAAGAAGAGGTCAGGTTGAATATTTCTTTGTGACTGCTGCTAATGGTTGAATGAAGAATATTTTATGATCAAAGCACTTATAAAACTAGAAATGGGTTCATTTGTGCCCAAGTTATCTGGATATTTATTATATTTTGGATACATTTAATGGATAAATTTAAACATCCACTATTTGGATATTTCATAGAAACTGGACAAATTGTCGTAAGAGGTTGCCTACTGCCTCTGGTGACCCTAGGTCAATCCATTGCTGTTTCCCATATGAAATGTACTCCTCAATACCCCAAATTTCTAGAGACTTTGAATCTGGGGTCCTGGTTACAGACTCTGGGCTCACTCTCTCATCTCTTCCCCAACTCTGCTAATGACTCTAAGGCTCCTCACCTTTCTGTGAACTTTATTAAAATGAATGTGCAGGAGTGAGCTGGGCCCCTTTCCTGAGTTGCCCTCTCTTCTTTCAGCAGCCTTGGAGATGAGACAATGGGTTAATTGAGGTAGCTACCTACATTCAGGCCCTGCACGAACCTATCTCTCTGTTGTTTTTGGACCATAGTCTAAGTAAACTGCCTCAAAAATATTTTTCCAGAAACTTTTGCCAGTATTGCAATTTTCCACCAAAGCTTTTGAGGAAAAAGAAACCCTCAGTGGATTGTTCATAAAAAAAAGCAAAACTAATGCACCAGGCCCTTTATATATTATATTTTATGGTATATATATATATATGTGTGTGTGTGTGTATAACATAAATATTATATATTAATATTTCTAAATATATTATAATTTTTTTTCTCTTCTTTCATTAAGTCTAATACCCAATGTGTATCTTGTGGAATTTTAATCATGTGCTCCAATGCAATGTAACGATAAGTAAGGGTTCTATCTCCACAGTGGTACATGTCATGCTGCATTGAGGCAGTCCTGTCTTTATGTATCTCTCTATATATGCCACGAGCTGAGTTGAATAACACCCCCCTCTATGAAGGAATGAAAGTCACTTCAAGGAGAGGCTCTTCAGTGAAGAAAACTGACTTCTTCCTTGCCCTGCAGAATAGATTTCAGGAGCATATATACATTAAACCTGATGTCTTTGCTTTCTTTCACCTTTAACGAAGGGGGACATTGAGGACATAAATGCTTCTATTATCTAGAGCAGAGGTTTTCAAATTTAGGGTGCATCAGTATCACCCCAGAGCTTATTAAGATGTACATTTCTACTGGGGACCCGACTTTCAGAATTGCTGTGCTTCAGCCTTGCTCTCTGTGGACCGGCAGCATTGGTAATCACCTGGGAGCTTGTTAAAACACAAAATCTCAGAGGGTTTGCACAAAATCTGCAACTTAGACACAGAGAATCAGGATCTGTATTTTAACAGGATCCCCAGATGACCTTTATGCACATTTAAGACTAAAAGAAGAAGCACTCTTCTAGAATGGTAGTTTGTAGTCATTGCCCTGCTGTTGCTGTTTACAAGTGTCATGCACACCCTTTGTCATACCTAATGCTAAAAGTAGTTTCCAGGCAATGTCAGCTGCACCCCTCTTAAAAAGGCGAAGAAAGTATGTCATTCAGCTAGGAATTTGGCAATATTATTACAAGGAAAACTACTCTATGTTAAAAAATTAATTGTTCTAAAATTATAACAAATATCCCCTGCCATAGTCAAAGCCTGTAAGAGGTCTAAGGCTTTTATTTTCCCCAGACAAGAATTGAAAAATGATAATGGACAGTATTGATTTATAAATAGTACTCATAATAACAATTTACAAAGATAGGTGATCAATAAGTAAATTTCAGAAATTTATGAGTTCTGTCTAGATCACATCAATCAAATCAGAAAGAAAATGAGAATCATTAGCCCCACATTTTCCCTAGATGGAATGTCCAACAATGTCACATGGCTAAGTTAGCTGAATGTGCCCCCAAAAAACTCAATGCTTAGTTTACTGAGGTAATTTGAAATATACAGTCAAAATCTTAAAAAATTTTAATACCAAACTTCTGCCTTAATATGTTTTTTATTTTTAAGGAGACTTTCAGTATAAATTCAACACAACACTTTCATAAAATTTTGTGTATATGTAAGTTGTCAGATAGCATATAATCCTAAACTTTTTGCTTCAGGAAATAAAAGGAATATTATTCAATTGCACTGACTTTTTATTGGATTTAAAAATATGACTTAGAATACTTTTGATTTCAGAGCTCCTGAACTGTCATGTATAATATTCCTTTTTTCACAAGTCCCATTAATATTATAGGAAAAGGGCACAAATTAAAGAAAAAACCTTGGAAATAGAGACTGTGAAGTATTTAAGTAGTTGAGAAAATTTTATAATATACAGTGCAGGTAAAATCAGGTTAAGAACAAAACTTCACTGGGCTTAAAACATCTGCAATCCAAGGTAGATTTAAAAAGTGAGTTTTCTCAGAAAAAGCTTATGGAGGGGATTCAAGAATAGTTCGAAGATAGCAGAAACTAGAAGCAGAAGAGAAAGTGCTATGGGAAAACTGGACCACTGTCCCAACTCTGCTGTGGAAGACGTTTTTCTCCAAGAGAAAATTAGAACAGTTCTCCAAGTTGAGTTTCTCTCTACTAATGTTTCTCAACTGTTATGTTCATGTGAATCATCCAAGGATCTTATTGAAAGAGAAATTCTGATAGACTAGTTTGGAGTGAAGCCAGAGACTGGGACTTCCTAGCAACTCTCCAAGTAATGCCAGTGCCCTCAGCTCTAGACTGCCAAGTCTTCAGGACCAAGGTCTACACTAGCAATGCCCAACTAGAAATTATAATGGAAAAATCTCATTCACAGTAACAATGAAACCCCAAAGTATATGGAGTAAGCCTTTAAAATAATTCAAAAAAGAGAGATATGAAAGTTTTATTTAAGTATTATAAGATTTTTTTTGAGTAAATGGAAAGCAAAACTACACTGATACGTGGGACAAGGAAAAATTTAGTTTTGATATAACTCTGTATACCTCACACTCAATGACTTGAATTACTTATTTGGGTTGAAAAATGTTCTTTTTCTTTATTTGTTATAAACTATTAAAACAAAACAAAGAAACAGAAGATCCTTTCAGGTAAGAGTCAGTAAGGAAGATGTAAATAATAATTTCCCCCAATAATTTTAAATTATAAATATAATTTCTTCCAGGCTATGTAGGTTATTTGACATGATGATGCTCTGCAAACTACCATCATTTCTACCCAAATGTAGCCTTCTTGAATGCTGGTTATCAACAGTCAGTGGATATCTCAAGAACACAGACTTGGTGCTTAGTAGTATGGAAAAACACATCAACTGTGGTTCAAAGGATGAATATTTGTGAAGTTCACAAAATATTTGTGAAAGAGATCTTATTTCTCTAGTCAGGAACCTATCCATATCTGACATTGGAGACCACAGAGATTAATTCTCCAAGTCCAGGAGCAGGACAGTTTTCAAGTGCTCTGAATAAAATGATGGAAAACCAAGGGCAAGAAGGTAATTTGAGAAGAGAGGCAGGACCAGGGCTTTGAAAGTCTTCTATGATGTTTTGGACTAAAAGGTTGTGTCCCTCCCAAAATTATGTGTTGACATCCTAACTCCTAATTAGGATAGTATTAGGAGGTGAGGACTTTGGGAGACAGTAGGTCATGAACATAACCTCCATGAATGAGATTAATGCCTTTATACAAAGGACCCCTGACAGCTCTCATATTCTTTTTCTAGCATGTGAGGATAGGATGAGGAGTCAGCAGTCTGCAGCCTGGAGGAGGGCTCTCACCAGCACCTAACCTTGGACTTCCAGTCTCTGGAACTGTGAGAAACAAATTTCTGTTGTTTATAAGCCACTCAGCCTGTTATTTTGCTATAGCATCCTGAACTAAGAAATATGAGGTCCTACCTGCTTATTCCCACAGAGGCTATGAAAATAAAAGCATCTGGTCATATTCCTTATATTCGGATCCCCCTAATCCGTGTATCCATGAGCTTCACATAAAGCAAAGAATTCACCATGAAAGGAAATTCCATTAGCTTGGAGGGACTCCTCTATGAACTCAAAAAGGTGCCACTGCCATTTTTCCTCTCTTAGTCTTTTGCCTTCTGTTCATTATAAATTTAAAACTCAAAAGAAGTTGCCTCCAACCTAGTTACTATGATCACAAATAAGCCTTTAGAGTGGCACTATATAATTTATTAAACACTTACATGTGTGTATATATATATATATATATATATTCTTTCATTGGATCAATAAACACAAAGTCTCTGGAGTTATCTCATGAGGTACTGAGGAGGGGAAATGAGACACTGAAGCTGTGACACAATCCTTGTTTTCAAGGCGCTTGTTCACCGAGTAGGAAGGGCCAGTGTTCTTGCCTAGTGTCTTTGGTAAGGAATTCAGCCTCTAGCATTCTCCTGAAGTTGCTCTTGCAACTGAACTGTCCTCTCCACTTCATTTGCACTGCTTACTACCACCTCCCCACCACGGTGGCTGAGATTCTCTCCTCCTACAGCTCCTCCCTCCGTTCTCTCTTCTGGCTCGTGTCCTGGATGTGCATTTGTGTGCATGACTGACTTTTCTTTGTCCTGGATGTAAACCTTAATGTTTCCCAGGTCATCAAAGATATTTTCATGATCCAATACTCCAAAGACTGGCCAAATTATGTTTCAAATCCATAAAAATGCATGTTGAACGTTGGAAAAGAGATGGTTATTAATGTGTTGACTTGGACCTCTGTACATCAGAATCTTCAAAAAGGGATGCAAATAGTATTACTTCATATGGATGTTGTGAGAATTATAGAAGTGTGTAGTTACTAGGCACTTAAAGAGTTCATAGTGCATAAAAAGTGGGTGTAAGTGATCACACAAGTGTGTGTAAGTGTCACAGGTGGAAGAGGTCAGCTGGAACGTTCAGACTCACAATGAATGTAGGAGAAAAAAACATCAGATATAATGAGCCCCGCAAGCTGAAGTCACTCCCAATAACAGAAGGACAGGTCACAGGGACAGCAGTTTAGAAATAAAAATAAAAGAGCAAGCTTATCTACCACTTCATTGGTATGGGGACTGATATGGCTGACAGCGTCCCTTTAACTATAAAGGATACTGTTACATATATCCAGCCTTTCAAACACGAAAGCAGAATCTATGACTTATTAAGCTTATGCTTAATGGACAGTCTTGTTCTTTCCATAGAAATGCCAAGAATATATCTTAAGCAGATTTCCAACTTCTGCTGATCATTTTATGGTGTCTGGACTATATCTCCTAAAAGAAAAGAAAACACCTTGGGCTTAGTGTCAGCTGTCACACAAACATTCTTTCCTGTTACAATGACAGGTTATTACACCTTGTCCTATCAGGTAATATACAGCTATTGTGGGAATGGATGTATGAATTCCTAATGCAAACTGAGAACAAGGACACAAGGTGTCATCTAATAGTAGTGAGTGTATGAGATACCTCAAGGACAAATCATTGAAGAGAATTATTTTTAGGATATCTAAAGTTAGCCTATATTGTAACATGCCATCCATATGTGTCTCATTCCCATCACATATTTAGTAGTGATGCTAAACATGAAGACATATGGAGCACTCTCCCCCAATATTTGCATCATTATATATCCAAAAACAGCATATCATCCCTGTGGGGAAGCAGGTACAATAAAAATTATTTTATCTTCAGTGTGATGACCATTTTTATCAAAACGTCAAAGTGACTTTTTTCATATGTGTGTAATTAAGAAAAAGTTTATAGGCCAGCTGCTCTAAGTTGGAAAGTCTTATAAATTTAATGAGTATATTTGTAAAATGTGCGTACTGGGACAATATTTTGTGGTAACAAGGATTAGTGGATAAATGGCCCCATGCAAACTTGAAGAACAATGGGGTTCAGGAATCTACAGCCATGCCTGCTTGGGACCAGGGACAGGCAGCCGCAAGACCAAGGCCATTAAACATCTTTCTTATTTCCAGGATGGCATTTCCTATACGTGCCGGCACATATTGGCTTTTTCGATTACCTTTTTCTCTTCCAAATGACTAGACTGTCAGCCTTCCCCTGATTTTATCACATTATTACTAATCTGACTCATAGGGAAAAAAAGACTTTTTGTAAAAATCCAACTGGTAAATACCTACATTACCAAGAGTAGCTATATTTGGCATTTCATAAAAGCTGTCTATGCTTGTGGAAATAACATTTCAGAGCTAGTTAAGGAACAACATAAAGGGGATCATATAACAAATTTGAGCTGTGTACTTCATAAAACAGGCACATAACCATACATCTTCATAATGAGGCTTTGCACACATATCATCTGAAAGGCTCACCACACATGCCAGAAATCAGGCCAGAGAATGTGGTGACAAGAAAATGTCAGTAGATTTGTGTCACCATGCTTCTTATCTAAGGGAGAAAAGAATTTTAATTAGGAAGAGTTTTTCAATGCAATTAATTCATGGCCAAAAAAAAGTGTAAAGAACTCTGCATAGGCCCAAGGGTAGAGAAAAGTGACTTGAAGTCCATTTAGCAAATAGAGAAAGGATCCCTATAGATGTAGAGGTGGAGAAAGTTACTGTGTCAATGTGGTGGTGAATGCCGGAGAAATGGCCTGTGTGAGGACGCTGGCTCTACTTAGCTGTGTGTCAGACTTACTGTAGGTCTTTGTTTCATCATCTGAGAAACCACAGAAACCAAATTCATGGCCTGTAAGATCTCCAGTAGTCAAATTACTACTATTTCTTAATTTGGGGTCCATAGAGAAGTATCTGGACACATGGATGAAAAAAAACCTTTATTTTTACTAAACTCTAATTGAAATACAAGATTTTCTGCAATTATGAATACAAGTAATAAACCATAGTGATCATGGCAGAAACTGTTACTTAGTCATCAACAGAAGCCACAGATATTTTCCTATTACATTACAGCTATCATAGGTATTTCTTAATATCAGCTCTACTGATCACTGCTTACAAATTACAGTAGTAGTTAGATGCACCACTCGATCGTTACTATACAATGTGGTAATAGCAGAAACAACATATATATGACTATGGCAAATTTACCTTTTTACATTTAGATCTTTGAAAACTTGCATATATACATATATATGCATAAAAACATTTAAAACCCTATTCCTTGAAACATTTCATTGGCTCCACCAGGCTTCCCAAAAGATTCATTCCAAGAATACTAATGACAAGTCCTTACTATCACATGAACCTCATAATGTGATGTGATATAAGTATGACAGGTATCCTTGTAACGTATTTGTAAATAATGAAACAGGCACAAAGAAAGTAAAATCTTGTTTAATGTCACATAATTCTCTTCTATGTTGTCTCAGATGTCCACCTGAGCATCTCTGACACTTTTAGGTACAACTTCTGCCTAGTCACATATCTTGAAAGTCCCATCTTGCTTTTGAATTACACTACATTTTTAATACATATTATTCAATATATCTATATTTGTTGTTTAATAATATATATAGTATATATATATATTGTTTAATAAATATATATAATCTATATTGTTTAATGAATATATATAATACATATTTATTGCTTAATAAATATATATATAATATATATATTTAAAAAATGTAGGAAGACACTCTAATGTCTTGAGAACCAGACTATGCCAAGTTTCTCTTCTCCCTCAGTTGCACTGACTTCAAAGTCAATTAATGGTTTAGATACTCCCACAGAATGAGCTCAACTCTCAGCTAAGAACCAGGGAAGAAGGGAGATAGCCAACTCTGACATAGGCAATACAACAGTTGAAAAGGGAGCTTTGAAATAGGATACAACCCTCTGACCAGCTTCCCAGAGTGTATTTTGTTCCTACCATACTGTATGGTTTGAAGGAACTTTCAAGTCTACATTCAAAACTGCAACTGTGGGAATGTGATGCAACAAGATATTCTATGAAATTAGAATAGATTGATGCATTAGCCTCATGGATACCCAGTGATAGATGAACCATGCATGCTTGGGAGTTCAGTTAGTTCAAGTGATCCACCAAAATGTTATCTGTTCATCCAGAGCTTATCCAAATGATCTGATCTTCTTCACCATCCAAAATCCAGCTGACACTCGTGTGAGGATTTACTTTCCCATGAGATTTCTCTTTCTACTCTCAGCCAGAAATATTCCACACACTTTCTCAAGGTCATACAGCTGACAGGTCCCAAATGGACTGGAAAACAACAAACGAAAAAGTAAACAGTAACAAATACAATGTGAAATCGAGTTACGGAGAATTAACTTTCTAAGTGAATCCTGCAGGCCTTTACATACCGTGCTCTGTGAACACCTGTCAAGGATGTTACCTGTGTGGTTACCTCAGTGTACTAATCCTAGGCAATAATAATGCCTTCTTCATTCTTGTTGTATTGCCCAAACCCAAAGGGCTACCAAGAAATAGTAAAATGGCAGGGTTAGAGAGGTAAGAAGAAAGAGCTACAGAAATGATGAAGGCCGAAGGATTTAAATCTAGAGGAAAAGACTCAAAGAACAAGGACTATTCATCATGGAGAAGAAAAAAATGAAGGTAGCTGAGTAACATGATACACAAGAATAAATGAAATAAAATAAAGATGAAAAAATATCCCAGGCAAGGATAGAGATCAACTGTGGTTCACTTATGCTGAGATCAAAACCAAAAAAAAAAACATTGTAGCTGCTCTGAGAAACAGACTGATCTTCTACTTATTTAATTTCAAGGTGAATTACTGTGGAAAAGTATGCAATCTCCCCTCTGAAAGTCTTGACTGAAGTATTATTTTCTATCTACCATCATTTAAATGTCTCTATCTTTATTTAAGAGAATGGATGAGAAGATTTTTCAAGGTCCTTTCCTGTTAATGAATTCAAATATTTTGTGCATTATCCTATAAGAACAAATGTAATCATCAAGAAACCTTGCCACGTGCAAAGAAGCACTCTTGAGAAATCATCCTGTATAATGGGTATCTTAGCTAGTGATGGCTAGAAAATTCTGTATCAAGAAAGGGGCATAGTGGCTCCCAAATCACTTCTCAGACCCATTTTCCAATTCACTCAAGTTTTGGTTTTGACATAAAACATAGTGATACACCCTCCATCTGCCTGCCTTTTGCTATTTAATGCAGTCTATCAAGTGACATTAAAATGACATTGGGTAAGTGTTACAGCAGTGATATTCAATGTTCGAGTGTTTCCCAAATATCTGTGAGCTTCCTCACATTTCATAGCCCACTTGCTCTTCCATGGGACCATGTGTCTCATTCTGCTCAATAAAGTATGAGAGGAAGTTTTTTTGTTTGTTTGTTTTGTTTTTTTTTGAGAGGGCATCTCTCATATTTATTGATCAAATGGTTGTTAACAACAATAAAATTCTGTATAGGGGACTTAATGCACAATCATTAATCAATCCCAAGCCTATTTCTCAACAGTCTCCAATCTTCTGAAGCATAACGAACAAGTTCTTACATAGTGAACAAGTTCTTACGTAGTGAATAAGTTCTTACATGGTGAACAGTGCAAGGGCAGTCATCACAGAAACTTTCAGTTTTGATCACGCATCATGAACTATAAACAATCAAGTCATATGTGATTATTCGTTTGACTTTTATACTTGATTTATATGTGAATCCCACATTTCTCCCTTATTATTATTATTATTTAATAAAATGCTGAAGAGAGGAAGTTTTAGGTCTCACTTCCAGGTCAAAACATAGAAGAGGAGTAATTCACTGAGTGGGTCACTGGCTTGCCAGAGCCACCCTAGCCCTGGCATGGACAGTCAATAGAATTTGAAGAGTTGAGCATTGCCAATTTCCTGTCCTTAGGTAGTTACCATAATGCTTAAGATAGTAGTTGAGATAAAAACATTTCTACTGTACTCTCAATTCTCACACTAGCCATCCTTCAAAAGTAACAGCAACCCTGAGTTTTGGCTAAGGGCAAGGAGCTGATGTTTTATCTGCTGATTTGTGGAAATTTGAAATTGTCTCTGTCAGAGCCCTACATACCAATTACACTTAACCACAGAGGTGGTTTTTAAAATTATGAACATTATGTGATCTACTTAAGCAATTATAAAAATTGGATGCATATGAAACCATGCACACACAGCTTCCATGATTTACCTAATATTAAGTAACTAGTGATACTATTTGTGCATTTTCACCATTTTTTTCTATCTACATATTGTATAAGCCCATTTGGGCATAGAATCAGTGCGTATGTGTGCACACTTAAACATTAATTAGGGATGTTATTTCATATAACAAAGATTTATATAGAGCTTACATGGAATTAAAGGAATTGACTTTTTTTGCCACAGTGGAAAAATTATTTAAGCTCTTTGAACTCAATTTTTCTGCAATAAATAGCATCCATGGAATTGTGAAGCACTAAGACTATGGTTGAACAAAATGCACATGTACACAGAATTTGTGGAATAAACAAAGTACTCACCATCACCACCATTTTATCTTTTTACTTCTCATAATTTCTTGAAGTGGGGATCTTTATTCTCATTTGATAACTGATAAAATAAAGCTTGTACAGTAAGAAAAAGATGAAATTAGAACTTGAATCTAGACCTCCACTTTTCATTCATATTATACATACACCATGCATGATCATGTTTCCCCACTTTGTAATTAGGATCCTGACAGAAAGTCATGGCATGTTCAAGGAGAGGTGTGTGAATGGAGCTTAATAAATTGACTATTTGAAGGTATACGAATGTGGTTCAGGGAAACTCCGGGGATGGTGAAACATCTGGGAGTGTGCAAGAGCAGGGCAGACTTGAACCTTTAGACCTGAAGGGACAAAGGGAAAGAGCCATAGGGATCCTGCAAAAGCCTCTGCCGTAAAGACGGCCATCCTGCATCACTAGAGGCCCTCGACATGGAATCACCAACCTTTTTTCTCCTCCCCACTGATGACTTCTTAGTTGTGGCTTGCATTAACCAAACCCAACGAGAGGGCAAAAACCTGGTTTATGCTGTCCATTCAGGTCAGCCGCCTGGGACACAGAGCAGTTTGTAAAAAGAGAAGGCGGGGTGGGTCTGGAAAGGCAAAGAGAGATTATCCAGCCCATGTGCCAATCACTTGCATAGACCAGCCACCAGGACATATTTAAGTTGCAAAGAAATTCATCATATTGAAAGGCAGCCTTGGAGTATAAATAAAAATGAAATTGAGTCAGGGAGAAACCATTTCCTAGGAAAGGGATTTTCATGTATTAGTCAGAGACAGCTGGATGTGAAAAAGAACATTTCTGATTATGAGCAGGTGTATGATTCTGGTAAGGAGAGGGATATGAGTCAAGAAAAACAGCTAAAAAAAAAAAAGAAAAATGATGAAGGAAGAGAGGTAAGGGATTAAGGCAGAATTTGGCTGCATGACTTGGAATAAACAGGTGGATGGCTGCCCTGATCAAGACGGAATGACAGGAGGAGATGAGACCTAGTCAGTAATAAATGCACACAAAAATTTTTTGTCATTGTTATTTTATTCACAGCTTTCTGGTAAAAAGAAGCCTATACTTACTAACCACAGTGAGGTATACTGGCTTTTTAAATAATAATGAATTCTGAGCAAGTACACTGAACACACTTAAAGATGAAGATGAGCAAACATTCCACATTTACATGCATTCTCTCCTTTCTCTCTTTATCTTTAATACAGCCTAATTCCATAGGCATGAGGATAGAATGAGATTAAAGATTTTGTAAAAAAGAAAAAGAGAGATATAGACAGAGAACAAAAATCCAGGGATTATAAAGATGAGCACAAGCTTTGACTCAATTGCGTGATACTAAACTCCAAGCTGCAAAGCTGACAGCAACCACTTGATCAAGTGCTTGAGTACCTTCAGAACAGAATCAATTTGAACTAAACCAATATTTTCATCAGGCCAGGCCTCATTCTGGGAGGTCAGGCCTTTGCCTTTAAAAACCTTCTTACATCCTTCTCACCTTCTTACCTCTTTCATCCAAAGAAATTCTCACCATACATTCTCACAAGTTTTGGGTTCATTCAAATGACCCTCCAAAATTTTACCTGTTTATCCAAATCATATTCAAATGATCAGAATTTCATCACCCATCCCAAATGCCCCAAATTAACTAACGTGTCTTACCTTCCCAGTAAATGATCCTGGTGGTTGACCTATAGTCATGGTCATTCTTCTCCTCTTCTTTCTGTTCTTTGACTATTCATGTATGTCTGCACCCACCCTGAAAAGAGGAAAATATCTTTTGAACCATGGTGTACTCAGCAGAGCCATAGATGGAAGAGGTGAGTAAGAAGTGAAGAAAACAAATCCATTTCCCCACTCAGTTAACATTTTTTGTATGATCTGGCAGTCTCTAAAAGGCAGAATTTATAACATTGGTATAAAGTTCAACCTTTAGGCATATTTTCTTAACACAAAGAATGTTTGAAAAGAATTGCAATTTAGCCGGCTATTCTAACCATCAGTCAACTTCATATCAAACCCTCATTTCCAGTTTTTCATGATTAGTTGGAAGATTTCACAACAGCAGCCTTCCACCTGATACAGAACCCCTGGGAAGCATTTGGGTCCTGTTGAACTTTCTAGTTGAGGAGCATATTCTCCCCTTACTGAAGTCCCAACCCTTCCATATTAACAGTATTACTCTGCTCCAATTCCATTTTATTTCCTGTCTGATAACTGATGACATATGATTTGGTCAATAGTTATTCAGTCCATTATAATATGTGATGTGTGGTGTATCATAATCACAGATTTATGCTATGGAAGCATACCTCTAGGGAATCCACAAAGGGTGATGTACAGAGAAGATTATCTACACAAGAGTTCTTTAATTTAAGGTTCCATTAAGAGCTAAGTAAACAAGTTACAGTGTTACCCAATAATCTAAATGGCCAATTTAGGAAAAGGCAGACAAAGTGGCCTAAATTATTATCGTTGTTTCTTAATTAAATTTTATTTTGTACTAACACTTGTGTTTGGTTCAGCGTATCCCTGAAGTCATCCAAGCATGGAGCTCCCTTTGAAAGCAATGGGTGATCCAAAGACATATGAGCTTACATGAGAAGTGGGCCAGGTTTTCCTGTGTAAGCAGTTATTACAAACTATTGTTTTCTGTTCCTGAATCATTGTTACCCAAGTAAGCATCAAACCAACAATAGCCATTTGGCTGTCATTTGCTTTCCGGAATCATCTGGCTCCATGTCTGCTCATTGTATCTGGGTGTTTCTGTCACCCTGACATTGAGACCAGTCCTGAAATTGCACAATGCAAGCTGAGGAAGCAAAAGAACCACGACTGAAACTGACCCATTCAGATTTCTCCTGACTCATTCTTGTTATTTGTTAGAATTTTCCATGGCCTGGGATATCTTTGCTTTGACTTTACCATGAGCGAGGGTTGTATGGCTGCCCTGTGAAATTTATTTCTCCATCAGTAGCCACACTATGGGTTACCAAGAGTTCTTAACCTTTTTTGGTCCCACAGACCCATGACACTGGGTAAAACCTACATGACAATCTCAGAATACTATAAGGTTTTTTAAATGCATAAAATAAAGTATAGAATTACAAAGAAAGCAATTATACTGGAATATAATCAAGATGTTAATATGTGATACATATGCTTATTTATTAATACATTTAAATAAACATTTTAAATGCATGCCATAACCATCATCATAACTTCAAGGTGGGAATGTACTCAGATCATATTGGGAAATACTTGCAACAACCTTCCTATAGTATGACAGATCAGGGATCCTCTTGATAGATGGTTGGTGGCCTATGTTAATAATTGAAAGAAATGCTCAAGTCTGGAGAAAATGAAGATGGGATTTTTTTTTCTCTTCTATTCATGTTCACAGAACCCTTGAATTCCTTTCACAGACCCTTTGGAGGGCGATGGACACAAGATTAAGAATAGTCTGGTCTAGACCAATGTAAAAATTAAACACCTCTGCAATACCAGTTAACTTTGGTGGTAAAAGAAGACTGATGTGTGGTTATTTTGGAAAACAGTGCAATCCACTGAGCCATCTAGCATATTATTACATTAAAACATATATTAATACAGTACTTAAACTATAGTGTCAGGCATCTGTGGGTAAAATTGCAGTGTTTCCAGAATCTCTCGCCTGGCCTTGGTCTATCTCCATATCAACAGGTGTTTACAAGGAGCGGGTGGAGAGGCGAGTACACATGCCCGCGTGGGAGAGAAACAGGTGAGTGAGAGCGGCAGCTAGAGAGAGAGATGAAGCGAGCCAGGCCTCCAGGTAAAAGTTTTTCCCCTTGACTGATCTTGGCTTCACAGATTTATTTGCCCCAGGCCGGGAACACACTTCCCCCCAGAGTTCCACCTGGCGGTAGTTGTCAGGACCTCTGAACCTGAAATCTGTCTTCATGGGTGCGATGCTTGGGCAGGCTGCCCCTGAAATGGTGGGGAGATACCTGAAAACCTCCACAGGGCAGCCAAACCTGTGGATGGTAGAGACCCTCCTGTGGATGGTCTGGCTTCACCTGGGAACCCCCCGCCCACAGGGCTTCCACTTGGGGAGCCCCTAGTGGGGAACTGGTCTAGGGTAAAGTGCCTCCTAGATGAGCGGGCCCCTCCCCAGAACTAAGGAACGGTGGAGACACCAGAAGCTGTGGAATTAGCCCTCCATGAGATAGAGGTCTGCTTAGGGGTGCTGAGCGGCCATGTGGTAGCTGGAATTGTGGGGTGGTTGTTTCTTAAGGTCTTGGAAAGTGTTA
Organism: Manis pentadactyla; assembly: GCF_030020395.1. NCBI lineage: Eukaryota > Metazoa > Chordata > Mammalia > Pholidota > Manidae > Manis > Manis pentadactyla. The sequence continues at coordinate 144,231,993 of NC_080023.1, read as the reverse complement.
CTTTGGCGTTGCTTGCGTGAGCTGGGCACTGAGTTGTGGGATGCCCTTAAGAAAGAGATACAGTTACTGAGAACTGAGGTTGTGCTGCTGAAAGACACGCTGGTGGTGAGGGAGGAGGTAGCAGAGGAATCTGTGTTGCAGGAGGCCATGGGGGCGGCGGAGGAAGGAGAGGTGCCTTCAGCCCTGGAGATGGTGGAGGAGCCGTAGGGGAAGGATGAAAGGCTGGAGCCGAGGGTGGAGCTGTTCAAAGGCACCAGCCCCTCCCATATTAAAGGCCTGCCCAGTTGTAATTAAGAAAATAAAAATGCAACAATGGCAGGTTCCTCGGGGGAGGAGCTGCCCCGTCTCCAGGTTGCGGAGCACTCCGTGCTCTGCCCCTCTACCCAGTCTGAGCTGGTGGACATGAGCATCCGGTTTAGGCAGAAGCCATCAGAACCTCTGCCTACATGGCTTTTGCATCTCTGGGATATGGGGGTGGAAAGCATTGTTCTGTTGGGTTCCAAAATGGGCAACTGGCTTCCCTGATGACTCACTCCTCCCTCTGGCAGCAGTTGCAAAGTGCCCATCACACCTCAGGGAATTAGGCGATTCTGGATTGGCTGATAGCAGACATCAGGGCAGTTTGGTCTAATCCAGATGATTTACCATACTTACCCACTAGCTGGGAAGCATATGCAGAGCTCTAGCAGGTGTTATAGGAATTGGGCATGAAAAATATCATTTATAATATGGAACCCCCAGGGCCCCAGTGAGGAGTTGTTCACCATGGGAATGCGAAGTCTGGTGCTTCATACAGCTCTCCCATCTCTCTTTGGGTCCCTAGTGATTATTTTTGCCCCCCACATAGGACAACCCATAAGTGAGGCTACTCATACTTTAGCAGATCTGGGGAGGTTGAAACAATAAGAGCATGGAAGGAAGTACGGGCCATGACTGAAAGGAGAGGGGCAAAAGACCCCTGTAAAGATCTCGAGAACCCAGATGTGGGTTAATTTGATAAAGGCTGGAGTAGTGAAAGAAAAACTTGATGGGCATCCCAATAGGATCTTGTTAGAACTGTGGCACCAAATAAAGCCAGAGCAACAGTTCTAGTTACTGAGGTCTAGGACATGGAAGCCAGAGGCAAAGCCCCATGTCTGGCCTGTGTGCCTGCAGGAGTTCCTGAGGGAGAACATGCAGAACCCACCTGGACCCTTGCCAGAAGACAGCTGGGCATTACAGTTTGACTGAGGGGATGGTCAAGGCACCTTCCTTGAGGGGCTGGCTAGGGCATCTTGTGACAGAGGCCCCATGTTGACTAAAAGATCTGTCCCCAGTAAATGTGTAGTGTGTCCTGGCTTTGGTGGACACAAGGGCTGGATGCTCCTTTGTTTACTGTGACCCTGAGCAGTTTCCTGTGGCCCTCACTGCTATATGGGTGTGGGGCTGTTAGAGTGCAATAAGTCTGAACCCCCTTGAGAACAGGGAAGTCTAATGTTGTGTATGATGTTATGCTCACCTCTGATTCTCTTACAGATAACTGTGGCATTATTGCAAGAGGTTTTGGGTCTTGTAGACTATGGAGAGTATTTATCCCACACTTGGCATAAATCCTGATGCCCTTGTGCCCCTTAGCACACAATGGCATCAGGTGGGGCTGGGATAAAATGTGTGCAGTTATCCCCACTGTTGCAAAATGGACAAACTAGATGTCTGTGTGACTGGGGGCCTCTAGCAGCAACTTGTTGGCCATTTGCCTTGGCATTGCCAGGGAATGATGGAGCAGATGACTTGGTTCAGTGCAGAAGACAATGTGGGCTGTAGTCCAGTGGTGAGGCCTGCCTCTGCCTGGCAGGAATGCATTATGTGACTGAGTCGCACAGCAGCCTAGGCACTACATAGCCCTGGACATTTTGACACACAGACCAGAGATGGCTGGCCCTTCTGGTGCCTTAGGGACAAGGTCTCCTGTGTGTCCCCGGAGTAACAGCAGAGCAGCCCCCAAAGGTCACAATAATGTACCCAAACAGCTGGAAAGTAAAAGCACTTTGTGGGGTAGTTGTGTTGTATTACTGTGGCCAGTGCCTGTGTTTCCAGTAGTGTTACACCTACCCCATTCCTGCCATTGTCCTAGTACAGGACCACTCTCTTGCATGCATCCTACCTGATGGACAAGAGTTGCCTAAGCTGGTGATCATCTACAGTCTTTGCTGCCTGGGCCTGCACTCTGGCTGCAGCCGGTGTCCCCCCTGTGGAATGGCGAGCTATGGACTTAATTTGAGTAGGACTTTGAACCTAGCTGGATCCTCCTGTTTGAGGATTATCATGATTTTATTGCTGTTGTTATTGTATGTTATTAGTCTGGTTACAGTGCTCCAGTTTTCTCACACAGGGGCCATTGCAGAAGATGAAGAATGAGGAGATTGTGAAGTGAGATTTTTGAGAGGGGGCTATGGATAAAATTGCAATATTTCCAGAATCTCTCGCCAGGCCTTAGTCCATCTCCATATCAATAGGTGTTTACAATGGGTGGGTGGACAGGCAAGAGCATGCTAGAATGGGAGAGAAACAGGCGAGTGACAGCAGTGGCCAGAGAGAGAGAGACAAAAGGAGCCAGGCCTCCAAATAAAGGTTTTCCCCATGACTGATTTCGGCTTCATAGGTTTATTTGCCCCGGGCTGGGAACACACATTCTCCCCAGAGTTACAGCATCCTATTGTGTATTTAGGCAAAAACAAAGCACTATTTAAACTTATTTCTCAGTGAGTTGATTGTTCCTCCTTCCACTGAACTAGCTGGTGTTTTGGTCTGAAGGAAATAGTCAAAAGCCTGCCTTTCCACATAGGGTTCACTGATGGGCTTGAGGAGTAAGTGTAGACCTAGTGACACATAGAACAAGCTGCCATGTTTTCAGTGAGCAGGCTTCCTGTGTTCATAAATGGGTGATGCTCAGCTGGCTTTTTACTTTATAGAGGTACACTGTAGTGTTGTTGATGTTCATCAATGCTTTTTGCCTGATTTGGGGGACAAGCACTTCAAAACAGGAACTGCAGTTTGTCAAACTCTCTCTAGCCTTGCTTCTCTGCCATGAAGCAGCCATGTCTTAGCTTTCTCATGTCTGAGCTACTGCCTGACTCCAGTGATGACAGATGGGGAGGAAGGTAAAGAGGCAGGAAGCACTGTGGTGGGAGGGCACTACTTTTTATTTTGTGTATGCCCCATACAAATAAACTGTACACTATTTAAGAGCCTGTGAAAAAGTTAGGAACTCGCCTTTGAGGGAAAAGAAAAAACCTAAATAGATGTTTTTGAATAAGATCCTCTCAAACCAAACATTTTCAGAACAGTTCCTTACCATATCATAGCATTCAATAAATATTTATTATTATGTTTCTCAATAATAACAACATGTTAAAATGCTGTTCAACCAATCTGAAAGCTAAGCCGAAGAGGACGGCAATGCTTGTCATTGCGTCCTCTCCTTTCAAGCCACCACAAATATTATGCCCTTGCTATTTTGTTTAACTTGGGCCAAATTCACTTCATAGAGTAACAGGGAGGGAGAGTTGGGTCCATTAAGAATAAACTTCAAAAACCCTCTGGCTTTGGGGCTTTCTTGTGTTATTCCACCTCAAACCCAAAGGATATGAAAGATGGGAAGATTAGCAAGGGTTTTACCCTGGCTGTTCCTTTACTGAATGGCTTCATAAATGCCAATTGAAATAATTATCAAGCCATTATGATGATTTGCATTAAAAATGGTAACTTAAGCAAGCACTCTGTGTGCTGGCAGGAGGGCGGTTGTGGGGTAGTATTTAGTGTTATAAAAGGCCCATTGAAGCCATACTAGCTTTCTGGCTTTCTGAGGATTACTACACAGTAGTTCACAAAAAGGTTATTCTTCCAGCTCTATTTATACTCACAGTCCTTACAGTGCATGCTCCCAGCGCACCCATTCCTGGTATAGATTTGTGCCTATACCTAAATTATCATCTGGCACAGACAAGGCAGCTTGGCTTCTGGAGATGGTGATGCAATGCTTGGAACATGGCAGAACAAAGAAAGGGCCTCTTCTTATCAACACTTCCCTTTCATACTGAACTGAAAGTATCAGAGGTCATGGGCACCATCTCCTGTACCCTATCCCCTTGACTGTCTCCTTAAAGCCAAAGGCTTAGCCTGGATCCCCTTTGAGAGTCTACTTAAAAGAATAAGGAAGGATATTATGGGGATCAAATTCTCATTAACTAACCACTTCTCTCAGTGAGGGAGGCAGTTACCTTATAAAAGGTACCATCTTTGTTTTACAAACATCACAGACTCTAACGGGGCTGGTGGAGGAGGAAGGGTATAGTGTCCAGGTGGCAATTCTGAAAGTCACAGGGAAGGGACATAGCCCAGATGCAGGGCCATGTGACCCTGGGCTACTATCTTACAGGTGATGGGGTTCAGGACATGCCACCCCAAAATACTGTGCCTTGGCATAGTGAATATTTAAAGCTGGAGGAATTTGAGAAATGGCATGTTCAGGAAGGACTTTCTTACCTTCCCCGGAAGCAGGTCATAGAAGCCTCATGTGAGATATACCATCCGTATACCCAGAGGAAAGGAGAATTCTTATCTCTAAAGACTAAGGGAAACAGAGATGTCTGAATATACAGGCCTTGCTAAATATCCCCCCGTTTACTACACTTCTCTTACTCTTTGCCCTATCATATCTTTTCACAACTTTCTACTCTTCACCCAACCTACCATAAAAACACAGGTTTAACCATTTGGTGGTGGTGGGGTCATTTCCTTATGAAGAGTCCTAAGTCATGTGAAACTTGTACTAAACAATTTTGCATGCTTTTCACCTGTCAATCTATCTTTGTCAGTTTAATTTTCAGACCTAGACCCCAGGAGGATGGAGGAGAGCATCCTCCTCTCCTACACACATTGTATCTGACTCAACAATTTTGTTTGACCCAGGAATCTGTACAGGTGGAAGAATGAACACTATGCGTAAGGATTAGCTGTTTGTAATAAAACAATAATTTTTGAACATTTTTATAATAAATGTAAATAGAAATGCCCAAATTGTAAGTGTACAGCTTGATGAATTCTCACAAAATAGATACTTCTGCTAGCCAGCAACCACATTAAAAAAGAGAATGTTATTTGCACTGAGAAGCCCACCTTATGCTCATTTCTAGTAACTATGCCCATCAAGGGTATCCTGGCCCCTAACACCATAGATAATTTGGACCTGTTTCTGAACTTTAATAAATGGAATCATAAAGGATGTACTTCTCATATCTTCTTTTGCTCAACATAATGTTTGTGAGATTTATCCAAAATGTTGGGCATAGTTATAATTTATCACTTCATTTCTTTCAAAACAAGATATTTTCTCAGCATTCCCTTTGGTAGGTAGGTCTCATAGGTATGAGCCCTTGAGAGCTTTTTAAATTATTATATTTTAGCTTTTTGATATTATCTTTCCTTCAAGTAATGAGTCATCTAGTTGATCTCAGGTGTTGAACACAAAACCCCCTTGAGATGTGTCAAGATGAATTCTTAGGCATTTATTGCTTACAATAAAGCAATAAAACAAAACAATGTTTTAAAATAAAAAATTTTCTGCTTAAATAAACAAAACATAGTGGACTAGGAAGACTGTTAGCCAAGTCTTCCCCCCTTCCTATAATCATGCTTTAGTGCTGTAACCTTTTAGGTCCCTCCCACCTTAAATCTGGTGGCAGCCATGTGACTTTTGTGATCAAGCATGACATAAGCAGAGTCTGGAAAAGCACTTATAAAACTGGGATTGCTCTTTCTCTCTCTCTCTTTCGCCTCTGTCATCACCCTGAGAACATGCCCAGGCTAGTCTGCTCAAGGATGAGAGATACGGGGGGCGGGCAGAGCTGAGTCATGCCAGTCTCCTCAGCCAAAACCAGCCTAGACTAGCTGACAGCCAGCGGTCCCCAGACAGGAGTGAGCCAGGCCAAGAGCAGCACAACTACCTGGTTAATCTGACTATGTAGGAAAATACATACCATTGAGGCTTTGTGTTGTTAGTTATCCATCATTACTGAGGTCACAGATAACTGATACAGGATATTTAAAATAATTTTGACTAGCCTCATTGTTTTACACAGACTTAGTTAATTAAGCATTTCTCCTTGAGGATCTGAATTCATGTGCAGCTATGGACGACTCACCACCTCTTGTGTTCTGCAATCATCCTCCGCAGAACTGAGGTGCCCTCCTTATTTACTTGTGATTGGTATTTAAAAGCACCGTCTACAATACTTATTACGGTGCTACATACTAACAAGCTAGGCATCTAAAAAATGAGGAAAGCAGAGAATTCTGGAAGGAATTTGGCACAGGAATGTGGACTATCAGTTGAAAATAAACCTTAGACTAGAAATCTTTGAGGGCAGGAAATTTATTGTTTGGTACAAAGCATGTGCAGCAACGAATAAACAACTACTAGTCAAAGTTTCCAGATCAATAAGTGTGAGGACTTTAGGTTTAAGAGAGGCTATTATTAGTGCATAGATAGCTAGAGTTTTACCATACAAAAGTCAAAGGAGAAAATAGCCAAGCCACCTGGAAGATCATTTTGTTGCAGAGAAACATGGAAGAATGTGGAAGGAACAGTACACACATAAATATCACCTTCTTGGGAAAATTAATACTGTTGGAAACACCTATAAAAGTAAGGGTTGGGTGGAATGCAAATTATAATAAACTGTACGTTGCTCTAATTGAAATAACAGATTTAAAATAAAACGATCTTCTTATAAAATCAGAAATTTATAATTACAGCAGTACATGTCCATGGAGTTATACCCTTCCACTGATAATTTATTTATACCCAGTGACACCACATTGGTACAATCTTAATATTTCAAATATACATACACATATATATATTTAAAATATACATATTCTTATGAAACATGCTCTTTTATACTTAAAAAAATGGCTTGGTGACATTTTTATATCAGAACATGTAAATCAACCTCATTCCTTTTAACTGTGGACCAGTGTTTTGTAGTAAGAGTCTACCTTTATTTCATTTATTCATTCAATAAGGAGCAATTTATTAAACACCTACAAGGTACCAGGCATAGTTCAAGATGATGGGAATACAAAAGGGATACTGTCTATCTTCAGGAACTGATTTGTGGGGTGAGTGGGAGACAGATAATACAGAAACATTCAATATCATTTCTGATGATGGTAATTGCCATGAAGCTATAAAAGCTGGGCCAGGGACACATAACACATGAAAAGATGTGCAGTGTCACTAATCATCAGGGAAATGGAAATCTGAATCACAATATGATATCACCTCGCACCTGTTAAAATGGCTATTATCAAAAAGATAAGAGCTACCAGGTGTTGCCAAGGACTTGGAGAACAATGAATCTGATATTTGGAAGAGGACTAGCCCTGGCTCCGTGAAGATGGCATTTGAGCAGGACACGAACGATGTCATGGAGAGTGAGGTGCAACAATGTCAGGGCAAAGCACTGCTGAGAGTGGCAACAACCCTTTCAGCTCCTCTCCACGTGCTCAGCACTGTCTACGTGCTGTGACCCTCACCATGTCTCTGTGGAGGACGTACTCCTCTTACTCTCAGAGTCATCCTCTCTATTCAAATAGGAAATGGAAGCTCAGTCACGTAACCCGCCCAGCACAGCACAAATGGTGGAGCTGAAGGTGAAGCTCTGGCAGCCTGGTTCCAGCCTCGGTGTCTTAACCATCCCTCTGTGCTGCCTGCCTCCAGCTCTAAGTGAGGTCTGGCCTAACTTGGCCAAGGCCAGTGTGGCTGGACCACAATTAGCACCAGGAAACCCTCTAAGAAGGAGAATTACTTTAATTTATAAAAATCACCCAAAACACTTAACCTGCACTCTCTACTTCACTCCCCTGATATAGACTTGTAATGGTTCCATGCAGACAGCCTGGCAGCCCTCCTTGACAGAAATCAAAAGAGCTATTTTACTTTAAAGAAACTGACCTCTCGTTAGCATCTCCAGGATGCCTGCCAGTTTATCAAATGCAGTGGGTGAGGTTTAAGCCACCAGGTGGTATGTTGGATGGTAAGATGTTTGTTCTTAGTCATGAGCCTGGTTTCTGTTCCCAGGAGTGGATCAGAAAGTGGGCTGATTCTCAACAGTAATTTAAATCTTGGTGGTAAGATGTTAGTGAACTTCAGGGGTCCTTGATCCAGAACACTGCCAAGATACTTGTAAGGGGCTGAAAGTACAAGCTTCCAGATACTGTTAAGAGGTTTTGCCAACAGAGAGAGACTACGCTGATATTCATTATTCATTTTTCTGGGATGAGTCTGCATGAGGTTCAGGGCAGGAAAAAAGAGACATTTTCCTACTGTGCATGCCACTGTCTAGGAGACAAGAAGCCCCCCATTACCAAGACATTTAGGAGCCCTGTGTGGAATCAGGGGACCCCTGCTTAAAATCACAATGTACCAAATGACCCTACCAGGACCCCTGCTGGGAGTGGCATTCTTCCTTCTGATTCTCCCAATATAGTGCAATTTCAAGCTTGTATATGGAGAGAATTCTTTTCCCTAAAAACATGATAAAAATCTCTGCTGATAGTCTGCATTCCTGTGCCAAATTCCTTCCAGAATCCTCTGCTTTCCTTATTTTTCTAGATGTCTACTGGTTTATCTCTTAAATCATTTTGTTTCCACTGTCTTTAGGACAAGTATATTAAAAAATATATCATTTTGCTGGGCTCAACAATGTTGCAATGCATATTTTTTTAAATGCTTTTTTGTACTTGTAGAAATGCTTCTCTAGGTTGGACAGCCAGAAGTGAAATAAATGGATCAAGGAGCTTGTACATTGGTTTTAAATTTGATGATGCCAAATTCCCTTTGATGAAGATTTAAATGACTTAGTCATACCACCATTATATATACTTCCTATTTCCCAAATTACCAAAAATGTGTAAAAAAATTATTACTAAATATTAACACAGTAGAATAATTTTTCATAAGCATATTAGCAATTTATAGTTCGTCTGTAAATTCCTCTTATATATTTTTCTTATTTATTGTTTAGAGTTTAATAGAACACTTTCAAAATCAATAAGGCATGATTTTATTAGGAAATAACATGGACTATATTTTAATTCCTTGTATGGTAATTCTTGTATTGGTATTTTTTACGTCTTCAAAAAATAGCCTTGCTTTTTATATTCTCCTAGAAAACTCATTGAACACTTCCTTGATGTTAATCAACTAATAGGAATCCTGGGTACCAGCCCCTTAAATCAATAGGCTAGGCTAAAAATTATAGCTTTAAGAATGTACTATTCTGTGTCTACAGGATCTGCTTAACCCCAGTTGTTAAAAATTTTAAAGTTAGTCTCAATCTCTCTATGTTCCTAGGTTGTTTACTCTCAGAAAAGAAACAAAACAAAACAAAAAACAAAGAACAATTTCCCATTTCTAAGAAAAATGACTTTAAAAGACATCTCAGACATCAAATGGCCCTTACAAAATATTTTGATGAGTTAAGTGTAAATGATTCTGCAGACAAATGGATTAAATTTCCCTAGGAATCACTTGGGTTTAAAAACTGAGGGAAACACAGCTAGTCAGCAAGACTAGCTTTTGGGTTTACCAACTCCTAGGCATTTGGTAAATAGCTCAAAACTGACAAATCCCAATTATGGCTAAATTGCCCTTGTTTTAATAGAAGGATGTGTGCAAGCCCCTTGATAAGCTTCACTTTCCCTAATCTCCCACTGTAATAGTCACAAGTATCCCAAACTTCTCTAAGTCTAGTTTTTGGTGTAATTATGTGTGGTTCTGAAATATATTGTTAATGACAATAAACATTAATTAAATACAATTTAGAATAATAATTCTTATTACTTTTTATAGATAAGTGTTCAGGGTCATCTTCTCTGACCAAAATGTCCACCACCATATTTCTTGAGCTTAATTAAGTATTCTTGGCAGAAATTTTACTATTTCAGTGAAATGCACTGTATATCACTTCACCTTTTGGGAAAGTTCTGAAGTTGATTAAAAAATCGGATTTTTTTGCCACTTAGATCTAAATCCCATTGACTTGAGTATCTCTCCAGCTTCCAACCTGGGTCACTCATTTGGAGACTTTTCATTATACTTATGTAGGAGAGTGGAAAGATAAATGATACATTTTGTAAATATTTTAGAAAAGTTGCTGCTAGTTTTTATGCCAATGTTTTCTTGCTTCAGAGTCATCATGTCTAAAATGAAGTCCCTTATATTTACCTCCAAATCAATACTATTTCTTTCCCTCCAAACAATTTTCCTCTTCCAAGGTGCATGGGTCAATAGAAAGGATGTAGAATTTAGTATCAGAGCACTGGGTTGTGTCCTGGCTCTGACCATTTTTTCTGGGCACCTTTGGACAAGTGATGACTTCTCTGATTCTTATTTTCTACTTCTGACAAATAAAAACAGCAGTAACTAGAGCCTATAAAAGGAAACACAAATGACTTTCTCATGCTTATGTTTATTCTCCAATCTGGTAATCACATTGCTGTTCTCCAATGGCCTAGGCTTCAATTATTGTCTTCTTTTTTGAATTTATATCCTTCTCTTCCTGCAGGCCATAGTATGTTACCATGGTTATTTCTTCTTAATTCATTCTGCACACCACCTCAAAATAGAGATATATCTTTCTCATAACCTTGGAGGAGGATGACATCTACTTACAAACCTTTCTTGACTTTGTAATTTCAAATCCTATAGCCTGATAATCTGGACCAGAGATGGGGTGAATAGAAGTGAGTTTCTGGGAGACCTAAAAATAGTAAACTTCTAAACTGCTGAAATTTGAACAATAGTTTACTAAGTCTATACACATATACAAACTTATTTATAAAATAAGAATATGGGGTTTTTAAATGCTTTCCAAAGAATAAAGAAATAGAAAATTGGAGCAATGGCAGTTGCTTAGAAATCTTTTATCAATTATCAAAACAACCAATATTTATGAAGTAACTATGTGTCAGGGATCATTACTTCCATGGAGCTCAGAGGAAAGAAGATTGAAAGACATTAATCCAACCATCATATAAGTAAACGCAAATTACAGTTGAGGTAAGTGACATCAGTACATAAAAGATACTCCAGAAAAATTTGATGTAGTCAAGGAGATCAGACAAATCTCAGAACAAGTAATGACTAAGGTCAGGTATGTAACAACAGCAAATACTAAGCAATATGTTAGGGTTGGGAAGGGGAGGTGAGAAGAAAGTAGTCCAGACAAAAAGAAGAGTGGGCACAAAGGCCCTGTGGTATGTAAGAAGTTGAATATAGCCAAAGAGTAATTTATATGAACTGTGGCATAAAAGTGGCTGGAAAAGAAATTTGGGGTTCTATCAATGACAATTCAGTGAGAGGCAACAGAAGCCACTCTAGCTAGTTTAAGAGAAGGCACTTCTTACATGGGCTTTAATTAGTTGCCAGAATTTCTGGAAGTCAGGGAGCTAAGCCTGCAAGCCCTACAGTGAAGGTGAACCAAGCCAGGAGAAGTTTCAGAGAAAATCCCTTGGTTTTCACCACTGATTATTTAATATCCTTCCAGCCAGAAGCTGAACATCATAACCTCTGCTACAGCTGGTCCATCACCTTGTTTGGCAGAAGAACTTAACAACCTAACAACAATTCCATGTACCTGCAACTACCATGAGGAAGGATGTGCTTGGTGGGAGCCAGCCACACATCTGTAAACCAACAGCACGGGGACAAGGGGACAGTCGGCTTGGAATTCTACCTTAGGAAGGCGGGTTTGACACAACGAAGAGTAATTCTAATGGAAAGGGGTGGAGGTGTTCAAAAGGCCTAGGGCATTGAGTGGTGACAGAAGTCTTAGAGAGGTGGAGTCTGGCTGGAGACACATATTTGTGACTTGTTAATGGTGCAATTGAATCAGACGATATGGATGAGGATAACAGATAACAGAGAGATCACAGGTGGGAGATGGTAGAATATTCTTTGTGGAGACATCTCACAAGCACGAGTGCTGTGTGTGCATAGTTCACTGTCACGTTTGAAAAACAGCTTCCAAGTAGACAATCACGACAATGTAACAAAGCTTCAATAAAGTCTTGTATGGAGCACTGTACAAGAACAGTGGAGACCATCCCTCAGGCAGAGAGCACTCACACACAAAGGAAATTCAAGAGAACGAAAAACTCTCTCATTCATTTTTTTCTAACTGCCAAGCAGGGATGAGCTCTGGAGCATATCATCAGCACTTGACTCTCAACATGTCCCAAATCATTATCTACTCCTCACCCACTCTCATCTGTTTCTTCCTTTTTCCCCAGTTACCATCATGATCAGCTACCCAAGTCATTATGTGAGTTGAAATCTGGAAATCATGCTTAGCCTCCCCCCTCACTCTTCATATTCAATCAGTCACCAGGGATTTTAAATTCCACCACAGAAATACCTCCCAAATCTGGCATCTCCCCTCAATCCTTTTCCTAGAGCCCTGAGTCAGCCACTCATTGCTCATGTCAATAGCCACTGAGGAAGCTGAGATTTGGTATCTCAGCAACCAAATTTCTTCTTCTTCTAGTTCAGGGGTCCACAGACTTTTCTCAGTAAAGGGCCAAACAGTAAGTATTTTCAGCTTTGTGAGCCATAAGGTTGCTGCCACAGGTACTCAACTCTGTTGTATTGAGAGCAGGCATAGCAATGTGTAAGTGCATGGGCGTGGTTGTGTTTACTAAAATTTTATTTTTCAAGATCGCTGACCCCTACTGACTCTGAAGGAGGAGCAGAGTCATTCTGAAACAAATGGACTTACACGTAGCCTTTGCTGTCCCCCATCTCCTGTGCAGAAAGCCTACACGCCTCTCACCCTCCTCTTTCTTCTTCATCTTCCTTGAAAAGAGCCTCCATCAAACCCTATGCATCTTTCTAGAGCCTGCCCCAGTGTGAGCGCAGCCTGCCTTAGCATTGCTCCCCATTGTTTTTCTCTAGGATTTTATTCCATGCTCTGTGGAGCTTTGTTATACAGCTGACCCCTGAACAACATGGCAGGCCATGTAGTCAAAATCTACATATCATGTTTGAGTCTACAACAACTTAACTACTAATAGCCTACTGTTGACCAGAAGCCTTACAGATAACACAGAGAGCTGATTAACATATAGTGTGTGTGTATTATACTGTATACTGTATTCTTACAGTAAAGTAAGGTAGAGAAAAGCATGTTTTTTTTAATTGTCACAATCCTCCAAAATAGTTTCTAATATGTTGACTGAAAAAAAAAATCCACATTAAAGTGGACTTATGCATTTCAAACCTGTGTTGTTCAAAGGTCAACTGCATTATTTTGTGATGATCTGCTTGGAAGCTGTCGCACACTTGGCTGAGATATTTACTAAGCTGTTAAGGCAGTGCCTAACAAATGTCTACCGAAAGAATAAATGATAAATACAAAATGTTAAATGAAGGAATGACTGAAAGAGTGCCCAGAGAGGGGAGAAAAAGGTTGCAGACAATTCTTTTGGAAATTTGGGTGGTATAAAATCAGTGGGGGAGAAAGATTTTATTCTCACAGTCATGATATAAGACCAGCTATGATAAGCTCCATTTTTAAAATTTAATAAGCTCAGTTTCCAAGTTTAAATAGTAAAATAAGCACATAGAGAATATGGAAACCCCCCCTCCCCCAGTTCCAGAATCTTATGGCATTTATTGCATTCTGCCCACTTTGGTGCATGGCTAGGATCCTGCCCATGACATTTTTATTTTAAAAGAGTTATCATTGAGGCCACAAAGTCTTAAATCATAGAAAGAAATCTGGAGTGTTGAACATTCTATCACTTGTAGACAAGACAATTTGTGAAAAGGGATCTATCTCAGACATTCCTTGAAAGAACGCAGGTAATTGAGTGAGCCTACTTGGTATTGTCTTGGTGAGGGATTATGGGAGGCCATCATTTCATACCCTAACCTGATTTTAAGTGAAGGAGTGCTGATAATGTAAGAGAACACAGCTTACAAGATGGAAGAATTAAATGTTCACGAGCAGTGAGATTTGTTCATGTGGGGGCCATCAGACTCATCTCCTTAAGAGCATCTCTGTCTCGGTCTCCTGGGTCTGACACTGGGTTAGGTCACCTCACAGTCGTCAGTACTGGGGAAATACTTGGGAAGGAAAAATAGAATTTAACACCTACTACATTATGAAATGGTAACATGGCTGTGCAATTTTGACCAAATGCCTCTGGACTTGGGCAATGTGGGCAAAGCTTCTTTCAAAGGATTTGTCTTTGGACTCTTTCCTCTCCTGTGCAATACAGTCTTTGAAGTGGCCGCTGTTGATGCCTCGAATGGAACCTCATCAGTGGTCCTGCACCCTTCTCTGGCTGTCCAAATCGACTGGGAAAGGCTCACAGCTCCCATTTTCACCAGAGGACTGCCCTCAGGGACCAGGAGATGACATGCACGACTGCCCTGCCCCCTTGCCTGAAGGTGGGGCCAAGCTGCGGTGCGCCGGACACTGCAGAGCTCCCGTGGGATCATGCTGATGCTGGACTCCACATCACACCCTCTGCTCCGCTCCCGCCCCTCATCTGTCCTGCTTCCACACTCGTTTTTCTCTGAAGGTGCCTCTTAATCAATCACATGCTCCTGAATCTCAGTCTCAGCCTCTTCCACTCCTAGACCTCCAGACCAAAGAGAGTTGTGGGGAAAGTGGGCAATTCCATGAGAGAGGCTGGAAGGGCAGAGGCCACAGGGGAACCTCATCAACAGGAAATTCATGAGAAAACAGAGGTGTTGTGTTAAGTAATAAAATCATTTAAGTCTGTGAACTCTCATTCATCAATATTAAATGCTATTACACACTCATTAATCTTTGGATGTCAAAACTAAACATTGGATTTCTAAACTTAAATTCAAATGATTGTATCAAAAATACAGCACATACATAAAATAAAGGAATCATGAGGACTTCAAATATCTGGAATTCTTCCCCCTCCTTTTTTCCTCCCCCTCTTTTATTTAAAAAACTTACAGCCAGTGTCCTGGCTACTCCCAGAGGCAGGACCTCAACACAATTTCACCCTCCAGAAATTCTAAAGGACTCAATTATCTGGCTTCTTATTACTTATAAAATCTTGCCATTATTTGAATAATTTTTAAAGAATCTGATTTGTCTTTTTGCACTGAAAGAGACCCTGTAAGTTCAGAGCGCCACTCCTATGAAAACTTTGGGTCTGTTCAGGACAAATGGGGTTTCTTTGTTTCTCGGCAAAACCTTGCGCCCTCAGCCCGGCTGCTAAAGCTGAACCACCACAAATGATTCTTTCAAAGTGATTCTGAAAAGCCATCTGATTCCGTATGCCAGAATCCAAATTTCTTCAGCTTTACACACGAGATCAGAGCTCCACATCTTAATAGCCATATAACTCTATAAAGAATTATCCTTGATTTCTCTGATAGATCATCACTGCCGAAGGAACAAATAAAGGCTCCATAAAAGCATTCCACCTGTATTGCTGGCAGATGACTTATAAATGTCGCACAGACACAGGCCTACTACTGGCTCATAGAAGCAGCATTAAATAAACGGCTGAACATCTGCTGGTAAATACACAGCAAACAAAAAATGCAATCCAGTGCCAAACATGTGCACACTGTGGGCCTCATCTCTGCTCATAAACCAAGCAATGTGTTCTGCTAATCATTAGCAGAGTTATTGATTTTAGATGTGTATCACACAGCTATAATTTTGTCAGGGAGTAGACCACATAAGTTGTTCTTTTTCTGGTTGTTTCATTTTGTCTTATTCCAAGAGTCCGTAAATTGACGACCGGGACAAAAATTATAATTGACATCATCTGTGGGAAATATTTCATAAAACAACAGGCCCAGATGTAGGATTAAAGCCATGTGGTAGTAAAATACCCCACTGAAAAAGAGCCAGGTTCCACGATTTCTTACGAAAACAGATGTGCTCTTACTCCCCTCTGCTTGTTTTTCAATGCTTTTTTTTTTAACTCCAAATAATTCCTCCCCCCCCCACTTTTTTTTTCCCTCTCTCTTCATGACTGCACTGGAGAGAGTTCATAAATGGATTACAGATGCAGGCTTGTACTTCAAAATTCTAACTGTCACAGTCTCTGAAATAAAATAAATGCAACATTTGGGGAAATTCTAGTGAAGTACAGTAAAGGTAAAGAAGATTATGCAGACATGTCTGCATGTCCTTTATGGAGCATCTCTGAGCATGAACATACCATCTCCTGGACAACGCAGACAGCAGACTGGTGAGCGTGAAGTGTCAAAGATGGAGCAAGTGGGGTGACTTGTGAAAGCCATCTGTCCTGACGGGGAAGTTTTCACCTTTGGGGTTTACATGAGCTGGCTGAAGGCCTCAAGTGCACTTTCCAGCTTCCTTGGGATAAGACTTCTGGATAGAGAGAAGGCACAGGAAAATAAGAACCCCTCATATCTCAGCCTCTACTGGTTTGATTTCCTCTCAGCTACATTTTTACTCTATAATTTCCCCATAGGAAATGCTGGGAACCACAAGAGTGGGATCCTAGGGCACAAACACAGGCTACATTGTTTGAAGACTAATCTGTAAGTGCTGTAAAGAACTGCACACAATCAAGTTTCTGCCAAAGACCTTGGTGTCATATGGAATCCATCACAGTACCAATGATGATAATGAACTCACTCGGCATCTACACCGCATCTCAGCCTTGACCTCCAGTAAGGTGCAAGATGGCATGGTGTTAGGAGGCTACATACAGTGTAAAGGAAACTGAATTTCCATCACGTGTCACTGTTGAGACTCCAACAGCGCATCTACACTTTTCAACTCTCCCTTTTCAGCCCCTCAAGTCTGAAGCAAACAATCCATAAATTTGTTTAGAACCAAAAGGGACCAGCTCCAATTACCTGCATTGTTTCTTTAATCTGTCTTCTTGGGGTTGCATGAAGACCAGCACTCTAAGTACCAGCTGGACTCCAGAACACCAGAGCTGAGTAAAAACTCAGGGTGATCATTTTTAGCATCCTCCCTTCTGCCAGTTCCTCACACACCCAGCTCAGGGCTGAACATCCCTGTGTTCTGGGAGAATCCAGTAAAGGAGAAATGAAGAAGGGCTTTGTGTACAGCCTGAGGTGACTGTGAGGGGAAAAGGGGGAAAAGGCAGGGTCTAGGATTCTGCCCCAGGCACCAAAGACAAATTGGAACTTCTTTTTTCTGAGTCTTTATGACTTTTTTCCTTTTATTTTTGCAGAGATGAAATGCGACATAAGGACATTGTAAGAAAGCTGCAGAGCTGCTGATTGATCCATCTCAAAGAAACTTTTGAACATCGCCTTAAGGGGTGGCTTAAGGGAAGGAGATAAATGGAGAAATCAAACCAGGGGTGTCATAAATGCAATTTATTGACCACTTGTTACACACCTGGCAACGTGATGGATGTGTTTACATTTTTGGCACATTTCGTCCTCAAAAGAGTCCTATGAGGGGGACATTATTGCAGAGTGGAAATGAGGACACTGAGCCCAGAGAGTGTAAATTGCTCACTCAAAGTCATGCAGCCAATGAAGAGCCAGTTCTGATGGATACCAAGCCCTATCCTGATTTGTTTGACTCCATATCCACTTTTTTACTTTCTATACTTCACTGCTTCTCAGTGGTGACTTTAGATGCTTCATTTAGTGCAGGACATTATGACACTGAATTAACCAGAAACCTAAAAATTGCTTTTTATTTATGAGGGGAATGACTATATACAATACTGCTTGGATTCTGATTTTTTGGGGTGAAATGCTGCTGGACACCTCTGAGTTTGTGCTGAGAGTAAATTTTTTCATTTAAAAAATTTTAAGTTTTATCATATGTATAATGTATATGTATATGTAAATATGTATAACATAAAAAGTCAATTTTTTGTCATTTAAACCATTTTAAGTATGCAATTCAATTTCCACCCACATAGAAACTCTCTACCATTAAGTAATAACTTCCCATTTCCTCCTCTTCCCAGAAACCTCTAATCTACTTTTTAGTTTTATGAATTTGCCTATTTTAGATATTTCATTCATTAATGAATCTTTTTTTTTTTTTTGGTGTGGCCATTTCACTTAGCATAGTTCATCCAAGTTGCAGCATGTATCAGATTTCATTCCTTTTTATGCCTGAATAATATTCCATGTATGGATATACCACCTTTTTTTAACCATATGTCTGCTGATGAGTGCTTGGGTAGTTCTACCTTTTGGCTATTGTGACTAATGCTGCAATAAACATTGGCACACAGTATCTCTTTCAGTCCTTGTTTTCAATTGTGTGGGTGTATAACCAGGAGTAGAATTGCTGGGTTATATGGTAACTCTGTATTTAACTTTTTGAGCAACTGCCAAACTGTTTTCCATAGCAGCTGTACCATTTTATGTTCCAACCATCAATGCACAAGTTCCCCAATTCCTTCACATCTTTGCCAACACTTAGTTCACTTTTTAAACATTATTATAACACACCTAAAAGGTATGAAGTGGTATCTCATTGTGGTTTTGACTTGCATATCCTTTAATGACATTTCTCATATGCTTGTTGAACATCTGTATATCTTCTTTGCAGAAATGTCTATTCAAGCCCTTTGCTCGTATTTAGAATGAGTTGTTTGTCTTTTCACTGAGTTGTGGAAGTTATTTATATAATCCAGATATTAAACCCTTTTCAATATATGACTTGCAAATATATTCTCCCTTTTTAGATTCTCTTTTCACTTTCTTGATAATTTTATTTGAGGCACAAAATTTTTAAGTTTTGATAAAGTCCAATTTACCCCATTTTCCTTTTGGGATCAGATGTAAGAATCAATTGTCAAATCCAAGAGAATGAAGACTTGCCCCTTCTAAGAGTTTCATGCTGTTAGGCTCTTAAATATACATTGCTGATCCATTTTCAGTTAATTTTTGTATATGGTGTGTGAGGTAAGAGTCCAAGCTCACATTCTTTTATAGGTAAGTATCCACCTGTCCCAGCACTATGTTGATGAGAGTGCATTTTGATTCAGGTCCTGAATCAGGGTCTGAGGACCAAAGTTAGGGGATCAAGGATTAAAGTTGTTATGTATCTAAAGAGTTCTTCATTCACAAAATGGGCTATACTGACAGACCCATGTTTAATACAAAACTACTTAATTCAATACCTTTTCTATTCACACATGCAATTTCATTGATTTTGCCTCAGATGACCCCTGGAGAGCTTTGTGGAGCCACACCTGCAAGGTGTTTCTATATCACACATACTTGATTACTAGGGAGTTAGAAAATAAGAAGAACATCTATACGGAAAAGAGAAAATAACTTACTAGTGACTATACAAGAACATGGTCATCTCTATGAGGTCGCAGGCTGGGACCTCAGTGGTAGAGCAGGAGAGACTGGAGAGAAGTTGTAGTGGGGACTTTGGTAGGGCAAGTTCTCCCAGGTGTCAATGGGTTTCTATTCTTATCTATAAGAAGAGCAGGTACCATTGGGCTTGACTTAATCTGGTGAAAATTTGACCTGGTCAGTAAGGAAGGACAGCTGAAGTGAGCAGATAAGCTACTGAATTCCTAATAATCAAGCAATTAGGAGGAAAAGTACAGCCTTGAGTGAGACTTATGTTCTCTCCCGAGAGGGAAATGAAGAGAAAGGCCACATCTCAGTAAAATCACTCACACCCTGTCTGTATTGAAGTACAGAACCAAAGCTTCAAATCAAGAAACTGAGGCAGGAACTGACATATGGTTCTTTCAATCTGCTCTGTATCCAAAACTAGGCAGTAGCTGTTCTAGGAAAAATTAAGTGTTAGAAATACAAAGAAGAGTTGATAGAATTGTCAGAAAGGGAAAGATTTTCAGGACAAGAACTGGCACAACTATTATATCTTTGCATCAGATCTTAATGTTCCATTCCTGGTATTTCCCTGGATTAGACCCTCCTTCAAGTTTCCTTGCTAGCTTCAGATTTTCACCAAGTGTTTACAAATGCTACATTTGGGGAGGCAATCTGATAAACTATATTGATATTTGATTGAATATCCACAGGAACAAATTGTCTTAAATACTTTCTGTGTGTTAGTGGGGCTTCATTGCTCCAGGAAATCTAGGCTCTCATTTAAAAACCAAATGGTAAATTAAAAAAAAGAAAAACATGTGAAAGAAGCAGGGCAAATGTGTCCGCTATTTCAAAATGTAATGGGAAGTGACTTCAGAGGAAATGTTTTTATTTTCTCTTCACCAATGGCTAAAACAATAAATATGGTTGGAAGAATTACTGAGCCCTGAATCATAGCTCCTTTGTACAGGCTCTCGTTGTTCACACACCCAGCAGTTAAGACAATGCATTCACTCTTACAATGCTGTTTTTGTCTCATACTTCCCAGTTCAAAACTCTTAATGATCTCTCTATTGGTCCCTGGAGAGTGGCACCTGAATGTTTTCAGTCCTAAAAAAGATCATAATATATATCTAATCCAGTGTCCCTTCCCTTCAACAAAGAGGAGAAATGAATGTCCAGAGAGACTAAGTGAATTCCTGCAGGTCACACAGTTGGTTAACAAAAGATCCAGGCCCAGAGCTGGTTCTGGCTTCCGTTCTGTGCTTTATGACTCTCCATCACTGTGGACTATGCAGAGCCTGCAATGAGTCTCAAGGCTCCTTTTCAGCCTCTCAGGGCTTAGCTCCTCTACATTGCCTTCCTTTCTTTTTCTTTGTCTTATTTAAGTATAGTCAATATACAATCTTATATTGATTCCAAGTATACAACACAGTTCAACGGTTACACACATTATTAAATCCTCACCCCAATTAGTGCAATTACTGTCTTTCAACATAGGAAGATGTTACCGAGTCATTGGTTATATTCTCCATGCTGCACTTCCATCCCTGTGACCAACTTTTATTACGATTGAGAATTTTCGTGCCCCTTGTCCCTTCACAGTTCTTCAAATGCCCCACAGTCCTGAAATATCCTACCACATTTTCTTTCTTTATTCAAATGCCTTCCCATGTAAAGATAAGCTGCATTTCCCAAGAATTCTTCCTAAGCAATTCAAAAGTCTCAGAAACAATATTAGTTACACTCATTTGTTGTATTTTCCTGCCTACTTTTACTTATACTTAAAAACCTATGACAAGAGTAAGACTGTAAGCTTTCAGAAGTGATGATGTTTTCTTACATATCTCTGTATCTGCTCATCACTCCATCATGTTACCAGAAAGTTTAGAATAAAATACACTTGTATTTGCCAAATGGATAATATTGTAGATTGCCTCTATTGCACATACATAAGAAGTCTCAAAATTCCATAAAATGCAATATTGTAATATAAACGGTCACTCTTGGGCCAAATTAAAATTTCATTTGCTGTTGGAATTTCTCTTTACAAAAAGTTGCGATGGGTATAAGTAAGGAGTGCTTTTAAGAGAAAGGATGTGAGATTGAAAAGATAGGAGACTCAGCAAAGATCAAGTCTGTTGACTAGCAGAATTGAAATAGAAATCCAAGGTTCTTAGGTTTTTCTATTAGTTCTCCCCCAACCTTCCAAACATACTTTTATAAGTTCTTCTTTACAGAATTAGGATCAGAGTATCCTTTTGAAACCCAATAGTTACATGGAAACTGGCTCACATTGTGTATTCTGTTGATACCTCACCAGTGTCCTCTGTTTGAACTGAGGTTGTACACAGATTCTAAATGAATGGGGCCTTCACTAGTTTCACTGTTTTGGCCAAATTCTTAGCACCACCAGTCCTGCAGTTAATCTGGCATTATCACTCTGTTTCCTATAGTTACCAAAGATGAAAATCCCATTGTTACCTAAGATGAAAATCAGCTGGACACAGAAGGTATTTTAGCAGACCAATTACATGAACTAGAGCCAGTACACACATCAAAATCACTTTAAAAGTTATCTTTCCCTTTATTCAGCAAAGTGGCTTCATCTCTGAGAAAAAGAGAATAGATCTTGCAGAAGAATGGGAAATGTTGGTGACCAAGTGAATTCTGCAGAAGAGAGAACAGGGGAAGTGACTAGTCTGCAAAATGTTTCTGAAAATGAGTCTCACAGAGAAAGGAACATAGAGCATTCTCCATCAGGAAAATGGGAGACTGGATAGAGGAATTCACTGTAATCACTGGAGAGTTTAGAGAAAAGCAAAAAATTCACCTTCAATGGATAATAACTATATCTATATCATCTACATCTATATTGGTAACTCTATATTTGCCTGTCGAGCTATAAAAATTAGGGCTGTTTCAACAATGCTAAGTTGAGCAAGGTTTCTCCAACTGTTAACTGGGAATGGTTTACTAATATTCCTTCCATGATCTGTGGGCTTCACATGATTACGTTAGCCAATGATCACATGGGAACCAGCTGAACCTTAAGAAAGAGGCCTAACGTGTCATACAGTGACAGATTTATTTGGGGCTGTTAATTAATATGCTTTTTCTCACTTCTTGTTTGCATGTGTCCAACAACAACTTAAGCTGCTGGACATTACCCTTAACTACTCAAAAAAGAAGCAAAGGGAAAAAAAAGATCAGTCTCTTGGTAGAACAATCAGGTTCTCAGCAGGAAACAAATATGCAAAAAGAGTTTTATGAAGAAGCTAATCACAGAGGTCTGGGTGGGGCTGAAGAGACCAAGAAGGGATGTTAAAGCACCAGAAACACCATTAGGGAGATCTTATGAACCCTAGGCTTGGTGCTCCCCTATGAAAAGCAATGAGTGAGGTCACTAGCACCCAGAAGGTGTGATGACCATGTACAGAGGAGTGGAATCTGCTAAAATTGCAGCCTGGCAGGGAGTGAGCAAGAAAAATAATCACCCTAACAGCTTTCTCCTATGAACTTCCAGTCTTTTGCAGATGTGTTCCATGGCTAAACCCAGAGGGAAGCCAGAGGGCATGGAAGCACAGTTGTTGCAATTTATAGAGGACAACTTTCAAGCACAAAGACTAGTACAGATAATTTTTCAGGAAGGGCAACTGGAGAATAAATAGCTGACCTGGCTTTTAAATTCAACAACTTCTTCTAAAAATGTATTTAGATGTCAGCTTCTGGAAAAGTGGAGTAGACATACTTTTCCCTATTCCTCCCATTAAGTACAACATTAAAGCCTGGACACGTTATATGTAAGCATGTACATGCATACACACACACACACACAAAAAAAAAAAAAAAACTCAGAAAGGTTGAAAGAAGAAGGCAAACTGTATAAGGAACTCAGGACACAAGAAATTCCAAATTTTCTTAGCTTAGCTCTTCATAAAATAGTCTTTACTTAACAATAACCAATGAAGAAAGGAGGCAAGGTCAAAGGGAAACCTGTGTGTAACTGGCTCACTGATAAGTCTGGATTTATTGGGACATAAACATAAAATGATGTTTTTTTTCTAGTCTCTGCATTATAGCAATGCAACATCTTGACTGAACAAGCCCTATACCTGTCCAGTTACGATAAATAATTAAAAATCCAATCTAATTTGTTTAAAACTTTGGTCTCATGTTCTATCTGCATTCTTTTGACCCTTTCAGGACAGCAGAGCTTGGGGAGACCAAGTGGACAGATACTCTGGTCTAGGTTTTACTTTTCTTCCCAACCCAGCACTTGGGAGTAGAGGACAGAGTGATCTGATTTTTCATTCTTCTTCACCCTCTCCCATCTTGCAACAATTCCTCCAGTGCTGGAGGAAGAGAAGTGGAATAGAAGACACCATATGCTAGAGAGGGGAAGCTCTGCCTACTTCAGCCCCTGCAGATCAATGCCACTGTTCATCTCTAGAGATTAGGCTCGTTATCTCTTAGCTGTATTGGTAGCTTCCTTGGTTGTCTTATGGTTCATACCTTGCCCCTCACCTTCTATGCTCCATCTAGAGTCATAAGAAATACAGAAATCCTCTTCCATGCCATCTGAACCAGGGGGCGTCTGGAGTGTGAACTAGTAGTGGTGGCAGATATCCTTCTCTTCTTGGGCACAACACACCCGGTCATTTCTCATCCTTCTGCACAAGCCTTTGGCCTTTTAAACATCCAAGAATGAGACACAGGAACACATCTCTATGTTCATGTGTCCCTGAAAATTTTCAGGGCATACACACCAAACTCCCCAGAATTTTCTCACCATAACTCATTCAAATGGCAATACCAGAGTGTAGGGCATAGGAAATCAGCCTGGGGAAAGGAAAGCCAGCTCATGCAGATGCACTCTATTCCTAGAGTGATTCCTTAGAAGTCCTCTCTTAACATGATTTGGTGGAATGCTGACTTCTTTGCAGTTCTAATACCTTTATCTCCCTTCTTCAGGAGGTGACTAGAAAGGAAGAAGGAAACCAGAGAAGAAGGACTGAAAAGAAAGGGTGCCGGCAGGGCAGGCCCGGTTGTCTCTTACTAAGATCTAAGAGCCATGTTCAGTGCCAGTTATCGGTGGATCTTTTTAAACAGTGAAGTATTTCATGTCTCCCTGATTTCACCTTTGGGACTTAGGTACCAATTCATTCTGCAGGGAAAGCTCCATGTGACCTCCTTTCACACTGGACAGGTCTAAGTTTTAGAAGCAGAAATTATGACTATATATTCCTATTACTCCTCCCTCCAATTCATTACCTCTCTCCAACGTTCCAACCTTCACTCTCTTCTTCTATAATCTCACCCTCTGTTCTGAATTGCTTTTGTACTTATTTTGGAGCAGATCTGTCATATATTGCTTAAAGGTCAAAGTATTTGTGGCACTTGTGTGTGATGTCAGATGACTTCACAGGGAATTTAACTTAAAAAGTGTGCTTCTTTGAGTGAATTGTTAAGAATCAACTGAGTCTTTTTTTATGTTTGAGGAAGCACAAAATTTCAACTCAGTCTTAAATAAAGGTCTTACCAAAGAAGGAAAAGAAAGGAATCTGTAAGTTGATGTATTTCTTTCTTTGCTTTAATTTTTCTTTTATTTTCTCTTTTTTTTTTGTCTTTTTCTCTTTAAATATTTATTCTGTCACATTCGTCTTAGGATTCTAACTATATAGGCATTACAGGAGAAGAGACAGACAGAATTATTCACTATGTCCCAAGTCTCTTAAGCTCTTTTCTGTATTCTCTATTTTATCCTTCCTTGAGCATATTAATTTTCGTTATTTCAAAATCCTTGTAAGGTCAGCTAATGATAACGTCTGGATCACTTCTGGATTTGTTTCTCCTTTGATCTGTGGTCATAAATTATTATTATATACAAAAATAGAGAGGGAAGGGTGAATAAAATGAAAGTAAGCAGGGAGTATTTTAGAGTATCAGAATACACAAAAATCAAATTGAAATTCCAGAACTGAAATATATTATATCTGAATTCAAGCAATTAATATAAAGGAATGACAACAGGTATAGCTAAGGATAACATGAATAACCCAAAAAATATCAAGCCAATGCTTGGAATAAGCAATGCATTTCTAAATAATCTGTGGATTAAAGAAAAATAGAAAACAGAAATTAGAAAATACTTATCCCTAAAGAAAATAAAGGTTGATGTGTCAAACTATAAGATGTAGGAAAGCTTGAAATGCATATATTAGAAACTTCAGCTTCAAAAGCTTGAGGACAAAAACAAACAAAAACATTGAGCCAATTAAAATAAAAGAAAGGGATGATTAAGGTAAGAGTAGTTATCTATCTATCTGTATCTATGTATCTAAAACCAAATAGTCACTAGGCAAAATGAACAAATCTAAAAGTTGTTACTCTGGAAAGACTAATAAAACTAATAAGACTCTAATAAGACTGATTATGAGAGAGAAAGAAAGATAAAACACAAATTATTCATATCAGAACTAAAAAGAGGGACATCATTATAGGTCTCAAAAGCAATAAAAACATAGTATAAGTATTTTGAATACCTTTATGACAAAATTGACAATTAAGTTGAAGTAGACAAATTCTTTGAAGAACACAAATTACTAAAACTCACACAATAAAAAAGGAAACACAATCCTGATTATGCCTATAACTATTAAGAAGTAGAATTTGTTATCTAAAACCTAATAAAAAGAAACTCCAGGCTCAGATGGATTGACTGGTGGATTTTTCCTAATATTAAAGGAAGAAATAATATCAAACTTTTACAAATGCTTTCAGAGAAAAGAGAAAGAGAAAACACTCCCCAAATTATTTTAAGAAGTCAGTGTAATCTCATGTCTAGAACCTGGCAAAGACATTACAAGAATAGAAAATTACAGATCAATTTGATAAATATTGAAGATAACCAAAGATACAAATATCAGTGTATCAAATCTAGGTATAGATATATCTAATAATAATCATTATGTAGATATATATAGATTATATATATATGATAATAATGATGACATGGAGTTAAACATTCAGTCATCAAACTGTAGTTTAATTTTTTCAGAAATCAAATGATTCTATTGTCCTGTTAACAGAAAAAAGGGAGAAGTTTCATCATTTCTATGCATGCAGAAAAAGCAATTGTAAAACCCAATTACCATCCATAAATTTAAATAGCACCTTAAAATCTGGGAATAGAAAAGAATTTCCTTAAAGTGATAAAAAATATAGAAAACCCACAGTAAACAAAAAAATATTTAAAGAATTTTTTCTAAATTAGGGGACAAAGATTACCACAGTCCCTATGATTTTCAACTTTATAGTGTCTGCAGTAGCCAAATGAAATAAAGGACTTTAGGTGGATAGATTAGATAGATAAATGGATAGATAGTACATAGATAGTGAAGGAAATACAAAAATATTATTTATAAAAAATAATTGTGCATACAAAATACAAAATTATTTATCATAAGCTATTTGACAAATAAATTTAGCAAAGTCACTGACTACAAGACCAAATACACAAAAATAACTGTATATGTACACCAGCAACAAAAAATAGAAAATGAATTTTTAAAATGCATCATTATAGTAACACTAAAAATGTTAAATTTGTGGGAATAAATCTAATGAAGAGTGAAAATGGCATCTATACTAGCAGCTATAAAACATTACTGAGAGAAACTGAACCACATCTAAGTGAAGAAATAAAGTCATTAATTGTGACTCAGTATCATAAAAATGTCAGTTCTCTCCAAGTTTATTTGCAAATTGAATGTAATTCAAATTATAGTCTGGACTTTTTTCATTGAAATTAAAAAAGTGATTGCAAAACTCATGTGAAAATACAAATGAACTAGAATATTTAAGACAATATTGAAGAACAAAATGATATGGTAATTAAGACAGTGTGGTAATTCCAACAAAAATGGAAAAATAGAACAGTGATGGAAAAAAGAGAATCTAGAAACAAAGCCAACATAATAGTCACTCAGTTATGTTAAAGATGGCATTGCAGTGCAGTTGGTAAAGAAGGTTTTTTACATAAACGGTCTGGATCAATAGTCTGTCCTTATGGGAAAAAGTAAATCTTGACTTTCAACTCATATCTTACAAACAAATCAATTCTAAATGATTATGGAAGAAAATATAAAAGATAAAATATCAGTTATAGAAGAAAACAGGGAAGATTTCATAATTTTGGTAAGGCAAATTTTTTTCAGTAGAACAGTAAAGAACAAAAATAAAGAACTTCAATAGAACAAAAATAACCGTAAAAGAAATCATTAATCAACTGGAGTCTATTAAAAGAAAGAACTTCATCGAAATATAATTGAGACTTAAAAAGGAAGCTAGAGATAGGGAGATTATATTTTGATGCATATAGGCTTAGATCCAGAATATATGAAATATTTCTACAAATCAACAAGAAAAAAGCAAGCAATACATTGAACAAAATGGGCAAAAACTGAACATATATTTCACAAAATAAATTATCTAGATGGCCAACAAACATGTGAAAACATATTCAACATCATTAGTCATCAAACAAATGACAATTGAATCTACTCCGTATCAACCAGCATGGTAAAATGAAAAAGATAAAAAATACTGAAATATAGATATGGAGCAACTGGACTTTCATCTACTTCACAGGGGTATAAACTGCATAGCCACCTTGGGAAGCTCTCTGTCAGTGCTTAATTAAATCTGAACTTACGTGTACCCTAAAACCCAGCAATTTCACTTCTTGGCATTCACAAAAAAAATGTATACATATAATCACTTAAAGACAGATACAGGAATGTTCATATTAACATTATTGATAATAAGTAGAAAATGTGAACAATCAAATATTAAATGCCACAGACTGTGATATATTTTTACAATGAAACACTATACAGAAATGAAATGAAATGGATACATCTCACCACATAATGTTGAATTAAAGAAACCAACTGCACCAGAACTTGTGCTTCTGATTCCATTTGTATAGGCTGAAAAAAAACAAACTCCTCTCCGTTGTTAAAGTGAGAATGGTTGTTATCTTTGGGAAGAAGAATGGGTGCAGTAACTGGAAGGAGTGCCAGGTGGGTTCCTGTGGTTCTGGCTTCTTATCCTAATGATGGTTACACAAGGGTGTCTGTGAGCGTTCAATAATCTGTGAATTCTTGATTTTCTTCCTCTTCTGTATTTATAAATGTTCACTGAAAAAAGTCCTATGGCACTCTGTGTGAACATGCATTAATACCATCATTCTCATGCGTTTATTTACTTATTCAACAAATGCACCAGGGCTTACTGTATATATCAGGTAGGATGCTGGCTGCTGCAGCTAATGGCAAGTGCATGACACATTCACTAATTAATGGGAAATTAAGAAAAATGAAATATAAATTTAAAATTATTTTAAGAATTAAATTTAAGAATTAAATGAAAAAGGGAGAAAAACAGTAACTAATAAATGGTAGGAAGGTTAAAGTCCATGGTACTGTAAGTTTGTAAGAGAGGAACTTCATTTAGGAGCCTCAAGAAGAACTACTCTGAGTGGTGATAGTTACAGTGCAATCTGACAAATAAGTAGGTTGAAGGGAGAGCGTAAGCCTTCTAGACCTAAGGACCAGCATCCTTGAACATTCCATAAAGTAGATGGGATACTATAGAGGAATTGGGTGATTGGAGAGATGGGGAGGGGTCAGGTTGTGTGAAGTTTGCTTAAGGATTTTGATCTTAACCCTAGAAACAATGAGGAGTAAATGAAGATTCTGTAAGAGAGTTATATAATCTCATTTGTATTTCAAATAAGTTATTTTATTTCTCTGTATGGGGTAGGGTTCAGAGCATGGGTTAAGTCCTGTTGAGAGGCTATGGCTGTATACTCACATATCCGTGGGTTACACTGGCAGCAGGGGAGGGTGGTAGAAATGGAAAGAAATGGAAAGCTTTGGGATTTATCTGTAAGGTAACATTGGCAGGCTTTGCTGATATATTAGATATAGGGAAAAAGGTTGAATGAGGGGCCAAAAATAAGTGCCGGATGTCTGAGTAGTAGAAAGAGGAGTCTGGGGATTTCATTCACTGAGAGAAGGGACATTGAAATTTGATTTGCATTTGTGGGGATAATAATGAATTTTCTTGGACTGTGTTCAGTTTGATATGCCTTTCTAATATAAAAGTAGAAATATCCAGGGGTTAGCTGTGTTTAGAATTTTGGAGCTCAGGTAAATCGTCTGAAAACAGTAATAAAATCTGACATAATTCAGTGCTTTTTTTGTTTGCCAAGCATTGTTCTATGTACTTGACATATCTGAACTCATTCATTTGGCACCAGGATCTCGTGTTGTTGATATTATTAGTATCCTCATTTCAATCATAGAGCAGAGGTGCAGAAAAGGTACCTAACCTTTCACAACTGGTAACTGATGGAATTCAAGCCCATGTTGAGGGTAGAAATGAATTGTCAATGGTCACTGCATTTCAATGGTCATGATTTAGATCTGAATCTCCTGGACAAGCCTAGCAGGGAAAACTTGATCAAGGGCTTCCCCATTTGTTGCTGTGTAATCTGGGTTTCTGAAGGAGCAGATCTTCTAACACTTGAGAGCAAATAATTTAATTAAAACGTCCAAGAACACAATAGGAGAGAAGGGAAGTGACGCACAAAAAAGAAGGCAGTGAATAAAAGATGTTATTAAGCCATCTATCAGAGTAATAATTAGAGTTTTATCTGCAGGTAAACTCTCCTCTTTCATCAAAAGATGAGGAAAATGAGTGTCCACATGTTAACTTTAAGTCATTCTTTTTTTTAAGGTATCATTGATATACAATCTTATTAAGGTTTCACATGAGCGACCTTGTGGTTACCACATACACCCGTATTATTGAGTCCTCCCCACACCCCATTGCAGTCACTGTCCATCAGCGTAATAAAATGCTATAGACTCACTACTTGTCTTTTCTGTGCTGTACGCCTTCCCTGTGACCCCCCTACGTTATTTTGTGCTGATCATAATACCTCTTAATTAGTCATTGATTCTTAACTGCTCACATGGATGTTAATTCCCCAGCTCTTCTGGTCTGCCACTCACATAGGCAGAACAGCCATTAGAGTTTCTGAAGGGAAAACAATTATACAGATAGAGATGCAAAAACTGGCAGCTGGAAACAATTTGAAGCACACCTGAAAGATCTAAGGGATGCAAGCTGGTCACAAACAGCAGCGATAATGTCTGTAGAGTTACCAAGAATTCTCTTACGTATTAAGCCCTGTTTGGAGAATTGAAGACATCCCAACTCCTGAACCCAAGTACTGTTATAAACTATCAGATGTTTACATAGGCTCCTAGAGCTAAAATTCTTTCTTAGACCCTACCCTCAAAAGCAATTATGTTTTGAAAAATATTCCAAAACATTCACTTAAGATCAACGTGGCTTAAAGACTGTTTAAGAGCAGTCTGCATTCATAAAGCAGAGCCTTGAAATCTACGGGCTAGATTTGCTTTGATTTATCTTTTCAACAAATAAAGTGCCTATTAAATGTCAGACACTAGAAAATGCTGGGGTACAATAATTATAAGACAAATGAACAGACACAAAAGTGAACATGTTACAAAAGGGAAGTGCAAAGGATGATCTGAAATGAGCAACTTCTCTGGTCTTATTTTTATGATGTAGAGTTGAGGTACTACTTTGAATTCAGGGCTTTAATGCTACGCAATGTAACACTTAGCTTCCTTTTCTCTGCTGTTTTTCTGTCTCTATTCAGTTAGTCCCTTCCCGCCATTGGAGGATTTTCCATAGTCTAACAAGAATGTTAATCTGGAAATATTCTAGTGTCCATTCCCAGGCCACATGTGTAGGTCTTGGTTTGAGGTATGGAGGAATCCATTTGAGTCACATTTGTATATAACTTTAATTAAAACACATAGGCTGAGCAAAATTAGTGATGGTAATTACTGCAACTTTCTAATTGAAAAAATATAAGTGTAAAAGTACACAGGATTCATTTTCATCATGCTGAAATTCTATGTACAATCTTCAATTCTCTATGGTCTTCAAAAGTCTAAACTTCAGAGTCTAACTCCCAAAATCTTTGGTGATATGATCTCAACTGAACTTTCTGATGCATCTCTCACTATTTTCAAATGACCTATTGTTCTTATTCGCTGGTGCACCATGGCTACCAACCGTCCTCTTCACATTTGTCCCCAAAATGTGCCTCCCATGTTCTTCAAGTCTAATAAATGACTCTTCAGGCTTCAGTGTTCAGCTTAAGACCTCTCTCAAACTGACTCTTTCCCTCTTTCAAATGTTTCTAAAAGCATTGTTGTATCCCTCATTTGTTATAGTATTATGCACGTACATGTAATGTATGCATGCATTATTATACATGGCATTTACATATGCCACACCCACCCACATATACCCACAAGAGCAATTAAATCCTACATTTCTTAATAATACTATTGCATTTGGCAGCAAATACCTGACAGATGCTGAAGATTAATTATTATTATTAATATTATTGTTTCCTGATTACTTGAAATAAAAAGAACTACTGATAACAACCTACAGTAGCTGTCATGCTATGCCTTGTGAATGTGGATAACTCTTCAGCAGTTCTCAAGCCACACGTCTTTTCAAGTGGGTCTTTTGGAATATTTTTCAAAACATACAGTTTGTTAGTATTTTGACAAAATTCCATTAAGTTTGGATTCAGGTGACTGGCAGTAGGAGAGTGCTTGTGAATTCTCTTTGCAGCTTAAGAAAGGAGAATCTTTTGCCATCTGAAGATTCAAGGTCTTGCTCATCTGTTACCCAAGTTTAAATTCCTTATGTTCAGATTCTGCCCCAAATTAAGATCTTTATTTGGTTTGCTGCAATATTCATTCTGGCTCCAGATCCCTCAGAAATCCAAAGCCTATAAAATTATTCAACAACAAGGTTTTCCAGAAAAAATAAAAGGCCCCTCACTTTACGTGGAACAATGAGCTGTCCTCATTTTGCAACTAACCTCTGATTAGCATTTCTGGACTATGTGGAAATCTCTGAGGCGATTTCTTCAAAGGCAGCAGCTGCCTTGTGATTTCTTAGGGATTTCTGTTCCACTTGAACTCGCTACATAATGGCTGCCATTTTGGATTAGATCCCAGAGACGCTGTTTCAATTATCAAAAGATGTGCCTCCTTTAGGAAAAAAGAAATGCTACAATTTAACTATGTATCTTGCCCTGATGACAGCTGACGCAGATCCTCTTTCTGCATTCAAAATGAAGTCCACTAGTCACCTATTTCAACTTGACTTGAGGCTTTTCAAATTTCCATTTTAATTTGAAACACATTTCTGAACGTTACTGATATTCTGTTCATGTTTTGAATTCTAGAAAAGGTTTTGAAATCTTAAAATGACTGTGAAGCATTGCTTCTTCTGAGGTATACATCTAAAATACTGGCAGGGGTCAGAGGAATGGATTTCACGGCTCTTCTCTGAGGATCGCAAAGGAGATTCCTCTCTTGGATATCTGAAAAGTTGGACATCTTTTAGAATGAAATCAGTGCACATGATATAAAATGACTGTCAAAATATCTGTAATATCCTGATGGGAAAAATATGATACAGCTCTAATGCTAAATTCTTAATAGAAATCACACCATAAAAAGATTTTGTTATATATTTTATATTATGAATTAACAATGGAATTTTAAATAGGATTTTTAAAGCCTGTTCACCTGAACATGTCTCCGACATGGTAAACTCAAGTTCAAAGTAGAATTAACAATCCTTTATTCCTTGTAAAATAAATAAAAATAATATGTGTGTGTGTGTGTGTATTTAAGATATCAACATCCTTTCAATTACCCAGGCTGAGAATGTTAGAGTTGTTTTTTACTTCTTTATCTGTCTAGGTTCTCTTTACAGTCAACCTCAAGATCCCAAAATTAGTCTGTATAAACATGCACAATTTTTTTTTCTAATTTATTCCCTATGTCATTGCTATAATTTAGGCATTAATTATCTCCTAAAATTAAAGTAATATTATTACTGTAATTAGATTGGAAAATAGTGCACATGTTTTCTAGAACATTTGGAAAACAGTCAAAACTATTTGTTCTCCACAACCAAGAAATAAAGCACAGGTATTAAAGTGTTTGATTCTTTCTGCAGTCTTGTGTATGCATATTTATATTTTTAGTGGCTACATAGTATTACACACTATGGGTGTGTCAACATTTACCATTCTCTTATTATAAATCATTAAGCTGTTTCCAATTATCCCATATCACCATGTTCTAAAATGGACAATATTATACATACAAATTTTTCCACATCTTTGTTTATGTCTTATATGTAGATTTCTTGAAGTAATATAATTTGGTAAGAGTATAAAAATTATTGTTTTTAATTATTATAATTTAAAATTCTCCTTTTGTTCTTTTCGAAGAAAATATCCAGACATCTAGAATTTACCTTGTGTATAATTTGAAGGTTTATTTTAAAGAGATGAATTTTCCTTCCATTATATAATGAGTAGTACATTAATTGGTGACTTGTTCTTTGTGATGTTTTATGTATTATGCATGCATATATCACAGGTCTTTTTTTTTAAGAGTATGCATTTGACTTTGTTGTTGCCTGTCCATTATAAGATAAATACTGCTCTTCTTTGACTTACAAATGGGATTACACCCCAATAAACCCATTGTAAATCGAAAATATTTTAAGTTGAAAATGCACATAATTCACCTAACCTACTGAACATCACAGCTTAGCCTAGCCTAACTTAAATGTGCACAAAACACTTACATTAGCCTACAGTTGGGCCAAATTATTTAACACAAATCCTATTTTATAATAAAGTGCTAGATATATCATAATAATTTATTGCATCCTATACATAGAGTGAAAAACAGAATGGTTGTATGGGTACAGAATGGTTTTAAGTATATTGGTTGTTTATCCTTGTGATCCCATAACTGACTGGGAGCTGCAGCTCACTGCCATTGCCCAACATTGTAAGAGAGGATCAAATTGCATATCACTAGCCTGGGAAAAAATCCAGATTCAAATTTGAATTACAGTCTCTACTGAATGTGTATCACTTTTGCACCATCATTAAGTAAAAAAAATCCTAAGTCAAACCATCATAAGTTGGGGACAGTCTGTGCAGTATCCTTTTGTTGATTTTACTAATATGTTTTAGTATTTGCTAGGGGAAGTCTTTATTAAAATTCTTTAATTTCTCTTATATGGTCTCACTTATTTGATCTTCCAGATTATTTTGTAATCATTCTATTAAGTTCCTATATAGGATGAAAAACTTATTGATACTTTTTTTGAAAATAGACTTTATATCTTAGAGCAATTTTAGGTTCATGATAAAATTGAGCAGAAAACACAGGGTTTCCATACACACCCTGCCCTTTTTCATATCTGTAGCCTCCTCCATGATCAATATCCCCCACCAGAATGATACATTTGTTATAATTTATAAACCTCCATGACACATCATTATTACCCAAAGTCCACAGTGTACATTACGGCTCACTCTTGGGGTTGTATACTCTATGGACTTGGAAACATGAATTACAATGACATGTATCCACCATATGGTCTCGTACAGACTATTTTCACCTCCCTGAAAATCCTCTGGGCTCTGCCTATTCATCTGTCCCTTCCTCCAACCCTTGGAAACCACTGATCTTTGTACTGCCTTCATAGTTTTTGCCTTTTCCAGAATTTCATATAGTTGAAACCATACACTATGTAGCCTTTTTTATATTGGCTTCTTTCACTTAGTCATATGCATTGAAGTTTTCTCCATTTCTTTTCATGGCTTGATAGCTCATTTCTTTTTATAGCTAAATAATATTCTATTGTTTGGATGTATCTGAGTGTATTTATACATGCACCCACTGAAGGACACCTTGGTTGGTTCCCAAGTTTGGGTGATTATAAAGCTGCTATAAACATCCATGTGCAGGTTTTTGAGTCTACATAGGTTTTCAAATTATTTGGGTAAATACCTAGGGGCACACTTGTTTGAGCATATGTTCAGCCTATCATTAGCTTTGTAAAAACCTACTACAGTGTCTTTCAAAGTGGCTGTATCATTTTGTATTCCCAGGAGAAATGAATGAAAGTTCCTGTAACTTTATATAGGTACCAGTGTTTGGTGGTGTTATAGTTTTTGGATTGGGACTGCATTAAATATTTAGATCAAGCTGGAAAGAATTGATATTCTTAGCAATATTGAGTTTTCTTAACAATGACATGGACTATCTATCACCCAATTTATTTAGATCTTTGACTTCTTTCATGAGAGGTTTGCAGTTTTCCTCACGTAGATCTTTCATATGTTGGTTAGATTTATTCCTAAGTACTTCATTTTTTCATACTAGTGTAATAGTATTGTCTTTAATTTCATATTCTGGTTTATGGCTGGAATATAGGAAAACAATCGACTTTTGTGTATTAACCCTTTATCCTGAATACACACACACACACACACACACACACACACACACACACACACATATACGTAATATACATACAAAGGAGATTCATTATGAAAAATTAGTTTACATGATAATGGAGGCTGAGAAGTCCCATGATCTGCCATCTCTAAGCTGAAGACTGAGGAAAGTCAGTGGTATAATTCAGTCTGAGTCCAAAAGCCTAACAACCTGGGGAGTTGTGATACAAATTCCAGTCCAAAGTCAGAAGAGTATGAGGGGAGATATCCCAGGTCAAGCAGTAAAACAGATAAAAAGCAAATTTCTCCTTCTACCTCTATTCTATTGGGGACCTCGATGGATTGGATGATACCCACCCCATGTTTCTCAGTTCTATCAAGTCAGCATCTTCAGGATGGTGGAAATTAAGGTAAAACTGTGAATTCTATGAGCATGGACCCATGCTGTACTTCTCTTTTCTATTTAAGCGAGTTCCTTGATCAGAAGTGACACTGTGTGGAATACCATGGTGGTGGAAAAGCCATTCTTTAAGTCCATGGAAGGTAATTTTGGCAGAAGCATTGCTTGCATGGAAGGAAAATCTTTATTCAGAGTATCTATTCCAATAAAAATAAAATGCTGCCTCTTCCATGATGGAAGTGGTCCAGTGTAAGCAGCCTGCCGCCAGGTACCTGGCTGACCATGATCACCTCAGAGAATGATGCCATGTTATGGGCTCAGTATTCATCTCTGTTCGTGTCAGATTGGACATTGTGTGGAGGCTGTAGGAAAGCTGGTTTCAGTGTGCTGAGCCAATGCTTACCCTCCATCCTTTCCATTAAGGCCACTGTGTTTATAAGCCTACCAGGTGATGGCAGGGGTGGCTAGGGAAAGAAGCTATTACCCACAAAAAGGGTTATTCCACACACCTGATTATTAAAATCTCCCTCTGCTAGGTCACCCCTTGGAGGGCATTCAAATGGACAAAAATGTCTTCTTGATTTCTGTCCATTAAGAGAGGTGTATCTATATATCTCTTCCCCAGATTTCCTTGTCACTAATTTTCTAATCATATTTCTAACCAGTCCTGATGATCCAGCTAAACTATTTGTCACTGCCCATGTACTGGTACATAATTGCACAACTACCCATTTCTCCTTTCAAAAACAACCAGGTGCACTGCTTAACGTTCTGCTCAGTGGGAATATTTCCCTTCATCACTATCCTTCGAGGATGTTCCAGAGAGGGGCTGTAGCACTGCAGATGTTCACTTCTGGGTGGTTGCTAAAATTGTGCAGAACCATCTGTATATCAGGCACAAGTCTTCACTTCCTCTATCAACTGATCATGAAGGGAACTGCTCATGAAGTCATGGGTACAGCCTGGGAGACAGAAGGAAGTGCTTGACCAGCAGCAGATACCATGGGCTTTTGGGCCACTTCTTCAAGTAAGTTACTTGAACTTTCAAGGCCTCCTCAAATCTTATCATGTATATGCTGCTTCCATTTGATGATAACATGTTGCTGTGTATATCCAACCTTATGATTTGGGAGTTCAAATAACAACGAGTTCATGACTGGCAGCTCAGGTCTCACGGTTTTCAGTCTCTATTAAGTAAGACCAAGTAACAGAATAAGGGCTATTTCTCAAAAGGAGAGTAGTTATCAGCAGAAGATAGTAGGGCATTGCTCCAAAATAATAAAGCTATGTGCTGTGTTCTGCTGTAGGGTCCACCAAAATGCTCCAGAGAGCATCCCTCTGCAGCTGCAAGCACTACTGGATTGGCTGGATCATACAGTGAAGTGGTGAAGCAGCTAGCCTGCAGCCTGCCACTGCACACCCTTGGTAGCTGAAAGCAAACTGCTTCTGGTGGTCATTACTGACAGGGGTGGAGAAAAAGGCATTTGCCACATCAGTAACTGCTTGCTAAGTTGATTTGTTAATGTGCTAATTTGCTCAAATTTGGTTAAGCAATGTAACCACGTCTGGAACAACAGTTACAATTGTAGTCACCACCTGGTTAAGCTTAAGAAAATTCATTGTCCTTCTCCACTGTCCATCTCTCTTCTGCATAGGCCAGATAGGCAAGCTGAAATGGGATGTGGTGAGAATCACCACTCCTGCCTCTTTAGTGTCTCTGATGGTGGCACTAATCTCCACAATTTCTCCAGAAATGTGGTATTGCTTTTGGTTTACTATTTTCCTAGTTAAAGGCAGTTCAAATGGCCTCCATTTGGCCTTTCACATCTTAATAGCCCTCAATGCACAGGTGAAGGATTCTGTCAGCTGCTAAATATGTCTATGCCAACTGCAAATCCAGAACTGAGGAAATATGTTCCCAGCGGGCCCATTATTACATGGACTGGAGCCGAAACTCCATTGACCACCTCATCTGACCTCCATAAGCTCCTATGCTGACAAGCAGACCACAGTGATGTTTTGGGTGTCCTGAAATTAATGTCAGAGCCTATGTCCACTACCCCTTGAAGAGTCTGATTATAGGCACTGTGTAAATCTGTATTCAGTACCCGTGAGGTGTGCCTATAATTCCTTTTCCCCATTGTACAGTTACTCTGGTAAAAGGACATGGGCCTCTGGGGAAGGCTGACACATTTATGGTATACAGTTTTAGTAGTACACCAGGGTTCTTCATCAAAGGACACAGCCTCCACTTCATTCAAGCGGTTCTGGCTCAGTACATTTGCACAAGTCTAAGAATTGATTGAGGGAATCTGATTTCCTGTTTTTATGATTCAGGTTAGACTTTTGTTCACTTGAACTAAAATGTTTCTGTTTATACAGATCAAGTAAGAATTTCATAAACTATCTATTTCACTTTTAGAACACCACGACCAATTGGCTCATGAGGTAGGTCTGCATGAGTCAGACTGTTATGGGTGCTGATTTGACTCTACTGCCCATTATAGTAACCACAGCCACCTTGCCTTTGGCTGTAGGTTGCCACCAAATGCCCCTGCCATCTCAGAATCCAATCACTCCTATTCCATTTAGGTTTCTCAATTCAGTGGCCACAGGTTCCCATACATAGAAGAGCAATCCCAGTGCTCTTCAAGGAGGCCAGAGCTCCCCTCATAAATTTATTTCTCATGGTATTTGTGAAATATATGTTTTCTGGACCCTTACAGTATGGGTGAGTAAGTTTTAAATGACAAATCTGTTCTGACATTCTAATCTCTCTAAACCTTTGCATGCAGAACTCTACAATGAAACAAAGCATATCCAGCATTTCCAGTTTGCTCATAGTGGGTCACCTTTTGGTCAATATTTCAGCCAATCAAACTAACAAATTTTCAACTCTCCAAGCTCTAACATTAATGCAGAATCTCTGCCTAGTTAGCCCACATCAATAAATTTGGCTTGATCCAACCTATATTCCTCCTACATTATCCATCACCCTTAGTGTCTATTCCCACACATATTCCCTGGATTTCTAGCTATATAAATTAGAAAACTCAAGTCATTTCTTCAGAGTATAACACACCTTTTCATGGGTCACACTGTGTTCATGTACCCATTTTGCCTTTTAGGGTCCTGATGGTTATAGGTCTAGAAGTAAAGCGGAATGGTGGGTGTGGGTCCTGTGGAGAATCAGCCTTGCCTATCATGACAACTGCCGCCATTCCAATTTCCTCAGATATTTCCGGGTTAACTCCCTTAGGTATAGATGGAAAAGCCAATACCACTGTGGGTGAAAAAGCTGATTCCACTGGGAGTGGATATGCCTCTGTCACTGGGGTGGGGAGGCCTCTTCCATGTGAGTTGAGAAGAGCACTTCCTCAGGAGGTGGGGAGACCTCTTTCACTGGTAAAGAAGATTAATCAGAATCTAGATTAGCCCCCAGATGCATCAAGGTCTTCTCACATGTTCCCACCCCCCACCACCATAAAGAATCCCACTGTTTCTCTATTGATGCCCTTACTTTAACAGTATACATCCTGTGAAGCTGGGAGTTCAACCTGTGTCGTAATTAAGCCAGCCTCAGGATGAGGTTCTGCATTTGATTTTCAGCAAATTCAGCCCTGTGGGTACAGGAGATAAGGATCTCCTCTGGGACACACACAGAACTTCTCAGGTGCTTGAACTGGGAATTTGAGTCCCCGAGCTCATCCTATCTTTCACCACTTTGTCCAGTGAATAAAAGCAACCACCAACATCATTATATTCATTAGATTCTATAAGTATTTCAAAGAGTGTCATATCCAGAGTCACCTAACTCCTTGCTTCTTATAAATGGTTGATCAGTAGTATCCAGTGCAGGTATTTTGTGCAGCTCTATAAATAGCTTGTGTCATGGACTAGTAGTGCTCTCTTTCCTTCTAGAAATAGAGCCATTAGTAACTTTAAATCTAATAATTAGATTTGAATAATTAGAGAACCAATTCCAGTAATGCCAAATCAATTTTTAAAAATGAATCCTTAAGATTCTGTTCTTCTAGAACCACTCTCAGTACTACAATCTGTATCGTATCAGTCAGGGTTTCTCCAGAGCACAAATCAATAGATAACAGATGATAGATGATAGATGATTGATAGATAGATAGATAGATAGAGATAGAGATAGATAGATAGATAGATAGATAGATAGATAGATAGATAGATAGATAGATAGATGATAGGTAGATAGATAATTATGAGGAATTGGCTTATGCAATTATGGAGGCTGAGAATTTCTACAATCTGCTGTCTGCAAGCTGGAGACCTGTAAGAATGGGTTAGCATGAGAACGGCCATCTTAAGGGCCAAGAAACCATTTTCTGAGTGCATGACTCAGGAAAAGAGGAACTGGGTAAGGCTTGATAAACAGGTTTTGAAGAACAAGTTAATCATGGACACCGGGTTGTGGGCGGCTGCGACACTGGTCAGCTTATCTTGCTAAACCACCCTAACATTTGAAGAGTGGTCTTATCTTGCTCTTGCTTAACCCCCAGGATGTGGCACAAGCCAAAAATTATGGAAAATTACTGTGAGTAAGTGCTTTTTGAAAATGCTATATAAACCCTTGGCTTTGAGTGTTCTGGGTCCTTGTTGAAACCTGAGGCGTCGGGCAGACACTTGGACCCCAGCTAGCTGGAAATAAACCTCACTGTGTGACTTGCATTATCTTGAGTGTCTTCTGTCAATTTGAGAGGCAGTTGACACCAGACCCTAACAGACCCAGGAAAGCCGAGGTGTAATTCAAAATGATTCTAAAGGTCTGAGAATAAGGGAGCCGACGGTGTAAACCCCAGTCCACAGACAGAATAAGATGAGACAAGATGTCCCAGCTCAGACAGTGAGTCAGAGAAAGGGGGCAAAAGTCCTCCTCTGACATTTGTTCTGTTCAGACCCTCAGTGGATTGGATGCCTTCTACTTAACTGAGTCAACTGATTATTAAGCTGATCTCACCTGAAAATACCCTCACAGACACACCCAGAAATAATTTTTAATCTGACCTCCTTGTTGCTAGTCAAGTTGACGCATAAAATTAACCATCATAGAGATAATGCAATTAGTTTCTTATCAGTAAGATAAGTATATGTTTTATCCAGTTTTTATCAAGATGTAGATGTGCCTCTCTATTTCTAGTTTGTTGAGTTTTTATCATGAACGTATGTTGGATTTTTTCAAATACTTTTTCTGCATCTACTGATGGGATCATAGATTTTCCTTCTTTATTCCTTAAACCCCATTTAGTCTTGGCATATAATTCTTTTTGCACAATGTTGGATTCAATTTGTCAATATTTGTTGAGAATTTCTGCATCTATATTCATGATAGAGATTGGTGTAATTTTCCTTTCTTGTAATATCTTTGTCTGGGTTGGGCATTAGGTTAATGCTGAGCTCATAAAATGAGTTAGAAAGAATTCTTCTGCTTTAACTTTCTGGAAGAGATTGTAGAAAATTGTGTAATTTCTTAAATAACTGGTAGAATTCACCAGTGAACCCCTCTGAGCATGGCATTTTCTGTTTTAGAGAGTTATTATTTGTTTAAAAATTCTGATAGATATGAGACTATTCAGATTACTTCTTCTTGTGTGAATTTTGCCAGATGGTATTTTTGAAGGAATTGGTCCATTTCGTCAAATTTGTGGTATAAAGGCATTCATAATATTCCTCTTAATCTTTTTATGTCCCTGGGATCAGTAGTGATGGCTCCTCTTTCATTTCTGATATTAGTACTTTTAAACCTGTCTTTTTTTTTTCAGTTAGCCTGGATAGAGGTTTATCAATTTTATTGAAATTTTCAGAGGACAAGTCTTTAATTTTGTTGATGTTCTCTACTGTTTTCCTGGTTTCCATTTAATTAATTGATGCTCTGACTTTACTTCTTTGTTTTCTTGTTTTTTTTATGTTTATATTACTTTTCTTTTTTCTCTCTCTCTTTTCATTTAGTTTCCTAAATTGGAAACTTAGATGACTCATTTTAGTGCTTTATTCTTTTCTAATATATTCAGTACTATAAATTTCCTTCTTAGCACTACTTTCACTGTATCCCAAAAATTCTGATACATTATTTTCTCATTTTTATTTAATTCAAACTATTTTTAAGTTTTTTGCTACTTCTCTTTGATCTGTGCATATTTACAAGTGTGTTATTTAATCTCCCAGAATTTTAGGATTTTCCAGCTATTTTTGTTATTGATTTCTAGTTTAATTTCATTGTGGCTTGAAAACATAGTTTATTTTATTTCTGTTCTTTTAAATTTGTTGAGATGTGTTTTATGGCCCAGAGTGTGGTACATCTTAGAGAAAATTCCATATGAGCTTGAGAAGAATCTGATATACATTATGTTGGCGGATGAAGTATTCTATAAATGTCCATTAGATATATGCATGCATACAATAAAAGATGATGGAAGATATGCCAATAAGCAGTATGTTTATTGTTACAATATATAGAACAGGCAATGAAGGATATAACATACCATTTAAAGGAACTTAGAGCAAGAAGGAAGATTTATGGGTCGTATTCTATTTGAGGAAAATACTAAGAAACCAGTCAATTATATTTCTGAATAA
The DNA here is from genome assembly GCF_030020395.1 of Manis pentadactyla. Classification (NCBI taxonomy): domain Eukaryota; kingdom Metazoa; phylum Chordata; class Mammalia; order Pholidota; family Manidae; genus Manis; species Manis pentadactyla. The sequence continues at coordinate 144,189,150 of NC_080023.1, read as the reverse complement.
AATGTACTTTGCTAGGGATATTATGAAAACACAAAGAGGGTGTATTTTACATGCCTAATAACATTCAAAATAAAACATAATTTATAAGCAGTAAAAAACAGGAAAGGGGGTAGGAAGAGTATTTTAGTCTAAGAAAAGAGCATCTGGGAAAATTCTGAAGGGTAGCAAGCACGGTAAAGTGAAGAGGCTAGAGGAGATCCCTGGTGTGGAGAAGGAAGCAGATAGAGATAAGGGGGGAGAAGAGATCTGGAACCAAACCATTATAGGTGTAATGGCAAGATATCTATGGGTTTTGAGTGTGGGTGTGACTTGTTTAGAATTTGACTTCAAGAAAGTAATTCTGACTGTTAATGAGAAAGTGAATTGAAGATGGATTGAAGGACAGAGTGAAGTGAACTAATTAAAAAATTGCTTCAACAGTCCAAGTCAGACATGGTGGTGATGTTGACAAAATAATGGCAAAAGCAAAAGCAGACCTCTACGCCGACGTCCTACGGCTCCAGAATGTCTCCCCATGGCCTTTGAGGCAGGTCATCTCTTCCGCAGTTGGCTGTGGCTCTGGGCCCCAGACTTCACGTTCTTTCGCAATGTGGCATTTTTCCTCCCTCATCAGGAGGCAGAGACTCTTTCCCCTCCAAGTGAACCTGGGTTGGCCTTAATGACTTGCTTGACCAGCAAAATAGGACAGAAGTGACTTACTGGCTTTCAAGTTTATGTCATGAGAAACCTTATGGCTTCTCCCTGGGTCTCTTCTGGAATACTCGCTGTTGATACATGCCCTCTCTGAGCCCACACCTTGCTGTAAGAATCCCAAGCCACATGGGAAGCTGACTGACACCCCCAGGGATAGTCTCAGCTGGAATCCTGACTGAAAGTCAACAACAGTTGCCAGCTGTCTTGAGTGTCCAGACCAGTTGAACCTTCAGATGAATATAGTCCCTGCTGGCAACTGACTGCACTGCCTCATGTCATGACCCTGTGAAAGAACTTTCCAGCTGACCCCAGTCAACCCACATAAATTTGAAAGACAATCAATTATTATTTTAAGCTGCTAAGACTTGAGATGCTTTGTTCCACAGCAGTAACAAAAAAAGCCTTCAACATTTGCTATCATCATATACTACCCTTTTTTATACACTCCTCTTCAGTCTGTTGCTGATTAACTATAATTGATTTCATTTGGCCAAATGATTATTCCCCTTGAAGTTTCAGTAGCAAAGCACCAAAGTTTGTAGATCTCTCAAGGAACCTTTTTATTTTACCCAAGTAGTGAGTGAAAAGAAAAATTAACTTCACTTCTGAGAAAATAATATTGGAAGGAGTGAATTTATTAATAGTGTGTTCCTGCTATACCTCTTTGGTTCTCAAAATAAGGTATTTGGTTACTTTATCTTGAATTATTTTTAACGCTCAGTATGAAGCAAGAGTAAGCTAAACTAGGATCACAAAAATAAATACAGGAACTCAAACCAGGAATGATCTAAATTACAATTAAAATGACATATTTGAAGCTTAATATTCCACAAGTTTAGGCCAGTCTCTTTACTTGATTTTCCATAACATTCCAATCTGAGAGAAATGCTGAACTGTATCCAATATGGATTACATATTCTTCATCTAATTATAACTTGGTATCTAACATTATCATCAAAATTCAACTCCAGGCGATATTTTGTGGTTAAATTAAAAACACAGACATTGTGAAGTTCTGAGGAAGAGAGAAGGTTATAAAATAAAAGCCAAAATTTGCCTAACCAATTGCATATACATGCATACAGTAATTAGCCCACAAGTGTTTATTCCTGCATGTTTTTCACTATCTAGGCAAAGTTTAAGACTTTCTTGACTTCTAAGAAATTGAAATTAGTTGAGAATAAATATAATTACTAAGATATCCATAAAAACATCTGGTCTAGGGTGGGAGACAGATACATAAAGCAATGATGTGCTACAGCAAAGCTTAAGTGCCAAGCTAAGCTTGAAGTTTAAGGGAGCACAGAGAAGAAAAGAATCAGCTGTACCTAGGGAATAAACCCCCATGATCTACATTTTATGAAGGTATAGGAAAGAGAAAAAAGTCATTCAGGGAAAAGAACTATCCAAAGGTAAAGAGTTGTGAACAACTATGTGGTGTTAGAACAAATCTGAGAAGTTAGGTTTGCCTGGAACTTGAATTATGTGGATTCTCGGGAATAGTCAGAAATGAGTCTAGGAAGGTAGGTTTGAGGCAGATTATAGGATTGTTCAATATGCAAAGGAGTTTGAGTTTTATCCTGTACTTAACTGTAGTTAATAAGGACCCAAAAAATATTTCCTTAGCATGCAAGTGGCATAATCTGATTGTTGTTTTAAAATCATAATTAGAGCCTATTAAAGAGACAGAGACCAATACCAGAAGTATATGTACACCAGAATGTACAGTACCCTGAAATCCTTTCCAGCTCCAGTCACTCTTTGTTCCCTAGATGACTATTTCATACTTTCTTTTTTCTCCTCTAATTTTTAATACTGATCTGCACTAGTTGCTTGATCCTGAACAGAGAAAGTAAGAGCATTCTGAATAGAACTTCCATGAGATCTATTCCCCACCTGCCCTTGCACCTACACCCCCAGCCTTTTCTTCCACTTCTAGGGACAAGCTACCCACGATTCTAACAAAGGTCAAGCCTTCTACTTTGCACTTGATTCCGTATCTTCTGCCCTACTCGAATGCTTTTCTTTTCTTCAAGCATAATCAAATTATCCTTTCTACTAGATCTTTTCCATCAACCCGAAATACTCATTTCTCCCATTTTAAAGATGCATCCTTTGAACTCACTTCTGCATTTCCCTTCTTCCCCTAACAACAAAGTTCGTCAAAAGAACTGTCTATACTCAGTCTCCAATTTCTCTCTTCTCCTTCATGAATCCATTCAATCAGGTTTTCTATCATTCCATTTAAATGAAGCTCTCTTAATATGTCATTTCTTACCTTCAACCAATCCTTATTTACTTTCCAGCATCCTATCAGTTGATCATTCACTGATACATGAGTCACTTTTTTAACTTGGATTCCTAGATTCCACTCTCTCCAAAGAGTGTTCATCACCCAGTGGAAGGCCCTTCTTAGTCTCATCAGTAGGATTAGGATTTCTTCATCTGCCTGGCCTTTGAAATTTGGAATCCTTTGTGAATCAGTCATTGAACGTTTTCTCTTTTCTATTTAGAATTATCCCCTTGGTGTCATCTTTCAGTCTCATGGCAATAAATACTATCTGTAAAAATACGACACCCAAGTTCCTATCTCTCCAGGACAGCAGAACTATAAATCCAACAGCCCACTCAACAGTGCCATCTACATATCTAACAGAAGTCTCAAATTAACAGGTACAAAATTAGAACACTTAATCTTCCCACATACCTCTCTTGCCATGGACTTTGTGATCTCACCTAATGGTGACTTCATCTAGTTCCTCAGACTCCAAACAAAACTAAAAACCATTAAGAGGGGGCGGAAGATGGCGGCGTGAGTAGAGCAGCGGAAATCTCCTCCCAAAACAACATATATCTAGGAAAATATAACAAAGACAACCCTTCCTAGAATAAAGACCAGAGGACACAGGACAATATCCAGACCACATCCGCACCTGAGAGAACCCAGCGCCTCGCGAAGGGGGTAAGATACAAGCCCCGGCCCCGCGGGAGCCGAGCGCCCCTCCCCCCAGCTCCCGGCGGGAGAAGAGCAGGCAGAGCGGGAGGGAGACGGAGCCCGGGGCTGCCGAACACCCAGCCCCAGCCATCCGGGCCAGAGTGCAGGGCCCTCGATACTGGGAAAACAGGGCAGCAAGAACAGTGAGCAGGCACTGAAGGCTGGGCGACAGAGGACATAAGAAAAGCGCGCGACCATTTTTTTTTTTTTTTTTTGCTTTTTTGCTGCTTTGTTCTGGCGAGCGCTTTTTGGAAGTCTTAAAGGGACAGGGACCCCAATATTAGGGAAACAGGGCAGAAAGACCGGTGAGCAGAGGCCTGAGGCTGGCACCGGAGAATAAAGAAAAACGAACGACCACCCTTTTTTTTTTAATTAAAAAAAATTTTTTTTTTTTTAATTAAAAAAATTTTTTTTCTTGTTTTTTTTTGTGGTCGTTGTTTTGTTTTGGTGGGTGCTTTTTGGAAGTCTTAAAGGGGCAGGGCGGGTCACTTAATCCAGAGGTAGGGAATCCGGGATCTCTGGGCACCCTAACCCCTGGGCTGCAGGGAGCAGGGAGGCCCCTTACGGAGATAAATAGCCTCCCAGCAGCTCCTGCTCCAACGCGACTCCACCATTTTGGAGTAGCTGCCCGAGCCAGGCCACGCCCACAGCAACAGCGGAGATTAACTCCATAGCAGCCGGGCAGGAAGCAGAAACCCTGTCTGCGCGCAGCTGCGCAGCACAAGCCACTAGAGGCCGCTGTTCTCCCAGGAGAGGAGGGCCACAAACCAACAAGAAAGGAAGTCCTTCCAGCCGTCACTCGTCCCAGTTCTGCAGACTATTCCTATCACCATGAAAAGGCAAAGCTACAGGCCGACAAAGATCACAGAGACAACACCAGAGAAGGAGACAGACCTAACCAGTCTTCCTGACAAAGAATTCAAAATAAGAATCATAAACATGCTGACAGAGATGCAGAGAAATACGCAAGAAAAATGGGATGAAGTCCGGAAAGAGATCACAGATGCCAGAAAGGAGATCGCAGAAATGAAACAAACTCTGGAAGGGTTTATAAGCAGAATGGATAGAATGCAAGAGGCCATTGATGGAATTGAAATCAGAGAACAGGAACGCATAGAAGCTGACATAGAGAGAGACAAAAGGATCTCCAGGAATGAAACAATATTAAGAGAACTGTGTGACCAATCTAAAAGGAGCAATATCCGTATTATAGGGGTCCCAGAAGAAGAAGAGAGAGGCAAAGAGATGGAAAGTATCTTAGAAGAAATAATTGCTGAAAACTTCCCCACACTGGGGGAGGAAGTAATCAAACAGACCACGGAAATACACAGAACCCCCAACAGAAAGGATCCAAGAAGGGCAACACCAAGACACATAATAATTAAAATGGCAAAGATCAAGGACAAGGAAAGAGTGTTAAAGGCAGCTAGAGAGAAAAAGGTCACCTATAAAGGGAAACCCATCAGGCTAACGTCAGATTTCTCAACAGAAACCCTACAGGCCAGAAGAGAATGGCATGATATATTTAATACAATGAAACAGAAGGGCCTTGAACCAAGGATACTGTATCCAGCACGATTATCATTTAAATATGATGGAGGGATTAAACAATTCCCAGACAAACAAAAGCTGAGGGAATTTGCTTTCCACAAACCACCTCTACAGAACATCTTACAGGGACTGCTCTAGATGGGAGCACTCCTAGAAAGAGGACAGCACAAAACACCCAACATATGAAGAATCGAGGAGGAGGAACAAGAAGGGAGAGAAGAAAAGAATCTCCAGACAGTGTATATAACAGCTCAATAAGCGAGCTAAGTTAGGCAGTAAGATACTAAAGAGTCTAACCTTGAACCTTTGGTAACCACGAATTTAAAGCCTGCAATGGCAATAAGTACATATCTTTCAATAGTTACCCTAAATGTTAATGGGTTGAATGCACCAATCAAAAGACACAGAGTAACAGAATGGATAAAAAAGCAAGACCCATCTATATGCTGCTTACAAGAAACTCATCTCAAACCCAAAGACATGTACAGACTAAAAGTCAAGGGATGGAAAAACATATTTCAAGCAAACAACAGTGAGAAGAAAGCAGGGGTTGCAGTACTAATATCAGACAAAATAGACTTCAAAACAAAGAAAGTAACAAGAGATAAAGAAGGACACTACATAATGATAAAGGGCTCAGTCAAACAAGAGGATATAACCATTCTAAATATATATGCACCCAACACAGGAGCACCAGCATATGTGAAACAAATACTAACAGAACTAAAGGGGGATATAGACTGCAATGCATTCATTCTAGGAGACTTCAACACACCACTCACCCCAAAGGATAGATCCACTGGGCAGAAAATAAGTAAGGACACGGAAGCACTGAACAACACAGTAGAGCAGATGGACCAAATAGACAACTATAGAACTCTACATCCAAAAGCAGCGGGATATACATTCTTCTCAAGTGCACATGGAACATTCTCCAGAATAGACCACATACTAGGCCACAAAAAGAGCCTCAGAAAATTCCAAAAGATTGAAATCCTACCAACCAACTTTTCAGACCACAAAGGCATAAAACTAGAAATAAACTGTACAAAGAAAGCAAAGAGGCTCACAAACACATGGAGGCTTAACAACACGCTCCTAAATAATCAATGGATCAATGACCAAATCAAAATGGAGATCCAGCAATATATGGAAACAAATGACAACAACAACACTAAGCCCCAACTTCTGTGGGACACAGCAAAAGCAGTCTTAAGAGGAAAGTATATAGCAATCCAAGCATATTTAAAAAAGGAAGAGCAATCCCAAATGAATGGTCTAATGTCACAATTATCGAAATTGGAAAAAGAAGAACAGATGAGGCCTAAGGTCAGCAGAAGGAGGGACATAATAAAGATCAGAGAAGAAATAAATAAAATTGAGAAGAATAAAACAATAGCAAAAATCAATGAAACCAAGAGCTGGTTCTTCGAGAAAATAAACAAAATAGATAAGCCTCTAGCCAGACTTATTAAGAAGAAAAGAGAATCAACACAAATCAACAGTATCAGAAACGAGAAAGGAAAAATCACGACGGACCCCACAGAAATACAAAGAATTATTGGAGAATACTATGAAAACCTATATGCTAACAAGCTGGGAAACCTAGGAGAAATGGACAACTTCCTAGAAAAATATAACCTTCCAAGATTGACCCAGGAAGAAACAGAAAATCTAAACAGACCAATTACCAGCAACGAAATTGAAGAGGTAATCAAAAAACTACCAAAGAACAAAACCCCCGGGCCAGATGGATTTACCTCGGAATTTTATCAGACATACAGGGAAGACATAATACCCATTCTCCTTAAAGTTTTCCAAAAAATAGAGGAGGAGGGGATACTCCTAAACTCATTCTATGAAGCTAACATCACCCTAATACCAAAACCAGGCAAAGACCCCACTAAAAAAGAAAACTACAGACCAATATCCCTGATGAACGTAGATGCAAAAATACTCAACAAAATATTAGCAAACCGAATTCAAAAATACATCAAAAGGATCATACACCATGACCAAGTGGGATTCATTCCAGGGATGCAAGGATGGTACAACATTCGAAAGTCCATCAACATCATCCACCACATCAACAAAAAGAAAGACAAAAACCACATGATCATCTCCATAGATGCTGAAAAAGCATTTGACAAAGTTCAACATCCATTCATGTTAAAAACTCTCAGCAAAATGGGAATAGAGGGCAAGTACCTCAACATAATAAAGGCCATCTATGATAAACCCACAGCCAACATTATATTGAACAGCGAGAAGCTGAAAGCATTTCCTCTGAGATCGGGAACTAGACAGGGATGCCCACTCTCTCCACTGTTATTTAACATAGTACTGGAGGTCCTAGCCACGGCAATCAGACAAAATAAAGAAATACAAGGAATCCAGATTGGTAAAGAAGAAGTTAAACTGTCACTATTTGCAGATGACATGATACTGTACATAAAAAACCCTAAAGACTCCACCCCAAAACTACTAGAACTGATATCGGAATACAGCAAAGTTGCAGGATACAAAATCAACACACAGAAATCTGTGGCTTTCCTATATACTAACAATGAACCAACAGAAAGAGAAATCAGGGAAACAACTCCATTCACAATTGCATCAAAAAAAATAAAATACCTAGGAATAAACCTAACCAAAGAAGTGAAAGACTTATACTCTGAAAACTACAAGTCACTCTTAAGAGAAATTAAAGGGGACACTAACAGATGGAAACTCATCCCATGCTCGTGGCTAGGAAGAATTAATATCGTTAAAATGGCCATCCTGCCCAAAGCAATATACAGATTTGATGCAATCCCTATGAAACTACCAGCAACATTCTTCAATGAACTGGAACAAACAATTCAAAAATTCATATGGAAACACCAAAGACCCCGAATAGCCAAAGCAATCCTGAGAAAGAAGAATAAAGTAGGGGGGATCTCACTCCCCAACTTCAAGCTCTACTATAAAGCCATAGTAATCAAGACAATTTGGTACTGGCACAAGAGCAGAGCCACAGACCAATGGAACAGACTAGAGAATCCAGACATTAACCCAGACATATATGGTCAATTAATATTTGATAAAGGAGCCATGGACATACAATGGCGAAATGACAGTCTCTTCAACAGGTGGTGCTGGCAAAACTGGACAGCTACATGTAGGAGAATGAAACTGGACCATTGTCTAACCCCATATACAAAAGTAAACTCAAAATGGATCAAAGACCTGAATGTAAGCCATGAAACCATTAAACTCTTGGAAGAAAACATAGGCGAAAACCTCTTAGACATAAACATGAGTGACCTCTTCTTGAACATATCTCCCCGGGCAAGGAAAACAACAGCAAAAATGAGTAAGTGGGACTATATTAAGCTGAAAAGCTTCTGTACAGCAAAAGACACCATCAATAGAACAAGAAGGATCCCTACAGTATGGGAGAATATATTTGAAAATGACACATCCGATAAAGGCTTGACGTCCAGAATATATAAGGAGCTCTCACGCCTCAACAAACAAAAAACAAATAACCCAATTAAAAAATGGGCAGAGGAACTGAACAGACAGTTCTCCAAAAAAGAAATACAGATGGCCAACAGACACATGAAAAGATGCTCCACATCGCTAATTATCAGAGAAATGCAAATTAAAACTACAATGAGGTATCACCTCACACCAGTAAGGATGGCTGCCATCCAAAAGACAAACAACAACAAATGTTGGCGAGGCTGTGGAGAAAGGGGTACCCTCCTACACTGCTGGTGGGAATGTAAGTTAGTTCAACCATTGTGGAAAGCAGTATGGAGGTACATCAAAATGCTCAAAACAGACTTACCATTTGACCCAGGAATTCAACTCCTAGGAATTTACCCTAAGAATGCAGCAATCAAGTTTGAGAAAGACAGATGCACCCCTATGTTTATTGCAGCACTATTTACAATAGCCAAGAATTGGAAGCAACCTAAATGTCCATCAATAGATGAATGGATAAAGAAGATGTGGTACATATACACAATGGAATACTACTCAGCTATAAGAAAAGGGCAAATCCAATCATTTGCAGCAACATGGATGGAGCTGGAGGGTATTATGCTCAGTGAAACAAGCCAAGCGGAGAAAGAGAAATACCAAATGATTTCACTTATCTGTGGAATACAAGAACAAAGGAAAAACTGAAGGAACAAAACAGCAGCAGAATCACAGAACTCAAGAATGGACTAACAGGTACCAAAGGGAAAGGGACTGGGGAGGATGGGTGGGTAGGGAGGGATAAGGGGGGGAGAAGTAGGGGGGTATTAAGATTAACATGCATGGGGGGGTAGGAGAAAAGGGAGGGCTGTACAACACAGAGAAGGCAAGTAGTGATTCTACAACATTTTGCTATGCTGATGGACAGTGACTGTAAAGGGGTTTATAGGGGAGACCTGGTATAGGGGAGAGCCTAGTAAACATAATATTCGTCATGTAAGTGTAGATTAGTGATAGCAAAAAAAAAAAAAAAAAAAAAGGGCAGTTCCTGTGTGGTAACCTCCAACGAGTTCTACACAAGGGTATAAAGGGCATATAAAAGTGTAGGCAAAGGGTCTGTTTGTGTTTATACAGAGGATCAAAGCCTAATTGGGCTACCCCGAAAATGAACTGAGATACGATATGAAAAAGAACTTCCAACATCTGCACTCTCTGGAAGACTCATGCCAGAAGATGATCATCAAAAAACCCCAACAAAGATCCACGCACTGCTACAGCTGTAGATGCACTCATCCCACCAGTTCCTGGACTTGCCATGGGAATGAGGAAGGAGATATCTAAGCTGGCCTGTGCATACAGTAAAACAACAAAATTGGACTGGATCTATACTGTTGGAACTCAACCAAGAATTTGGAGAAGTGCAAATTGTAGCGCTCCAAAGTCTTACAACTACAAACTATTTATTGTTAAAAGAACATATGGCATGTGAACAGTCCCCAGGAATGGGTTGTTTTAATTTGTCTGATTTCTCTCAGACTGTTCAAGCTCAGTTGGACAATATCCACCATATCATAGATAAGTTTTCACAAATGCCTAAGGTGCCTAACTGGTTTTCTTGGTTTCACTGCAGATGGCTGGTAATTACAGATATGCTTTGGTTATGTAACTATACTCCTATTATGTTAATGTGTGTGTGCAATTTAAGTAGTAGCTTAAAACCTATACATGCTGAAGTTACTCTACAAGAAGATATATCAAAGAAATAATCAATCTTCCCATGTTTTCTTCCGCCTGCTACTTCTATAGCTTTTCTTCTTCCTTCCTAATTACAACCCTTAAATAGAATTCGTGCCTCATATCAAATTTACCGAGTATCATAATTCTTCCAAGTGGTAAAGATACCTCAAGACAAATGCTGGGCATAGAAGCCACAGGGCATAAATATGCAAAGAAGTAAAAAGCTAACTTTTTCAAACAATAAGGCTTCTCTCTCACTTACCAACTTAACATTTCCCTGTATGGCCCCGGAAGATGACTGGTTAGCCAGAGACGGGTAAGATTCCTCAAGGGAGGAACAACCTAAGACAGGCACAGTCGCAGGGGGGCCATCAGGTGAGAAATTGGGGATCAACAGAGGTGAGGCTTAGAACCTCACCCCCCCGTTCTGAGAGAAATCTTCTGCATACGTGGATGTTTTATTGCCCTGGTCTAGCTTGGATTAACACATAGTCTACAGGCACACACCTGATCATCTACATGTGCTCTCTTACAACACTAAACTATGTTTTCTACCTTTATCTTCTATCTACCTACCACTTCAGCATTTTATTAAAAATAATAATAATAAAGAGAGAAATGTGGTATCCACATATAAATCAAGTATAAAAACCAAATGAGTATTCATATTTGAACTGACTGTTTATAGTTCATAATGCATGAGCAAAACCGAAAGTTTCTGTGATGACTGCCCTTGTACTGTTCACTATGTAACTTATTCATTATGTAAGAATTTGTTCTCCATGTAAGAACTTGTTTGTTATGCCTCAGAAGATTGGAGACTGACAAAAATTAGGCTTGGGGTGGATTAATGATTGTGCATTGAGCATTGACTCCCCTATACAGAATTTTATTGTCGTTAACAACCATTTGATCAATAAATATGAGAGATGCCCTCACCAAAAAAAAAAAAAAAAAAAAAAGGACAGACTTCCAATGGTAAAATAAATTAGTAACCGGGATGTAATGTATAGCATAAGGAATATAGTCAAGATATTGTAACAGCCTGGTAGGGTGATAGCTGGAACCTAGAATTATGTATATAAATGTTCTACCACTGTGTTGTACACTTGAAACTCATGTAATGTAATACTGTGTGTCAACTACCCTTCAATAAAAAATAATTATTAAAAAACAAAAAAAACAAAAAAAAAAAAACCATTAATAACCTAAACATATCCCATATGCAATCATCAATAAGTATTATTGACCTTATCTTCAAAATACATACATAATCTGACCAGTATCATGACCCTCACTGCTAGCACATCAGTGTCATACACTACAAACTGGTCCAATCCACTCTCATTTCTGGCTGAAATTATTACAATTTTCTAACTAGCCTCCTTGCTTTGCATCTTGACTCCATAAAGGCTGTTCTCAAAAAAGCAACCAGAGTTTCATCATTGAAATGTACCCAGATCATATCTCAACTCTGCTCAAAACTCTCCAAAGTCTTCTTATCTCATTCCAAGTAAATAAACACCAAAGTTCTTAGAGTGGCCAACCAAATGCCCTAACGTTGGGGTTCCCCTATAACACATTGCCCCCCAGACTTCCTATTTTATTACATCCACCTTATAAATCTGTTCCATGTCCACTGGCCCTTTACCTGTTCCTCAAACTTTCCAGGTGTGCTTTTGCCTCAAGAGCTTTGCACATGATGTGCCTTCTACCTTGAAGACTGTTTCTGCAGGTATCTACAGGACTCAATTCCTTACCTTCCTTAGGACTTTAATCAAAGATTACCTTCTCTAAGAAAACTTCTTTGGGTAATGTTTTTTAAAATTTCAACTCTTACCTGCTGACCCTTTATAAACTCTTTTCCTGCTCTAGTTATATGTGAATGATCCTTACAACCACCTAAGAGTGTACTTATATTACTTATTTTATATCACTTATATTTTGCCAACCTACCATTACCCTTAACTGCAATGTAAACTACAGAAAGGTAGTCATTATGTCTGTTTTGATTATTGCTTTGTTACCATTCCTGGGTGGTTTTAGACAACTAGTGGGAATCTAATAAATATCTGCTTAATGAATAATTAAATTAGCAATTGCAAAGGAATATAAACAAATGCAGGTGACAGACTGAGAAAAATGTAACATACAGGTTGCGGGTAAGAGGTTAATAATCTCACTAATATTGGGAGAGATCTTACAAATAGCTAAGACTAAGACCAATAGGAAAATAAACACACATAGCCTGAAAACCAAAATACATTAAAATCATGAATAATTAAAACATACAAAGGAAAATAATCACTACACACAATATTTACATTGGCAAAGATTTAAAAGATGCATATCTTAGGTAGCTAAAACTAAGAATTGAGCAATATCCTTAAATGAGGAGAAAATATGAATTAGTTAAAAATAGGGGAAACTGGAAATAAGCATAAAAATCTTAAGAATTGGGATGCCATGCAATGTAGAAAACCACTTCTTGAAATTTATTTTTCATTCATTCATTCATATGTAATTATGTGGGAAGAATGAGAGCAAGAACATGAAGGTCCCTTCCCCTATGAATCTGATGTTTGAGTGGTCAGAGAGTTAGTCACTTGTCATAGAAAATAATGTAAAATTATATCTGGAAAACTGTTAGAAAAGGGAGATACATGGTGCTGTAAGGGTCTATACTTAGGGATTTGATCTACTTTGGTTGTCAGGAACAACTTTTAAAAAGAAATTATTTTTAACCTCAAATCATATGATATGATACAATATGGAAGAACTTTAGAAGTCCAAGCAAGAGATGTTGATGTTGGTGACTAGATCTCCTTTGTTGCCTGTCTGTTAAGTGTCAGGCACTGTGCCAAGCACTGGGGCAGCTGTGGCTGAGCCCTCAGGGTTCCCACAGCTATCGGGAGGTGGCTGTGGTCTGCGGGGGAGAGGGCTATTCAGATGAAGGGAAGTGTGTAGATGGATGTATTTTGGTTCATCACACGATGGGCTTAATGACAGATTGACTATATATGAGTCAAGAAAAGGCAGGAATCCTTTTATACTTTTAACTTACCACTAGGTGAACTGGATGCCATTTACTGGTACAGGGAAACAGGTGTAAGTGGAGGCGGGAGTAAAAAGCTTCTATTTTTGACATGCCAATTTTGTATTATCTCTGAGAAATTAAGTGCAAGTTGACAAATAGTCATTTGTCTAAGAGTCTATAGCTGAAAAAAGAAGGCAGGTTTGGTTGTATAAATCTGGAAGCACAGAGACAGTATTGGAAACCATCACATTTAGAAAACCCTAAGGAAAACACAAAAAGAGAAAAGGAAAACTGAGAGAACTGAAAAGAAGCCAAGTGAGGAGATGCAGAGCATGCGGGACAGTGAGAGAAGGGAAAGAGTGGAGAAGAAAAGGGGCACCAGAGAGAAAATTAAAGAGGAAGAAAATGAATCATGCCCCAGAGGCATTAGGATGCAATAGAAAGTCAGTAAAGGGGAGGCCAGAAAAGAGGTGGGACAATGAGATCCAAAGTCCAGCTGCCAGAATTGACTTTAAGTGGAGAAATGGAAGAATGCGTGGGAGCAGCGTATTTATTTTCAGAGAAGCAAAGGAAGCCGTGTGTGTGTGTGTGTAAGTTTCTTACAGTGGAAATCATTTTGGTGGGAGCACATTCTAATGGCAACTGTGCATCTGTGAACTGTGAGGATGAGTGTCTGCTGAGTCTGGAGGGAGGGAGGGAAAGATCTGGTGGAATTTTGGGAAACTTCTTGATGGTATTTATTGTAAAAACTTACTATATACATGCCTCCAGACACAAGCCAGCAATTCTGCTCCTGGATATACACCGAACCTAGTATAAGCTTAAGTACCTAGTATAAGTTCAAGTGTGGTACATTTATAGAATGCAATTATGCATATCAGTGAGAACAAGCAAATTACAATAAGCAAAAATATGAACATCTTACAAACATGATGTTATACAGAATAAGCCAACATAAAAGAATTCAAAATATGTGTTGGCGCTTACATAAAATTCAGAAACATGAAAAACTTATCTATGGTGCTAAAAGTTGAGGAAGTTTACTCTTGGTAGAGAGGGATAATGTGAGAACCTCTGGGCTTCTCTAGAATACTTATTATTGGTTCACTTGTGTGTGTAATGCTGTGCTTCAGTAACCGTTACATAAAGAGAAGCATCATACATATGTACAGAAAAAACATCTGGAATGACATATTTCATCATGTCAATAGTTATAATGTCTGTGTGATAAGTTTATTGGTGATTTCTATGTTTTCTTTATATATTTTTCTCCATGCATATTTTCATGTTTCAAGTATATTAATATGCAAAAAACAAGGAACCTGATTTCTTTTTTTAGTGTTAAATGTGGTTTGAAGACTAACCACTCAAACTATGTAGTTCATTTTTTATCTTCAGAGAAAAACATTTTGCATTTTCAAACATTTCTGGGATACTGAAAAATAAAATTAATATCAGTTCTTATTATTTTAGTCATTTGTCAGCATCTGACCGTAATAACTTAATTTCTAACACATTTAAAACTTAGCTTAATACTAAAACAAACTGTTTGCCTACTTCTGGTACTAATTCTTAAATAGGGCAGGGATTGAATACTGAGCTAATCTTAAATTTACTGTGAACTCATTTTTTAAAACACCTACTTATATTTCACCACTAATGGAATGGGAGAGGATACTGAAGAAAATGCTCAATTATTGTTAATCTCCTTCTTTACCATGCAAGTAATATCAATCTTGTTGTGTTTTTTTTTTGTCTTCACAGTACAAGGATCTATTTAACAAAATGCATGTGATTAAGTTTGCTGCTCTAATAAAGCTCAAAAGAATGAAATTAAATTAGTTTAGGGTAATTACTTATAATTAGATATTCTTAATGGAAAGTGGTTAAGTCCTAAGTTATTGTGAAAACTTGCTTGCTTAAATATATTGCTCCATTGACAACTCTCCACTTCCCTTCCCTACATGGAAACAAGAAAACTGCTACCCAGTTCTCAAGGCAGAATTCCATTTGCCTTAAAAAGTACTCCAAAACACATTCAGAGAAAATTTGTCAACAGTTATTGGTCATAAACTAAAGAATAGCTAATCAAAAGTTTGAAGTTTAGATTATGCAAAGATAACTACCCCTTAAAGTTACAGCAGAAGGACGAAGGACAGAAAAAAAGAGTCGACGCTGCAGTCAGTGTGGCTTATACTTAAAAGAGGCAATGAAGTGGGAGGGGAAATAGAGAACATACAATCTCTGAGTGTGATTACTGTTGCCTACTCAGTTATCCACCTGGTTATGAGAGTCTCTCTAACACTCATCAGGTGTCTGTCCATATTTGTTGCAGAGCAGAAAAACTTTCCCTGGGGAACAGCCAGCTCCATGACATATCTTGTGAACCCCAGAACTCTACAAGCAATGTGGAATTCAGCAGGCCATGCCAAGGGGACAACATCTGCTTTGAATCAGGGACGTTTTCTCACTGAAGGGGTGGAAGAAACAGCCAGAGACACAGGCAGCCAGCATTCCTATCAAATCACCAGGACTTGGATTTTTATCTTTCTCTCATCAAAACAGCAGAGAGGTTAACTTCTCTAATAGACAGATGTATAAAAGGCTAGTGCAAGCAGAGACCCTGACATGCTTTATGAAACTCCATGGCAGAAGAATGTTTTCATCCCTACCATGTGAAAAATTAAAGTTTAAATCATTTCCATATGGGAGATTTTGTGATATTTCATGTGAGACCCTGACTTTTATCTTCTACATGCTGTTGTTCTCTATATCAGACTTGTCCACTTAGTTAAATTCTGTGAAAATCAAATAATATGTTCTTCTTGATCCCAGTACAATGAAACTTTTGATCAGATCATTCAAACTCAGAGAGGAAAAAGCAAGTTTCATCAGAAAAGAACATGCAGGGATTCTCAATTGCCCTGACAGGTACCCAGACTACACTTGTTTAACTATCTTATCAGTATCTGCCTGACACTGGTGATCAGGGAGAAGAGAAAGACACAAAAAAGAGATACCAGGTAACGTTACCATGATGTACCAATGCCTATTCTTTGGGTCATGGTTAATTTTCTTTATAGTTTAAAATTGTGTTAGTGGCGAAGCCAGAATTTCTTAAGAAAAAAGATCAAACTATAAATTAGATACTAATATGTCTTGAAATTATGCCTAAATAGAGAAAGGCATGCCTCAGAGATTCTGTAGGTTCAGTTTAGACCACCAAAATAAACTGAGTCAAATTTTTTCAATTCCCAGTGAATGTAAAAGTTATGTTTCCACTACACTGTACTCTACTGTAAGTAGCATTATGTCTAAAAAATGTATATACTTCAATTTAAAAACATGTCATTGCTAAACAGTGCTGGTATCTGATCTTTCAGCAATTTCATAATCACTGATCACAAATCATCATAACAAATATAAACAAAAAAGAAAAAGTTTGAAATACTATGAGAATTACCAGAACGTGACACAGACATACAGTGAGCAAATGCTGCTGGAAAACGACGCCAACAGACTTGCTCATCACAGGGTTGCCACAAACCTTCAATTTATAAAAAATGCAGTACCTGCAAAGCTCAGTAAAGCAAAGCACAATGAAATGAGGTATGCCTGTCATACCAGTGAGTGAACTGAAGGCATTGTGAAAACATTATTCTAACATTAATTGACTACCAGGCACACATACTTTCTTTAGCTGAAAAAATGGATATCAACCTCCCTCTTTTTCAGAGGTCATTGACCAGATTTTTAAATAAATTTTCCAAGGTTATTAAAATAATAAGTGATGGAGGAAGGCTCAAATTATGACCTCATTTCAAAGCCCACATTCTTGCCTTACACCATCTCCAGAGATACCTAGATTCTGAGATCATAATGCATGTTTTTAAAACATGCCCACAGATTCTTTTATGATGCTTCTGTCAAAAGGAGGGTCTTTGTTTCATCCCCTTGAATCTGGTCTTACTACCGTGTTGCATCTGTAATCACTGGACTACAGTGGAAATGATGCCAGATGGCTTGTAAGAGGATGCTAAAGACCCTGTGGCTTTCACTCTGTTCTTATGGTCTGCTCATTCTGGAGGAAGCCAGCCACCATGAAACGGTCTGACTACTCTGATATTACCATGCCGGAAAGTAGGTGCTTTGCTTGACAGTCTAGCCAAGCTCCAAACCAACAGCCAGAGTCAGCTGCCAGTCATGTGACTGAGCCATCTTGGACATCCTATCCAGGGGACAGCAGCCCTAAGGGACAACTAACTGCAGCCACACAAGAGATCCCATGCAAGAGTAGCCTAGTAAAGCCTTTCCCAAACTCCTGAACTATCAATAGCAAAATAAAGCAGTTGCCATTTTATGCTACAGGATTTGGGGATAATTACTACACAGCAACAATAATTAAAACACAACATAAGATCCAGAAATAACAAGGCAATGAAGTATCAGCAGGAAGTTTATGGGAAAGGAATTCCTCTAGGTCTTTATCTTCTTCACTGGTCTGTAAGCAGAACTCAAGAATAACACAGGGGATACGAGCATGGACATTAGAGTCAGACAAATCTGGGTGCATCCCAACATGAACACTTACTAACTCTAGTGTGGCTTAAGGTACTTAAATTTCCTGTGGCTCATCTCTATACTGAAGGTAATAATAGTGTATTAGAAAATTGGTCTGGTCATCCCATCTAGAGAAATAGAACCCCCGGAAGAGTTATATAATCATAAAACTATGTATACATGCACCCATACACACACACACCTCACACACATATATGGCTTTATGATAAGGAAGAGGTTTATTGTAAGGAATTGGCTCACACAATTATGGGGAGGTTTATGATAAGGAATTGGCTCATGAAACTACAGAGACTGAAAGGTGCTGAGCTCTGCAGCTGGCAAACTAGAGACCCAGGAGAGCCAGTGGCACAGATCCAGTCTGAAAGACCCAAGAGCTGTTGTTTCGGTGCAAGTCAGAAGGCAGAGAAAGACCGATGTCGCAGCTCAAATAGGCAGGCAGGACTAATTTCATCTTATTCGTGGTTGTGCCAGACTATTCAGACTTCCAGCTGATTGGACGAAGGCTATCCACATGAGACAGGCAATCTGCGTTCCTCAGTCTACAGCTCCAAACATCAGTCCCATTCAAAAACACACTCACTGGCACCCCCAGAATCAGGTTTGACCAAATCTAGTGCCCCATAGCCTCGTACACTTGACCAGAACTCGTCCCCAGTGTCTCCTGCTCTACCACTGAGGTCCCAGCCTGTGGCCCCACAGAGATGACCATGTCCCTATATAGTTACTAACAGGTTATTTTCTCTTTTCCTTATGGATGTGGTTGTCATTTTCTAACTCCCTAATCATCAACTGTGTGTGATACAGAAACACCTTGCAGGTGTGGTTCCACAACTATAAAGCTCTCCAGAGGTCTTCTGAGGCAAAATCAATAAAATTGCATGTGTGAATAGAATAGGCATTGAAATAAATAGTTTTGTATTGAATATGGATCTGTCAATATGGCCTACTTGGTGAATAAAAAACTCCTTAGAGACATAACAACTTCAGTCCTTGAACCCATAGCTTTGGGCCTCAGACTCTGATTTGGGTCCTGAATCAAAATGCACTCTCATCAACATAATGCTGGGACAGGTGGATATCTGCCTGCAAAGGAATATGACCTTGGACTCGCTGCAGGGATAACTATAGCAGTGCACCTTTTCCTGGAAGGAGAAATGGTCAGATATGTGGTTATATACAAATTCATGGTTTGTGGTCAATGTGTTGCCTGGATGGTCAGAGATTTGAAAGGAACATGATTGGAAAACTGGTGACAAGGAATTTGTGGAAGAGGTATGTGGATAGATCTCTCCAAATGGGAAAGAAATGAGGATAATTTTTCATGGGAATACTCTCCAAAGGGTTATCTCAACAGAGGAGGATGGCAACAGGGAGTTGTTACTAGGGGGTCACTAGAGGCTAACAATGAGGAGCGCTACCCCCATCTCCACCCCTTGATTCCTGGACCATGAATCCTGGCTATCAGAGACAGCAATGCACACTAGATGCTGAGGCAAAGCATAGACAGCCCTCTGGAGAACCTTGGTCTAGCCCAGCAAGGCATTGCCACCACTCGACTGCACTCTAACTGCATCTTCATAAGGCCATTTTACCACTCTGTTGAGCCAGCTGCTTCAGAACAGTGGAGACATGACCTGCACATTCTGTGAGCATGGACCCACTGCTGCTCTTCACTGGCTTGGGAGGACTTCCTTTCACCACTGCCCTTCAGCGATGTCCCAGGCAGGGGCTGCAGCACTGCCACCATCTACTTTCTGGTGGTGACTGCAGATCTAACAGAACTATCCGTAAAGCAGGTCTAAGCTCTCTCTTCCTCTGTCAAATGATCTTAGGGAATTCCCCGGGAGGCTGTATGCATCTGGGAGAGAGAAGGAAGTGTTACAAGACTGGGTATCATGGGTGTTTGGGCCACTTCCTCAGGTAACTTCCGGTACTTTAAGGCCACTATGGTGCCATCGCATACGTACCACCTCCATTTAATGATGTAGCACTGCAGAGTACAACAATTTATGGCATAGGGGGATCAGATAACACCCAGTTCATGACAGGCAGCACAGGTTATGTGGTGACTTGGAGACCACGCTAAGCATTCAGTCTCTCTCACAGCCCTGTAGCAGGCCAAGTGCGGTTCTCCAAAGGAGAGTTATCTGCAGAGGGTGGAGTGCTCTGCTCCAGCATCCTAAGGACCTTTGCTGGGACTCATCAACAGGGGCCTGCTGAAGGCTCCAAACAGTACCCTTATTCCCTTGAGACGTCCCTTACCATTGGAACTGCTGGGTCGCATGGCCCAAGTGGCAGAACAGTTTGCCCAGTGGCCTGGGCCTGTTACAGGGGCATTCTCTGTTCTGGGCCCCACTCAAAACAAGCAACTTTTTGGGTCACTTGGTGGGAGTAAAATATCCAAGTGAGGAATAAGTTACCTCCCAAAACCAGAGGCCCAGCAGACATTGTGTATTTCTGGGGCAGATTGATTGAAGGGCTGTGACTCTGTTTTTAGGATTCAAATCAGACTTTACATTGACCTAAAAATTTCTATTTATACAGAAATGAGAGAATTTCTTAGTCTTCCTCACTATTTCACTTCTAGAAACACCATGATTAGCAAGACTAGTTAATGGGCACGAACCAGAGCATTCTGACTGCTGCTTTGACTCCGCTGTCCATCACAGTAGCACACCCACCTTCCCTTGGTTGGATCTGTCACTTGGCCCCTGGTACCCTGGCATCCAATTACTCCCATTGCACGTAAGCTCCCCAACTCAATGACTGCAGGTCCCGCTATAAGGTCTGACCTGCTGATACAAGTGAGCACAAAACTTTTCAAGGATGTCTGGGTCTAGGAAGAAATGAGAATTCATACAAATTTTGAAACCTGAATCACATAATTTGATTCTGTTTCTTTACAGTATTGTTAATGTAAACCTAACGTGTTTCCCTCCTAGCAAGAATGAAATGTATATGCTAATGGATAGATTTCTAAGCACGTCTGGGTTCAACAGTGACAGCATTGATTAGGAACGTGCAAACAGACATCCTTGATTATAGCTTTTAGAGACTTCATCTTGAAACTTTGCCTGAGAATTTGTGCACAAAGATTGTCCTATGTTGCCACAGCCTTGTTCATTAACACTGCTTTAGTCATCCAGGCTTCTGTAAAGTACCAAAAACTGGGTGGTTTGTTAATAAACAGAAATTCTGGAGACTGGAAGTCCCAGATCAGGATGCCTTCTGCTGAGGACCCACTTCTAGACTGCAGGCTGCTTGTTTCGCATAATCTTTACTTGATGAAGGAGGAGAGAGAGTCTGGGGTCTCTTTTTTTTGTTTGTTTTTTTGAGAGAGCATCTCTCATATTTATTGATCATATGGTTATTAACAACAATAAAATTCTGTATAGAGGACTCAATGCAAAATCATTAATCAACCCCAAGCCTAATTCTCAACAGTCTCCAATCTTCTGAAGCATAATGAACAAGTTTTTACATGGTGAACAAGTTCTTACATAGTGAATAAGTTCTTACATGGTGAACAGTGCAAGGGCAGTCATCACAGAAACTTTCGGTTTTGATCACGTATCATGAACTATAAACAATCAGGTCAATTATGATTATTCATTTGATTTTTATACTTGATTTATATGCAAATCCCACATTTCTCCCTTATTATTATTATTTTTTTTAATAAAATGCTGAAGTGGTAGGTAGATGCAAGATAAAGGTAGAAAACATAATTTAGTGCTGTAAGAGGGCAAATGTAGATGATCAGGTCTGTGCCTATAGACTAAGTATTAATCCAAGCTAGACAAGGGCAACAAAACAACCACAGATGCAGAAGATTTCTCTCAAAACAGGGGGGGTGAGGTTCTAAGCCTCACCTCTGTTGATCCCCAATTTCTCACCTGATGACCCCCCTGCGACTGTGCCTGTCTTAGGTTGTTCCTCCCTTGAGGAATCTTACCCGTCTCTGGCTAACCAGTCATCTTCCGGGGCCATACAGGGAAATGTAAAGTTGGTAAGTGAGAGAGAGGCAATATTCTTTGAAAAGGTTAGCTTTTTACTTCTTTGCAGATTTATGCCCTGTGGCTTCTATGCCCAGCATTTGTCTTGAGGTATCTTTACCACTTGGAAGAATTATGATACTCGGTAATTTCGATATGAGGCACGAATTCTACTTAGGGGTTGTAATTATTAAGGAAGAAGAGAAGCTATAGAAGTAGCAGATGGAAGAAAACCTGGGAAGATTGATTATTTCTTTGACATATCTTCTTGTAGTGTAACATAAGCATGTATAGGTTTTAAATTACTAATTAAATTGCATGCACACATTAACATAATAGGAATACAGCAACATAACAAAAGCAGACATACAATTACCAGCCATATCCAGTGAAACCAAGAAAACCAGTCAGGCACCCTAGGCATTTATGAAAACTTACCAATGATATGGTGAATATTGTCTAACTGAATCTGAATATTTTGAGAAAAACCAGACAAATTAAAACAACACATTCCTGGGAACTGTTCACATCCCATATGTTCTTTTAACAGTAGATAGTCTATAGTCGCAAGATTTGGGAGCTCTGCAACTTGCACTTCTCCTAATTCTTGGTTGAGTTCCGACAGTATAGCTCCAGTCAAATTTGTTATTTTACTGTATGCACAGGCCAGCTTAGATATCCCCTTCTTCATTCCAATGGCAAGTCCAGGAACCGGTGGGATGAATGCAGCTACAACTGCAACAGCACCAGGATCTTTGTTGAAGTTTTTTGATGATCATCTTCTGGAATGACTCTTCCAGAGAATGTTGATGTTGGAAGTTCTTCTTCATATTGTATCTTAATTCATTTTCTGGGTAGCCAAATTAGGCTTTGATCCTCTGTATAAACACAAACAAACCCTTTGCCCACACTTTGATATGCCCTTTATACCATTGTGAAGAACTTATTGGAGATCACCACACAGGAACTGCTTTTTTTTTTAAGAGAAAGGAATATTATTAGAAAAATGTACTTTCATAGCTGATCATCTGACACCCTTTAAATGATCAAAATTAAGGATATTTAAGGCATGCATTAATTGGTGATTTGCAGTTAGTTTTATCCTATCAGAGTGTAATCCACCTTTTCTTTCTTTTTTTTTGTTATCATTAATCTACAATTACATGAAGAACATTATGTTTACTAGGCTCTCCCCTATACCAGGTCTCCAGCACAAACCCCTTACAGTCACTGTCCATCAGCATAGCAAAATGTTGTATAATCACTACTTGTCTTCTCTGTGTTGCACAGCCCTCTCCACGCGCCCCGCCCACATTATACATGCTAATAATCGTAAGGCCCCCTTTCTTTTTCCCTGCCCTTATCCCTCCCTTCCCACCCATCCTCCCCAGTCTCTTTCCCTTTGGTACCTGTTAGTCTATTCTTGGGTTCTGTGATTCTGCTGCTGTTTTGTTCCTTCAGTTTTTCCTTTGTTCTTATACTCCACAGATGAGTGAAATCATTTGGTATTTCTCTTTCTTCGCTTGGCTTATTTCACTGAGCATAATATCCTCTAGCTCCATCCATGTTGTTGCAAATGGTAGGATTTGTTTTCTTCTTATGGATGAATAATATTCCATTGTGTATATGTACCACATCTTCTTTATCCATTCGTCTACTGATGGACACTTAGGTTGCTTCCAATTCTTGGCTATTGTAAATAGTGCTGCGATAAACATAGGGGTACATCTGTCTTTTTCAAACTGGAGTGCTGCATTCTTAAGGTAAATTCCTAGGAGTGGAATTCCTGGGTCAAATGGTAAGTCTATTTCGAGCATTTTGATGTACCTCCATACTGCTTTCCACAATGGTTGAACTAATTTACATTCCCAACAGCAGTGTAGGAGGGTTCCCCTTTCTCCACAACCTCACCAATATTTGTTGTTGTTTGTCTTTTGGATGGTAGCCATCCTTACTGGTGTGAGGTGATACCTCATTGTGGTTTTAATTTGCATTTCTCTGATAATTAGCAATGTGGAGCATCTTTTCATGTGTCTGTTGGCCATCTGTATTTCTTTCTTGGAGAACTATCTGTTCAGTTCCTCTGCCCATTTTTGAATTGGATTATTTGTCTTTTGTTTGTTGAGGTGGGTGAGCTCCTTATATATTTTGGACGTCAAGCTTTTATTGGATCTGTCATTTACAAATATATTCTCCCATATTGTAGGGTACCTTTTTGTTCTATTGATGGTGTCTTTTGCTGTACAGAAGCTTTTCAGCTTAATATAGTCCCACTTGTTCATTTTTGCTGTTGTTTTCCTTACCTGGGGAGATATGTTCAAGAAGAGGTCACTCATGTTTATGTCTAAGAGGTTTCTGCCTATGTTTTTTTCTAAGAGTTTTATGGTTTCGTGACTTACATTCAGATATTTGATCCATTTCGAATGTACTTTTGTGTATGGGGTTAGACAGTGGTCCAGTTTCATTCTCCTACATGTAGCTGTCCAATTTTGCCAGCACCATCTGTTGAAGAGACTGTCATTTCACCATTGTATGTGCATGGCTCCTTTATCAAATATTAATTGACCATATATGTTTGGGTTAATGTCTGGAGTCTCTAATCTGTTCCACTGATCTGTGGCTCTGTTCTTGTGCCAGTACCAAATTGTCTTGATTACTATGGCTTTATAGTAGAGCTTGAAGTTGGGGAGTGAGATCCCCCCCACTTTTTTCTCCTTTCTCAGGATTGCTTTGGCTATTTGGGGTCTTTGGTCTCTGTGTTGTACAGCCTCCCCTTTCTCCCACCCCCCCATTATGAATGCTAATCATAATACCCCTTTCTTCTTCCCCCACCTTATCCCTCCCTACCCACCCTTTGACTCCAGTCAACAAATTTGACTGGAGCTATACTGTCGGAACTCAACATTGGTGTTCCCATATGAATTTTTGAACTATTTGTTCCAGTTCGTTGAAGAATGTTGCTGGTAATTTGATACGGATTGCATCAAATCTGTATATTGCTTTGGGCAGGATGGCCATTTTGACGATATTAATTCTTCCTAGCCACGAGCATGGGATGAGTTTCCATTTGTTAGTGTCCCCTTTAATTTCTCTTAAGATTGACTTGTAGTTTTCAGGGTATAGGTCTTTCACTTCTTTGGTTAGGTTTATTCCTAGGTATTTTATTCTTTTTGATGCAATTGTGAATGGAGTTGTTTTCCTGATTTCTCTTTCTATTGGTTCATTGTTAGTGTATAGGAAGGCCACAGATTTATGTGTGTTGATTTTGTATCCTGCAACTTTGCTGTATTCCGATATCAGTTCTAGTAGTTTTGGGGTGGAGTCTTTAGGGTTTTTTATGTACAATATCATGTCATCTGCAAATAGTGACAGTTTAACTTCTTTACCAAACTGGATTCCTTGTATTTCTTTGTTTTGTCTGATTGCTGTGGTGGCTAGGACCTCCAGTACTATGTTAAATAACAGTGGGGAGAGTGGACATCCCTGTCTTATTCCCGATCTCAGAGGAGAAGCTTTCAGCTTCTCGCTGTTCAGTATAATGTTTGCTGTGGGTTTATCGTATATGGCCTTTATTATGTTGAAGTCCTTGCCCTCTATTCCCATTTTGCTGAGAGTTTTTATCATGAATGTATGTTGAATTTTGTCAAGTACTTTTTCAGCATCTATGGAGATGATCATGTGGTTTTTGTCTTTCTTTTTGTTGATGTGGTGGATGATGTTGACGGATTTTCGAATGTTGTACCATCCTTGCATCCCTAGGATGAATCCCACTTGGTCATGGTGTATGATCCTTTTGATATATTTTTGAATTCGGTTTGCTAATATTTTATTGAGTATTTTTGCATCTACATTCATCAGGGATATTGGTCTGTAATTTTCTTTTTTGGTGGGGTCTTTGCCTGGTTTTGGTATTAGGGTGATGTTGGCTTCATAGAATGAGTTTGGGAGTATTTCCTCCTCTTCTATTTTTTGGAAAACTTTAAGGAGAATGGGTATTATGTCTTCTCTTTGTGTCTGATAAAACTCCAAGGTAAATCTGTCCAGCCCAGGGGTTTTGTTCTTGGGTAGTTTTTTGATTACCATTTCAATATCTTTGCTTGGAATTGGTTTGTTTAACTTTCGTGTTTCTTCCTTGGTCAGTCTTAGAAGGTTGTATTTTTCCAGGAAGTTGTCCATTTCTTCTAGGTTCTCCAGCTTGTTGGCATATAGGTTTTCATAGTAGTCTTTAATAATTCTTTGTATTTCTGTGGAGTCTGTCATGATTTTTTCATTCTCATTTCTGATTCTGTTGATTTGTGTTGATTCTCTTTTTCTCTTAATAAGTTTGACTAGAGGCTTTTTTATTTTGTTTATTTTCTCAAAGAACCAGCTCTTGGTTTCATTGATTTTTGCTATTGTTTTATTTTTCTCAATTTTGTTTATTTCTTCTGTGATCTTTATTATGTCCCTCCTTCTGCTGACTTTAGGCCACATTTTTTCTTCTTTTTCCAGTTTCAGTAATTGTGATATTAGACTATTCATTTGGGATTGTTCTTCCTTCTTCAAGTGTGCCTGGATCACTATATACTTTCCTCTTAAGACTGCTTTCTCTGCATCCCACAGAAGTTGGGGCTTTGTGTTGTTGTTGTCATTTGTTTCCATATATTCCTTTATCTCTATTTTAATTTGTTCATTGATCCATTGATTATTTAGGAGCATGTTGTTAAGCCTCCATGTGTTTGTGAGACTTTTTGTTTTCTTTGTAGAATTTATTTCTACTTTTATACCTTTGTGGTCTGAAAAGCTGGTTGGTAGAATTTCAATATTTTGGAATTTACTGAGGCTCTTTTTGTGAGCTAGTATGTGGTCTATTCTGGAGAATGTTCCATGTGCACTTGAGAAGAATGTATATCCCGCTGCTTTTGGATGTAGAGTTCTATAGTTGTCTATTTGGTCCATCTGCTCTACTGTGTTGTTCAGTGCTTCCGTGTCCTTACTTATTTTCTGCCCTGTGGATCTATCCTTTGGGTTGAGTGGCATGTTGAAGTCTCCTAAAATGAATGCATTGCATTCTATTTCCTCCTTTAGTTCTGTTAGTATTTGTTTCACATATGCTGGTGCTCCTGTGTTGGGTGCATATATATTTAGAATGGTTATATCGTCTTGTTGGACTGAGCCCTTTATCATTATGTAATGTCCTTCTTTATCTCTTGTTACTTTCTTTGTTTTGAAGTCTATTTTGTCTGATATTAGTACTGCAACACCTGCTTTCTTCCCTCTGTTGTTTCTCTGAAATATGTTTTTCCATCCCTTGACTTTTAGTCTATGCATGTCTTTGGGTTTGAGGTGAGTTTCTTGTAAGCAGCATATAGATGGGTCATGCTTTTTTATCCATTCTATTACTCTGTCTTTTGATTGGTGTATTCAGTCTATTTACATTTGGGGTGACTATTGAAAGATATGTACTTATTGCCATTGCAGGCTTTAGATTCGTGGTTACCAAAGGTTCAAGGTTAGCCTCTTTAGTACCTTACTGCCTAACTTAGTTCGGTTATTGAGCTGTTATATACACTGTCTGGAGATTCTTTTCTTCTCTCCCTTCTTATTCCTCCTCCTCCATTCTTTATATGTTGGTTGTTTTATTCTGTGCTCTTTAGTGTTTCCTTTAACTGCTTTTAGTGGGTAGTTGATTTTATTTTTTTGCCTTTAGTTAGTATTTGGTTGGTCTGCTTTCTTTGCTGTGATTTTATTTTTTCTGGTGACATCTGTTTAGTTTTAGGAGTGCTCCCATCTAGAACAGTCCTTCTAAAATACCCTGTAGAGGTGGTTTGTGGGAGGCAAATTCCCTCAACTTTTGCTTGTCTGGGAATTGTTTAATCCCTCCATCATATTTAAATGATAATCGTGCTGGATACAGTATCCTTGGTTCAAGGCCCTTCTGTTTCATTGTATTAAATATATCATGCCATTCTCTTCTGGCCTGTAGGGTTTCTGTCGAGAAGTCTGATGATAGCCTGATGGGTTTTCCTTTATAGGTGACCTTTTTCTCTCTAGCTGCCTTTAAAACTCTTTCCTTGTCCTTGATCTTTGCCATTTTAATTATTATGTGTCTTGGTGTTGTCCTCCTTGGGTCCCTTCTGTTGGGAGTTCTGTGTATTTCCGTGGTCTGTTCGATTATTTCCTCCCCCAGTTTGGAGAAGTTTTCAGCAATTATTTCTTCAAAGACACTTTCCATCCCTTTTCCTCTCTCTTCTTCTTCTGGTACCCCTATAATATGGATATTGTTCCTTTTGGATTGGTCACACAGTTCTCTTAATATTGTTTCTTTCCTGGAGATCCTTTTATCTCTGTCTATTTCAGCTTCTATGCGTTCCTGTTCTCTGGTTTCTATTCCATCAATGGCCTCTTGCATCTTATCCATTCTGCTCATAAATCCTTCCAGACTTTGTTTCATTTCTGTAATCTCTTTCCGGGCATCTGTAATCTCCCTCCGGACTTCATCCCTTAGCTCTTGTATATTTCTCTGCATCTCTGTCAGCATGTTTATGATTTTATTTTGAATTCTTTTTCAGGAAGACTGGTTAGGTCTGTCTCCTTCTCTAGTGTTGTCTCTGTGATCTTTGTCTGCCTTTAATTTTGCCTTTTCATGGTGATAGAGATAGTTTGCAGAGCTGGTATGAGTGACGGCTGGAAGAAATTCCCTTCTTGTTGGTTTGTGGCCTTCCTTTCCTGGGAGAACAGCAACCTTTAGTGGCTTGTGCTTAGCAGCTGCATGCATAAAAGGCTTCTGGTCCTTGCCCAGCTGCTATGGAGCTTATCTCCTCTATTGCTGTGGGCGTGGCCTGCCTCGGGCCTCTGCTCCCATATGGTGGAGCCGCGTTGGAGGGGGAACGGCCGGGAGGCTATTTATCTCCGTGAGGGGCCTCCATGCTCCCTGCTGCCCAGGGGGTTTAGAGTGCCCAGAGATTCCCAGATTCCCTGCTGCTGTACTAAGTGTCCCGGGACGTTTCCATCCAGTTTTGAGGTCCCTGTCCCTTTAAGACTTGCAAAAAGCACTCACAAAAAAAAAAAAGCCGCTCGCTTTTCTTTGTCCCCCGGTGCCAGCCTCAGGGACCCACTCACAGGTCTTGCTGTCCTGTTTCCCTAGTATCCAGGACCCCATGCATGCACTGTGTCTGCGCTCTGGTCTGGATGGCTGGGGCTGGGTGTTCAGCAGTCCTGGGCTCCCTCTCCCTCCTGCTTTGCCTGCTCTTCTCCCACTGGGAGCTGGGAGGAGGGGCACTCAGGTCCCGCTGGGCTGGGGCTTGTATCTTAACCCCTTCGCAAGGTGCTGGGTTCTCGCAGGTGTGGATGTGGTCTGGATGTTGTCCTGGGTCCTCTGGCCTCTATTCTAGGAAGAGTTGTCTTTGTTATATTTTCATAAATATATGTGGTTTTGGGAGGAGATTTCTGCTGCTCTACTCACGCCATCATCTTGGCTCCACCTGGGGTCTCTTTTATAAGGGCACTAATCCCATTCAGGAGGGCTCTATCCTCATAACCTAATCACTTCCTAAAAGCGTCACAAAAGTTAGCTGACACAAACATGTGGTGACATAAACATTCAGTCTGTAACATGCACCGTTGCCATATCTAGAAGCGTACATCATTCTATGGTAAAGAGAGCAGGATTAAGATTAGATTATCAGGGTTCAACTCTTGACTCCACCACTGGCTAACTCCTCTGAGAATGACTTTTCTCATCTGCAAAATTGGCATAATAATATACCTACTTCATAGGTATATTAAATGAGTTAATACATGTGAAGAACTTAGAAAGTGCCTGGCTCATAATATGCTCTCAATAAATGTAAGCCATTTTTATTACTTACTTTATTTCCCCTTATACTACTTGTTACCAGATGGTGCCTGAAGTGAAGCACTTGCTGAATGAATAGGAAGGAAAAATAGGAGATCTTTACCTAACAGAATATAATGTTTCAATGAAACTACACCATGCAGAGAAAGCAATTTTTCTTGTTTATATAGAAGACAAACAAGGAACTGAACTTTGACTTTGAGCTGTGTGAATGGGAGATGGCATTGCTTCCATGACCCACTTTCACTTTCAATAACTAGACCAGAGAGAAACAGCTTTTAGGAGCCCAACAGGAATTGTCACCTAAGACTCACTGTTTGATGGAACAGCCACTCCATTCTTTTCTTCTACACAGCCATTCCTTACACATTGCAACTGTTGGGCAATATGACTCTCCTGAGATTGAGAAACAGTGTGTCAGATTCCACTGATCTTCAAAATAACAGAGGAGTGTGGCCACAGTACCCCAGAAAGGGTGCTTTCATTGACCTGAAGCACTGCTTCCATCACAGGGAAGAATCTTCTCACAACCAAAGTGCTAGAGGACTGATGGCCAAGTAAAACTTTCAGTGAGGTAGAGTCACCCGCACAGGCAGGAAGAGTCTTAATTTGGTGAAAGAGTGAAGCTAACTAGTGAGACCATTACTAAAAACTTGCCAGAAAGGGTACCTGCTTTTCTGTTTCAGAGGTAAGGTGTTTATAAAATATTTAATGCCTAAGCTTTCATTGACTTCAACAAATCAAGACAGTTTCTTCCATACCAAATAGAGAGATCTGTAATTTATTGAGGTATTTTTAAATAGAAATGTTCCTTTTTCTAAATCTCTGGAGTTAGGAATCCAATAGGCAAGAGTTACTCAACAAGGAGTGTGTGAATTATGAAGTGTAAGCAAAGGAGAATTTGCCAGTGTGTTGACATCATGTGGGTACTGCACCCTGCCAGCGGTCTTCCTGCCCGACTTTGCTATTATTTAAAGATTATTCAAGAATTACTCTTTTCATATACAAATTAGATGGATGAGCACTTAAGAAATTCCATAATTTCTTCATTTCCATGCTCTAATAAGCTACCAAGAAGTTTCAGAAAAGCAAACAAGACATTCAATAGGCTATTTTTCCAGTTCTCACTCAACAGGTGTTTATTCTGTGAGATCTTAAAATTGAAATCATGATATATATTACATCATTATTTAGCACTGAATACTGGCCAGAGGGAATTACAGAGATTCCTACAGTTATTGGTGGACATATGATACAAATTACCTGTCATGCTGCTAGCGAATTGAAATGCAAGGGAAGAACAAGAAAAACTTTAGAACCCAGTACTAATGCCCTTGAATCTTAACCATTGTTAGTTACTTCTTCTAGTGTACTGGTTCTCAGCTCCTCTTTGAGGCTTAGATTAGATACAGTCATATTCTTGTGTACTGAACCCAGTGTATTTGCCACATTTAGACAGTCCCCAAGACTGTCAGTGGCAAATGACCTCATTTTCTGCCAGAAAGCAAAGTGTAAGAATGGAAGCAATAGACTTTACACAAAGTAGGCTCTGTACTTCCTTTTGAGGGTAAGAATAGTTTCCACCCCAGACACACTCCAAAACCTTTCATGATTTTGATGACAGTAGCAGTAAAAAATTATTTCACAGGTACCAAAATGGGCAACCATAAATCTCAAGTTTCTTTTCACAGCTTTGAAAATCTTAATTTACCAATTGAGAAATTTACTTCATGGGAGGATTTGGGAACTAAAAAGGTACACTTGAATGTGCCTTCATTCTGCCAGGCTGAATTCATTTCCAGAAAGGCCACTGCAATATGTGGGACAGTAGGTGAAAAGGGGTATTGGCAACAGACCTTGAATTTGTAAAACGTATGTGCGTGTGTGTGGGATGTATGCTTATAGGAAATGAAATGGGTTGGAGTCACAGACATGCTTTCACCCTCACTAGTATGGATGACAACTTACGTCTCTAAAAAGAAAAGAGATTAAACAAGCAATTGATATAGAGGTTTTCACAATGAGGGAGATAAAAAAGAAAAAAAGAAGCCATTTATGTGCTTGAGTCATCCATTTACATTTCTTTTTACACCATTCTTTGTAGATTTTTAGAACAAGCTGCAATTTAAAAACCTGGAAACCAGGGTTGGCATCAGTTAAGCAACTAAGACTTACAGTCTTCCAGTGAGTAAATGGAAGTTTAAAATATACATTTACTGACTTTGAATTCAGAGTCTGAAATGGGAAAAGAATAGAATAGATGCAAACACTGATAAGTCACCATTACGGAGTGGGTACCAGGTCAACTACCTGCTCTCAGGTGGGTGTGCTCAGAGGGGCCAGTGTTTATCTGCAGAGAACCTAGCTGGTTTGGTCCTACCATGAGGAGATCTCCACTAGAATTTTAACCCTGGGGGCTCAGGAATGGTTTGCAGATTTTTATATCCATGTCAACATAGAAAGACCATCAATGGGGAGGAGGTTAAATGATCCTTCATAATACCTCCCAGTTTCATGCATTATATATTTTGAATTTCTCCTCAAACTTAAGTTCTTTACCATCCACACCAACCATGATGAAAAATCAGGGCAGATTCCTGGATTCTCTATATTTGCACTTCTTTTGGTTTTGAAGTGAAGGCCAGATTGAATTGGGCATGGGCCCCAGCCTCATTTCCTTCTGTTTTGGTATTTCTCATACAGGAGGACTTAACAGAGATGAACTTGGAAACAGTACAGTATTGAAAGACCTAAGGACCTCTATCACAGGTAAAGTTTTTACTCTAAGACTGATCAAGCACATATTAACTTATTTCTCCCTGATACTGTTTATAGAATCCTAATTTTGTTTTATTTAGGTTGGTTTGTTAGTTTGAAAATAATCTTGAATTTGGAAACTTTCCTTGAACTCTAAATCCTTCTGTAGTTGAGCTGTTATGCTTAAGGCCTGCTTTTGACCACTATGTTGCCAGTAATCAGGTGTTTTATTTTGTCCCATTATTTGGAACAGAAAAATCAATCTGCTATTTTCACCCAGACCATCCCATTGGTTATCTCTTTGTCAACAGACACTCATTAAAATGTACTCTGGGATCTCTGCCTCATCTCAACCAACTCAGTACTGTTGAAAATTCAACCTTTTATCAAAGAAACATAACAGATGAAATGGTCTCTTAAATGTGGTATGAAATACATAAAAAAGGAAACTAATTATTCAGAAAGGATTTAGTCCATACCTTTTACACATCAGCAATTATCTAGATTCTGATGGAATCTAGTGCTAATGGAATCTAAAATTCTTCTAAAGAAAGAATACATAGAAACAGAAAAATTATAAAACAAGGTACTAAAATTATTTATCTATTCATGTTATAACTGTTGAGCCTGTCTTATATTCTGGGCACTATTCTGGGGATATTGCAGAAAACAATGGTCAAAGTCCCTCCCCACATGAAGTTTACAATATAAGGGGTAAAGAGAAAGACTATAAACAAATGAATAAAGCACAATATATTGTCAGGCAGAGGTCTGAGCTATGAGGAAATACTTACAAATGAGGGAAATGGGATAAAGAGGGGTCTCTGTTAGAGTTTATATTGAAGTCCTCACTACAATTTTATTTTCAATAAAAAATTAACTGAATTAAATTTTAGTAGAGATGTGAAATTTTAGTAGAGATGTGAATGAAGTACTATGAGCAAACAAATAAGGAAGTTTCTAGTTTAGCCTGAGAGGGATACAAGAGGTTTCATGGAAGAATGACATAACCAAAGTAACAAGTGAACAGTGGAAGTGGAACCAGTAGAAATGAGAGGCTAATGCTTAATGTGGTAAGAAGACCTATTTTCCTTAAATTCAAAGACGCATCAAATGTTGTTCTGTACAAACATCATAGTATGACAACTTAGCTTTGGGAGGAAGAGATGAGAGATTGGTCAACACAAAGTTAGGCATCTCTCACTGAAGAAGAAGTGTCAGAAAGGTACAATATGAAATGCTGTGTAGGTGCGATACTGTAGGGGGTTTGCTATTTCTCAAGCGAAAGCTGAGTCATCAGGACAACGTCTTCCCCAGGGCTTATTTCCACGGCAGTGGGGGAAATCTCCTCTACTGCTCATAAGGACTGCAATTGCACCCTTTAAGAATTTGGAATTAGGGCTCCTCAGTGTGTGTAGGTGAACTGTCTGCATCACTATTGCCTTAGGTTCTTATTAAAATGCAAATTGCTGGTCTCACCTCAGACCAAAGAAACAGAATTTCTTAAAGGGGAACATGGATGTCTAAATTTTCAACAGACCTGAGGATGGGGAATAACAGATCCTAAGATGAAGAAGAGGGATCCTTGGGGTGGAATGAAGAGTAGACACAGTTCTGGGATGACAGGTCCTGAGGAACAGAGAGATCATTTGGGCTAAAATACAGTTATCAAAAGGGTGAGTGATGGAAGACAGCGTCAAGAAAGAGGCTGAACAAATCAACATCCTCTCCTAGAACATGGTACAGAATTTGGGGTTTCTTTTTGAAGGATTATGGGAAGTTATTGGTGGATTCTAAATAAAAAACGGTCAGATTCAAAGAAAGACACCAGCAGAGTTTTTACAGAGAGAGTTTTAAGAGACCACCAAAGAAACCTTAGATCTCCAGTGCTTATTATTCTTCATGTCCATGTTTATGGATGATAAGGATAAGCAACACTGAGTTCATGCCTTATTTTGGCTAAAACAAAACAAATGTCTTCTTGGTGACATCTCTTTATAACTGTATATTCCAATAACAAAAAAAAAAAATACAAAACTGCCATGTTTTTATAGCTAAATAGAGAAAATGACTTGGGTCTTATCATTGGCATCAGTTGATCCTACATCAAAGCTGTGCCGGAGTAACTGCGGTTTGATGTGCTGCAAACTGACTTTATGCATGAGAAGGTGTGCAGGCTCTGTAAGAGGTAAACTTTACCTTGTAAACTAGGAGAGAAGTAACCTTTTAAGCTGGAATGTTGTCTGGTCTATTTCTGAACCCCACCATTGACTTTCCTGCATACTATCTAAATAAACAATTGAGTATAGATAATGCACAAAATAATTTCATAGGGTTTCACGTTACCTACTTTGAATAGTGCTATACTACAGAGTAGGTTCAGTTTTCAACTAAAGACAAAGAAGAAGAAGAGGGTCTAGTTGGAATACAGAAAATAGAATCTTTTTATAGCTTGAGGAGAAAAAATATCAACGTTCCCACTGTAGAGCTGGTGCTTGAAAAGAAATTTGTTTTGGTTTATTAAATAAATAGCTGCTAGACCAGTGATTCTTAACCAGGGACAAATCCTCCCTCCCCCAGGAATACTGGGCAATGTCTGAAGACATTTCTGATTATCATGACTAAAGGGATGCTACTGGCATTTAGCAGGTAGAGGCCAAGGGTGCTGCCAAGCACCCCTCAGTGCACAGAACAGCCCCTGCCCTCTACTGCACCTGCCACGAGGCATTTATTACCC
This sequence comes from Manis pentadactyla, assembly GCF_030020395.1. Lineage (NCBI taxonomy): Eukaryota > Metazoa > Chordata > Mammalia > Pholidota > Manidae > Manis > Manis pentadactyla. Next base: position 144,153,762 of record NC_080023.1, on the reverse strand, counting down.
AGCCCCAAATGTCAAGAGGTCCAAGATCAAGAAATCCTAGACTAGAAATTTAGCTTTGATAGGAATCCTCACTTAACAAATAATAAATCTGTGCCCCTCAGAATACTCACATATTTGCCAAAGAGGGTGATACACATCATGGTCAGAGGAAAGGATGCATCTCACATATAAAATTGTGTCCCATTAGGTGAAGTCCCCAGAGGGAGTTTGGATCCAATTTGTCATGATACCCATTCTAGATCACTGTGTTTCCAAGAGGTATAGCAGGGGAGAAGAATGGATTGAGAATCAGAAGGATTGATTTATCTTTCCATGTGACTCTAGCTAATTATGATTCTTGAACAAGATATAATCTCCCTGAGTCTCAATTTCCTCTTCTGTAGCTTGGGAAGATTAGGATAATGAGCTGTAATATACTTTCCAGTTCTTATGACTCCATGGAGTGGTGCTCTGCACTGTGTCAAGGTAGCTAAGTAGGAACTTCATCTCCCAGAATGTCCTGTTTTAGATGTTTACAAAACTCAGGATTGATGAGGAGAGAAATGCACTAATTTGTAAAGCCTGCTTATGTGATAGGTACCGCACAGCTAGCACTAGTCGGCTGGCTCACCTTCCTGGTATGAGGCAGCAACTCCTCCACCTGCCCCTGGGTCTCCTATTTCAGGTCTTGAGTTCTGAACCTGGAACTGTTTCGTCACTGCTGAGGCCAGATGCCCTGATAGACAGATATGGATTCCCACTTGTCTTTGAGAGTTTCATCTTGTCCTTTCAGTTCTCGTTTATCCTTTGGTTTGGATAAACCTCTGGTTTAAACCCTTGTCCTCTAGTTCAATTTGTCTTCATTCTTTCCTACTTCCTGTTCAGCTTTCTTTCCCACTAGCCCTGACCTGTAGCAACTTTAGGCCAATCACCATATGCAGAGGCAACGGTTTTCCTTAGACTTCTTCACCAGATTCAATAATTGTGTGATAATATTTTATTTAACAAATAATTATTAATTAATAATGTCTTTATCCCGTATCACTCAGAAGGGTTCTACTACCCTTCTCTAACTCTAACCCATAACTGTTACATAAGGAACAAAGGATTGCTAATGCCTAAGTAAGGAAATGGAGATTAAAGCCCATTAAAGAATATAAAGAAACTGAAAGAGGAAAATTTCAAAATGAAGGAAAAAAATGAAAAAGTAGACAGGTAAAGAAGCAGCAAGTGTTCTTCAAATGCTCCCAATACCCATCTAACAATGGCCATTCCCCACCTGTCTAAGCATTAGGTAGATATGTAAACCCTTACAAAATTTACACTTGAGGTGAAAAGTTGAGATTACAATTCAGGAAATAACCAAATTAAACTAGAATACATGTTCCCAGAACTGTTACACTGACCGATAGTGCTGGTTTCATTTTCTGAAAACCATTTTAAAATCAAAGTGTCTAATAATGATTAAGAGAAATACTAGACACTCTAGTTTATTTTATTTTATTTTATTTTATTTTTATTTTGTTATCGTTAATCTGCAATTACATGAAGGACATTATGTTTAATAGGCTCCCCCCTTCACCAAGTCCCCCTGACACACCCCATTACAGTCACTGTCCATCAGTGTAATAAGATGCTGTAGAATCACTACTTGTCTTCTCTGTGTTGCACAGCCCTCTCCATGCGCCCCGCCCACATCATACATGCTAATAATCGTAAGGCCCCCTTTCTTTTTCCCTGCCCTTATCCCTCCCTTCCCACCCATCCTCCCCAGTCCCTTTCCCTTTGGTAACTGTTAGTCCATTCGTGGGTTCTATGATTCTGCCGCTGTTTAGTTCCTTCAGTTTTTGCTTTGTTCTTATACTCCACATATGAGTGAAATCATTTGGTACTTGTCTCTCTCCACCTGGCTTATTTCACTGAGCATAATACCCTCTAGCTCCATCCATGTTGTTGCTAATGGTAGGATCTGTTTTTTTCTTATGGCTGAGTAATATTCCATTGTGTATATGTACCACATCTTTATCCATTCATCTACTGATGGACATTTAGGTTGCTTCCATATCTTGGTTATTGTAAATAGTGCAGCAATAAACATAGGGGTGCATCTGTCTTTTTCAAACTGCAGTGATGCATTCTTAGGATAAATTCCTAGAAGTGGAATTCCTGGGTCAAATGGTATTTCTATTTTGAGTTTTTTGAGGAACCTCCATACTGCTTTCCACAATGGTTGAACTAATTTACATTCCCACCAGCAGTGTAGGAGGGTTCCCCTTTCTGCACAATCTCACCAACATTTGTTGTTGTTTGTCTTTTGGATGGTGGCAATCCTTACTGGTGTGAGGTGATATCTCATTGTGGTTTTAATTTGCATTTCTCTGATGACTAGTGATGTGGAGCATCTTTTCATGTATCTGTTGGCCATCTGAATTTCTTCCTTGGAGAACTGTCTGTTCAGCTCCTCGGCCCATTTTTTAATTGGATTATTTGCCTTTTGTTTGTTGAGGTGTGTGAGCTCTTTATGTATTTTGGATGTCAACCCTTTATCGGATCTGTCATTTATGAATATATTCTTGCATATACGGTAGGGCACCTTTTTGTTCTATTGATGGTGTCCTTTGCTGTACAGAAGCTTTTCAGCTTGATATAGTCCCACTTGTTCATTTTTGCTTTTGTTTCCCTTGCCCGTGGATATATGTTCATGAAGAAGTTGCTCATGTTTATGTCCAAGAGATTTTTGCCTATGTTTTTGTCTAGTTTGTTTTTGAAAATAAATTATACACTAAGACTATTTTCATAAAACATCTTACAGTTGAGCAACACTTTACTATATTTAATATAGTATTTCTTAAACATCAGACTTTTTTTTCCACCTAAGGAGATATATTAAAATGAAAAAAAAATGTTTAGAAAATTCTGTCCGAGTAACATAATGAAATACTGACTGTAAACACTCCAGAAGTTTAGAGAAGAGGAATATCAATATGAGGTCCAGTAATCTTGGAGGACTCCATGAAGGAAGTATAATTTGTACTGGAATATAGGATAAGAAGTACTGAGATGATTGGTACTGAAAAACAGTAACATTTTAGAAGTTATGGATGACATAATTGAGTGGAATTTGTAATATGGAGAGGAAGACAATTTTTAGGTGAGGAATTACCTGATGGGGCCATATATCAAAGGGCTTTGAGAATCAGACTAAGGCATTCAGATTTTTATTGATAGGTGTTAGGAAGACTTAAAGATTTTTGAATCATTAAGTGTTTTGGAAATTGTAAAATGTTTGACTCAGCCTTACTCTGCTAATAAATAGTAGAGTCAGTGTTCAAATCCAGGAGTTCTGGCTTTAAAATCTGTCATTTCAGCCTCTAATATTGGATTTCCTAGCAGGTCCACTGAATGGTGGGTCCATTTCAGCAAAAATGGGTTAATAAACAATCAAAAAATACAGATGATTGGCTTCCTCACACCTGGGGGACCACTGAAGCTTGAACATGGATATTTTAGAAGCAATGCAGTGAGCAAGTTATAAACCTATTCCTGGTCATATCTGGGGGCCCTCCATGAGCTCACTATGTTCACAGACCTGCCATTGAAGGAATTCATCCAGTTGAAATAAAAAACAGAAGCTACAGAATTAGCACCAAAAGACAGAAATGTAACCAAGCCCAGAGAATTCCTGGCAAGAATAAAGCATTATGGAAAACTCATCTCCTGCTTGTTTGGTCTAGTAAAACCTGAATGAATTATTAGAGAAAGGGAAAAAAATTAAAATAAAAAAAGATCCATTTGCAGGATTCTTACCAAGAGAACTTTTCTGGACTGAATCAAAAAGCAGAGAAGTGAGATACAGCTGATTCCAAAACAGTAGACGGGTTATGAAACCACTTGGATAATTCTGGCTTGCCACTGAAGTTTCATCCGGATCATAAACTGAAGTACATCCCTTCCCTGCTAAGCACACCATGAGTTCTCCACTTCGTCAGAGCATGCTCACGTCTGCTGAAGCGATTGGCAACAAAACATAGACTAAAAGTCTCCATAGATTAATAGTTGGTTAGTATGCTAATTCTGTCTTCCTTTTTCTTATTCTTATTAGGGAGACAACTTTACAGTAACTTGGTGTCAAGAATTGTGAAGTGAGCACTTTTGTTTTCTTCTCTAAAATAAAATTGGAAATAACAACTATGTAAAAACCCTTGAAAACAAAAAGGGTGCCTTCAACAACTCAGGAACTCTTAGCAATTTCTGATTTCAATTCACTCCCTGCATGTTCAGAGGGACTGGCATTAATCTCTTACATCTGACTGATCCTTTAAAAATGCAAGCTCTACCTGGGAGTCTCCCCACTTGGGTATCACATCTTGGTAGAGCAGTCAATAAGAATCTGGATAAATGTTCTAGGAGAGAATAAATAGAACAAGAATATTTGGGGAATTTAAAAATTATTAGTGCTTTTAATCAAAAGGCTGAATAATATAGACAACATCAGAAGATAACAAGTTATAAGAATATGTCAAGTTCTATGAAATGAAGAGCAGCAAGATAAATCACTGGCAAACAGGAGATAAAAATTAATAGAATTAGAGGATGTGCATACCAAATACAATATCCATCTAATAGGAAATCAGGAAGAAACCAAAACAGCAGGGAAAAAAAAACAAATGACAGTGTCGAAAACTGTGAACCTGGGATTTTACCCAGCTTTCAAGCTAAGAAGCTAGCCTGTTGGTTTTATGGATAATGGCAGAAGACAAGACTCCTGGGTCAGAGATAAAAGCCTTCGATTGATAAAATCCTTCAATACTCATGGCATAGCAAGCAGCATGAGCATCAGATGTTTGCATCAGTTCTCCACATGCCACCAAATCCACAGGGTGACATTGGTGGCCCAGCTTGATGTGTTCTCATTCAGTGGGTTTTGTTACACAAAAAGACCCTGAAGTTAAGTAACCCAAATCTTTTGTGAGGGCAATAAGCAAGCAGGTCTGTTATGCTAGATAGAGACACTATCCTTACCTTTCCATTTTTATTTCAAGGCTGTTTGTTATGCATTAGTACTTTTAAAGGTACTATGGAACAAGGGACAATATTTTTGCTCACAAAATGTACAGAAAAGATCTTCCTATGAAAGGCATGAAACAAAGACATCTTAGGAAAAAATTTCCATAATGTGAAGAAAACATAAACATTTCAGCCAAGAAGGACCATTAAGAAACTAATAGGAAAATCAAAAGACACACACTAGTAACATTTCTGAGTTTCAAGGATAAAGAGATAATCCTGAACACCCCTCATTTGTGTTGGTACCTTGTGCTGGAATTTCTATTGTCAACTTGGTTACAAGGAAACTATATATTAGAGAATATTCTTTCCTGTTTGGTAGTACTTGCAGTTGGCCAAAAGAGGAACTTGCAAAAGACTTGGAAGATGGAAGTGAAGCACTGACCATCACCCTGTGAAAATTAAGTTGGGTGAGAGATACAGAATTATCATGATTAAGTGGAGTGAGAGATACAGAGATGATTGAAAGTTCTAACTTATCCTCCATCTCTTCTATTCAATGCTCAATTCTTCTTCATCGCTACAATTCTTACTAATGAACAACTATTCTGGACCCATGACCAAATTCTTGCCTTCAGGTTACCAAAAGCAAGAGCTTCTTATAGAATTCTCAACCAGCTTCTTTTTCATGCTATCATTTGCTATCTGAATGTGCTTGGATTATTAAATGGAATGGCTGGTGCTTCTATGATATTCCAAATGTCCCTTTCTAGCCTTTCAATTCTTCACCTTCTCCCCAAAGTGTGTAAGGTCAGATTGCCTCAATAACTCCCTTATCCCATGATTCATACTACTATGCTTTCCTGATTGAGCCCTGAACAATACCAACTCCAAAGGTTTGGAATCTAGGAGTCTAGAGTTAATAGTTCCTCATAATTACTGTAGCTGTTTCAAATCATCTTAAGTCTCCACAATTTGATTAAAATAATCCTTGAGAGGTGGATTAAAGATGGTGGCATGAGAGGTGAGTAGAGGCTTCCTCCTAAAATCACATATAATATGAAAATATAATTAACACAACTAATCCTGAAAGAGCAACAGGGAAGAGGACTGCGCCAAACTGCATACACCTGGAAAAAAGAATAAACCTCACAGAACAGAGTAAAATACCAAAGCCATAGCCCGGCAGGACTCAAGCCCTTCCCCCACCCCTGCTCACAGGCGGGAGGAAGAGAAATGGAGTGGGGAGGGTGTGAAGGCCTGGGACTGCTGAATACTTAATTCTGGAGATCTGCTCTGGGAGCACAAACCTACATTTCACGGTGCTTGCATGCTACTCTCATGATTAGGGGGTTGGAAAGCTAAGACAGGCAGAATTCCTGGAGAGACTGAGATTCTAGCTGCTGTGGAAAGCAGGGATCCATATCTGGCTGCTCTGGGACAAAAGAAAGGCAGGCAGTCTGAGAGACTTCATAACAGCAAGAGGGATGCTAAAGGGCCAAGGATGGCACAGAGCTTACTGCTCAGGAGAAAGGACAGGCAGACAAAATTGTCCAGGTGCACTCTGCCTAGCAGGTTGGGAGCTTTCACGACCTTCAGGCACTCCAGCTTCCTGGTTGGCTACACAGCTCCAAGGACTTCCTCCTTGATACGTAGCCTACTGCGTGTTTCTCTCGGCCTGCCCCACCTGGCTCAAAACTGGCAAACCCTACCCTGGTGTTAGGCCACCCAGAGAGAAGACCTGCCTACAGAAACTACAAATGCAAAGCATAGAGGCTTATACCTCTGTGCTCGGCCCACTGGTTCTGGCAGTGGAGGCAGGCATAGCAGCCAGAAAGCAGGAAACAGCTCTTTCCTACCCCAGGCACCAATACCACTCCCCTGCAACACCCGACACTGCTTCAGGGGCTGAGCAGCTCCAGAGAGTAGAGGTCCTGGGCACTAGAGGGTGCCACATACAAATATGAAATGCCAAAGGAACCTGGTGCAGAGTAAAATTATGAATACAACTCCTGAGAAAGTTTTAAATGACATCGACCTCATGAATCTTCCTGAAAGGGATTTCAAAATAAAAATCATTAACATGCTCATGGAGGTACAGAAAAATATTCAAGAACTCAGGAACGAATTACGGTTGGAGATCCAATAGTTGAAGAGCACATTGGAAGGTATTAAAAGCAGATTAGATACAGTGGAGGAGAAAATGATAAAATGATAAATGAAATAGAAACTAGTGAAGAGGAATACAAAGAAGCTGACACACAGAGAGAAGAAAGGATCTCTAAGAATGAAAGAATATAGAGAGAACTGTGTGACCAATCCAAATGTAACAATATTCACATTATAGGGGTACCAGAAGAAGAAGAGAGATAAAAAGGGATAGAAAGTGTCTTTGAGGAGGTAATTGCTGAAAACTCCACCAATCTGGGTAAGGAGATAGTCTCTCAGGCCATGGAGGTGCACAGATCTCCCAACACAAGGGACCCAAGGAAGACAAAACCAAGACATATAGTAATAAAAATGGCAAAGATCAAAGATAAGGACAGACTATTAAAAGCAGCCAGAGAGAGATATCATCACATACAAAGGAAAGCCCCTCAAGCTATTATCAGACTTCTCAACAGAAACCTTACAGGCCAGAAGGGAGTGGAATGATGTATTTAATGCAATGAAGCACAAGGGCCTTAAACCAAGATTACTTTATCCAGCAAGATTATCATTTAAATTTTAAGAGGGATTAAACAATCTCTACATAAGCAAAAGCTGAGAGAATTTACCTCCCACAAACTGTCTCTACAGTGTATTTTGGAGAGACTGCTATAGATGGAAGTGTTCCTAAGGTTTAATAGCTGTCACCAGACATAATAAAACCACAGTAAAGAAAGTAGAACAGCTAATTATTAAGTTAATGCAAAATCAAATTAACAATCCCCAAAGTCAATCAAGTGATAGACAAAGAATACAGAATATGATACCTAATATATAAAGAATGGAGGAGGAAGAAAAAGGAGGAGAAAAAAAGAACCTTTAGATTGTATTTGTAACAGCATGTTAAGTGAGTTAAATTTGACTCTTGGATAGTAAGGAAGTTAACCTTGAACCTTTGGCAACTACGAATCTAAAGCCACAATGCCAATAAGTACATACATATCAATAATCACCCTAAATGTAAATGGGCTGAATGCACCAATCAAAAGACACAGAGTCACTGAATGGATAAAAAAGCAAGACCCATCTATATGCTGCCTATAATAGACTCATTTTAAACCCAAAGACATACACAGACTAAAAGTGAAGGGATGGAAAAAGATATTTCATGCAACTAATAGAGAGAAAAAAGAAGAAGTTGCAGTACTTGAATCAGACAAAGTAGACTTCAAAACAAAGAAAGTCACAAGAGATAAAGAAGGACATTACATAATGATAAAAGGGTCAATCCAACAAGAAGATATAACCACTATAAATATCCATGTGCCCAACGCAAGAGCACCTACATATGTGAAATAAATACTAACAGAATTAAAAGAGAAAACAGAATGCAATGCAATCATTCTAGGAGACTTCAACAATCCACTCACTCCAAAGGACAGATCAACCAGACAGAAATTAAGTAAGGAGACAGAGGCACTGAAAAACACATTAGAACAGATGGACCTAACAGACATCTACAGAACTCTACACCCAAAAGCAGCAGAATACACATTCTTGTCAAGTGCACACAGAATATTTTCAAGAATAGATCATATACTAGGCCACAAAAAGAGCCTCAGTAAATTCAAAAAGATTGAAATTGTGCCAACCAGTTTCTCAGACCACAAAGGTATGAAACAAGATATAAATTACACAAAGAAAATGAAAAATCTCACAAACGCATGGAGGCTTCACAACATGTTTCTAAATAACCAATGGATAAATGACCAAACAAAACAGAGATCAAGCACTATATGGAGAAAAATGACAACAATAATTCAACACTGCAAAATCTGTGGGACGCAGCGAAGGCCGTGCTAAGAGGAAAGCATATTGCAATATGGGCCTATCCCAGGAAAGAAGAACAATCCCATACGAGCAGTGTAAACTCACAACTAATGAAACTAGAAAAAGAAGAACAAATGAGGCCCAGTAGAAGGGAGGGACATAATAAATATTAGAGCATAAATAAATAAAATTGAGAAGAATAAAACAATAGAAAGAATCAATGAAAGCAAGAGCTGGTTCTTTAAGAAAACAAAACGGATAAATGCCTAGACAGACTTATGAAGAAAAAAAGAGATTCTACTCACATAAACAGAATCATAAATGAGAAAGGAAAAATCACTATGGACACCACAGAAATACAAAGAATTATTAGAGAATACAATGAAAAATTATATGCTAACATACTGGATAACCTAGAAGAAACAGACAACTTTCTAGAAAAATAAAACCTTCCAAGGCTGACCAAGGAAGAAAGAAAAATCTGAACAGACCAATTACTGTCAATGAAATTGAATTGGTAATCAAACACTACCCAAGAACAAAACGCCGGGACCAGATGGTTTGATCACTGAATTTTATCAAACATTTAGTGAAGACCTAATACCCATCCTCCTTAAAGTTTTCCAAAGAGTAGAAGAAGAGGGAACACTTCCAAACTCATTCTATGAGGCCAATGTCACTCTAAGACCAAAACCAGGCAAAGACACCACAAAAAAAAGAAAATTACAGACCAATATCCCTGATGAACATAGATGCAAAAATACTCAACAAAATATTAGCAAACTGAATTCAAAAATACATCAAAAAGATCATCCATCATGATCAAGTAGAATTTATTCCAGGGATGCAAGGATGATACAACATTAGAAAATCCATCAACATCATCTACCACATCAACAAAAAGAAGGACAGAAACCACATGATCATCTCCATAGATGCGGAAAAAGCATCAGACAAAATTCAACATCCATTCATGATAAAAACTCTCAACAAAATGGGTATAGAGGGCAAGTACCTCAACATAATAAAGGCCATATATGATGAACCTGCAGCCAACATCATACTTAACAGCGAGAAGCTGAAAGCTTTTCCTTTAAGATTGGGAACAAGATAAGGATGGCCACTCTCCCCACTTTTATTCAACAGTACTGGAGGTCCTAGCCATGGCAATCAGACAGCACAAAGAAATAAAAGGTATACAGATTGACAAGGAGGAATTTAAACTGTCCCTGTTTACAGATTACATGATATTGTACATAAAAAACCCTAAAAAATCCACTCCAAAACTACCAGATCTAATATCTGAATTCAGCAAAGTTGCAGAATACAAAATTAATATACAGAAATCTGTGGCATTCCTATACACTAACAATGAACTGGCAGAAAGAGAAATCAGGGAAACAATTCCATTCACAATTGCATCAAAAAGAATAAATACCTAGGAATAAACCTAACCAAGGAAGTGAAAAATCTATACTCTGAAAACTACAAAACACTCATGAGAGAAATTAAAGAAGATACCAATAAATGGAAACACATCCCGTGTTCATGGAAAGGAAGAATTAATATTGTCAAAATGGCCACCCTGCCTAAAGCAATCTACAGATTCAATGCAATTCCTATCCAAATACCAACAGCGTTCTTCAACGAACTAGGGAAAATCATTCTATAATTCATATGGAACCAGCAAAGACCCCGAACAGCCAAAGCAATTCTGAGAAGGAGGAATAAAGCTGGGGGGATTATGCTCCCCAACTTCAAGCTCTACTACGAAGCCACAGTAATCAAGACAATTTGGTACTGGCACAAGAACAGACCCACAGACCAATGGAACAGACTAGAGAGCCCAAATATAAACCCAAACATGTATGGTCAATTAATATATGATAAAGGAGCCATGGAATAGCTGGTGTTAGACAGCTACATGCAAGAGAATGAAACTGGATTATTGTCTAACTCCATACACAAAAGTAAGCTCGAAATGGATCAAAGACCTGAATGTAAGTCATGAAACCATAAAACTCTTAGAAGACAACATAGGCAAAAATCTCCTGAATATAAGCATGAGCAACTTCTTCCTGAATGTATATGCTCAAGCAAGGGAAACAAAAGCAAAAATGAACAAGTGGGACTACATCAAACTATAAAGTTTCTGTATGGCAAGGGACACCATCAACAGAACAGAAAGGCATCCTACTATATGGGAGAATATGTTTGTAAATGACATATCCGACAAAGGGTTAACCTGAAAATATATAAAAAACTCACACACCTCAACACCCAAAAAGCAAATAACCCAATTAAAAAATGGGCAGAGGATATGAAGAGACAATTCTCCAAAGAAGAAATTCAGATGGCAAATAGACACATGAAAAGATGCTCCACATCAGTAATCATCAGGGAAATGCAAATTAAAACCACAATGAGATATCACCTCATACCAGTAAGGATGGCCAGCATCAAAAAGACTAAGAACAACAAATGCTGGTGAGGATGCAGAGAAAGGGGAACCCTTGTACACTGCTGGTGGGAATGTAAGCTAATTCAACCATTGTGGAAAGCAGTATGGAGGTTCCTCAAAAAACTAAAAATAGAAATACCATTTGACCTGGGAATCCCACTCCTTGGAATTTACCCAAAGAATACAACTTCTCAGATTCAAAAAGACATATGTACTCCTATGTTTATTGCAGCACTATTTACGATAGCCAAGATATGGAAGCAACCTAAGTGTCCATCAATAGATGACGGATAAAGAAGATGTGGTACATATACACAATGGAATACTATTCAGCCATAAGAAAGAAACAAATCCTACCATTTGCAACAACATGGATGGAGTTGGAGGATATTATGCTCAGTGAAATAAGCCAGGCAGAGAAAGAGATGTGCCAAATGATTTCCCTCATGTGTGGAGTATAACAACGAAACAAAACTGAAGAAACAAAATAGCAGCAGACTCAGAGACTTCAAGAAGGGACTAGTGATTACCAAAGGGGAGGGGTGTGGGAGTCCGGGTGGGGAGGGAGGGAGAAGGGGATTGAAGGGTATTATGTTTAGTACACATGGTGTGGGGGATTATGGGGAAGACAGCTTAGCACAGAGAAGGCAAATAGTGTATCTGTGGCATCTTACTACACTAATTGGCAGTGACTGCATTGAGTTATGGGTGGGGACTTGATAATATGGGTAAATGTAGTAACCACATTGTTTTTTCATGTGAAACCTTCATAAGAGTGTATATCAATACCTTAACAAAAAATAAAGTAATCCTTGAGACTAATGCCTTTAGGGACCCAGTAGGAAGTCAACAAAAAGAAAAGCAAAACCTAACTTAAAACGTTTGTGACATGAGGTAATATCTATCATATGAGACCTCAAATTATTTTGTAAACCAGTTTACAAATAAACAGCCTCCTGACAATAAAAAGTTAATCACATGAAGAGATAAGCCAGTATGAAAAAGAGATAACTAACAGACAAAAGGAAAAGACCTACAGGGTCTTCAGATTGTGCAATTATCAGGCATAAACTTCAAAAGAGTTACTATGCTTAGTATATGTAACTCCAGGGGGCAAATGCTAGGCAAAATACCTTTGAAATTGAAACCAGTCAAAGGGAGAAATAAAGTTTAAGAAATCTCTTTATTTCTTACAAGCAATTGTCCAGTTCCTTTCTCTTAACCAGGCTGCAGCAGAAGGGAGAGTTCCACCTAACCTATCTGGTCCAGATAAGCCCTTGCTGGCTCACCAATGTAATTACCTACTGATATGGAGATGGCCTATTCTCCACCCCTTGGAAACACCTACTGATATGGAGATGCACTAAAGCCAGATGAGAGATTCTGGAAATATTGCAGTTTTACCTACAGTATATTAAATGATATAAAATACAAGGTGTGGGTAAAATTGCAGTATTTCCAGATTTGCCCGGCCTCAGTGCATCTCCATATGTATAGGTGTTTCCGAGGGGTGGAGATAAGTAACTCATTTCCATATCAATAGGGGATTACAAGCAGGATGAATAGGTGAGAGCAGGCAGGGACCAGAGGTTTTTTTGGCACGTTTGCAGCTCGTCGCAAAAGACAGGTGCAAACAGGAGTAAAGGACTTTTTGTAAACAATAAATAGTTTTCTTCCCTTTTATTTTTCCCTTTGACTGATTTCAGCTTCAAAGGCTTATTTGCCCCTGGGTGGGGACACATCCCCCTCTCACCGCAGAAGTTACACACATTAAGACAGAAATAGTGAAATGCATAATGTAAAAAAAATAAATCCAGAAGGAATCACACAACAGTAAAAGGATATGATATACAGATATACGAAATACCATGAGAAAAGCTAATTACATACAATTGGAGTCTTAAGGTGGGGAAAATTAAACAATGAGTAGAAACTCTATGCAGAGAAATAATGGCTGACTATTTCATAACACTTTTGAAAGATCATAAGTGTGGGTAAAATTGCAATATTTCCAGAATCTCTTGCCTGGCTTCAGTGCATCTGCATCGATAGGTGTCTCAAGGGGTGGAGAGTGGTGGTCCGTCTACATAGTAATACGTAACCACAAGGGTGTGCAAGGGTTTATCTGGACTAGAGAAGCTAGGGGGAAGCCCTCTTCTGCTACAGTGTAGTCAAGAGACAGGACGACTGCTTATAAAAAATAAACAGGCTTCTTTATTTCTCCCTTTGACTGATTTTGGTTTGAGAGGTATTTTGCCCTGGGATTTTCCACTGGAGTTACAGTAAGTCTTTAAAATAAAGCCTAGGCAGGATAAGTTAGAAGGAAGACACCTAGGTCCACCAAAATAAAATTGACAATTAAAATCAATTAGAAAATATCAAAATAAGCTAGAGAAAAAAGACAAATTACCTTTAAATAATAGTTAGATGTAAATATCACTTCTCAATAGAAAAATGAAAATTAGACATAGAGGGAATAATGTATTAAAAGTGTTGAGAGGGGCTCTCTTGTCCCCTCCTGGCATGAGCCAGGAGCTCTATTCTCTCATTTTATTTCTAAATAAAAGCCTGTACCTTGCTCTCCTACCTTAAAAAAAAAAAAAAAGTGTTGAGAGAAAAATAGCTACCATGCTAAAATTCTGTACCCAGAAAATATCCTTCAAAAGTAAGAGACATTTTTTGCTCTAACTCAGCTGAAAGAAATGTCACCTGCATATCCCCCTAAAGGAAATAATAAATGGTATTTTTCAGCCAAAAAAAAAAAATTATCCCAGTTGGGAGTTATACAATATTGAACATTATGAAGAACAATGGAAAAGATAAAAATCTGTGTAAATATAAATGAATTTTAACAGTATTAAAAATTTAGTAAAAGTTTCTAGAATATACAGAGAGAATTAAAATATGTGAAAACATTGCATATACTAGAAAAAGGATAAATGGAGGATAAGGATCTTAAAGTCCTTGCATTATTCTGGAAAAGGTAAAATTAGCCATTATTATCAGTCTTTGAAAAGGGACAAATACCCTGATAGTCAGTGAATGACTCTATAATAAGCTAATATCAGAAAAGGCAATAATAAAAATAATCAGTGCAAAAGAGGACAAAAGTAGGTAAAATATTCGAAGGAACATGTGGGATAAAGAGAAAGCATTTAGGATCATAGATTTAAAACAAAATACTAAAATTAAAAGACTTTTTTTCATACTGGATAAAATTTAAATACAGCTATATGCTGTTTATAAATAAACACATATAAAACAGGAAAACAGAAAAAACTGCAAGTAAAAAGATGGGAAAAGCTGGTGTAGCTACCTTAATATCAAAAATGAAGAGTAAGTCATTAAGAAGAGAGTCTGGCTAGAATTTTAGAGGATATGTCAAAATGATAAAAACGATTGAACTCACTAGGAAAATATAAATAGTGAATTTTTGTATATCTAATAATATAGTTCCAAATATATAAAACAGAAAATCTGAATAAGTTCAAGGAAGTAAAAATAAAGCCGCAATTACAGCATGATAAAATAAAGCTGCAATTAAGGTCTTTCAATGACTACCTGGTATTGTAACACATCTTCCTGTGCAAATAACAGGAGACCAAAAATTTAAAAACCCTTCCTCATTAGTCTTCTTTTTTCTCCTTGGACCCTAAACACCCAGTCTATTATAAGTTAAACACCCAGTCTATTATAAGTTGTACCTTTCAATGTATATAAAATACATGATTTTCTTTCTGTGTCATAATTATATATAACTGAATGAAGAATTACCTGTACTTCCATTTCCAGAATTATGGTAGGCTAGATTACTAAAACCAATCTTCATATATAAATCAAATAAAATGCTTGATGAAATAGAGCTGATAGTTTAGGAAAGAGTTGCCAATCCAAGATCCAGTTAAAAGTCAAGGGATTCTGGGGGATTTGCCTGAGTGTATACATCAAATCTAAGCAACTTTATTTTACAATACTTAATGGGGACCATGAAACAAAAGGGAGCCCAAAGGTGAGGATTCTCATAGGAGCTTGGTTCGCATAAATCTGGAGCTATACCCTTTCACAAAGACATCAGAAATAAACCCACCCCGATCACCTCCACTCCTACCCATGCCACAAGTATAAAATGACTTCGCGAGAAGGAGGGAAATATCCCTGAGGAGTCCTGATCACAAGATGTGCTCCCTGGCTTTCCCAGTCTAAATTTACACCATCTGGGAGATCCAACTCCAAGACATGACTGATTTAAATTGATCCCACACCAGACAACCCAGCAGAAGCAAATGTAGCTCCTCTAGAAGACTCTCATCCTAGGCCTCAAAGAATTCCCAACAAGAATTTTCTAAGGAGAAGAATCAGTTCATAATAAAACAATAACCCTGCTCATGAGGATAAAGGCACCATGAGTGAGGACCCACAGATTATTACCACCCCTACTAAACTAAAAACTGAACTTAAAAAAAAAATTCTTTCCCAAAGCACAAAGGATTTTCAGATGGCTGGATTTAGATTTGTGAAGAGTTAATGTAACCAAATGTGAAAATGCTCATTTAGCACATTCCATTTGCGATCGCTATTGCCACTTCTTTTGCAGCAAATGGAAGAAAATCTGTTATGGGAAATCACTATGCAAGTTAATTGAATGATGGGCATACCTAAAGCTCCTTTAGATAAGTTGTTGACTCTTCCCATTTTCCTCATCATATATGATGAGCCACTTTTCAGAGATGAGTGATATATTTATTTAATAAAGACATAGAAATCTGTAGTGAAGATGTTAGGAGAGATTATAAAATCAAAACTAACTGTGATCAAGTGAAATAAGAAAAATAAAGAATAATATCACTTTCTTTTGTAAATCCATTTTATTAGCACTTCAAGGTTTCTAACTTAAGAGCTATGCTTAGATGTCTTCTGGATCATTATTGATAGAATGCTCTGATCCTGACATAATGGTTATTCTTATACTGTTTATAACATCTTTTGAGGTGACTGTGTTCAATTCTATGTCTCAGAAAAGAAGATTCCATTAAAAAGACACTTCCTCCTCCCTAATTCAGTTTAGTTCAGTTCAATGGGGTCAAATTAAAAGCACATCATTTACAAGCAGAATAGCACAAGTTATATTTGAACTTTTCTTGTTTGCCAGCTAATAGGAGAGAAAAAAAATGAAATAATTTCTTACATTGCCAAGTTAGATATAGAGTTTTTCACTTGGCTTGGCTTATCTAACTACAGCTCTGTGCCTGATGGTCACGACTCTTACAGACCATCTGCCCCTCTATACACATGAAGATATCATTGCAGGTATGTTTTTGCAATTGGCAAGGTAAATTTATAAATTACATCTACAAAAAACAATGGAATGGATTTCTAGTAACTGAGAATCTTTCCACTACAACAAAATTCAGAAACCTCTCCCAAACTCAATCCTAAAAGGAAACTGACTGGCCTAAATAACTAAAACATCTAGGAATAAATTGGATGTAATGAGAACTTCAATCAGCCAAGCTGATCTTTTTTCATTTTTTCCTTTTCTTTATTCACAAGTGAGTCCTCCCCCCTTGCAGTAGAATAAATGGACCTCTGAATTGCCAGTATGACATTATTCTTACCACACATGGTCTCTGAAGGAAAAATAAAAATTCTTTCCCAAAAGATACATCGAAAGTCAGGAAGTTAATATGGATTGGCCCAACTTGGACCATTATGTCTTTCTCTGCCCATCATTATGTCTCAGACTGGCCAGGCATGGGTCACATGCTGACTCCAGAAATAAACAGTAAAATGAGTCCTATAAAAACCAAATAGAAAGTGAGAGAGGAATGATTCCTCTAAGAGCTCTGCTTCCAGAAGAGAGGCTGGCAGTTAAAACTAATCAATACTTATATCAATTATAATCTAATTCATCTCATAGGGACTCTTCAACTACCAATATTTAATATTATATATAATATCTGGAAGAGATGCAGAGTTGTGTGACAAATGAATAGTTCATTTTAGGAACACAGTTAATACTTGAATTAGTGAATCAGCACTTGCTCTGTATCTGCTAACTTATAAGTATCTTTATCACTTTGATCTACACAAGCTAGACAAGATGAATTTCTCTAACTAGTTAGAAATTCTACTTTGCAAAATATGGTCTGTTAATAGCTATCAGAATAATGACTAAAATAATCCCTTAAACCTTCTGCAGAACAGTCCAAAAAAATTAAAATGAACCAAACAACATTCCTTACATTTTTACAAGTAAATGGTAAGAACAATTATATATACCAAAAGAGTGCAGGGCAATTTGCCAGACTACCAGCTGTTCAGGCACAGAGAAACTGGTGTCATACAGTTACATTTAAATAATGTGGTTCACACTTTGCATTTTAGGAGGCTGGCATTACATAGACAAAAATAAGTCCTTTGCCTTTGAACCCTGTATGTAGTTTCCCAGGCTTTTTTTTTTTTTATTAAATAACTTTGTGCTCTGGCCATGGTGCTGAACGACTGAGGGCCATACCTTGGGCAGCCTTGGGCAGACAAGAGCACAGGTTCAAAGTGTGGATTCAAAGCCACAGTGAATACTTACTTTCTTGAAAGAATGAGGTATTATATTCTCTGACCTTGTTGAGGAACAGGAGGCGCTGTGATGTAGGGTGAATCAGAAATCTTGGCCCAAAGAAATACAACATTACTAAATCTAAACCAGAGAAGAACATTTGTCATTGTCTTCCTGTAAAACTAGGTTAATACTTCTTACTCAGTATCACACAGAATCATTAATTAGTTTTGAGAACAAATTATTTACAGAAATGACTTGGATGAGTGAGAAAAAAGACTCTCATTACTTTGATGAGTCAAAAACAAAAACAATTTCTTTACTGAGGATGTAAGCTCCCTGAGGGCAATGTTTTGTTTTCGTTGTTTTGTTTTGTATGCCTCTACTCTTCTGCAGCACATAAGACTGTATCACACATATAACAAGTGCTAAAAATTTTTGGTTGCTTAAAAAGATTTTTCTTCTTGTAAATTAGTTCAACCATTGTGGAAAGCAATATGGAGGTTCCTCAAAAACTAAAAATAGAAATACCATGTAACCTAGAAATTCCACTCCTAGAAATTTACCTGAAGAAAAAAAGATCCCAGATTCAAAAAGATATATGCACCCCTATGTTTATCACGTCTCTATTTACAATAGCCAAGATATGGAAGCAACCTAAGTGTCCATCAGTAGATGAATGGATAAAAAAGAGGTGGTACATATACACAATGGAATACTATTCAGCCATAAAAAGATAACAAATCCTACCATTTGCAACAACATGGATGGAGCTAGAGGGTATTATGCTCAGTGAAATAAACCAGGCAGAGAAAGACAAGTACCAAAAGATTTCACTCATTTGTGGAGTATAACAATGAAGCAAAACTGAAGGAACAAAACAGCAGCAGACTCACAGACTCCAAGAAGGGACTAGCAGTTACTAAAGGGGGAGGAGACCGGGAGGGTGGGTGGGGAGGAAGGAACAAGGGGATTAAGGGTATTATGATCAGCACACATAATGTAGGGGAGGCACTGGGAAGGCAGTATAGCACAGAAAAAACAAATAGTAACTCTACAGCATCTTCCCATGCTGATGGACAGTGACTGCAATGGGGTGTGTGTGGGGGCACTTGATAATATGGGTGAATGTAATAGCCACAGTGGTGCTTATGTGAAGCCTTCATAAGATTGTATATCAATGATACCTTAATAAAAAATAAAAATAAATTATAACCTAAAAAAAAGATTTTTCTTCAGCTTATTCTCTCTCATATTGAACAACTCACTATCTTGTCTGTCTCATTTACTTCATATGTAAGTTTAACCTTGATCATGGGGTTACGTATCATTAAATGAGATGAAGCACAGAAGTATGTTAGAGTCTCATGTAATTGTCAATATGAAAAATGTTAACTGTTATCATTCAGTATAACAGAAAATGGAAGTTACTCAATAAGAAATACATTCTCATGATCAAGACTATTCAAAATGAAAATATCTTTCCCAATACTTAAGAGTTTTGAATTCACATTAGAAAGCCCAACATCCCAAAAGATGAAAACATCTATGTGGGACATCTTTAGTATCATGAAATTGACTTCTAACCCATTTACTCAACCCTACTCTAAAGATATTGAGAAAAAAAAATGGGCTTCAACTTCTATAGATAACCCACTAAAATCTTCTATATGAGGCAATGTAAACTATAAACAGTATGTAGAGGGAATTTTAAAATGAATTTTGAAGAGCTACCAACTAAGAAAGAAATACATGAAATAATTCAACTAGCTATTAAGTAGTGTAGAAATCATAAAAGAAATAGTAAGAAAAGGATAAAACCAAAGGAAATCAGTAGTATTAAAGCAAATAAAATTTGTTAGTTAGAAATCATTTTCATGGAAAAATAGTGGTTAACAAAGATGTTTGATATATTCAACACATATCTATACATGCCTGAATGACCACACAACAAAATAATAATTTTGTCAAGGTGGTTTCATATAATATTTTTAAAATTGCATGTTTTACATTTTTAAGATTTTTTTTGAAATTGAGTTGCTGCTTAATTGAAAATAAAATTCTATTTATAATGTTAACAAATTATTCAGCAGTTCCAGATTGTCTATTTTAATTATCTTCAAAATTTTGTCATATTTTTCTGTTACAAGAAATATATTACTTTTAAGCTTTTTATCCTAACAGGAATTTTTACACGCACACAAACACATATTGAGGTCCCATGCACCTTCACACACCCTTCCCTAATGTTAGCATCTTTCATAACTATAGTACAATATTAGCACCATGAAATTAACATTAGTACAATCCACAGACCTTTTTTAGATTTTATCAGTTAATACATGTGTTCATATGTGTGTCTGTGTGCATGCAGTTCTATGCAATTTTATTAAATGCGTAGCTTTGTGGAAATACCATCACAATCAAGATGCCGAACTGTTCTATCATTTGCTACAACTTTATAATCACCTGTACTAGAAACCACTAATGTGTTTTTGTGATAATGAGTTACTAAGAAATATATATTTGGCCATTCAGATGACAAAAATATATTTCTCAGATATATCTGGTCTTCCTGAATAGTTCCTGAAAACGGTTCAGAGCCACAAAGGTGAAATGGGTGTTTGGCTGTTAATAAGAGACTTCTGGATCCCACCAAGGCTGGGGAGTGGGGTCTAGAGGATGAATCAGTCAGTGGCCAATGAGTTAGTCAGTTATGACTATGCAATGAAGCCCTCACAAAAACCCAGGAGAAGAGCATCTCTCTGTTTGCATCCTGCTTCCCTGTCAGAAAGCTTCCACACTTGGGGAACCGGAACACTTCCACATGTCACCCAGCCAGGCCTCAAGCTCCCTGATGATAGAAGCTCCTTTATTTGGGACCTTGCCCAGTGTAGCTCTTCATCTGGCTGTTACCTTGCATCCTTTACAGTGTCCTTTATTAAACTGGTAAAAGTGTTTTCCTGAGTTCTGTGAGCAAGTTAGTTGAACCTAAGGGGAAGGTAAGTGGAACCTCCAATCTGTAGCTGATAGGTCAGATGCACAGGTAACACCCTGGGGCTTGTGACAGGTTGTCTGGAGTTGTGGGGTAGAGGGTGATCTTGTAGATCAAAACCATTAACCTGGGGAATCTGGTGCTGTCTCTGGGCAGATAGCATCAGAACTGAGTTGAATTTTTGGACACCTAGCTGGTGTATGAGAATTGCTTGGTGTCATGTGTGGGAAAACCTCTTTTTACACACATGCACACACACACAGGAAATAGGTCTGGGAACCCTAGAATTTTCCATCCCTATAATTACATTATTTTAAGAATGTATATAAATTGGTTCCTACACTATGTAAACTTTTGTGATTGGCTTTTTTCACACAATATAATTATGTGACAATCCTTCTAAGCTGTGTGTATAGCAAGAGCTGTTCTTTCATTGTTAATGAGCATTCCATTTCTTGGTATAGATATGCCTGGGTTTGCTTAACCATTCATTCACTGAACAAAATTTGGGTACTTCAGTTTTTTGCTTATTACAAATAAAGCTGGCAAGATCATTCATGCACAAGTTTGTGTGTGTGTGTGTGTGTGTGTGTGTGTGTGTGTGTGTGTGTGTGTTAGTTTTTTTGGTTGTTTATTTTTAAAGACTTAGACATTCTTAGAGCAATTTTAGGTTCACACCAAAATTGAGAGGAAGATACAGAGATTTCCTGTATGCAGACATATTTCAGAAATATCACGGGTTGGGTTCTAGACCACCCCAATAAAGTGAATAAGGTAATAAAGTGAGCCAAAGGAACTTTTAGGTTTCTTAGTACATTTAAAAGTTATATTTACACTATAGTGTAGTCTATTAAGTTTGCAATAGCATTGTCTTAAAAAACAATGTATACACCTTAATTAAAAATACTTTATTGCTAAAAAACGCTAAGCATCATCTGAGCTTTCAGCAATTTACAATTTTTTTGCTGGCTGATGGTTTTGCATCAATGTGAATCCCAGCTGACTGATTGGGGTGGTGGCTGATGGAAGTTGGAGTGGTTGTGGCAATTTTTTAAAGTAAGACTACAGTGAAACCTGCCACATTGATTGACTCTTTCTTTTATGAATGATTTCTCTGTAGTATGCAATGCTGTTTGATAGCATTTTACCGACAGTAGAACTTCTTTCAAAATTGGAGTAAATCCTCTCAAAACCTGCCACCACTTTATCAACTAAGTTTATGTGATGTTCTGAATCCTTTGTCATCTTTTCAACAATCTTTATAGCATCTTGACCAGGAACAGATTCCATCTCAAGAAACCACCTTCTTTGTGCAACCCTAAGATGCATCTCATCTGTTCCAACTTCTATCATGAGATAGCAGTCATATCTGTAGGCTCCACTTCTAATTCTAGTTCTCTTGCTATTTCCACCACATCTGCAGTTACTTCCTCCACTAAGTCCTAATCCCCTCAAAGTCGTCCAAGAGGGCTGGAATCAAATTCTCCCAAACTCCTGCTTATGTTGTTTTGACTTCTTTCCATGAATCAATGGCATCTAGAATGGTGAATCCTTTTCAGAAGGTTACTTTGCCCAGTGTTCATGTAGAGGAATCACTATCTATAGCAGCTATAGCTTTATGAAATGTATTTCTTAAATAATAAGACTTGAAAGTGAAATTACTCTTTGATCCATGGCTGCAGAATGGATGTTGTGTTAGCAGGTGTAAATCCACTCCTCTGACACCAAATGCAATAGTGTCTTTTTTCCCTATATGTATGTATAACAGTAACAATATACACAGAAGTAGTAGTAGTATAACTCCATTTGGGTTCCTGGACCCGATTCCAATGTGTGTAAGTATGTGGGAGGGGGTCTTGCCACACATACTAACACCAAGCAATTCTCGAACACCAGCAGGGTGTTGGAGAACTCAACTCAATTCTGATACCACCGGCCCAGAGACAGCACCAGATTCCCAGGTTAAGGGCTCCATCCTACAAGACTGCCCTCCACCCCCCACTCCAGATGCCAGTCACAAGCCGCAGGCAGTTCCCTGTGCTTCTGACCTACCAGCTACAGATTGGAGGTTCCCACGACCTCCCACTTAGGTTCGATAAATTTGCTAGAGCGGCTCACAAACCTCAGGAAAACACTTAGGCTTACCAGTTTAATAAAGGATACTGTAAAGTATACAAGTTAACAGCCAGATGAAGAGAGACACAGGGCAAAGTCCCAAATAAAGGAGCTTCTGTCCTTGTGAGGCTTGGAGCCTGGCTTGGGGACACGTGGAGATGTCTGGTTCCCCAAACATAGAAGCTCTCTCTGACAGAGAAGCGGGATCCAAGAGAGCAAAAAGCTCTTCTCATGGGTTTTGTGAGGGCTAAACTGCATTGTCATTATTGACTAAATTATTGGCCACTGGCTGATTCAGCCTCAGCCCCTGCCCTTGGGTGAGGTCCAAAAGTCTTTCATTAACATGACAAAACACCCATTTCACCTTTAAGACTCTGTAGTGTTTTCAGAAACTGTGGATGAAGACCAAATATACCTGGACATATGTATTTCTTGTAACTCATAATACAACAGGCATGAAAACAACATTCATTTCATTGTACATCTCCATTAGAGTTCTTGGGTGACCAGGTTGTGGGTAAAATTGTAATATTTCCAGAATATCTCACCTGGCTTTAGTGCATCTGCATATCAACAGGCATTCCTCAAGGGTGAAGAAAAGTAGTTACCTGAACCTGAGAGGTTAGGGGGAGGTCTTCCTTGCTTCTGCCAGAGCAGGAGAGAGAAACAGCCCTGGACCACAGTTTGTAAGCATTAAATGGGTTTTAAACTTTATTTCTCCTTTTGACTGATTTCAGTTTTAGAAGTATTTTGCCCTGGGATTTCCTCTCCCCAGAGTTGCAATGTGCATTATTAATGAACAGTAATATGAAGAAGGAATATTTTTTACTGAGCAGTAGTTCTCAACTGGGCTCAGAATATCCAATAAACCAGGTTCTAAACAAGTGTGCTGTCATTCATGATTTGTTGTTCTTTTTTTAGAGCACAGGTAGAGTAGATTTAGTATAATTCTTAAGAGCCCTAGGATTTTCAGAATGGTCAATGATCACTGGCTTCCACTAAACATCATCAGCTGCGTTAGCCCCTAAGAGAGTCAACCTGTCTTTCGAAGCTTTGAAGCCAGGTATTGAATTCTCCTCTCTAACCATGTCCTCGTGGCACCTTCCAATATAAGGCTACTTCATCTTTCATCTACACTGAAAATCTGTTGTTTAGTGTAGACACCTTCATTAATTATCTCAGCTAGATCTTCTGGATTACTTGCAGAAGCTTCTGCATAAGCACTTGCTGCTTCACCTTCTATTTTTATGTTACGGGAATGGTTTGCTCTTTAAGCCTCATGAACCAACATCTGCTAGCTTCAAACTTTTCCTTCTGAAGCTTCCTCACCTCACAGCCTTCATAGAATTGAAGTTAGGGTCTTGCTTTGGGTTATCCAGACCACTAAAACTTTCTCCATATTAGCAATAAGGCTGTTTCACTTTTTCATCATTCATGTGTTCACCAGAGTAGCACTTTTTATTTCATTCAAGAACTTATCCTTTGATTTCACAACATGGCTGTTTAAGTGTAAGAGGCCTAGCTTCTGGCTTATAATAGCTTTTGACATGCCTTCTTCACTGAGCTTAATCATTTCCAGCTTTTGATTTAAGTGAGAGATGTGGGACTCCTCCGTTCACTTAGAGCAACACTTAGAGACCACTATAGGGTTATCAAATGGCTTACTTTCAGTATGGTTGTATCTGAGGGAATACGGAGGCATGAGGAGAGGGGCAGAGATGGGGAAATAGCCAGTCAGTCGAGCAGTCAGAACACACACATTTATGGATTAAGTTCACCATTTTTATGGGTCCAGTTCATGGTGCAAAAACAATTACAATGTAATCTCAAAGATCACTGATCACAGATTACCATCACAAATACAGTAACAAAAAGTTCGAAATGTTGTGAGAATTACCAAAATGTGGCAGAGACATTAAGTGGGCAAATACCATTGGAAAAATGGTGCTGATAGACCTGTTATATTTAATATAGCAGATCTATTATTTGGAATATCTGGCAATAAGAAGAAATGAAGTATTAATATGAATGAACTTTGAATACATTATTACATAAATAAAGTCAGACACAAAAGGCTGTATTTTGTATAATTCCTTTTATTTCAAATATCCAGAACAGAGAATCTACAGAGTCTACAGGGACAGAATGTAGATTAGTGGTTGCTGAAGACTGAGTGGCAGAAATAGAGTGACCAGCAATGGGTGCAGGGTTTCTTTCTGAGGTCAAAAAAATGTAAAATTGATTGTTTTAATGGTTGCACAACTCGATAAATGTTGTAAAAAACATGGAAGTTGAACTTTAGATTGGGAAATTGTATGACATGTGAATTGCATCTCAATAAAGATTTTTTAAAAGTAAGTACTTAGGAAAAAGACCTACAGAATAGGTACATGAATGTATGCAGAAAACTATAAAACACTGATAAAATAGTCAAAGATCTAAATTAATGGTGAGATATTTTGTTTCATGATTTGGAAAACATGATATTATTAAGATCTCAACTTTTCTTAGCTTAATCTACAAAACTATGTTATGGAATAGCAGGCCTCTAATTCATATTTAGATAGTTTGTAAATAGCTGGATTCCTCCATGAAATACTGAAAATGACATCACAAGTAATATGATATGATTAAGAAGTTTAAGACATGACTGATTCACTGCCACTTAGTAACTTCATGAACTACTGTTCTTGACGATTTATGTTGATAACTTACCTATTATGGGGAGAGTAGGAGAGCAGGGGAGCAATAAATCAATTAAAATGTCTGCTTTGATATTGTGATTTATAATAAATATATATTCGGTTTCTGGCACAGAGCTCCTAAAACCCTTGGAATTTCCCAAGTGATGAAAGGACAAAGGTGTCTTCTATTATGTTAATGAGGTGGCTTTTGGACAGTATCTAAGGATGGGACTTGTTTTCAGGGAAACCAATCATGTAACAGAGGGTTGGAACTTTCAGTCCCATCCCCAAACCTCTGGGGAGGAAGTGGGTGGAGGTTCAGTTGACTCACCAAAAAACATTCATGTCTATGTAATGAAGCTTCCATAAAAACCCAAAAGATCTGACTATCAAAAAGTTGTAATTAATGGGCTTTACAGATTTTTAGACAATTAATTTTCCCATTTCATTTGCTAAAAGATCTTCCTTTTAAAATTGTACTGAAATCTAATAGTTCTATATCATTTATCTACTGCAATATGGGGAAATGTCAAGTTTTAAAATCTGAGAATGACTGACTAGTGGTGACCATCTTTCACATTATTTTTTCACTTTATTTTTAGAATTTTATGCATTTCAAATACATATCAAAGGGATATATAACAGATACCTGTGTACACAAAATCTAGATTTAAACACATAGCAATACTTTGCCAGATTTGCTTCAGTTCTTTTTTTCTTTTGTAGGAAATCAAATCACATTTCTCGTCATTTCATCCCTAGAGCTTACTATTATCCTGAAGTTGGTGCATATCATTCCTGCCCCTTTTATCCTATTATTATATGCATGTACTCTTGATCAATGGAAATTGCTGTTTTATATAATTTAAAATTGTTCATGCATGGTTTTGCACTTTCTGTACTTTATATACGAATAAAATTCATATTTTCAAATGTATCTAACCTGATTCATTCCATTTTTAAAATTCATTTTAACTACATTATAATGTTCTGTTGTGTAAATAAATCACATTTACATTTCCATTGGGTGCTTCCTATTTATCAAAATCATAAACATCGAAAGGAGTATTTTTTTAAATCCTTGTACATGTTCTTTTGAACATGTGTATAAGATTTTCCTGGGTTGTCTATTTAATAGTTTAAGTGTGGATTAAGAATTATCTACAGAATTACATTTTACAAAAAATTGCCCTCCACAATGATTGTATTAATGTATGTTCTCACCAGAAATACACAAGCGCTTCATTGTGTAGCAAGAGACTGTATACATTTACAAAGTCCATTTACTTTTCCTCCTGAGTATAAAACACTGCATTTTCTAGTCTTTCTTGCACTTGGTTGTTGCCAAAGACCTGAATCCTGGTGACATGTGAGTAGAAGAGACACATGGTTCTTTAAAATTGTCACCACCAAGAAGTGAGACATCCCCATCACCTCTCCCCGTTTTCCAGCTACATGTGGTTCTCCTAGACTTTGAACAGAGTTGAGCTATAAGATGAGAGGGACTGAACTTCCTAAATGACTTCATTAGAGGTTGTGTGACCGGGAACATGTCCTCTGGACTGGGACATGAATAATAAATGAACTTTCATTACCCTAAACCAGAGATGATGAGTTTCTGTTTCAACTCAACAATGTTGTCTTCTACTGGCATCTTTTATGCATATTTCCTACCATCCTCACCACCTTTTGAAGTCATATTTATAACTATTTTTCATAAGACAAATGGCTCTATAGATCTCAGTCATGAGCCCAATTATAAATATCTGTATAGTGAAGGTAAACAGTATTTTCCACATTTATTGGCATTTGGTTTTCTCCTTAGATTTGCCCATTCATCCCTTGCCCATTTTCTATCAGGCTAATTTTTTTACCCACTGTCCCTAAGTTAGAAGAATGAGAATCCTCACTGCATTTCTGCCAGAAAAATAAAGTAATTTTCATTAAACTAAAAGGGAAAATTATAATCCAGCAATTCTTCAGATTGACACAGGGCAGAAGAGAGGAAGGAAATTTACACTGGATGGCAAGAGATTGCATTATGTTAAAATGAAGAATTTTCAAGCTGTGATAATCATTACCCATTGACATGAGTTACTGATGAAAATTATAAATACTCTTCTCTGAGCATGTGTAAAAAGGAAAAGAACTAATTCTTAGATGTCTTCAGACCTGGGTGTAGGAATCTCCAGGTTTCTTTCCTACTCTGCACTGTCCATGATCCTACTTCTGAAAGGCTTCTCATTTCATAGACTATTTTGCGGCTCAGAAAATTTTAAATACCTATTTCCAGCTACAATATACTGTCATAGGCGTTTAACTTCCCATTACAGATAATTAAATACATTTGTTTAAATATCCAGAGTGTAATGGCTTCAGAAGTAACTTCTTACCCGGAGTACAGCGTTAACTTCATGAAGCGAAAGCCAAGTCGCGGGCAGGGGAAGGGCGCGGTAACCACTAGGAGGCCGCGGGCTCTGGGCCGCGGGAGGCGGAGGCACCTGGTCACGCAGCTGGGGCCGCCGCGCCTGCCTGCTTCGCGAGGCTCATGCAGGTCCTGCCGGGGCCGCACCTGCCCTTCTCCTTCAGGCCTTGGAAGCTGAGAGCCGCCTAGACCCGCATCATGGAGTCAGAGGACGTGGAGAAGTAAACTGATGAACTGCATATGCCCTGTCTCCCTGAAATGATGTTTGGAGACACCCTTTTAAGAATCCAGCATGGCTCTCTGGCTTTGGGATTGAATTCAATGCTATCGGTGCAATAAGATGTGTGAACAACTACCAAGGAATGCTCAAAGCAGCCTGTGGCAGGAACGCCGGACGGAGGGTGAATGTGCCAAGGAGATTATTAAACCCTAGGACTGCACCTGTACAGCAGATAATAAGGGAACATTACTTGGAGAATCACATAAATTAAAGGTTGTGCCGGCAACAGATCAGGAAGGTACAGAGAAATTGAAAGCCAGAGAACAGATTAAGTATTTGGAAGAAGTTTGCCTGTTTGAGGATGAACTTCATGATTACAGAGTTTCAAGCTTGAGTGTAAAAATTAGAGTAATGCTTTCTAACTTTTTCCTGCTGTTGTGGTTTTTCTTGTGAATCGATGGGGTGCTTATCAGGATGAATGACACGAGACTTTACCATGAGGCCGACAAGACCTACATGTTATGAGAATATACATCACGAGAAAGCAAAATTGCTAATTCATGTTCTACCTTCCCTTTTCATGGAAGTATTTACCAATAAAGGAGGCAGTTTGTGAGCAGCTCATATTCCAGAAAGAATTGATCCTAATCGTGCAGATTTGCAAGAAAGTACACCTATGAAATAGAATGTGATCCAACATATACTTGCCTTGGTATCTGGAGACCTCAGCTACTTGGAGGGTGTATTTTTAATGTGCGACTTGATGGGCTTGTCTACAGGCAGATTTTCTGTAGCCTTAAAGAAAGAAAAAAAAAAGGACAGTAACTTCATTTATCCCTTTGTATGCAATGTTCAACTGCTTCCTCTCAGCCCAACTCACTCCCTCTATGTGGAAACTTAGCAGTCTCCTACTATGATTCCCAGATGGCTCTTGTCTTGCCAATGGGTTTCAGCCCTGGGCAAGTTCGCTATGGATTCAGTGTGACCGAAGAAAATGACAGCAAAACGTTCTTGGGGTGAAAGGGTTATACCCAACTTTATTTCCAGGTGGCAGGTCAGTCACTAAAATCCTGTTCACTCAGAGCGAGTCTGCATGCAGCAAGCCGGTCTCTGCCTCTGGGACCCTCTGTCCGCACAGCCATCCTCTGGGCCCCTCTGTCCACACAGTCATCCTCCGGGTCTCTCTGCACAGTCGTCCCACACAGCTGTTCTCAGTGCCTCTGTCCTCTGCGCTGCCACCACTCCAGCCTCTGCTCTGCTCTCCTGCAGCCTTGCAGCCCTGCCACCATGTTGTGCCCAGAGCACTGGGCGGAGCTCTTTTTTTAGAGTCAACAGCCATGTATTGCCCACAGGTGTGCAGTGAGCTAGTCAATCACGGCCAGGTGAGACTTCTGGCCACAGGAACTCTCATTTTATCCACAGCTCTCAATGAGTGTTTTGCCTTGGTATATTCCCTAGAAGCAGAACCTGAAACATTTGTGTGTTTGTACATGTGTGTGCATGTGTTGTGTGTGTGAAAGAGAAAGAGAGAGAGAGAGAGAGAGAATGATTTACTAAGGGAGTGTGCTCAGGAGAAATCTGTAAGGAAATGAGGAAGCAGAATAAAAATGAACACGTGCAGACAGGTGGTTCAGCTGACGTCTAGCTCAGCCCAATCCCTCAGGGAGCTGTGGGATGTGAATGGCACCACAGGCTTAGTTACACCTTGAGACAAGAGGGTGGGGCTTTTGTACCCTGCCATCATTTGGTCATTGACAGCCAGCTGTCTTCTCCAGTGGGAATGTAACTTCCCATGCATTGCTGAGTACTGGCCACAGGGAAGTTTTGAGAAGAGATGGCAGCTGTGACCCATGAGCAGCAAACTCTCAGGGCAGCTGGGAGATGGGTATTGGAAGGAAAACGGAAGTAGATGAGGCACAAACAGCACCTACTACAGTAGGATGCATTTTTTTACATTTATTGAGCATCTATTATGTGCCAGGTCTTTGTGTCAGATGGTTTATATATTTTATCTATAATCTAGTTTAGCAAGGTAAGTAAGATGGATTTTTATGTCACTGCTAAGGCAGTAAGAATCAACATAAAATGGAGCCAAGTGCTTGGTTCCTTTCTTTGGGCTTTGTACTATGTTGAGTACTCAGAATCATCAATACTTAGAGACATTTAAAAAAATGTATTTTCAAGACAAGAGTTTATTTAATCCCTCCCACACTTCCATGTCTCCGGCTTTTGCTGTTTCTGATGCCCTGGTGAGAGTATAGTATGAAGGTGGGAAGGGCTCAGGGCTCATGTAGCAACAATAGAAGCAGCTACTACCTGGCCCGCTGCTAAATCAATGCAGATCACACTGCAAGGCCCAGCCTCAGCTCAGGACTTTCCAGACTGATCTCTGGATTTGACCAGAAAGACATCTGAGTTCCACTTTTGGGGCTATTTCACATGCAACAAGGTCTCTACTGTGCATAAAGAAGAGAGACACTCTGATGTTCAGAGGTCTGGAGCCAGACAGAGGAAATGAATCCATTTCCATTGGACCTGTTTTATGACTCGGGACATTAGAAATCACCAGCCTCGTGAACTACAAGAAAGGGTTCTGACTGATATTCTGTTCTCAAAACTTGTTGAAACCAGTCTTCAAAATATGAGTTCATCAGATAAGTCTTTTGAGAACTAGCCTTTCTTTAAGGAATCACTAAAATACAGCTTTCCTTTCTTCCTTTCAGCAAGATATATCAACGCTGAGCATTCCTCCATCTGCCTGTGACTACAAGTAAACAGTTTAAAAATCACAAAACAAGGCTATAAAAATGAGGAAACTAAAATTCTATACCTTCATGCTCAGAAAAACAGAAACTATAAAGAAGGGCCATGTGGCTGCTCATTTCTTTACTCGACCTCAATTATTCATAACCTGCTGAAATTCCAAAAACATCACAGTAGGTGTTCTTTCCCCAAGCAGTAATTCTCGTTTCCACATTTCAAAGACAAGGAGAGCAAGCAGCCAGTATTCCACACACGAGTTCTGTGACCTGCAATAATGTATGGAAATTACTACTATTGTTAATTAATACTAATTAAGTGCCAAAAGCATTTTCATGTGCCAGCACTGTTTTCCTGGGTTGCATTTTATTCAATTCACATTGTGAGAGAACGTTCAAACAAGCTCATTTTAGATTCATAATCTGCACATGGCAGAAAAATCCCCGATGTTCTCAAGTATAATACACACTATTTAGAAGAAGAAGAAAGTCACATTAAAGGCACATACTGTAGATTTTTGTTTAATCTGCTTCATCTTAACTCTTTTGGCTTCTGTCATTCCATATCAAGATTCTTATCTTAGGAGCACATGGCCAGATGGACTGGAGAAAATGTTTTGAGGCTAACACCAGGGGTTAAATGCAGGATATTCTATTTTAAGAAAACTTTACTTGATCTAGGAGAAATGAGTGAGGTACAATTTCTTAAGGACACACAGCCATAGCACAGTGTTTATGAACACAGGATCCCAATCCAAACTTCCTGGCCTCACATTCCCCCTCCGCCACCGTGCGACCTTAGGAAGGTGCTTCATCTCAGCACTTAGTCTCTCTGTGCCTCTCAGTTCTCTGGTTTGAAAATGGGGTTAACATAGTTTTGAAATCATAAAGCTATCATAAAGGATTAATAAATGTGAAACACTCATAATAGTGCTTAGAAAGTTAATGCTCAGTAAAAACTTTTCCCCCATTATTACTTTTGTTGATAGACTGTAGGCTCCCACTGTACTGTCTAAATTCGTTTTGTGACATTTCCCTTATAAGACATCATATTTCCTCATTCCTCTACCTAGCTCAGAGGCCCAGGCATGCTGCCTTGTTTTTGTAATTCCACTAAAAGCTGGAATCTGCTGATCTGCTCTCCATTTCTATAGTTTTGTCAAGATTGTTCTATATAGGGAATCACATAGTGTGTAACCTTCTGAGATTAGCTTTTTCATCCAGCATAATTCACTGAGCATCCATCTCTGGCTGTTGTTTATCAATGGTTTGTTTCTTTTTATTGCTGAGTAGTAGTCCCTGCTGTGTCTGGGCCACTGTTCAACCATTCACCAATTGAACAATGTGTGCTATTCCCACTTCAGGCTGTAATAAATATTTGCATATAGGTCCTTGTGTCAACATAAATTTTAATTTCTCTGAGATAAATGCTGCGATATAATGAGTCATAAGAAATACATTTTTGGTCATTCATGTGACCAAATATATACTTCCTGAGTATATTTGGTCTTCATCCACAGTTCCTGAAGATAGTGCAGTGTTAAAGGTGAAATGGGTGTTTTGTCATGTTAATGAGAGACTTTTGGACCCCCATCCAAGGGCAGGGGCTGGTGGTGGAATCAGACAATGGCCAATAATTTAGTCAATCATCACTATGCAATGAAGCCCCCACAAAACCTCTAGAAGAGCGATGGATCCTGCTTCTCAGTCAAGGAGGGAGCTTCTATGCTTGGCGAAACAGGAACCTCCCTGTGCCACCAAGCCAGACCCCAAGCTCCACGAGGATAGAAGTTCCTTTATTGGAGACTCTTCCCTATGTATTTCTTCATCTGGTTGTTAATTTGTATCCTTTAATAAACTGGTAAACATTAAGTAT
This sequence comes from Manis pentadactyla, assembly GCF_030020395.1. Lineage (NCBI taxonomy): Eukaryota > Metazoa > Chordata > Mammalia > Pholidota > Manidae > Manis > Manis pentadactyla. The sequence goes on along the minus strand of NC_080023.1, from coordinate 144,120,710 downwards.
TTTCCCAAGTTCTTTGAGGCGCTCTAGCAAAGTAATCGAACTAAGCAGGAGGTCATGGGAACCTCCGACCTGTAGCCAGTAAGTCAGAAGTACAGGGAACTGCCTTGGCTTGTGACTGGGGTCTGGAGTGAGGGGTGGAGGGCAGTCTTGTAGGAGAGAGCCCTTAGCCTGGGAATCTGGTGCTATCTCTGGGCAGACAGCATTGGAATTGACATGAGTTCTCCAACACCCTGGTTGGAGAATTGCTTGGTGTTATGTGTGGGAACACACCTTCCACACACACACACAAATTGGAATTGGGTCTGGGAACCCAAAAGGAGTTATAATACTGCTGTGTGTAACACTATTATTGTTGTTGTATATGAAAGAATACATAACAAATGCCCAAGATTATAACTGCTGGAGCATATGGTAAGTACATGTTTAGATTTTAATCAACTGCTATACTCTTTTTGGGAGTAGCCATACAATTTTATATATTTGCCAGGAATATATGAGTGATCCAGTTTCTCTGAATCCTCACCAGCAGTTGACATTATCTATTTTTTATTTTGCCCTTTCTAATAGGTATGTAATGATATCCCACTGTGATTTCAATTTGCATTCCCCACGTGGAAATGATGTTGAATTTCTCCTGTAGTTATCTGCCATCTCTGTATTCTCTTTAGCAAAATGTCTGTTCATGATTGTTTTAAAGTTGAGATTTGAGAGTTATTTATATATACTAGAAAATCATCCTTTGTTAAATAAGCAAGTTGCAAATATTTCCTTCAGGTCTCTCAATTCCTTTAAGATGGTCTCTCATAGAAAGGAAGCTTTAAATACGAGATCAAATTTATCTGATATAGAGAAGACAATTAATGATTCTATACCATCTTACTACATTGATGGACAGTAACTGTAATGGGGTATGTGGTGGGGACTTGATAATAGAGGGAGTCTAGTAACCATAATGTTGTTCAAGTAACTGTACATTAATGATAGCAAAATAAATTTTTAAAAAACTTATCTGATATATATCAGAAAATTCTAGGCATTGATAAATAAAAATTGGGAGGAACAGCATCCATCCAATCATACCTATTTTATCAAAAACTACCCCCAAAATAGGGAGATTGCTAGTCAATTGAAATCAAATAAATTCAATCTATCTAAACATAGTTCAAGACACAGAAGTTGAGTTTAGCTTTGTTCATCTATTTTTAATAAAACTGTGGTTAGTACTTTCCTGCCTTATAGCAATGGTTGGGATCCTAGAGGAGAAGCTGGTGATATGACTGAAGAACACCTAAGTTTATCAGACAGCCAGCTTCACAGGTAGCAGCCACGATATGACAGCCAGGATTGAAAAAGAAACTGCCATGCATCTCAGACTCAAAAAAGTGGGCAGTAAGGGCAGGCACATTGGAGGTAAGCTGGGAAAGGAGTCACTCTAAGACTTCTTAGCAGCGTGTAAAACAAAAAATTCAGAGACTCCCTGAAGCTAAAGGAGTTCCCTGCTTATCTTGGTCAGAAATCCCCACTCTTGTTCTGTGTTCAACCATGAAACAGAACTTCCAGGAATGACAGACTTGCAGACTTCCACACTATAGTGCTGTGCTGTGCTGGCCCCTCCATGTACCTCTGGACAAAACCCATTTACTTCTTCTTACCCCTCATCAAATGAGTGGCAGAGGCATAGTACCCAGATTATGGGAGCACAATCTAGTTTGTTAAAAACAAAGGATTAAACACCAGGAATGTCCATTTTTGAATCCTCATTCTGCCTGTCACTTGTTCTGTGACTACACAGAAAATACTAACATGTCTAAGGTTCTTATTTGTAACATGGAGATAATTATACCATATTGATGTTCCGATCCTTAAATGAAATAATGGATGCACAGGGCCTGGCATATTTTAAGAATGCATAATGACAGTTACTTTCTCATAGCCAAGAACCTACGCCCCATCAACAGGTGATCAAGTGTACACTACCTGTTGTCTTACCTAAAGAATGAGCCAAATAATGAATATGCCAAGATAATTCACCTGCCTTTGAAATTTGAGTGCTTTTCCAGCAACAGGCTAGGCCTACAAATTTGCAAGTTGAATTCTCATCCAAGAACATGGCTTGAAATACTTGCGTGAATGGAAAATGGAAGACAGAAGCTCAAGTAGTAAACATAGACAGAAGGTAGATAGATCATAATTCCATTTCTGGTTAACTTGGAAAGGTCAAATAAATTATCTTCATTTAGAGTAGGTCATAATAGCAATTGCCACCCACAGTTTATGAAAAATAGTCTTACATAAGTCCAAAATGTTATTTCTATTTCTAAATAAATAGGCCAAGAAAATATCCAAGAGTGTTATGATTAAAGTTTTTATTCTATTCATAGAACTAGTTCAAAGTTAACAATCTATACAATGGTCCCCATTAGATTAGTAATTCTGTGAGACAATCAGCTACATTAAATTAACTTAAGGGTTTAAGAGCCCGGGCTATTATTTTAGGCTGGATTTCACAAAACTGGAGTTTAAGACAGGGATTCAGCTGCTCTCCAAAAGAAGGGAATGACAGAAGCAGAATGCTGCAGAAGGTAGAGCAAGGATATGTTTCTTCTCAGCTGGAGTTGAGTTCAGCCAGACCACGTGGAGACCTATGAATTGCACCTCCCTTCAGCATGGGGGCAGTGTTGGTACTCTGTGTCAGTGGTCATTGAATGTAGGCTGTTCTCATCCAGGGGGAAAAACTTCACAGTTAAATGGAGGCCAATTCTCTGGAAAAGGTGGTAGTGCTAACTGATAGATGACAGCTAGGGGTTTCTTCTGCCTCTAAAGGGGATCTGGACAAGTGAGGCAAGTGGGTATTCTTATTTGGAACCCCCAAAAACCCTGTCTCTTACAAGGATGTATTGGCATTATAGGAAGGCAAATAAAAATCCAAATCATGCCAGGCAAGGGAAACAAAATAAAAAATGAACAAATGGGACTCCATCAGACTAAAAACCTGCACAGCAAAGGACACCATCAGCAGAACAAAAAGGCATCCCACAGTATGGGAGAATTTATTCATAAACAGCTCGTTTGATAAGGGGCTAACATCCAAAATATATAAAGAATGCCTTAACACCCAAAAACCAAATAACCTGAATGAAAAATGGGTGGAGGACGTGAACAGACATTTCTCCAAAGAAGAAATACAAATGGTCAACAGGCACATGAAAAGATTCTCCACATTGCTAACCATCAGGGAAATGCAAATCAAAACCACAATGAGGTATCACCTCACACCAGTTAGAATGGTCACTATCCAAAGACAAGAAATAACAAATGTTGGCAAGGATACAGAGAAACGGGAACCCTCCTACACTGTTGGTGCAAATGTAAATTGGTACAACTGCTGTGGAAAGCAGTATGAAGGTCTCTCAAAAAACTAAAAATAGAAATACGATTTGATCCAGTAATCCCACTTCTAGGAATTTATCCAAAGAAAACAAAATCCCAGTTTCAAAAAGACTTATGCACCCCTATGTTTATCGCAGCACCATTTACAATAGCCAAGAAATGGAAGCAACCTAAGTGTCCATCAGTAGATGAATGGGTAAAGAAGATGTGGTACATATACACAATGGAATACTATTCAGCCATAAGAAGAAAACAAATCCTACCATTTGCAATAACATGGATGGACCTGGAGGGTATTATGCTCAGTGAAATTAGCCAAGTGGAAAAAGACAAATACCATATGATTTCACTTATTTGTGGAATATAAAAACAAAGCAAAACAGAAGGAACAGAACAGTAGTAGGTTCATAGACTGAGAAGAAACTAGTGGTTATAAAGGAGAGGAATTAGGGGATGGGAGAGGGGGATAAAAAGGCAAAATGATTCAGAATCATAATATAAGTTGATAGTACAGCATGGAGAATATAGTTAATGATTTTGTAAAATCTTTCTACATTGATAGATGGTAACTGCACTAGAGGAGGTGAGGATTAATAATGTGGGTAACTGCTGAAACCACAGTGTTGTACATTTGAAACCAATATAAGATTGTATATCAATGATACTTTAATAAAAAAAAAATGAGCTGGCAAATTTCTTTTTATCACTAAGTACACAGAAAAACAAACAACCATGAATGAAAATCAATCAAATAAAACCTATAAAATCAGACCCAAATAAGAGAATATAGGTATTGGAATTATAAGACATAAAATATAAAATGAGTATCTTAACATATTAAAAAAATTAAAGTGTTTAAAATATGATTAGGAAACCTGGGACAGTCAAAATTTGCCATGGAATTAAAAAGAAGTAGCAAAATAGAACATCTAGAAATTAAAAATAGAAAAACTTTAAAAAGTGTGGATGAATTAAACAGGAGAGTAGATACAGCAACAGAGAATATGAGTAAATAGGAAGTTACTTAGAAGGCAATATAGAAAAGCAAAGAGATAAAAAAAAAATACAACATATATGTTAAGAGACAAGGATATCAGAGTAAGATTGCTCCAGTTATGAGAAAAGGGAGATCTAGAAGTACATAAGAGAGAAAATGAGGGACAGGCACAATGAGAGAAATAATGGATGAATTCTCAGATTCAGGAAGTCCAAAAAGCTCAAGCAGGATAATGTAAAAGAAAAGCACACCTAAACATATTGTAGTGAAACTTCAGAATGCAAAGACAAAATTATTTCAAAAGTATCCAGCAAGAAAAGACAAAATACTAATGGGAGTTACAGTAACATCTGAGTTCACATTGGCAACAGTGGAAGCCAGAAGCAGAGGATTATCTTCCAAGTGCTGAGAGAATATTATTCCTAAATCTGCAAAGTATAAAATGATCTTTCAAGAGTTAAGATGCATTTAAGACATCTTTAGATAACAAAACTGGAAGTCTGCTACCAACATATTCCAATAAAGGGAATTCTACACGATATATTCAGAAGGAAGGAAAAAGAAATTCAAATCATGCTAATGAGAATCTATCTCTGAGTCCTTAAATTTTTTGGTGTCATGAACATCTGAAAGATTGAAATAAATATTAGAGACCTGCTTTCAAGAAAATGAACAAGTATGTATACACATACTATTTGCACAGAAGTGCAGGAGTTCTTGGACCCCTTGGTGAAGCTCACTTACAGACTGTTTGACTTAGAAATTTCTACTTTGGACCATCAGACCTTGTACTGGCCTTGACACCAGCATTGAAATGATGACCGGAGTCTAGAGGAATGAAGAAAACCAATGGAGAAGCAAGATATGGATTTGGGTTACCAGGACGTGGAGAGACAACAGTTGAAAGAAATTAGTTGTAACCCATAACGAGAAGTCCACCAGTTACCTCAAAGGGCATAGAGGGTGCAGAAAAAGAAGGACTTCAGGAATAATTCTAAAAAAGCTTTTAGATCTTCTCTCTTGCAGTGTGTTTTTGTACAGTTGTCCGCATTCTGCCCACACATAATGTTGACATTCCCACCCTTCTGGCATACACAGTAATACCAGTTCTTACCAGCACTGCAAGCAGCTACTGCCGGCAAGCAGAGTATGCAAATGCTTTCATATTTATCCATTTGGAGATGTCTCTTTCATCATCCTCTAACACTTCAATATGTAACAACAATGAAGTCGAACAGTCTTATGACCCGTCTTCCTTCTATTTTTCCTAACAGATCTTGCCAGAATGCTGTGAGTGGACATTACCCAGAGGATACTCCAAAACCCAGTTTTGGGGGAAAAATGTTGAGGGACACAACTGCAGAGTTGAGTAGAATATCAGTGGGCCATTGTTTTGAGGTGTTTAGTGACAACTTACTTCCAAATAGGTAACATATTTTTATTTCTTTTATTGACATATACATATAGAAAGATGTAAACATCACAAACTTGATGGATTTTCTCTAACTGAGCATACCTGGGTAACTTTCCCAAGATCTAGAAACAGAACTTTCACCTGCATCTTAAAAGCCATTTTGTGGTTATAGTTATATTTGATAACTTTTGAAGAAGGACACAGCTGACCTGGAATTAATTCTACAGAAGGTATTCCTTTTTGTAGCCAATTCATTCTGACTACACTCTAACTCTACCCTACTACCTGTGAGGGCTTTTCCCGGTAGTTATCCTTTGAGGGATGTATGAGTCTTGCAATGACATCCCATGATAAGAAATTTCTCACCTTTTCTTCCAAATAATTCTCTTTGTTATGTTTAGCCACTCAGCATCAGGAACTCTGGCCATTAAAATGTTCTTCATAAGAAACGACAAGAGCACCTTTTCATCCTGACCTCTATTTTAACAAGCTCAGTTAAGAGGGTAGGGAGCAATGTATCTACAAACAGGATGGGAAGTACTGATCACACACACTGATGTCCACACACTTGGATAGGCTAAGTGCAAATCTGGGAAATATTACAGGAACTTGGGCAAGAAAACAAGCTAAGATGTTCACTGAAACGTCTTCACTGATTTAGAATCTAAGAGTAGACATTCTTTCATTGCTGTGAAAGGTAAATGACAAACAGGGCTTCAGATAACCATCCTCAAATCCGGACGCTTATCTAAACCAACCTGCCTGCCTAGAATCCTTTTGACTTGCAGAAATAGAGCCTGGATTCACGGAGAGCCCGGCTTCACAGGCAATTTGGGGCAATTCCTGTGTTTAGTAAGGAACATTTTTAAAGAAAAGACATCATTTCCTCCCCACTTTCCTCCAAGTCAAAACCAGACCATGAAAACAAATGCAGGACAAAAGTTAACAACCAATAAAGATTATAGAAGCACTACTGGGGAGAAGTGTTGCAAAAGGGAAGAAGTAGAAAATCAGGGATTTCATTTGTGACTGCTCTGTTTTTAAATGGAACACTTCTTCGTGGTATAGATATGTCAGTGTCCACTAAATTTTTCCTCTAGTTTCTCTTTTTCTTTTCTTTTTTAATGACCTGAGATCCTTCCAATAGCTCTTGGATAGAAAGGATTTTTATGCAGCAGGACTGCCCTCAGCAAATCAGTAAAAAGATACAAATTTAAGCACAGAACCTTCTCACTTTCTCTCTGTAACAACAGCTGCCCCCTCTGGCATGGCCCCATACACACACATCTCTTTCAGTGTATTCCTTCATCCCATTTGCTTTTTCCTTCATTTGATGAAAGATTAGTTGAACACCCAACTTGTGCTATAACCTATCTTTATGTCTTTTAGTATATTCCCTTCAGGAATTTGGTACACTGTTGATACACCCACTCTCCCAAGGAAAAAGATCCCAGGGTCACGTGGTGTTTCATAAGAAGTAAGTAAATACTTTAAGTTACAAAATGCTTTTATGACAGAGACAATGAGGGCCCAGCACTGTTTGCAATGGGAGCAGAGTTTCTGGTCCAAGCTTCCCAGTATATCAAAAGTGTATTTATTCAGGCTATACAACTTGATGCTTTGATTAAAACACATACATTGTGAAGTAACCACAAAGCCATTAGCCATTTAACATATTTATCACCTTACACAGTTACCATCTTGTTTTCTTTTCCTTGTGTGTGTGTGAGTATGTGTGTGTGTGGTGAGAATGTTTAAGATATATCCTCTTAGCAAATTTCAAGTGTACAATACAGTATGATTAAGCATAATCACATTGGTCTACATTAGATCTCCAGAACATTCATCGTGTATAACTGAAACATTGTATGCTTTAATCAACATTTTCATCTCTCTCTCTTAGCCATTTCTACATGGTCTTTATACTGAATGTTACGAAGCTTGGGGCTTCTTTGGAGGCGACAGAATGTCACCAAAAGTGCTGAGAGTCACCTGAGACCACTCAACTGCTCAACTCCCACTTCACACAGAGCATGTCTGCTTTCATCGCTTTGGTATATTCATCTGTGGAAGATTCTAGTTAACAAAGAGTGTATAACAAATTCGACAATCAGTAACTTAAGTAACCTAAAGCTACTACTTTCTGTTCAAAAGTGGGCACATGTAATATTACTTTTAAAAGGCAAATGTAACTTTGTTTCTTTCATTGTCTAACATGAGCAATGACGTTCTGATTCCTAGGCCTTATTTCCAGGAAATAGTAAGATATATCACTCATGATTTCTAAAGTTCAACAATTTCAGTTCTTTCTGAGTGACTCAAGTTGTATTTGCCACATATAGTCCATGCCAGGGCACTTAAAAGGAAGAAGAGAAAACCATCAATATTGAGTCTACCTTTTGCCCAGGGATTTCTCCATCCTTCCCATAAGGATAAAGATTCTGGTAAATCATTCTTTTCTCAAGAAAAACAGCCATAATTTTCTCTATGACTAATACCTTAATAAAACCTCAGTGCTAACCCATTCATTCATTCATTCAAATTTCCTGAATGCCTACTATGTGCCAGATACACGGAAGGGGTAACAAAGAAGTGAACAAAAAGACGGCCTCTGCATCAAGGAGACTGTTTGCTAGTCTTCTATAGGAGATACAAGGGCTGCTGAAGAGGACAGAAAAAGTTTCCATTAACTTTAGAGACAAGTGGGTCATTGTTGGGAGGCAAAATTAGCAGCTTCTATATTCCTGGAACCTAGTCCTGTATCCAACATAGGGTAAGCTAAAGGAAGAGAGGCTGAGAGAGATGGAGAAGAAAGCTTTGAGTTGACTCAAAATTCTTTCCTTGAAAGTGAGGTAAAATTATTTCCTTAAAGGTGAGGTTTAAGATTTCATGACAACTTAAGAAATCTATGTAAAAAGGAAATGAAATAATTAAAAAATAAACACATTTAATAAAAGGTCCAAGTAAAGACATGTTAGGCCACATGACCAAACTAGACAGGAGTCAGATAGGAGGTCCTTGAACACCAGTCCAGGTATTCAAGGAACATAATATGATTGAAGCCATGTTATAGGAAAATTACTGTGCCAGTAGCATTTCCTGATCAGCCACTAAAGTTCCCCAAACCGCTTGCGGAAGTCGTAGCTATATTATAAGCTCTGTTCTGCAGCTCAAATGGAATCAGAGCTGCGACTACCCTTACCTACTCCACTCCGTAGGATTCAGTATGATGAATCATTCACAGAAGAAAGCATCAACCATATTGTTTTAAATTTCTGTGAATGGCAAGAAAGAATATACGAAATATTGGCACTAAAAGAGAGACAACTAAGACAAATATATACACAATTAGTCAAGTCTTGCTGAGTCCAGATTTCTCTCACCCAGCTGAGTTGCAGCTAATCCTCAGACTCCTAAATGTGAGGGGAAAAAATGAATTTCGTTTGTCATTAAGTCCACAAAGTCAATTGAGAAAAGTTATAAACATGTATATTCATGAGAAAAATTTCTTCCACTTGACTTTCTGTCTTTGGAAGTCAGTTATTTATTGAGGAAAGATTGATGGTTGCTTTTCAAATATGTCTGGTACTGAACATATACACTCAGATACAGTCCAGCTCCCTCTTTGGTCTGTGATTCTGTAGACTTTCTTGTTTTTAATTATATATTAGCTATGTGAATCTGAGGGTTAGGTTTAGGGCTAGGATTAGAATGAGGACTATGATTCAGGTTTAGGGGTGTGTTTAGAACTAGATTAGGACTAACATTAAGTTAGGTTTAGGAAGCCAGGGCTGGGATTAGGGCAAGGGTAGGACACGAGTTTGAACTGTATGGGTCCACATTCATGAAGACTTTTTTTTAATTAAATATATTGGAAATTTTTTGAGATGTGTGACAATTTTAAAAAACATTTTTTTTCTCTAGCTTACTTTATGGTAAAAATTACACTACATGATACATATACAAAATGTTTTTTAATCGACTCTTTACATTATTGGTAAGGCTTCTGGTCAACAGTAAGCTATTATTAATTAAGTTTTTGGAGAATCAAAAATTATACACTGGTTTTTGACAGCATATGGGCCTTGGCACCCCCTAAACCCTGAATTGTTCAAGGGTGAACTGTAACATTAAAAACTAAAGGAAGGGTTAGGTTTAGAATGATCCAGATCAAATCAAGTTTTCTGAAACAGAGTTTTCTCTTTGAAATAATGATAAAATTTATCTGATGGTGTTCCCATGTGGACACTACTGCATAAGAAAGTTCTTAGCAAACTCCAAAATATAGTGAAAAATGGTATTTTTTGTCAGTATTAATGCATACAAAGATCAAAAATCTATTTGTCCAGAAAAAAACTAAGTTTGACAATGTTTAATTAATGTGATATTCTTTTTTATAAATATGTTGCTTATGGTCAATCTTAATTCATTCCAACATAGCACTAACCAAAATCTGAATGCTATATATGGCATGATGCTAGTTGTTTTAGGGCATATAGGGGGGAAACTTATTTTTATAGCATGATCTCTTCTTTCAAAGAATCTTCTCTAATTAGTCAGACTAATACATCTGAAACTACAGTGAACGTTTGAAAGCAGTGTGTGTGTGTGTGTGTCTGTGTGTGTGTGCATGTAATGTGTCTGACTAAGACTATCATTGGTGAAAAGTTTAGCACAGAAACACATAAATGAAGGCTGGTATAGTCTAGTAGGCTTCACAGAGCACTGAGTTTTACCTGAGACTAAAAATAAGCAATGATTTAGAAAAGCAATGGGAGATGACATTTTGTAGCAAGAAAAGTAGTGTGAGGGCTGTTAGGCAGCAATGGCCATTTTGTGTCCTGGAGTCACTGAAAAAACATAGACCAACCATGGTGTGCATGCAGCGCATTAGAAGGCAGTGGAAACAAAGCCTGCATAATAATGCAAATAAGGGGCTTTGAAAACTAGGCCAGAAGGTGGAACTAGGTGTTGTACCAAATATGAGGTGACTGGTAGTTTCTCAGTAGAAGACTGACATGTGCAAAGTCAGTGGTTTAAACACCATTATTATGATCTGAGCCCTGAGTAGAAGATTTGAAGGTTGCGAAACTGAGGAAGGGAAACCCAGCAGAAGGCTATGCTCAAGGGTTGAGGTTGTGTCTGAATTGGTTGATGGCGATTTAACTGGAAAGAGGAAAGACAATTGGAACATTTGGAAGAGAAGTATAACCCTCTGGTGAACTGAATGGGAAGATAACGGTAGGGAAAATCAAATAATTCCTTCAAACTTAGGTTGGTTAGAAGGAGCATGATAAGACCACTGACAGACATGGAGGAGATAGCCTGGATTTTTCATCAGGCACAGTCAACACTCACATGGGTTAATCGATTTCTAACTTCCAAAACACAATAAATTAGGCCCAGAATACAAACGACAACAACAAAAATGAATCCAAATCTTTGGTGTTTCAGAAAACTCTCCAAAATCATGAATAATCACACATCTTTGTGCTCACAATCTACATTCAGATTACACAATCTTTTGTAGCAAGGACTGTTTTCCCAATTGCCATATATATTACTCCGTTCACTCTGTGCATGTGATGTGGAATAACATTATGTTTATCTGTGTATTCACATTATCTATACCTGTCATGCTGTCTTACACCTACTTCTTAGTATCCATTTGTGGTTGAATATGTGTGTGTGTGTGTGTGTGCAAACAGCACACCCACAGATGAAGAGAAGATTACATTGCTTTTCCCTTTGTGTATTAAAATAGATAGCAGTTATTGGAAATGACTTTTTCTTTATTCTGTGTCCAAATGAAAAGTTATTTGGGCCCTTCTCATCAAGCTACAATTTAGGAACCTCACCCTACCCTGAATTTTGATGTGTGGAATGAACAACATGAGTTTAAACCACCTCCCCTCACTCTTAAGATTCTCAATAAAAGGAAAAAGCTCAAAATGGGAACAACGTTGTGCAGTCAGCACCCACTCAAACCCAGCGAAGAAGAAAGTGTCCTTAGCTTCTTCCTATTCTTTGTGACAGTTCAGTCCTATTTTGCTTTTCTTTAATACAGATTTATCCTGGGGCCTGTTCTTTTTCCATGTGATCCACATGGCCGCACCCATTGGGAAGAGTCTATTACTGTGGTTAGGACTGCTTCGGCTTGCTGCAGGCTTGCTGCTACATTCTTGTTTTAGAGACTGCCAAATGTGGGACAATGGGTGTGTCTTGTTGACATCCTGTGGTTCATCAGATATGTGGAATCACTCTTCAGTGAAACCTCTTCTGCAGCCTGCAGCTGTACTGAAGGCTCAGATCAGCATGTCAAAGAGGAAGCCCAAACACTGATTCACATTTAATCAAAATGCTTGTGGGGGGAATGGGATGTGGGTATGCCTTGCTTTATGAAACATATGGGGCCCTCCTCTACCTAGATTAGTGATTTGTGGTGGCAAATACTTGCCTATCTCTCCAAACCATAATGTATCCCAAAGAGATGACTGTGTCAGTTGAACATTTAGAAACAAGAACCACACACAAAATAATTTCCTGGGTCAGTCCTGATTTTCAGAGTCCATGCCCCATCTTTGATTTGCCAAATGCAGACTACAGAGCCACTTTCAAGGATAGGTTGGGGCTACAGAGACCATCAGTGTGTAGTTAAAATGCATATTCCATGGCAGGGAAGGTCAACAGAACATAATTTTAGACTGGAGGACACAAGCATCACCAGAAGTTTGCTCCTCAAATATATCATCTAGCATCCTACTCCATATGCCCTGTTACAGAGTTGAGTGGGTTAACAACTTCATATTATTAAGTACAAATGCTCCCTTGGGTGCTTATAGACTTCATTCACATTTTAGTATAAAATACTTCAGTGAGATTTTTCCAGTCCTTCCTCTCTGAGTACCTGGAACTCATGTGAGATGCAGGGTGGGGAAGGTGTTTCATTCCCAAATCTATTGAAATAGTAAGTATTATCATGAACTTTAATGAGTGAAAATATAATTAAAATTTATGTATGATCAGAGTCCACTGAGTATGCTTAACATGAGAAATGGACTCTGAGACAGAGTTACATACAAAAAAAGTTTAAAACTCAGTGAATCTTGGTGCAAGGTATAGGGATGTATTTTATCACATTTGAACCTTTCTGTTGAGTTAATGTTTTTCAAGATAAACCTTGGGAGAACATGTTAACTAATGAACTGTCATACCTGAAGAATTTAGTTTGAAATCATTGATCCAGTCAACTAATGATTAATACTATTAATGCTCATATTTTTCTTAGAACAAAAAGAAAGGGAGCAGTATTTACGGAGGGGAAGAAGATGGTGTTAGGGAACCAGAAGGTAAAATAAGAAGGGTACCTTGAGGGCAGAAATAAGGTAGTGGGTGGTAGGACAGGAGACTGCAAATGATAATCAGTAAGAGAAAATATTTGTATACTATGCTAATTTTGGCCAAATTCCTGCCAGATTTTCTAAAAAAGAAATTCTAAAAAATGTATGGCAATTTAACCCATAAAACATGATTTATTGGAATCAAGGAGAGTTCTTTAATTGGAATAAATGTGTTATTTTGAAAAACCACTTCATCTTTCTTTCTCCCTAATTTCACCATGCTCCATTGGACACCTTCCTACAGACACAGGTCCATAGATGGGTTTTTGGAAGCCACTGAATTTGTGGGCATATTAAGAGTGAGCTTCCCCTTGCACATGAGGTATTTGGACCATTTCCCACCCCAGAGGTTCCAGTCCATCTCATAAACTGCCTCCCGGGAATCTTCCTTGTTTTCTTAGAGAGGTTTATTTGTATCACTATGTGACTGTTTCAAAGAAAACCTTGTTCAACCCTTTTCTTTAGGTCCTGACACAGACTGTAGAACCAGTTAAGAAGTAAATATATGTCTTAGTTTAGCTGTTCTTTCCCAAAATAAAGGAAGGAAATGTAGAACTCTCAGGGTTTTTCCTTTGTGTCTGCTTTTGTGATATTTTCATTTTGTATTTAAAAGAACTGACAGAAGTTAATATGATTCCTCTTAAAGAAAAGACGATTTATGGCAGAATCACCATTAAAGTACTGTGTCTTATTTCTCTCATTTGAAAAGATGAGATTTACTTAGAAAATGAAAATCTCTCTCATTATTTTATCTTTTCTCTAATGTTTACTCTTGGGAACATGCTCTCTGAGAACCATGATTTGAAACTTTCTCGATATGAAAATTACCCATCTAGCCATGCTATTTCAAACTTGGATATTCAAAAGAAGAAAAAGAGAATAATTTCAGGGAGAATTAGGCCTTCACTTAGGGAAAGAATTTAAAGAGGAAATTAAGTCTCTTTGGAAATCGAATGAAGTCATGGACTACAAATGTCCTTCAGTAAATTTAAGGTATTAAAATAATGCAAGAACATGAGGGAATGGTTCTAAAAATATTTATCACTCTCATTTTTGACCTATCACCTTGATCCTGCCAAGCAGTATCTTTCTGTTCTTCTGACCATCATCTGAAGGATTCCACACTGGGACATTTCTTATCACATGCATCCAGTCCCAAAGGTCATGTCCTGGAGTCATTCTTCTCTGTCTCTAAAGTAATTTGCAGAATTGGGTGTAGTCTCATGTACACTGGTTCTTCATTATTCTCTATCCAAAAGGTCAAAGCATAATATGGAACTTCTTGAACTTAAAAGAGACACTCAGCCTAGACAACCAGCTCTACTTAAATTAAAACATCCAAAAATAACGTTTTTCTTTCCCACCAGCAAGGACTTATATTAAATCCAGAGGAGCAGGAATGTCCCCTAACAAGACATCCACGCTGCACTTAGTCACTCAGATTTCAAAAGTCAAACACGATCCCTCCAGGACAAAAAAAAGAAATGAATGCTTTGCTCTACAACTTCAACATCTGTAAAGAGATAAGTTCTTCCACCTAAGTATAAATCTTCAGGGGATTTCCTCCTATTTAACTAAATAGACTAGCAAGTCAGAGAATTGAGTTTTGTTCTTTGGAAAATTATCACAAAGCCACATCATCAGTTTTCAAGATGTTTTGCTGCTTATTAGCAAGAATTTCCTCAGTGCCTGTGAAGGTGAGATAAAACATGGGCACACAGAGCAGTCTAAGAGAAATTTTTAGAAATCACCATTAATATTTTGGTCAATATGAGGAAACTGGTTCATTTTTTACAAAGGCCTGCAAATTGTGGAATGTGACATGGGCTGTACTCCAACGCACATGGTTAATTATAGTTCTTTGATACCTAGAGCTTGAAGACTCTCACTTCAGATAAACAATATGAACGAGGTTCTTCTGAAGTGAGATCTACTACTTCTATGAATTTTCTTACCCCAAAAATAATAACAATTAAAGTTGAACCAGTACTTCCCAATGAGATATATGATTTTTAGCTTTTTTGGCATGATTACAGAAGTTATTTTGCATTTATTTTACCCAAAGGACCAAAGTTAATGGAGCTTGACATTGGTTTTAAATATATCTTAACATTTTCCCTCTTCGAAGAGGACTTGTTGGTATGAATAGAGAGAGAGACACCCTCATCAACATGATAAACCTTTATATGTAAGCAAAGTCCACAAATGATAGACATGCAACGTCATTACATCACTGGGTCCATTAGTTCTATCTTGAACACACCTCACAAGAATATGAATCCATGTCAGGTCAGGCACAACATCTCATTGGTCTTACACATCTTGCTGTATAGCCAACACACAGCAAAAACTCCATAACTGCTAAATCCTAAATTCTATGAAGATGGTCTATCATATGGGCCATCATAGCGGGAGCCTAGTGCAAATGGGATTAATTAAATAAGTGTGATGTAAATGGATTATTGAGTGAGTGAATGAATGGTATGAATTAGTTAAATAGTGAACAAGAGCAAAACTGTTCCACGTGGAGATGATGTCATGGAGGCCGTGGTTAGCAGATTGCATCTAAAGGATGTTAGATGGCTTGACTGTCACCGGCCACAGGAAGCCATTAAGTATTCTTGAGGGAAAACTGGGTCAGTGGAACTGGTATTTGAGATATAACATCATGTTTTTTAATGTGATGGATAGAGGCAGGGAGAGAGTCAAGGCAGGAAGAGGCAAATAACTCTGTCGGATTTAACGCAGAAGAAGTAGGTGGAGAATGTCATCTTCCAAGTGTTTCTCATTTTTTTACCTTTCACTCTCATTATGACCCTTTGTAAGACTATTTAAATATCTTCGTAGCTTAGGTTATTTCTCCTTCAGTCTATTCTATACTTTACTGGTAGATTTATCTTCCTAAATTCCAATTACTTTTCTTCTATTGACCTAATCAGAAACCTTCAACTGTTCTCCACTTCCTAATATAGCACATTAAAACCTTGAGTCTGGTATTAAAGGCTGTCAATATGGTGCAGTGAAAAAAGCTCTACATTGGAGTTTGGGAAAAAAGGTTCAAGTCCATCAGGATCAACCACTTTCCAACTAGTTTCCTCAACCAAATGTCAAACCAGACAATTCGCAAGGACCTTTCTAATTTAGTATTTTATATTTTGTTTGCTATTATCTTTGAAGATACTCTTTATGCGCCCTGAGTGCTTATCAAACTTCTGTATATATGAATTGCCTGGGAATCTTGTTAGAAGAATGCAGATTCTGATTTACTGAGACCGGAATTATTCTGATGTTGCTGGTCATGGACCATGCTTTGAGTAGCAATGTTCCAAATAACAGCTATGTTGTAAAACTTCCTGTTTTCACACAACATCTAATCTTTCCTTCCCAACTTTGCTGAATCTGGTCAGGTTGGAAGGCCCTCCCATCCACATTCACCTGCCAGACACTGTCTCTTTTTTTTTTTTCCACATACATTTTCTTTATTCATTTATCCATTGATGGACACAGGTTATCTTCCTATCTTGGTTATTATAAATAATGCTGTGAAAAAACAAGAGCAGCATATATCTTTTTGAGTTAGTGTTTTTATTTTCTTCAGATAAATACCCAGAAGTGAATTGTTGGATGATACAGTAGTTCTCCTTTAAAAATTTTAAGGATCCTCTGTACTGCTTTCCATAGCTACACCAATTGAAATTCCCACTAACAGTGCATGAGGGTTCTCTTTTCTCTACATCCTAACACTCGTTATTTCTTGTCTTTTTGATTATAGCCATTCAAACAGGTATGAGGTATGACATCTCATTTGTAGTTTTGAGTTGCA
The DNA here is from genome assembly GCF_030020395.1 of Manis pentadactyla. Classification (NCBI taxonomy): domain Eukaryota; kingdom Metazoa; phylum Chordata; class Mammalia; order Pholidota; family Manidae; genus Manis; species Manis pentadactyla. The sequence continues at coordinate 144,103,686 of NC_080023.1, read as the reverse complement.
TTTCCCTGGTGATTTGTGTGGCTTAGCATCTTTTCATGTACCTATTGGCCATTTGTATGTCTTGTTATCAACTGTTTCTTTCTTGAATTGTGCCTTTGGTGCTCTATCTAAAAAGTGATTACTATACCCAAGATCATCTAGATTTTCTCCTATGTTATCTTCTAGCAATTTTTATAATTTTGTGGGTTTTTTTTTTTTTGGAGATAATTATTTTTTATTGAAGGGTAGTTGACACACAGTATTACATCACATTAGTTTCAGGTGTACAACACAGTGATTTAACATTTATATACATGATAATTCTAGGTACCAGCTATCACCATACCAAGTTGTTACAATATTTTGACTATATTCCTTATGCCATACATTACATCCCGGTTACTTATTTATTTTACAATTGGAAGTGTGTACTTTTTTTGTGTGTGTGAGGGCATCTCTCATATTTATTGATCAAATGGTTGTTAACAACAATAAAATTCTGTATAGGGGAGTCAATGCTCAATGCACAATCATTAATCCACCCCAAGCCTAATTTTCATCAGTCTCCAATCTTCTGAAGCATAACGAACAACTTCTTACATGGAGAACAAATTCTTACATAGTGAATAAGTTACATGGTGAACAGTACAAGGGCAGTCATCACAGAAACTTTTGGTTTTGCTCATGCATTATGAACTATAAACAGTCAGTTCAAATATGAATACTCACTTGATTTTTATACTTGATTTATATGTGGATACCACATTTCTCTCTTTATTATTATTATTTTTAATAAATGCTGAAGTGGTAGGTAGATACAAGATAAAGGTAGAAAACATAGTTTAGTGTTGTAAGAGAGCAAATGTAGATGATCAGGTGTGTGCCTGTAGACTATGTGTTAATCCAAGCTAGACAAGGGCAATAAAACATCCACGTATGCAGAAGATTTCTCTCAGAACAGGGGGGGTGAGGTTCTAAGCCTCACCTCTGTTGATCCCCAATTTCTCAGCTGATGACCCCCCTGCGACTGTGCCTGTCTTAGGTTGTTCCTCCCTTGAGGAATCTTACCCATCTCTGGCTAACTAGTCATCTTCCGGGGCCATACAGGGAAATGTAAAGTTGGTAAGTGAGAGAGAAGCCTTATTGTTTGAAAAGGTTAGCTTTTTACTTCTTTGCATATTTATGCCCTGTGGCTTCTATGCCCAGCATTTGTCTTGAGGTAACTTTACCACTTGGAAGAATTATGATACTCGGTAAATTTCATATGAGGCACGAATTCTATTTAAGGGTTGTAAATAGGAAGGAAGAAGAAAAGCTATAGAAGTAGCAGGCAGTCGAAAACATGGGAAGATTGATTATTTCTTTGACATAAATTCTTGTAGAGTAACTTCAGCATGTATAGGTTTTAAGCTACTACTTAAATTGCGCACACACATTAACATAATAGGAGTACAGTTACATAACCAAAGCATACCTGTAATTACCAGCCATCTCCAGTGAAACCAAGAAAACCAGTTAGGCACCTTAGGCATTTGTGAAAACTTATCTATGATATGGTGGATATTGTCCAACTGAACTTGAACAGTCTGAGAGAAATCAGACAAATTAAAACAACCCATTCCTGGGGAATGTTCACATCCCATATGTTCTTTTAACAGTAAATAGTCTGTATTTGTAAGATTTTCGAGCGCTACAATTTGCACTTCTCCTAATTCTTGTTTGAGTTCCAACAGTATAGATCCAGTCAAATTTGTTGTTTTACTGTATGCACAGGCCAGCTTAGATATCTCCTTCCTCATTCCCATGGCAAGTCCAGGAACTGGTGGGATGACTGCATCTACAGCTGTAGCAGTGCGTGGATCTTTGTTGGGGTTTTTTGATAATCATCTTCTGGCATGAGTCTTCCAGAGAGTGCTGATGTTGGAAGTTCTTTTTCATATCGTATCTTAGTTCATTTTCGGGGTAGCCCAATTAGGCTTTGATCTTCTGTATAAACACAAACAGACCCTTTGCCTACACTTTTATATGCCCTTTATAACCTTGTGTAGGACTCATTGGAGGTCTCCACACAGGAACTGCCTTTTTTTTTTTTTTTTTGGTATCATTAATCTACACTTACATGACGAATATTATGTTCACTAGGATCTCCCCTCAACCAGGTCCCCCCTATATACCCCTTTACAGTCACTGTCCATCAGCATAGCAAATGTTGTAGAATCACTACTTGCCTTCTCTGTGTTGTACAGCCCTCCCCTTTCTCCCAACCCCCCATGCATGCTTATCTTAATACCCTCCTTCTTCTCCCCACCCCTTATCCCTCCCTATCCACCCATCCTCCCCAGTCTCTTTCCCTTTGGTACCTGTTAGTCCATTCTTGAGTTCTGTGATTCTGCTGCTGTTTTGTTCCTTCAGTTTTTCCTTTGTTCTTATACTTCACAGATGAATGAAATCATTTTGTATTTCTCTTTCTCCGCTTGGCTTGTTTCACTGAGCATAATAGCCTCCAGCGCCATCCATGTTGCTGCAAATGGTTGGATTTGCCCTTTTCTTATGGCTGAGTAGTATTCCATTGTGTATATGTACCACATCTTCTTTATCCATTCATCTATCGATGGACATTTAGGTTGCTTCCAATTCTTGGCTATTGTAAATAGTGCTGCGATAAACATAGGGGTGCATTGGTCTTTCTCATACTTGATTGCTGCATTCATAGGGTAAATTCCTAGGAGTGCAATTCCTGGGTCAAATGGTAAGTCTGTTTTGAGCATTTTGATGTACCTCCATACTGCTTTCCACAATGGTTGAACTAACTTACATTCCCACCAGCAGTGTAGGAGGGTTCCCCTTTCTCCACAGCCTCGCCAACATTTGTTGTTGTTTGTCTTTTGGATGGCAGCCATCCTTACTGGTGTGAGGTGATACCTCATTGTAGTTTTAATTTGCATTTCTCTGATAATTAGCGATGTGGAGCATCTTTTCATGTGTCTGTTGACCATCTGTATTTCTTTTTTGGAGAACTGTCTGTTCAGTTCCTCTGCCCATTTTTTGATTGGGTTATTTGTTTTTTGTTTGTTGAGGCGTGTGAGCTCTTTATATATTCTGGACGTCAAGCCTTCATCGGATGTGTCATTTTCAAATATATTCTCCCATACTGTAGGGTTCCTTTTTGTTCTATTGATGGTGTCTTTTGCTGTACAGAAGCTTTTCAGCTTAATATAGTCCCACTTGTTCATTTTTGCTGTTGTTATCCTTGCCCGGGGAGATATGTTCAAGAAGAGGTCACACATGTTTATGTCTAAGAGGTTTTTGGCTATGTTTTCTTCCAAGAGTTTAATGGTTTCATGACTTACATTCAGGTCTTTGATCCATTTTGAGTTTATTTTGTATATGGGGTTAGACAATGGTCCAGTTTCATTCTCCTACATGTAGCTGTCCAGTTTTGCCAGCACCACCTGTTGAAGAGACTGTCATTTCGCCATTGTATGTCCATGGCTCCTTTATCAAATATTAATTGACCATATATGTCTGGGTTAATGTCTGAATTCTCTAGTCTGTTCCATTGGTCTGTGGCTCTGCTCTTGTGCCAGTACCAAATTGTCTTGATTACTATGGCTTTATAGTAGAGCTTGAAGTTGGGGAGTGAGATTCCCCCTACTTTATTCTTCTTTCTCAGGATTGCTTTGGTTATTCGGGGTCTTTGGTGTTTCCATATGAATTTTTGAATTATTTGTTCCAGTTCATTGAAGAATGTTGCTGGTAGTTTCATAGGGATTGCATCAAATCTGTTTATTGCTTTGGGCAGGATGGCCATTTTGACAATATTAATTCTTCCTAGCCATGAGCATGGGATGAGTTTCCATCTGTTAGTGTCCCCTTTAATTTCTCTTAAGAGTGACTTGTAGTTTTCAGAGTATAAGTCTTTCACTTCTTTGGTTAGGTTTATTCCTAGTATTTTATTTTTTTTAATTCAATTATGTATGGAGTTGTTTTCCTGATTTCTCTTTCTGTTGGTTCGTTGTTAGTGTATAGGAAAGCCACAGATTTCTGTGTGTTGATTTTGTATCCTGCAACTTTGCTGTATTCCGATAACAGTTCTAGTAGTTTTGGGGTGGAGTCTTTAGGGTTTTTTATGTACAGTATCATGTCATCTGCAAATAGTGACAGTTTAACTTCTTCTTTACCAATCTGGATTCCTTGTATGTTTTTGTTTTGTCTGATTGCCGTGGCTAGGACCTCCAGTACTATGTTAAATAACAGTGGAGAGAGTGGGCATCCCTGTCTAGTTCCCGATCTCAGAGGAAAAGCTTTCAGCTTCTCGCTGTTCAATATAATGTTGGCTGTGGGTTTATCATAAATGGCCTTTATTATGTTGAGGTACTTGCCCTCTATTCCCATTTTGCTGAGAGTTTTTGTCATGAATGGATGTTGAACTTTGTCAAATGCTTTTTCAGCATCTATGGAGATGATCATGTGGTTTTTGTCTTTCTTTTTATTGATGTGGTGGATGATGTTGATGGACTTTCGAATGTTGTACCATCCTTGCATCCCTGGGATGAATCCCACTTGGTCATGGTGTATGATCCTTTTGATGTATTTTTGAATTCGGTTTGCTAATATTTTGTTGAGTATTTTTGCATCTTCGTTAATCAGGGATATTGGTCTGTAGTTTTCTTTTTTGGTGGGGTCTTTGCCTGGTTTTGGTATTAGGTTGATGTTAGCTTCATAGAATGAGTTTGGGAGTATCCCCTCCTCCTCTATTTTTTGGAAAACTTTAAGGAGAATGGGTATTATGTCTTCCCTGTATGTCTGATAAAATTCCGAGGTAAATCCATCTGGCCCGGGGGTTTTGTTCTTTGGTAGTTTTTTGATTACCGCTTCAATTTCGTTGCTGGTAATTGGTCTGTTTAGATTTTCTGTTTCTTTCTGGGTCAGTCTTGGAAGGTTGTATTTTTCTAGGAAGTTGTCCATTTCTCCTAGGTTTCCCAGCTTTTTACCATATAGGTTTTCATAGTATTCTGTAATAATTCTTTGCATTTCTGTGGGGTCCGTCATGATTTTTCCTTTCTCGTTTCTGATACTGTTGATTTGTGCTGACTCTCTTTTCCTCTTAATAAGTCTGGCTAGAGGCTTATCTATTTTGTTTATTTTCTCGAAGAACCAGCTCTTGGTTTCATTGATTTTTGCTATTGTTTTATTCTTCTCAATTTTATTTATTTCTTCTCTGATCTTTATTATGTCCCTCCTTCTGCTGACCTTAGGGCTCATTTGTTCTTCTTTTTCCAATTTCAATAATTGTGACATTAGACCATTCATTTGGGATTGTTCTTCCTTTTTTAAATATGCTTGGATTGCTATATACTTTCCTCTTAAGACTGCTTTTGCTGTGTCCCACAGAAGTTGGGGCTTAGTGTTGTTGTTGTCATTTGTTTCCATATATTGCTGGATCTCCATTTTGATTTGGTCATTGATCCATTGATTATTTAGGAGCGTGTTTTTGAGCCTCCATGTGTTTGTGAGCCTTTTTGCTTTCTTTGTACAGTTTATGTCTAGTTTTATGCCTTTGTGTTCTGAAAAGTTGGTTGGTAGGATTTCAATCTTTTGGAATTTACTGAGGCTCTTTTTGTGGCCTAGAATGTGGTGTATTCTGGAGAATGTTCCATGTGCACTTGAGAAAAATGTATATTCTATTGCTTTTGGATATAGAGTTCTATAGATGTCTATTAGGTCCATCTGCTCTACTGTGTTGTTCAGTGGTTCCGCGTCCTTACTTATTTTCTGCCCGGTGGATCTATCCTTTGGGGTGAGTGGTGTGTTGAAGTCTCCTAAAATGAATGCATTGCAGTCTATTTCCCCCTTTATTTCTGTTAGTATTTGTTTCACATATGCTGGTGCTCCTGTGTTGGGTGCATATATATTTAGAATGGTTATATCCTCTTGTTTGACTGAGCCCTTTATCATTATGTAGTGTCCTTCTTTATCTCTTGTTACTTTCTTTGTTTTGAAGTCTATTTTGTCTGATATTAGTACTTCAACCCCTGCTTTCTTCTTGCTATTGTTTGCCTGAAATATGTTTTTCCACCCCTTGACTTTTAATCTGTATATGTCTTTGGGTTTGAGGTGAGTTTCTTGTAAGCAGCATATAGATGGGTCTTGCTTTTTTATCCATTCTGTTACTCTTTGTCTTTTGATTGGTGCATTCAGCCCATTAACATTTAGGATGACTATTGAAAGATATGTACTTATTGCCATTGCAGGCTTTAAATTCGTGGTTACCAAAGGTTCAAGGTTAGCCTCTTTAGTATCTTACTGCCTAACTTAGCTCGCTTATTGAGCTGTTATATACACTGTCTGGAGATTCTTTTCTTCTCTCTCTTCTTATTCCTCCTCCTCGATTCTTCATATGTTGGGTGTTTTGTGCTGTGCTCTTTCTAGGAGTGCTCCCATCTAGAGCAGTCCCTGTAAGATGTCCTTTAGAGGTGGTTTGTGGGAAGCAAATTCCCTCAGCTTTTGTTTGTCTGGGAATTGTTTAATCCCACCATCATATTTGAATGATAGTCGTGCTGGATACAGTATCCTTGGTTCAAGGCCTTCTGTTTCATTGTATTAAGTATATCATGCCATTCTCTTCTGGCCTATAGGGTTTCTGTCGAGAAGTCTGATGTTAGCCTGATGGGTTTTCCTTTATAGGTGACCTTTTTCTCTCTAGCTGCCTTTAAAACTCTTTCCTTGTCCTTGATCTTTGCCATTTTAATTATTATGTGTCTTGGTGTTGTCCTCCTTGGATCCTTTCTGTTGAGAGTTCTGTGTATTTCCATGGTCTGTTCGATTATTTCCTCCCCCAGATTGGGGAAGTTTTCAGCAATTATTTCTTCCAAGATACTTTCCATCCCTTTTCCTCTGTCTTCTTCTTCTGGTACCCCTATAATGTGGATATTATTCCTTTTGGATTGGTCACACAGTTCTCTTAACATGGTTTCATTCCTGTAGATCCTTTTGTCTCTCTCTATGTCAGCTTCTATGCTTTCCTGTTCTCTAGTTTCAACTCCATCAATGGCCTCTTGCATCCTATCCATTCTGCCTATAAACCCTTCCAGAGTTTGTTTCATTTCTGCGATCTCCTTTCTGGCATCTGTGATCTCCTTCCGGATTTCAACCCATATCTCTTGCGTATTTCTCTGCATCTCTGTCTGCATGTTTATGATTCTTATTTTGAATTCTTTTTCAGGAAGACTGGTTAGGTCTGTCTCCTTCTCTGGTGTTGTCTCTGTGATCTTTGTCTCCCTGTAGTTTTGCCTTTTCATGGTGATAGGAATAGTTTGCAGAGCTGGGACGAGCGACAGCTGGAAGGACTTCCCTTCTTGTTGGTTTGTGGCCCTCCTTTCCTGGGAGAACAGCGACCTCTAGTGGCTTGTGCTGCGCAGCTGCGCGCAGACAGGGTTTCTGCTTCCTGCCCGGCTGCTATGGAGTTAATCTCCGCTGTTGCTGTGGGCGTGGCCTGGCTCGGGCAGCTACTCCAAAATGGTGGAGTCGCGTTGGAGGGGGAGCAGCCTGGAGGCTATTTATCTCCGTAAGGGGCCTCCCTGCTCCCTGCAGCCCAGGGGTTAGGGTGCCCAGGGATCCCAGGATTCTCTACCTCTGGATTAAGTGTCCCGCCCTGCCCCTTTAAGACTTCCAAGAAGCACCCACCAAAACAAAACAACGACCACAGAAGAAAAAAAAAAATTTTTTTTAATTAAAAAATAGTAAAAATAAATAAATAAATAAATAATGGCCGCTCATTTTTCTTTATTCTCCAGCGCCAGCCTCAGGCATCTGCTCACCGGTCTTGCTGCCCTGTTTCCCTAGTATTGGGGTCCCTATCCCTTTAAGACTTCCAAAAAGCACTTGCCAAAACAAAACAGAAAAAAAAAAAATTGGCCGCTCACTTTTCTTATGTCCTCTGGCACCAGGCCTCCGGTACCCGCTCACTGTTCTTGCTGCCCTGTTTCCCTAGTCTCGAGCGCCCTGCACTCTGGCCCGGATGGCTGGGGCTGGGTGTTCGGCAGTCCTGGGCTCCGTCTCCCTCCTGCTCCGACTCCTCTCCTCCCGCCTGGAGCTGGGGGGAGGGGCGCTCGTGTCCCGCGTGGCTGGGGCTTCTATCTTACCGCTGGGTTCTCACAGGTGTGGATGTGGTCTTGATGTTGTCCTGTGTCCTCTGGTCTCTATTCTAGGAAGAGTTGTCTTTGTTATATTTTCATAAATATATGTGGTTTTGGGAGGAGATTTCTGCTGCTCTACTCACACCACCTTCTTGGCTCCTCTCTCTATCTCATTTTTTTTTATAACGTATGTCATTCCAGCAAAAACACTGTTATCTCAATAAGTATCTTCTTTATCTAATCCCTTACCCACAGGGGAAGCCATCTTGTTTTCCCTGACTTCTCCTAGTTCTTTGTGTGTCTTATAACATCATGAAAACCTTGTGTCATAGCTATTTGTGTATGTATTATGTCTAGGTTGTAAGCCTCCTGGAAATACAAATGATGGCTGCCACTTTTGATTAAGGAGTAGGAGGAGGAAACGCACTCTGAATGGAGGGGAATCATGGTCACTCGAGTTAAGTGTCAGGGAAATACACAGCTAGTCCAGGTGACCTCAACACACTTCCTTCTAGTACACCTGGCAGGCACTGTAGTATGCACCAGAGCCCAGCACCTGACACATTGTTGGACTTACATCATTTATGTTTGGCAATGCAGACAGAGTACAAGAAGTGACAGTATTATTTTTTTGTATGCTTAACTTTCAGTGTTGGCATACAGCCTGGTAACAAAGTTCTCCCTGCATCTGGAACTTGAGAGGTTAGGGGACTGATCCAGAGCAGGGGAGATGGGAGGGGTCCATTTGAGAGTGAGCTGCTTTATTCCACCTACAGAGCTACAAAATTAATGTATGCACCCTCATTGCCTCAGAGTATTTATATTTCTTGAGACACAACTGCAGTAATGCAATACATACAAATGTCCTTTTAAATTTTTGACCATCATATGCTTTAGATTTAGAATATTATATAAAGGCAAGAGGCCATTTGTTGTATTTTCAAACATGATGCCAGTTACATCTAAAACACGAACAACATTAGGCAGGGCCACATGATGTAGAAATCATGAAAAAAATGTATTTGTAACTTGTCTTTACTCCATGATCTATTTCTTTTGCAGTACATTTTATTGCTTGGGATTTATGGGGTCATATACCTGTGTGGCTTATGCAACAACACACATCGACGTGTCTGCCTTCAATCATCAAAGGGCAAAAATTCAGGTCAGACATCAGTCGTTTGTTAAGTTCATCTGGATTAATGAAGATCTAGCACTTGCATTCAGCATACAGGAGAGCAATGTAAGGTGTGTCTGAAAGTAATGTCAACTTACTCCTGAACTTGTAATGCCCAGATTTATGTCGACCATGTTCTTAAATCAAAACATTATTGACAATTGTGATACAAAATATTTTTTCCCGCTTGCAGCTGTTGTTTCAACTATAGCCCTGTTAGTTTTCATAGAACAGTCAAGCTAGCATTTTCATAAATCTTACTCATTTGTTTCCAGTTTGGGCCTGAGGTGGAGCCTCTTCAGGCAACTTTGGATGGAGTAAATATTCTCTTCAGTGGAAGTGAATCTCACTGTCTCTGTTGGTCCCAACCAGAAAGCATGGCCTTAGATGGGGACAACTGCCAAAGGCCTGCAGAGGGACTTCCAGTGAAGGAAAATCACAGTAGTGGAAACTGTTTGCACTTCGCCCCAAAGCTCACAGGCTAGAATACTGAATATTCACAGCCACCTTATGAAGTCAACAGAGTAAGTAAAACACTATGTCCAGTCAACACATAGGCAAACTGAGCCACTCTGATCCTAATAAAAAATTAGAAACAACAAAACAAAGGCAACACAGGTTATTATCTTTATGATAGACTGGGGCCCTCACCATAGCGTCATTTTTTTTAAGACAATAATAGGCCAAGAAAAAGTGAATGAAATGCTAACTTTAAGAGCCAGAATGAGCTCGAAAATTCCAGAAACAATTAAATGTTTGTGAAAGAATAGTTTTCATAGCTGGTGAGATCATTGTAGAAATGACTTAGTGAATAAGCTTTTACTGCAACCTTACTGAAGACAAAGAAGAAGAAGAAGTGACCAGTGATCAAATCCCCCACCTAAGAAATCAGTTCATCTCCTTAGCTTTATTCACTGTCTTAGAAGCTTTCAACAGGAGGCTTGAGATGACAAAATACATGGAATTGGTAACTAATGAAAATATGTTCAGATCATGTTGTCCTCCAACTAAATCATACTTTAAATGTTTCCTCAAATGATGACTACACTGGCACCTTCAAAAATAAAAGCAATATACAAGAGGTGATGTATCAAAGAGCATAGAAACACAAACTTATAGATTTGCTTCTTGGAAAGATAGGTATAAAGTTTCTGATCTGTAAAATGGGGCTGATGCAAGTTTTAAACAAGTTAATGCACATGATACTCTTGTGTTTTGCCTGATAACAAGCAGGGCTCAATGCACGTGCACCTCTGGCTTTGATTTACATGTCTCTGGAACTGAATCACTGCTCTCTATCATGAGACACAATACTGAGAGAGAGAACCAGTGAGAACACTTTCCCTCTGCTTTGTCAGAGAACTGTCAGAGAAGCAGCACTGAAGATCAAACAAAAGCTCCTTTGTATGGTTTTTCTCCAGAAGAAATGAGAAGCATAGTCCCACGGTAAATCAGCAATGTAAATGAAACCTTAAACTGTGCCTAAGGAAAGAAAGGCATCTGCCATACTTCTCATTATAAAGAGTGGAGTCGTAGAGGAATCCTTTTTTAATAGTCACCTCCAAAATCAAGTTGAAAGAAAGAAAGAAATAGGTGGTGGTGCAGGAGAGAGGGAGGGAGAAAGTCAAGGAAGGATGAAGACAGAGAGGAGGAGGGGAGAGAAAGGAGAGAAAAGAAAGGAAAAGAAGAGAAATAACGTAAATTTGGAAAAGTGAAATAGAATTTCATTGACTCTTCCAGGACAAGAATAATGACTTTTTCAAGAGAGGTTCTGACAAAGCCAGAAATTGTTTAGGGTTTCATGAAAAAGATGCTACAGCAACTGCTTCAGTTTTCTTAGCCAAGATGTGGGTACTATAGCAGAATGTTTTCTAGGGTTTGTTTTTCTAGGGTTTTTAAAATTGAAATAATTCCTCTATGCTCTATAAATCGGAGTCCTTCAGTAGGAATAATGGTAACAATAATGATGGTGATGATGATGAATAGCATTTACTGATGGCTTATTTTGAGCTAAGTATCATTTTCAGAGCTTTGCATGCAGTATCTCACTCAGTCCTCATAAAAACCCAAAGACATGGTATTATTATTGTCTTCACTGGACGGCTGAGGAAATTGAACAGGGAATCATGATGCAATACGTGGTGCAGGTCTTTGCTCACTAAGGTAGAAGTACTAACAGAAGGATGCACAAAATGGTCCATCATGTAGTAGCTTCACAGCTTAACTCTCAAGAATGGCTTTGATGTGGCATGAGTACTGAGAATAAATACACAACTGAAATTGTGGCTTTCAACAACCTTTGACAGAGCTTGTTCAAGGATACCACCAGGACCACACTGGCCTCTTTGCTGGCTGCCAAACAATTGCTATACTGATAATAACAAAAATGTTAGGGCGAGATTTACTGATACCAGACTCTGTAATTTTTTCTTTCCTCTCTCTCTTCCTTCTCTTACCATCCTTTATTTTCCCTTTTTCATTGACAACCATCAATTAGCCATTTTCTCTTATGAATACATTTGCATGTAGACAGTTAATTAAAATTTTCTGAGTTATTCTTTGACATGAATCCTAGAGAAATTAAGTATCTTGCCAAAGGTCCAACACCTAATAAATAAGGGAACGTACTTCAACCCAGGATGTCTTATTTGCACTAGATAATCTCCTCTAGGAAATATCTGAAATTTACATGCCTACAGATAAAATGAGTTCCAGTGAGACAAATGATGTCAAGCATTGGTTCCAAAACTGCAAAATTATACTCTCCCTCCCTGGTTCTTTCATTCACACACACATTCCTTACCCACAAAGAAAACAGGCTTCATGTGACACTCCTTTTGTGATTCCTATTCATTTTGAAGGATTTCTTTCATATTCATATCAGCAAAATTCTGCACAGACAGATATATTTATGAAGAGGGGGATTGTCCTTACAGTGGCAAAGGATCTCAGTGATTCCCACAGTACAGAAGTGACCCCAGGGGAGGGAGAAAGAGCACCTGTGGCTGGAGCTGAGGCGATACAGTGTCTACCCAGAAGGTACCACCAGGCGGCTCTGTAGTCTGAGAACTACTGCTCATTATGTCAACTTTGCCTCAGTCCTCCACCTCAGTCAGCTCCGTAGTCATCTCCAAAGGCCTTTATCTCCACCAGGAAGCACCTCTGGCCTCGTGTGAAGTCTCTAATTTTACTGCTGCCGAAGTACTTGCAGCCATCTTCTTACTACTGAACTTGGCGCATGTGACTTCCACCTCCCCATCTACTTTCAGAGATTCAAGGACAATGCTTTTGTCTCACACCATAGCTGCATTTTCCAGAGCCTCACATATGACATGTGCTTGATAAATATTTATAGATTATAGAAATCTGAGGCCTATGTCCAGTGGTCTTCCAGCTAATTTAGAAACTCTTCCCATATTTCCTTGAACATAAACAAAGACAAGTCAGCAGGAACCAACCAGAAGTATGTGACCAAATCTATTTAGTGGCAGAAGTTGATCTTTCCAAATGGAAAATAGTCTTAAATTTCTGCCAGTTATCCTTTCCACTCTCCATATGTGCTGATTATTTCTTCCATTCACATACATATTCTTGGTGACCTCTAAATGGATGTCAGAAAACATTCCACAAAATAAAGAATTGCCAAGATACTTTCAGGTGCTGCAAGACAGAGAAGGAACATTGTGTAAAGGCAGAGAAATCAACTAAGGGGCTGCCTTGATTCTTGTTCACGAGGCTGTACAGAGACTAAAAAATTCTATCCACATTAATGGTTAACTCCTGGTTCAAGTTAAAATAAAATGTTTACACTGTTGTTAGATGTTGCAGTTAAACATGCTCTTAGAGAAAAGTAGCCCAATTCCTTATGTAATTCCTCCCCAGGGCTATTCCTCAATCAAAATGACATCCCTTTTATATCTAATTTGATAATGATCTAAGTAAATGTGTCAGGGCACTAAAGATTTTCTAAAAAGTGTGATGCAGACTTTCTTTTACTTAAAATTAAGAGTGATTATGCCAATCCAATGAATTAATGACTGAACTAGAAATGGAATTCAGGTCCTCATAATCTACAACTCTAGATGGTTCTCCTTTTAACTCCATTAATATATCCCAGACCCCAGAACACAGCCCTGGTGTTTGATCAGCCATATTCTGAGACCTTTATCTGGGCGTCTTTCCAGTGCTCAATTCTATTCACAAGCTGATTGGTGGCCTCTTCTGAACTAAGATGTCTCTGCTCTGGGAAGCCAAGATCATCCTCATCCAGTAAATCTTTAGTAGCTCACATAACATGCCCTTTTGAATATTCAGCATACTTACTATCATCTTCAAGATTAGCACAAAAAAATGATAAATATCCACCCTGAATTACCATAGTGAGATCCATTACAATTTCATTGAAACTTCAATAGAAAAATCCTGAGGTCTAGGATACAAAGATTTCAAGAAAAACACATTTTTAACTATAGTTTTTTAAACATATAATTAATTATAAATGCTAATATAAATACTAGTCCTATTGAAATAAATATTCCCTTTCTTTAGAAATATAACTAAACTTTTACAAAGAAACAGAAAACCTAGCCCATAGCATGCTCTCTGCAACTATTAGTCAGTTGGTTCAACTCTTAATCAATCACAGGCTTGTGAGGAAGACATAAAGAGCTTTCAATATACTCATAGGTGTAAGATCTCAATCTGGCTGTCTGAAAGTCAAACTAAACAACAAAAATCACAGAAAATTACACATACACACAATGCACAGAATCAGATATCAAGTTTCTTCTTTAAAAGACCTGTCAACACCAGCTTCACAGTCCCACAAAGCTACCAATTTGTAGTGGCTGATGGAGTTTGGTAAAACCTGGGCTCAGAGTATGCCACCGGCCACACCACTCCCAGTCACCACCAACTCGGTGTTTGAGGAACTTGACTAACCTATAGAGGCACCAAGCATGGGACCTTGTCACTGTTTATACACACACACACACACACACACACGCATGCACACGCACGCACATCATAAATGTGTGTATATATGTATACAAATCATAACTGCATATGTATATATATATATATATATATATATTTTGAACATGGACCTAATCATTTCCAGTTTTGATTTTGATTTTCATGCCTAGGCAGTATAACTAACCCTCTCTTGTACTCAAATTACTCCATTTTTTTCCCCTCTTTATGCTGAAACTGAAAAACAGCAAAGTAAATGTGTACAAGGGAGGAACAGAGGAAGGGTCACTTGTCACTCAGAGCAGCCCATGACTGTTTATGTTGGCATCCCTGAAGACCTTTCCTACTGCTTTTTGGAAGCATTCTAATGTAAAGCATTTTTCTGGTTTTCTAATTCAAACACATTCTAGTCTAACCACCTGTGTATGCAATTGATTTGGTTTTAACTTTGAGCTTTGTCTCTGAACCAGACCTGGCACCTGCAGAAGAAAATACCAGTGGCTAAAAGAGAGCAAGCAGGACCACAGGATAGTGTAATATCCTCCCACTGTGGTTCATCGGGGATGCTGTTTCAGGGTGTACATTTCATCTCACGAGACTCCTGACAACAGGAGAGCTAGACAGAAGGAAAACATGTGATGGAGCAGTATTTATATTGCAATCTTTCCAACATTTCAGCAGGGAATGGCTTACAGATGTATACCCGCCAATAACACTTACACATCTATTGTTTTCTTAACCTCCTTCCCCATCCCATTACAAGATTCTTTTGGTGAAAAAGATTACAAACTTCCCCCATGCTTTTGTGAGATAAAGAACCCATTTCCTCCTGATTACAAGGAAAAACATCATGCGCTAGATGACAGGCCAAGTGTTAATGTAAAATCAGCTTCAGAAAGAGGAATACTTTCATGATTACTTAAGCATTTGTATTTCATTCTATAAATTCCTCCCTGTCTGAAACAGGCCACTTAACCCAGTCTTAGAACATCCAGCTGCTAATTTACAGAGCATTCTGACAGGAAACCATCTACAGCAGTGAATACACAGTAGGGGATTTTAACAGAAGCCCATCTGGACTTTAAGCAACTGAAGGCAATTTCTTCTAAATAATCTATTAAAGAGAGATGCTGTAAAGATGAGTTACCATCTCTTGGTCATAAATTTCAGGAGAGGCTTTATGAAGAGCCTCTTATTTTTTCAATTTTTTTTCACCTATTTTCAATGACTTAATTCATCCAACATTTAATCTAGTGCCTTTCTGCCTGATTATGGCTCTCAAAAGAGTTTAAAGTTCTGTCAAGATCACAGTTGTTGCCTCTGGGAAAGGATATCTGTCTGAGACACGTGCTTTCTATTAATTTAGGTCTCTGGATTCCTTTATGATGAAATATGTCTTCTTCAAAATACCAGATTTGAGAGTTGTGGGGTTTTCTTAAAGATTTTTTAAAAAAATAATCCTTTTTGGTCAGCCAATACTCAAATAATAAATATGAAAGTCTACTTATTTGGCAAATTTGTTACTTTTGGTGTTGAGAGGAATTATTTTAGAAAACTTAAAAACATGAGCATCTGAAGACTTCTTCCTTTACCCTATCCCTTTTCTCCTGCAACTCCTCAGGTCTTTGTTAAATCACTTTGTCAGAAAGGCATTATATAATTTTACCCCTCCCCCAACTCTACCAAGTCCCTTCCCCAACTCCATTGCATTGACCTGCCATGTATTTATTTTATTGTCTTCTCCACCCATTTGGAGGTGAGCTCCATGAGAACAGGCTTTTTCCATTGGTTCCCCTACTTCTGTGTCCCTGGGCCTAGAGGAGTGCCTGGCACACAGCAGGTATTGAACATTTGTTGAACAAATGGATAGACAAATTAGTCATTTGGTAAATAAAGAAACACAATGGTGACAACAGATTTAGAACCAAGAATGGTGCCTGATGCACAGTAGGTGCTCAAATAAATTTTTGTTAAATGAGGGATAGCTGGACACAAGAATAATACAAATTTAGAAAACTAAAGACCTAACTAAACTAGCTAAAACAGCTAAAAAACTAGTGAGGTAAAGAGCTGGGATAATCACATTCTCAAAATCTAGGAAGAAGTTATTCGAGATAAGTAAGAGGGCACTATGAACACTGGGTTTTCCTTTCAGAGCAAATTTGCTAAGGAAGAAAAGAGAAAAACTAGAGAATTAAATGGAAGAAATGTTTTAATGTTAAAATAGTGTTTCAAAACTGCTTTAAAATATTTCAAATATGATTGCCCAAAAAAGTCTAGTCACTTAAAATGATTAAGACTATACAAAGAAGGAAATACAATAGTCACACACTTTAAATTCCATCTCTGTAAATATCTGGGCATACTGAATAAACTTACGATATTTTTCTATAAAGTTTATACACAAATTTTAGTATATTGGTGTCAAAAACTTCATAAGCTGTGTCAACTTGATGGAGCTAAGGGATGCCCACTCAGACAGCTGGTAAAACATTACTTCTGGGTGTGCTGTGAGGGTCCCTCAGAAGAGATTTGCTTTGGAATCAGTAGACTGAGTAAAGAGGATCATTCTCACCAGTGAGGTGGGCATCATCCAATTTATTTGAGGGCCTGAAAAGAACACAAAGGGAAATTCTCCCCTACACTTGAGCTGAGACATCTGCCTTGTCCTACCCTTAGACATCTGTGCTCTTGGTTCTTGGGTCTTTGAGACTCGAACATGGACTTAAATCATTGTTCCTGACTCTCTGCCCTTTGGATTGACACTGAATTACAATACTGGCTTTCCTCGTCCTCTGGCTCACACTCAGTAGACAGTGGGCCTCCATAACCTTACTTTCCTTAGAATCTAAGAAATAAATAACTAAGAAATATTTTAAATTTTTTCCTACAGGTTGCAATGCTTCTCAAAAAATATTGAACCAATATGAACTTCCATTGGCCATATTGGAGAATGCCCAGTTCCTTGTAATTTCTTAACCATAATTTAAATATATCTATTTGCCATTTTGATAGATGAAAAACAAAATGGATATTTGGTTATAACAAAGCAGTGGAAAGGGATATACAGAGATTCCAAACAAGACAATCTGGGATGAAATTCCACAGCAGTATGTTTAATTCACATTTTTCTTCTGGTTACTTCATATTTTAAATAGACCATCAATGGTAGCAGCCCCTCAAGATTGAATTGTAATCACAAACCATGTCAGCCATACTATCAGTATCTTGTGCCTAATAAAGAATCCTTTACTTTTCTACAAATCATCTGGACAATTTATAAACATTAATTGAATCTCATGCTGTCTTTTATACCCCTCTGCAGAAGAACAGAGGGTATGTAAGAGTATAAGCATGCTAGGCAGGAAGATAGTCAAAATACAATAGATCTATATTCTGAATTTAACATTAATTTCCTGTCTCTAACAGCAAACTGACTCAGCTTCTGATCTGTTTTATTGATACATTTAAGGACTCTGCCAAGTCCTGTGAGCATATAAACTTACAGTGTTATAGTGATTGGTGGTAAGGGCCAGTTTAATGTAATAAAATCTGACTCATGATAATCATTTACCTGTTGGTGAGCTGCTTTCTCTCCAACAGTAAAACTCTTCTCTCTTAAAATTAAATGTCCCCTTCTCTTCAATTTAGGGTCCATTAAGCCCATGCTCCTCAAAGTAGACCAGAAGCATCAATATCAACTGGAAATATTAGAAAGATAGACTCTCAGAAACAACCCCAGACCTACAAATGAGAACCTGCATTTCCACAGGATGCCCAGGTACTTAGTGTGGTCACTGAGGCTTGAGAGGCATGGAGTATTAGTTTCTAATAGGAATGCAATGTAAACATGTTCAAATTGCCAGGCTTTAGACTGTTTCTTGCTATACAGGGCATATTATGCTTAAACGCCAGTGGAGTCCATCTTCAGAGGGTGCAGAACAGGAAAAGATAGGCATTTGTCTAAAACATGAGCAAGTTCGTAAGAAAAACAGCCAAGCAAAAAATTACCTGAAAATAAGAATAGCCCTGTTTTAGAGGGTCCATAAACTTACTGTTAAATTTTTTTTCTAAATATTTTGGCTAACATAATTTGAAACTGAATCCTGAAGTTATTTCTCCAAGTCAGCGATAGTAGAAATGATCACTGGTTATTTTCCCCACACTTTCTAAAACTTATGAAACTATTTCCTTGAGGCTTTTCTTCCCAATTACCTGTTGCTGGGTAACAAACCACACACCAAAACACAGTAGATGTTTTAAAACTACAATTCGTTATTATCGTTCAGGATTCTGTGTGTTGACTGGGCTCAGCTGGAAACTGTTATGTGAAGCTTCCCGGGCAGCTGCGGTGAGATGGCACATGCCGTCAGTCTCCTGGAGTCTCTCCTGGTTAGATGTCTAAGGCTGACCCTCGTGGCTGAGAGTTGGGGTGGGCTGGCATTGACAGCTGGGGAGTTTGACTAGAGTACCTACCCATGGGTCTGCACAAGTGGCTTCGTCTCCTCAAGTACGGCAGTTGCTTTTGGAGAGAAAGTGTCCCAAGAACAAATATTCCAAGAGACCCAGATGAAATTTGCAAGGCTTCTTATGTCTGAGTCTCAGAAACCCAAACAGAACTTCTGCAATGTTTTATTGGTCCAGTAAGCTGCTAAGTTCAGCTCAGATTGAAGGGGGAGGGGAGATCAATACCACCTCACCATAGAAGGAATAGCAAATAACTTCTTCAATCTACCATAAGAGTTTTGAAAGTTAGAATAACTTTTTTGACCAGCCCCATTTTCTGCCTACCCATTGCACACCCATGTCCACCACCCACATATTCAACACTGAAAAGTACACAAAGGAAATTAGAGCCTCGGTCCTACACAGTCCACATACAAAAATATCAAGATCTCCATCATCCTGTGTTGGGAGACATAGGTCTTTGTTGGATATCGATATTTGTGGTGGATTCAGAAGTGCCCTTTTCCTTAAAAGATTTTTCCCCATGTGATGGTTATCCTTGATGTCTCTCTTCCTTAAGATCCATTCTCTACACTCCCCTGCTCAAGTCTGTGTCAGCTGGGTTGCAGATCTTACCATCTGAACTCCCTTGCTCTTGGGCTTCCAAATGGGTTTGATTAATGGCAGACACTCACCTGTCATTTCTTTTCTTCCTCTCACCTCATCATGCACTTCTAAGAGAGCTGTGTCCTCTACACCTGCCTCTCAGGCCTTCCTCCACAGTTTCACTTTCCTCCTGGCTCTGTTAACTCTTTTTATTTCCCTTCCCTTCAACTCTAGGGGTGATAAGAACTTTCTACTCTTGCTAGATTCAGAATGTCCTACCAACCAGATTTCAGGGAAAAAAAGTAATAATTTAATAATTTTTTTTCTCAAAAGAATACTTTTCTGTTCAGCTAATAGTCAAATAATAAAAACAGAAGTCTAATATTTGACTAATCTGGAACTCTTGGTGCTGGGAGAAAAACAAAACTTCTGTATCAGTGAAATCCCACCCACTGTGACAGGTGGCCAGAAAAAATCACTGGAGACTTTCTTCATTTGTGTGCCTGAGAGACTCTTAGTTTTACTATAGGATCTTAAAAAAGAAGGGTTTCCTTTCTGAAAGGCAACTCTGAGAGTGGCTCTCAGAGGCCAAGAACTGCTGTGACTAAAAAAATTGCTGCATACATTTCTTTGGTCAGAATTATGTTTCTTGACCATTTAACTGTAAGGGAATGTTTAGTACTCTATTTCCTAAACTACTTTTAAGCTAGGTAGTCATATAATGAAATGAATACTGGGAAGTAACATTAGCAAGATAGTAGACTAGGAGGTTCCTCATTTGTATCACCCTTCAGTTCTTAAAGGAATTTTAATTTCTGATAATTCACACTTAGTGCTAATGGGAACAAGCTATTAATTATATTGTTAAGCCCCTAATATTCTCACCATTAAATAAGATACTATATAAAGGACTTGCACAGTAAATGATCATCATACTGAGCTATTTCTATTATTCTTTGCTCAGAAGATGTTCTAAGAATCTCTTTTTGTTACTTTGTAGAAAATGAAACCACAGATGTGTTTATGCCATAATCACAGAAGAAAATAGTATGTGGAAAGCCAACATAACTATAATTAACATTATTTTTTAAAATATATTTTGTGGTTAAGTAATTTCAATATTGGGTCCACTGTAATGTGGAAGTTCAAAAGGAAGACCATAGATTTCCCACCTATTTTCCCTTGGCAAATTCTGTATTCACAGATGGCACATCTGTGAATTTTGTCATTCTAAACTAAAGCATCTCTATTATGATTTTGTTTTGGAAGTCTCTTTCATGGTTAGACCACATTTTGTATACTTCTGATGATGGACATATGAGCTGAGTTTAGCCAAGGCAAAGGGTAGGCCACATGAAATACCGCCAAGAGGCTGCAAGCTGCTGCTGCCAAGAAGTTGGAAAAGATAATTTTACAGGTCATGAAGAAAATTAGGACCCAGATTGACCAACAAAGCATTTAGCGAATAGAAAAATATGTGACACTCATACACAGCCAATATGGGTCTCAAAGGAAACTTATTTACAAGGACCTGTGGGATACAAATGTTATGTTTAAACTATTTCTTACCAAGAAGGGTAGAAGAGGGTAGGGAAGAATTAACCTGCCATTGGAAAAAAATCACATATTTTAAAATAAATTCACAATTTCATTTAGTGGCTATGTATTAGCATAACTGTCAAAATACTTATTCTTCCTCCTCCTTTAAAGATACTCTCTTTGCACCAAGGATGAGCCCTTGTTGAAACCAGCATAAAAGATGATATATTTTCATTTTTTATCTGCCAGTGTTTGAGATGCAAATTTATATGTGGATTTGGTGAAAACTCTTGAGCCAAAAATTGAAATTCTTTACCACAACAAAAACTTCTAATCTTATTATACAGATATAGACATTCTTAAACAATTTACATTGACTTAGAAAAGAGAAACATTAAGAAATTAACTATTTATGACACAGTTTGCAGATTAATCTTGGTTAATTTGAATCCTTTTGGGAAATACCTGATATAAAAGTCACTAGGTAGAATACAGAGATATCTACCTTGCCATTTAGAGTAATTGGAACTGAACTTGTCCTTCCAATAGGAACAACTAGAAGACTGGACAATATGTATGAAAGAGTTAACTTATACACTGAACAACTAGCAATGCAAGACTGGGATGTTAAGAAAGAAAGTAAAACAAATTGGATGAGCCCACAGTCCATCAGCTTTTTTTGCATCGAGGCATGTCACACACTGACCAGCAAGGGAGAGCCCAGACAGAGCTAGAAGATAAGAGAAGACAGAGACTGAAATGAGAGGCTAGAGGTTAGATTTGGGGAGATGGAAGCACCTTGGTTTTGTGGGGCAAAATACTAAGGATGAAAGAACTATACTTAGAAAGATTTCCAGAAATCAATATATAGGGTCTTTTTGAGCCTGTTTCTAAATACTAAGACCCACATGAATAGGGTGAAATTCCCTGAAGCTGGGCAAAGAATTCTCAGGAAAATTTAACTTGAACAATTCCAAGAGGGTAGCCAGGGCTGGAGGATAGTTAAGCAGGAAAGCAGTGACTTCAATGAATACATGGAACATTCAGCAGAGAGCCTAGAAGAGTCAACTTCAGTAGTAAGACTAAAGCAACACAACAATAAAGCACAGTATAGGCATGCCCTAACAAATACTGAAAACAAGCATGGAAAGGATTGAATTAATTCAAAAGTTACTTAATTGCCTGTCAAAACAAAGCTCACCATTTTTAAAGGTAAACAACAAAATCCAGACTCTCAAAAACTTCATATTCACAATGCCTATTGTCTATTCAAAAATGATGAGAGATAAATGAAGCAAGAAACTATAACACACAACTACAAGAAGAATCTATCAATAGAAGTAGTAGAACTAAAGATGATGATACTGAAAGACAAGAATTTTAAAAGATCTATTATAAGTAAGCTCAAAGATATCAAGGAAAACATGAATATCAGACTGAAAGAAGCAGATGTAAAAACAAACCAAATGGAACTTTTAGAGATAAAAATTACCATACACAAAATAATAATAATAATAAGGGAGAAATGTGGGATTCACATATAAATCATGTATAAAAATCAAACGAATAATCATATCTGACTTGATTGTTTATAGTTCATGATGCGTGATCAAAACCGAAAGTTTCTGTGATATGACTGCCCTTGCACTGTTCACCATGTAAGAACTTATTCACTATGTAAGAATTTGTTCACCATGTAAGAACTTGTTTGTTATGCTTCAGAAGATTGGAGACTCTTGAGATATAGGCTTGGGGTTGATTAATGACTGTGCATTGAGTCCCCTATATAGAATTTTATTGTTACTAATAACCATTTGATCAATAAATATGAGAGATGCCCTCTCAAAAAAAATTACCATATATATAATTTAACAAAAAAGAAAAACTTTTTTAAACTTTGTCAAAAAAATTTAACAAAATAAAAAAGAGAAGTTTAAAAGAAGGTTGGACACAGCATAAGAAAAGTGAACTTCAAAACACAGCTATAGAAGCCATCCAACATAAAGTAAAAAGGACTTAAAAAAATTGAATGGAGCCTCAGTGGTCTATGAGACATCAGTCTAATACACATATAATTGGAGTCTATATTGGTTTACTATCACTACTGCAAAAAATTTAACTTAATGACTTAAAAAACTCCACCAATTTACCTTCTTAGAGCTCTCAAGGTCAGAAGTCATAAAAAAGTTTTATAGGCTAAAATTAAGGTATACGTACAGCTGTATTCCTTCAGGAGACCCTAGAGAAGAATCCATTTCCTTGCCTTTTCCAGTTTTTGGAGGCCCCCTGGATTATTTAGTTTGTGCCCAGCCTTCTATTTTCAAAGCATGTCACTGCAACTTGTACTTAGTTATCACAACACCTTCTCACTCTGACCCTCGTTTCTCCCTCCTACAGGAATCCTTATCATTGCTGGACCTACCTGGATAATCCAGAGTCATTTTCTCATTTTAAAGTCCTTAACCTGCAAATACAAGGTAAAATGTTACCTTTTACCATGTAAGATAACATTTGCCAGGTTCTAGGGACAAGGGCATGGACATCTTTAGGGGTGCCATTATTCAGTCTACTAGAATCCTAGAAGAAAAAACCAAGAGGGGACAGGCAGGAAAAAAAAAGTGGCTGACAACTTTCTCAATGTGATAAAATTATAAAACTCACAAATCCAAGAAGCACTATAAACCAAACAAGATAAAATACATTAAGGAAGATCATAACCAAACTTCTGGAAACCAGTGATGAAGAGGAAATCTTAAAACCCGGCAGGGATGGGGAGTGGGTGAGGAGGAAAGGTGTGTTACTTTTAGGGAAACAAAGAGGAGAATTTTCAGTCTTTTTTGTCAGAAACAATGCAAGCCAGAAAGCAAAGGAATCTGTGAAACATTGAAAGAAAAAAAGAAACCTTTGCTATGCAAAAATATCTATACCTCCTGATAGTGTCTTTTATTTCATTTTTTAAAGTGAAAATGAAATAAAGTCTTTTCAATATATAAATGCTGGGAAATTTATGTTTGCATTGGTTTGTTTGTATTGGGGAGAAGGGCATTGTTCGTTTTTCAGCAGAACTGCATTGCTAAAAATATTAAAGGAAATTCTTCTGGCAGAAAGATAATTATATCAGATAGAAACTCAAATCTACTCAAAGAAATAATCTACTCAAAGAAAATCAGATCTACTCAAAGAGAGCCAAAAATGGTAAATAAGTTTTTTTCTCTTTATTTTAGTACCAATAAGAGAGAATGATTGTTTAAAGCAGGGGGTCAATAAACTATGGCCATAGGCTAAAAATAAGCTCCTAATTCTTTTTGTAAAGAAATTTTATTGGAACATAGCCACACTAATTTCTTTATGTATTATCTATAGCACAAAAGTAGAGTTCAATAGTTTTGATACAGATATTATGGGTCTGTGTAGCCTAAAATATTTACTATCTAGCCTCTTAGGAAAAAAAATTTACTGACCCCTGGTTTAAAGAAAAATAAGAGCAATCCATTGTGGAGTTTACAATATATGTAGAAATTAAATGTATGTAAAGTCACACAAAGAACGGGAGAGGAGAAATGGAAGTATATTATTTGTAAAGTTCTTACATTATACTTGAAATGGTATATTATTTGAAGATAGACTATAAATAAGGAAGTGTATTATATACCCTAGAAAACCATTACTCAAAAATAGAGCGAACAGGAGAAAGACAAGTACCAAATGATTTGACTCGTATGTGGAGTATAAGAACACAGGAAAACTGAAGGAACAAAACAGCAGCAGAATCACAGAACCCAAGAATGGACTAATAGTTACCAAAGGGAAAAGGACAGGGGAGGATGGGAGGGAAGGGAGGGATAAGGGTGGGGAAAAAGAAAGGGGGCCTTATGATTAGCATGTATAGTGTGTGTGGGTTATGGGGAGAGCTGTGCAACACAGAGAAGACAAGTAGTGATTTTACAGCATCTTACTATGCAGATGGACAGTGACTGTGAAGGGGTATGTGGGGGGGACTTGGTGAAGGGGGAAGCCTAGTAAACATAATGTTCTTCATGTAATTGTAGATTAATGATACCAAAATTAAAAAAAAATAGAGCAAAGATATATAACAAATAAGCCAATAGTAGAGATAAAATGGGATGTGAAACTTACTCTTAAGCTAAAATAAGGCAGGTGCTAAACTTCATGCACCCAATTACAGAGCTTCAAATACATGAAGCCAAAGTAGACAGAACTAAAAGGAAAATTAATAACCCACAAATATTAATGATCATCAGAAAAAAACTATATAGAAAACAGTAAGAATATGCAAATTTGAATACTTGTTTGTAGTATAACTGAACTGATATTTAGAGAACACTCCACTCAAAAAGAGAACTTACCTTTTTTCAAACATAAATGGAATATTCATGAATATAAACAATGTGCTGGGTAAAAGGCAAATCTCAATAAATTTGGAAGAACTGAGATCACCCAGAGCATATTTCTCTGCTACCCAATGGCAGGACACTTCTTAGATCAATTTAATAAAGTATGCAACCATTAAGAGAAGTTTTAGATAATAATTACCCTGTTTGGTTTGGAGGGTTTAGGGGAAAAAAACCCTGAATATGAGTTCTTAAAATTAATGTTAATTAACAACCTCCAGTCATTTCATTAATAAATGTTTACAATATTGGTGAAAGTATCTAACCCATTTTTAAACTCCCAGAATTAGGTCATTTGTTTAAGTGTTCTTTTTATTTGATCAACTGGTATAGATATGTCCTTGGCAAACCCCTTCCTCATACAGCAAAAAAAGCACTCAGTCACCAGCCAGCAGCTTTCATTTTAGCCAGATGTGGTACAGCCACAGGTATTATTACAAAGGAAGACAGAACAAGAGCCACTAACTGCAGTTCAATTATTTTACAATGTAAAGATATCATTGCAAATGCAGTTGGATCTTGAGAAACATACTATTCTGTCAGGAACTATGCAATAACAGAGAAAAGGAGCCCCTCAAAAAATTATTCACATGTCCTCTCCCCATCTCTCTCTGTCTCTCTATATAGTAATATAATACATTTATATGTACACAGTGTATATAATACATATGTGTGCATACAGATATAATCATTTATATGTAATTTCAGGAGAATGGAGATATTTAGGGGAAATAGAAAAAAAATTAGCTCAAAGAAGAGAGTCTTAGGGTGTCCAAGGGAGTTTAGTTCAGGGAATGCAAAGTTTAGAAAAAGAAAATAAAACCAAGTGCAGGTCTATTAAAAAGAAAAATACATACATTTTTATAAATATAAAATATCTGATATATATGTGTATATATACATATATCAGAAAAAAAACAATTTTGTGAAATATTTAGAGTAATATTTCTGTTCCAACAGTCTAAGCAGATGCAAGTATCAGGGGAAAACAAGGAGGATTCAGGCTGAAACCTGAACACAACAAAACATACAGACTAAAAAAAGCCAAAGATCAGAATTAAATATTTATCCACTTCCTGCCTCCGGGAGCTGTCACATCCAAACATCCAATAGAGAGAAGCTGTATTAGACCTAATAATGATCCTCATTCCTAGGAAATGCTGACTTAGACTCAAGCAAAATCATTCTTGAGAAAATTTAAACATCGCTATTTCTTCATTTTCTTGTTTACAGGAGTTACATGTGAGAAGCCCAACTTCTTCTTCAAATCCAGTACAATTTTGCCAAGGTGACTTCTGGGGTGCCCAACTTATGTGTGCATTATGATCCCCACATCTGTTTTAGGTATGTTATTAACCATCAGAGTCTAGGGATGAAGAATGTGGGTTGTGTGGTTTCATATCTCAGCCCTGCCACTTCCTAGCTATGTGATCCTGAGCAAGTTAGTTTCTATCTCTGTGCCTCAGTTTGCTTATGGTTGAAATAAGGATGCCACAGAGAAAGTATAGGGATTAAATGACACTGTATTTGTAAAGTGCTCAAAATCGTGCCTGCCAAGTATTAAGTACTACATGATGCTTAAAAAATAAAGAGTTAAAAATTAAAAGAGAAAAACGTATTCAGGTAGGTTTATTATTTTAAAAATTTACAGAATAATCATTTCTGTCCTCTTTTCTCCCTTGGAAAAAAAATCTACACCAAGATGAGCCTTAAAGCAAGAAAACATTAAGAAATGATGATAATGGAGGCTTATTTTTACAAAGATCATGGCAAAATAATTTCTGAAGACTGTTGAGGAAAAGAAAGCATGATTTTTTTTTCCATCAAAGAAAAACGTGAAGGGTTTTTTTCTGCCACACCAACTACATAGCAATTTTAACCAAAAGACTCAGGTGGTGTGGTCTTTAAGATTCTGTACACTATCAATTTACAGCATTTTCTGTCCTTATTTACAGACATAAATAAAAGTCATCTACCCATGCACTTAAAATATCCCAGTACATATTTTAAAGTGAGAATTTTCTATCTTCCTGTGTAATTGTTATGTCACTTTTTACACTTTATTAAAATGATATAATCAGGCAATAGATGTTTTCAGTTTTATTAGGTAATAAACTTGCAATAAAATGATGTAGAGTCAAATGTTCAAGGCAAGTTAAAGAAAAAGGATAGGAGAAAAGAAAATTTAAAGCCAGATGTCCCATAGAAATAACCCATTCGGTGGTCATTTCAAGATATGTCAGTGATGGTCACAAAGAAATGAGTGTTTTATAAATGTCATTTTAGGAATATCCACACTTAGAGGAAATTTTGGGAGCACTTTCTCCCATGTTTTTATTGAAACACTAACCTTTTAAAGTAGAAATGTTAGGAAAACATATACTGTTGAGGTTAGATACATTGAGTTGATGTGAAATAATTAAAATGCTTATATGAGAACATCCTTTACCACCATTTGTCACCCACAGACACAACATTTCAGATGCAGAAGCACACTGTGGAAATGTCTTTTTTCCTTTGAATGCTTTTGTCTTTCTGTCCTCGTCCCAGTTGGCTCACTCAGAGACATCATTTTCCTTTGTGTATTTCACTGTGTTTTTGTGTCTAAAAGAGGTGAGAACACATATGTGCAATCTAAAACAGCTGAACTCAAAAAACAGAGAGTAGATTGGTGGGTATCAGGGGCTAGAGGTAGGGGAAATGGGGAGATGGTCGGCAAAGGGTACAAACTTCCAGTTATGAGATGAATAAGTTCCAGGGATGTAATGTACAGCATGGTGACTGCAGTTAATACTGTTATATACTTGAAAGTTGCTAAGAGAGCAGATCTAAAATGTTCTCATCACACACAAAACAGGTCAGTATGTGAGGTGACAAACGTGTTCACTAACCTTATTGTAGTAATCACTTCATATTACTTAAGTATATCAAATCAATACATTATACACCTTAAATTTATACAGAGTTATGGGTTAACTATATCTCAATCCAGCTGGAAGGACATAAAATAAAAGAGCTAAGATACTTTTCAGTGTAACTTATAAGGAAGAAAAGTACATTTCACACAATTTCAAAAGTAATAAAAACATGTTAATATCAGACATGTTTTACTTTTAGGACAGTACAGGGTTTCATTGTGCCATTCTATGGAGCAGTGAACAATTAAAAGCAAATGTCCATCAGGTGAGTAATGAATAAAGATATTGTGCTAATATATAATACAGTATTATACAACACTGAATATATGTACTTACATATACATCAATTTGAAGAGATCTCAAAACACTGAAGAATGTAGTTGCAAAATGATACATACAGTATCATATCATGCATGTAAAATAAAAAATGAAAACACCATATTTTATTTATAAATAAATTATTGATCTATCTATAAAAAATATAAAAGCATGGACTGGAAAGACTCACACCAAATCCATTGTAGTGGTTGCCTCTAAGAAAGGGACAGAGGAGAGAAAAGCAGAAAATTCAGCTTCAATACCCTAATCTTTTTTTTATAAAATATAAACAGGACTAAGTATTAACATTTGTTAATCCTGGGCATGTATATTTGATTCTTTCTTTGCTATGGTTTTCTTTATTTTCTAAACTTTTAGAATTAAACACAAAGTAATCATCCATTTAATCAAGTGTTTTCAGCTTTATTGAGGAATAATAGACAAATAAAAATTGTATGTAATTAAAGTGTCTAACGTGATGTTTTAATACACACACACATTGTGAAATAATCACCACAATCAAGCTAATTAACATGTCCATCTCCTCACATGGTTATCTTTTGTTTTTTTTTGGTTTTTTTTTACTGCATAAACATAAGTACCCAGACTTTTCACTGGTTAGAGGCAACTTTGATTTGAAGAGCACATATCTGGTCCACTCACAAGCCATAAGTCATGGGAGCCACAGCTCACATCTGTCAGAGAAGATGTGGTCATTCCTTCTGTTATTTCACCCCAAACCACTGAACACCAGAGTAAGGGTTTGTGAATTGGCCACTGCATTCGTGAAAGCTTTGCCATAAATAATTTTCTTACTGCCAAAACTGTGCAACACCACTTTCTGCTTTCAATAAGAATAATATTTATGCACATTATTGACGGTAGGCTTGAAGTAATACCAGTCTTTATCCTTCACTGATGAAAATACTTTATCTCATATTTGGGTATGTCCTTGTTATCACCCCACCTAACTTGAACTCAGGCAGATCTAGTATTTAGCCTCCATTCACAACTGATGCTGCAGCCTAGGATCCATTGATCACAGAGAGTCACGTGACCACGAGACAACGGAGTGGGAAGAACCCACCACCCAACAAGGTGGGAGGTAAGGAAGAATTGTGAACAAATACTATGATGACCACACCATTATCCATTATCCTGGGATGCACCTGTGTCCCAGAAGTGTGAGGTACAGATGTAGGAGAAATTTCACGATGCAATCTCATTTTCTACTTCATAAAATAGATAATCACACCACTCAATTTCCTCATCTGGTTGAAAATTGCGGTTCAAAGAGGTTCAGTAACTTTTTCAGGGTACTGCAGCTAGCAAATGGCAAATGGGATCTGAACACAAGTCAGCCATCATTAAAAAATTATGACCAGTTATTGATATATAGTAAGATTTTAAGCTCTTAGCTACAAAATGTAGCATTTCAACATGATCTTTTGCTACACTATCTATTAATCTGTGTACCCAGGAGGGTTACTAGAAGCTATTTCCAGATATGGAGGCTTGTTTTATAGTCTTTCAAAGCTTTGCCTCAGAGCTCTAAATTCAGCTGGGACTGAGGCTCTTCTCCTAGATGTGTTTACCACCAAGAGATAATTAGCAAGATTAGAAAATGTCTTTTGATGGAAATCTTTAGTTAGATCATATGGATAGCTTCTGCCAGTGTTAGCTGGCCAGTGTTAAAGTATTTCAAGTAGCAGAGGAGGAAAGGGTTACATATAATCTACACAAATAATAGCTCAAGAGAAATGTGCTTAGGTACTAAAAACAAAGACGAAAACATTAGTGTGACATGTCACTGCTCTTATATGATTCCTTTGGTATAGACCATCATGAAGGAGTATCTAAAACAATTCTCATTTAAGAAAAAAAAAATCAAGGGAATAAGAATTCTTTTAGATTAAAAAAAATCAGTTTTCAAAGATGCCAATATGTTTCTCTTCTGGGAATTTCAAGTTCATGTGTAATCATGTACCTGGCCCTCTTGTTGAAAAAAAAATTAATGATGGTTTATTCAAATAAATTAAAAACAAAATTAAAAAATAGAGTTTCCAAAATTATACTTCCAAAATAAATTCCAACCAACATTTTAGTTATCACACTCAATTGCCCTCTCTTCCCCACTATATAACTAATTTTAAAAGAGAATATTCCTTACTGTATGTTTTAACCCAGAGAAAATATGTAACAAAGAACTTTTAATATTCTGGAATAGAATCAGAGGAAGAAAGAAAATCAGACAAAGCAGAAGTCTGAGAAGGAGCATGAAATCAGGAATTTAGGGAGAATGACTCAAAATATTCAAACTGGAGCGATTTGACAGGTGAGTCCTACCCTTTCATTTTGTACATACTTAAATGTCTTCCATGAGCTGATATTGTGCTAGATGCATGATATATCTTTCCTTATACAATGTTTAACAAAAATTGTAGAATGAAGAACAAAATCATGGTCAATGAGTTTAAATAACTTATCCCCCAGTTGGGAAGAGAAATTAGGGCTTAAATTAATTTAGTTTAACTCCCAAGCTGGGACTTCTTATTCAATGAAGATACATCTGCAAACCTAAAATAGTGCCCAAACCATCATTTATGTCTCTGAAATCTGAAATCTGGAAATTATTACTATAGAACACTCATTATCAGAATTAATTAATAACAAGCTGACAAACTCACCAGTATTAACTTCAAATGCTCTACAAAACCCAAGGCCTTATAGGCCACTGTGAAGACTGTACAAAGAAAGGCAGGCAGATTGCCAAAGACCATTTGATTTTTTTTTCATAGGCAGCCTGGTGGTCAGTGGAAGGAATTAGTCTTGACTTTCTAGTCTTAGGAATCAGAGGGAGAAATCAATTCATCTCATACAGTAAGCTACACAAATAAGCAGATCTTATAACTCTAATTCATACTGCCTTTTACCTAGCTTCTCAAACTGTCAGTGAATTTCGATGGAAAAGTTCTTAAGGACATCAAGTTCTTTAACATCAGTGTTGTACGTGTCAGTCCATGAGAAGGACAGGCTGTGGTCTATACCTTAAATGGGGCTCCAGTCTAAACTTGAATTGAGACAGATAGAGATGCGTTCCCTCCTGTGGCTGCTCCACTCCATCATTCATTGGAACATCAAGGTTAGGTGCAAATGATGGCAAGATGCAGTTATTATAAAGCTGCATGGAATTCAGTATCCTATATCATCAGCTCCCAGATCATCTACAATAGGGAACAATGATCTCATGATGGCTTAAAAAAAGAAATCAGACAAAGCAGAAGCCTGGGAAGGAGCATGAAATCAGGAATTAAAGGAGAATGACTCAAAGTATTCAAACTGGAGTGATTTGATGGGTGAGCCCTACCCTTTCATTTTGTACATAGAGATTCCATGGACCAGAAGGATTAAGTGATCCAGGCATGATGATACAACAGCTCTTATAGAGCCATGGCTATATCCCACTACAGCAAAGTCAACAACACAGGATGAAAAAGAGGACATTTACTGTTGACTCTGGGCTGTTAGAGAAGGTCATTCAAGCTACCTTTATACATTTGCTAATATGCTAAAGTTAAAAGGAACACAACTTCACAGGATGTCATATTTGTCTTAAGTCAACTTTCTATGATACAGATATAACTATAGTTAATATGGATAAACTTTCTTTTTATAAGGTCTAGGCTTTCTTTTTTAATGTAAAGAAACTATGAAACAAATGACTTCTACACTCAATCAGAGAAGTTATGGACCTTCTGCTTTGCATTAGCTTCCAATACATTTTCCAATTTCTTGCCCTCAAAAAAATCAAAGGTTAAGGAGGAAATATCCGTTAGAGAACAGTGGCTCAGATAACCTTCTTCCAAATGAAAAAGAACGCATTAAAACATCTGGCAGTCTGCTCCTATTTTGCACAAGGGAACTGACCAATTACATTGGGAGCTCCTGTAAAATCACACTCAAGTACAAGGTCTAACTAACACTGTGAGATGGTAGACTTTGGGGAAGTATTACAAAGGGTCAACCAGCTGCTACAAAGGAATCTTCAATCGTATCTCATCAAGCAAGATGACTTTTCTGCAGACTGGCATGAATGTAATGAGTCAACTAATATCTATTGCATATTTCCTGTATTCAGCTGAGCATATTAATAAATATGAATTACAGCCTGTATCAACCAGGTCCAGTGAAGAAAACTTTGAATTTTAATTTTGGAAACTAGTTTAAAGGAAGAGCTGAAAGGCAAATCAGAGGACAGTAGGACAACTCAGAGATTAACAATGGCAGAAAGCCACTACCACCACTAGGATCAGAGGGCCAAAGGGAGGAGGCTGCTTCCATAGACCAGGAGCTGGCACCTCCAGGTACTTCCTAAGACCCTTTCCAGGGCTGCATGGCAGGAGCTGGGACCATAAAAGAGACACTGTCACACAAGGCACTGCCTGATGCACAGACATAGGGACAGAGAAAAATACCCTGGTTGGTCCTCTACTCTTGCCCTCCAATCTGTCACTCATGCTTAGTATTGGCTGAAACTACCTTCAAGCCTACAAGAAACATATCTTGTAAGAGTTCTTCTTTTGCATTCTTTATTTATTGCTGTGTAACAAATTACACAAGTAGGTAGTACTGGAAAATCACAACCACTGTGTTATTCTCACAGACAGGTGAGTCAGCTATAGCTGGCTTCTGCTCTGTAATGTATGGAGCCTCTCAGCTAGGATGGCTCTAAAGGCTGGGTTAGATGTTACTCATATCCCTGAATGCCCTGGGTCAGCTGAAGAACAAACCTGGCCCAGACTGTAAAGGGGAGTACCTACATGCAGCTTCTGCAGCTCTGTGGTTCCAGAGCAGTCAAACTTCTTACAGGGCATCTCAGGGATCCAAGAGTGAATGTGACCAACAAACAAGGCTTCCAGAACCACCACTGGAAGTGAGTTGTGGCTTTTCAGCCCTGCGTTTCTGGTAGTACAATGTCACTTCTGCTGTGCTCCATAGACGGAAGCAGTCACACGCCACCTGGATTCACTGGAAGGGGACATGGAGCCCACCTCTGAATAAGAAGCATACAAAAGAACGCATAATCTAACTGCGCTGATGGACAGTGACTGTAATGGGGTATGTGGTGGGGACTTGATAATGGGGGGAACCTAGCAACCACAATGTTGCTTATGTGATTGTATATTAATGATACCAAAATAAAAAAATAAGTTAAAATAAATAGTCCTCGATGGGAAGATGGCGGCATGAGTAGTTCAGAGGAAATCTCCTCCCCAAAACATATATGTTTATGAAAATACAATAAATACAACTATTCCTAAAAGAGACACCACTGGATGCAGTAAAACAGCCAGGATACATCTACATCTGTGAGAACTCAACATCACAAGAAGGGGGTAACTTAGAAGCCATGGCCAGGTGGGACCCAAAGGCTCCCCCACCCCAGGACCTGGCGGGAAGAAAGGAGTCAGAACTGGGAGGGAGTGAAAGCCCAGGAGTGCTAAACAATCAGCTCTAGAAATCCATACCTGGAGCACAGACACAAGGTGCACGGGGTGCTGGATATTAGAGAAACGGAAAAGCAAAATCTGTGGGCAGGACCCTGCAACCGGCGCCCCTGAGACAAAAGAAAAGCGAGTGCTTTCTGCAAGTCTTAAAGAGACAGGGACCCCATAGCTGGATGAAGTCATCCCAGCACACTTAGCCAGCAGCTGGGAATCCCAGGGAACCTTAGGTGCGCTAAACCCCGGGGAGGCAGCACAGCTCTGAAGCCCCTCACGGCACTAAGCAGCCTGCCAGTCATTCGTCCAACTGGCATGGACACTGACACACCGGCCCAGTAGTGGGAGAGTGGCAGCGCGGGCCGGGAGCAGCGGTGCCAGGAGGGACTGGTAACAGATCGTGTGTGCCAACGGTGCCAGAGGGGACCAGGACAGGCTTGTGTGAGCCCACAGTGACAGCAACCGAGCAGCCCAGGTGCAGCTCGCGCGCACTGGGGGCAGTGGAGCCCAAGGAGTCCGGTAGAGGCCCATGTGGAAGAGTCCAGTGCAGTGGAGCCAGAGGGAGCAGGCATGCTCCCAGCAGCCGATCAGAATCCCAGCCCAATGCACAGCCACCCAGGCCAGACCCAAAGGCAGCTACTGGCACACAACTGCCCGGCAGGGGCACCGCTATCACGGAGGAGTGCACCTGGCAGGACTGCCACTCCCCACAGGGCTCTGCGCTGCTCTGACGTAGACCCCACCCACAGCAGCTTAGGGGACTAACCCGGTGGCTGCTCCAGGAGTGCGGGTAACTGACACAGGCAGTGGAGAAGGGCAAGGCATCCAGCAAGCAGGAAAGGACTTTCTTCTCCCAGCTGACACACCCGCAACCTGCCTACAGCCACCAATATCACCATGAAAAGGCAAAAAAACTTAGTCCAGTCCAAGATAGTTCAGACAACACCTGAGAGAGGATATGCAGAGACAGACCTAACCAGTCTCCCTGAAAAAGAATTCAAAATAAAAATCATAAACATGCTGACAGAGCTGCAGAGAAATATGCAAGAGCTAAGGGATGAAGTCCGGAGGGAGATTACAGACGTCCGGAGGGAAACTACAGAAGTGAAACAAACTCTGGAAGGATTTATAAGCAGAATCAATAAGATGAAAGAGGCCATTGATGGAATAGAAACCAGAGAACAGGAACACATAGAAGCTGATGCAGAGAGAGATAAAAGGATCTCCAGGAATGAAAAAAAATTAAGAGAACTGTGTGACCAATCCAAAAGGAACAATATCTGCATTATAGGGGTACCAGAAGAAGAAGAAGAGAGAAAAAGGGATAGAAAGTGTCTTTGAAGAAATAATTGTTGAGAACTTCCCCAAACTGGGGGAGGAAATAGTTGATCAGACTACGGAGGCACACAGAACTCCCAAGAGACGGGACCCAAAGAGGACAACACCAAGACATATAATAATTAAAATGGCAAAGATCAAGGACAGGGACAGAGTATTAAAGGCAGCCAGAGAGAGTAAAAAGGTCACCTACAAAGGAAAACCAATCAGGCTATCATCAGACTTCTCAACAGAAACCTTACAGGCCAGAAGAGAATGGCATGATATATTTAATGCAATGAAACAGAGGGCCTTGAACCAAGGATACTGTATCCAGCACAATTATCATTTAAATATGAAGGAGGGATTAAACAATTGGCAGACAGGAAAAGTTGAGGGAATTTGCCTCCCACAAACCACCTCTACACGGTATCTTAGAGGGACTGCTCTAGATGGGAGCACTCCTAAAAAGAGCACAGAACAAAACACCCAACATATGAAGAATGGAGGAGGAGGAATAAGAAGGGAGAGAAATAATCATCAGACTGTGTTTATAATAGCTCAATAAACAAGTTAAGTTAGACAGTAAGGTAGTAAACAAGCTAACCTTGAACCTTTGGTAACCATGAATCTAAAGCCTGCAATGGCAATAAGTACATATCTTTCAATAATTACCCTAAATGTAAATGGACTGAATGCACCAATCAAAAGACACAGAGTAATAGAGTGGATAAAAAAAAATGTGTACAAGAGACTCACCTCAAACCCAAAGACATGCACAGATTAAAAGTCAAGGGATGCAAAAAGATATTTCATGCAAACAACAGAGATAAAAAAGCAGATGTTGCCATACTAGTATCAGACAAAATAGACTTCAAAATAAAGAAAGTAACAAGAGATAAAAAAGGACATTACATAATGAAAAAGGGCTCAGTCCAACGATATAACCATTATAAACATATATGTATGCAATACAGGAGCACCAATATATGTGAAACAAATACTAACAGAATTAAAGGAGGAAATAGAATGCAATGCATTCATTATGGGAGACTTTAACACACCACTCACTCCAAAGGACAGATCCACCAGACAGAAAATAAGTAAGGACACAGAGGCACTGAACAACACACTAGAACAGATGGACCTAATAGACATCTATAGAACTCTACATCCAGAAGCAACAGGATTCACATTCTTCTCAAGTGCACATGGTACATTCCCCAGAATAGACCACATACTAGGCCACAAAAAGAGTGTCAGTAAATTCCAAAAGATTGAAATACTACCAACCAACTTTTCAGACCACAAAGGTATAAAACTAGAAATAAACTGTACAAAGAAAGCAAAGAGGCTCACAAGCACATGGAGGCTTAACAACACGCTCCTAAATAATCAATGGATCAATGACCAAATCAAAATGGAGATCCAGCAATATATGGAAACAAATGACAACAACAACACAAAGCCCCAACTTCTGTGGGATGCAGGAAATGCAGTCTTAAGAGGAAAGTATATAGCAATCCAGGCATAATTAAAGAAGGAAGAACAATCCCAAATGAATAGTCTAATGTCACAATTATCGAAATTGGAAAAAGAAGAACAAATGAGGCCTAAGGTCAGCAGATGGAGGGACATAATAAAGATCAGAGAAGAAATAAATAAAATTGAGAAGAATAAAACAATAGAAAAAATCAATGAAACCAATAGCTGGTTCTTCGAGAAAATAAACAAAATAGATAAGACTCTAGCCATACTTATTAAGAGAAAAAGAGAGTCAACAGACATCAGCAGAATCAGAAACTAGAAAGGAAAAATCACGATAGACCCCACAGAAATACAAAGAATTATTAGAGAATACTATGAAAACCTATATGCTAACAAGCTGGGAAACCTAGGAGAAATGGACCACTTCCTAGAAAAATACAACCTTCTAAGACTGACCCAGAAAGAAACAGAAAATCTAAATAGACCAATTACCAGCAACGAAATTGAAGCGGTAATCAAAAAACTACCCAATAACAAAACCCCTGGGCCAGATGGATTTACCTCAGAATTTTATCAGACATACAGAGAAGACATAATACCCATTCTCCTTAAAGTTTTCCAAAAAATAGAGGAGGAGGGGATACTCCCAAACTCATTTTATGAAGCCAACATCACCCTAATACCAAAACCATGCAAAGACCCCACCAAAAAAGAAAACTACAGACCAATATCCCTGATGAGCATAGATGCAAAAATACTCAACAAAATATTAGCAAACCGAATTCAAAAATACATCAAGAGGATCATACACCATGACCAAGTGGGATTCATCCCAGGGATGCAAGGATGGTACAGCATTTGAAAATCCATCAACATCATCCACCACATCAACAAAAAGAAAGACAAAAACCACATGATCATCTCCATAGATGCTGAAAAAGCATTCAACAAAATTCAACATCCATTCTAATAAAAACTCTCAACAGAATGGGCATAGAGGGCAAGTACCTCAATATAATAAAGGCCATATATGATAAACCCACAGCTAACATCATACTGAACAGCGAGAGGCTGAAACCGTTTCCTCTGAGATCGGGAACAAGACAGGGATGCCCACTCTCCCCACTGTTATACAACATAGTACTGGATGTCCTAGCCACGGCAATCAGACAAAATAAAGAAATACAAGGAATCCAGATTGGTAAAGAAGAAGTCAAACTGTCACTATTTGCAGATGACATGATATTGTACATAAAAAACCCTAAAGACTCCACTGCAAAACTACTAGAACTAATATTGGAATTCAGCAAAGTTGCAGGATACAAAATTAACACACAGAAATCTGTAGCCTTCCTATACACTTAAAATGAACTAATAGAAAGAGAAATCAGGAAAACAATTCCATTTACAATAGCATCAAAAAGAATAAAATACCTAGGAATAAACCTAACCAAGGAAGTGAAAGACCTATACCCTGAAAACTACAAGTCACTCTTAAGTGAAATTAAAGAGGTCACTATCAAATGGAAACTCATCCCATGCTCCTGGCTAGGAAGAATTAATATCGTCAAAATGGCCATCCTGCCCAAAGCAATATACAGATTCGATGCAATCCCTATCAAATTACCAACAGCATTCTTCAATTAACTGGAACAAATAGTTCAAAAATTTGTATGGAACCGCCAAGGACCCCGAATAGCCAAAGCAATCCTGAGAAGGAAGAATAAAGTCAGGAGAATCTTGCTCCCCAACTTCGAGCTCTACTACAAAACCACAGTAATCAAGACAATTTTGTACTGGCACAAGAACAGAGCCACAGACCAGTGGAACAGATTAGAGACTCCAGACATTAACCCAAACATATATGGCCAATTAATATTTGATAAAGGAGCCATGGACATACAATGGCGAAATGACAGTCTCTTCAACAGATGGTGCTGGCAAAACTGGACAGCTACATGTAAGAGAATGAAACTGGATCACTGTCTAACCCCATACACAAAAGTAAATTCAAAATGGATCAAAGACCTGAATGTAAGTCATGAAACCATAAAACTCTTAGAAAAAACATAGGCAAAAATCTCATGGACATAAACATGAGTGACTTCTTCATAAACATATCTCCCCAGGCAAGGGAAACAAAGGCAAAAATGAACAAGTGGGACTATATCAAGCTAAAAAGATTCTGTACAGCAAAGGACACCATCAATAGAACAAAGGTATCCTACAGCATGGGGAATATATTCATAAATGACAGATCTGATAAAGGATTGACATCCAAAATATATAAAGAGCCCACACACCTCAACAAACAAAAAGCAAATAATCCAATTAAAAAATGGTCAGAGGAACTGAATAGGCAGTTTTCTAAAGAAGAAATCCAGATGGCCAACAGGCACATGAAAAGATGCTCCACATCGCTAATCATCAGAGAAATGCAAATTAAAATCACAATGAGATACCACCTCACACCAGTAAGGATCACCGTCATTGAAAAGACAAACAACAACAAATGTTGGGGAGGTGGTGGAGAAAGGGGAACCCTCCTACACTGCTGGTGGGAATTTAAATTAGTTCAACCATTGTGGAAAGCAGTATGGAGGTTCCTCAGAATGCTCAAAATAGAAATACCACTTGACCCAGGAATTCCACTTCTAGGAATTTACCCTAAGAATGCAGCCCTCCAGTTTGAAAAAGACAGATGCACCCCTATGTTTATCGCTGCACTATTTACAATAGCCAAGAAATGGAAGCAACCTAAGTGTCTATCAGTAGATGAATGGATAAAGAAGATGTGGTACATATACACAATGGAATAGTACTCAGCCATAAGAAAAAAACAGATCCCACCATTCACAACAACATGGATGGAGCTAGAGGGTATTATGCTCAGTGAAATAAGCCAGGCGGAGAAAGACAAGTACCAAATTATTTCACTCATATGTGGAGCATAATAACAAAGGAAACCTGAAGGAACAAAACAGCAGCAGAATCACAGAACCCAAGAATGGACTAACAGTTACCAAAGGGAAAGGGACTGGGGAGGATGGGTGGAAGGGAGGGGAAAAAGAAAGAGGGAATTACGATTAGCATGTATAGCGCGTTGGGGTACATGGGGAGGGCTGTGTAACACAGAGAAGACAAGTAGTGATTTTACAGCATCTTACTACGCAGATGGACAGTGACTGTGAAGGAGTATGTGGGGGGGACTTGGTGAAGGGGGGAGCCTAGTAAACATAATGTTCTTCATGTAATTGTAGATTAATGATACCAAAATAAAAAAAATTTTAAAAATTTTTTAAAAGAATAAAATAAATAACAGAATGCATAGTCAATATTTAAAACCAACTCTCTGAGGCTGAGAGAAAACCAAAATAATTAAAGTAGAACAAAATTTAAGTAAAAATGCAAAGCCTGGGAACAATACCAGAAAACAGCACAAATGATGCCCATCACCATGTAGGTTGAATTACTGCCAAATGAGAAGCACAAACGATAGATATTTCACAAGGTCTAGGTGGATAAATCATTGAGGAGATGTAAGCATGGCATCCAGAAACATTTTCCAGTTTTCCAGCCAAGTAAGAGAACTATAGGGGAACGCTTTAATACCCCCACACTTTAAAGGAACATGTCATATATAAGTTAGGTACAAACCTAAGTGACTTCTGAACACTTGGAGGCCAGTCTCTCTGTTTACCTAAAGTACATGAAATTTTATCTTCAGGAGCAGCAATGTGCACTGATAGCCTGCCTTCCACCCTTAACATGGCACCATCTCCTCCTTCTCTGGGTGTGCAGGAGAGGAACACAGGGTCCTCTGTTATTCTAACATAAAGCTTTCTTGCTTTCTCTTGGCTCATCCTCTGCATTCTTGGTATTGGTTCCTTCTTATTCTTCTCTCCTCTCTTTCCTTCTCTCCTTCAATCAACTCATGCCCTGCCTTGGAGACCTTTCAGTTTTTGGCTTACTTTGTGATCCTAGCCTCAAATTCCAGTGGAACCTCTCAGCCTAAAGCAGCTATTCCATTTTTTGTAGGATGTGGCGAGTGCAGCCATCTTCAGTTACCGCTTGCAGACCTCCAGCCCTCCCTGTGGCAAGGGGAACAAGAGCCCGGCCATCCTCTGCCTGGGGGCAGATGACTAAAGCATAGCGCATGACCCAAATTAGCAAAGGACGGGTAGGGACACATGGAAAGAATTTCCTGCAAACAAATAAAAGTTTTTTTGGACTTTTCTTTTATGATTCAACCCTTCTGTTGTTCAACTAAAAAAGTCAGAGTCACGGAAAAGGGAGAAATGGCTGGTGCATGGGTAACAAAGACTGAAAAATGAAATTGATCACCTTTGTGTGAGGGAGATATAAAAATAATGCATATTCAAGAAGCATTCACATAGGTTTATCATGTAACTATATACAGTTAAGCCATCCCTGTGATCTCTGTTCCATTTGGGTTTCTATTTTGGTTAGCACAGAAGCACTCATGACCACAAGCCTTTTATTTTATGTGCAAACAGAAGGCTCTGGTGAGTATCCATTTGTCCTCTGTTTAACAACCACACAGAAATGCAGCAATAAGCTTTGCTAGGAAGCAGCCTTCTGCTCAGTTATATACTAAGGAAAAACTTTCAGATTCTAAAGCCTGCTACTGACCTCCACAGTGAATTAGGAGAAGGAGAAGGCTCCCATCAAGAGATTCTTAGAGATTTAGTAATATTTGACAGGTCTCAATTGTCAGGAAAAACTGTAAACTAAATTGTTGAGAAAATAAATGATTTCCAAACCAATCATGTGTTTTTAAAGAAACTGGGAAAAATTCAGTCTATATTCAGCTCTTTAGAAACACACTCTCTCCACACAGTATAAAATGACATTCCTAAGTGTAAATGCTAATCCTTTACAACTGAAGTTTCTGCTTCTGATCCCAAAGTATTCCAACTCACATCCTAAGCCTGAAGCCCCAGTGTCTGGTGTCAGGGGTGGTAGCTCCCCGTGACCCTCCATTTCATGAGGCCAAGTGAAATAAAAGGGAAACACGACCACTGTCTTCAACCCCACAGATGTCTTTGAATATACTCTTTCTGCTTCTTCATTTTTTCATTTCTACCTTAATTTCTTTTTACAGTGATACCCACACTTATTTAAATGTTCATCCCTTTTGAACAAGAGTGTCCGTGACTAACAGCCATATGTTTCGTGTAACTTGAGGACATGTAAGGTTTGTGCCTCCCCTTCATCTCTAGGTAGGAGCCTAGAAAGCCCAGGTGTTGCACTTCGGCACAGATCATCAGTTCCTCTGTGGAGTGGTGAGTAAGGACCACAAACATAGCTGAAGGAATCGTGTGTAACACCTCCCCATGACACTGAGCAACAGAGAAGAGATACAGCCAGACTCTAACAGACAACCATAAATGTCATGAGGAAAATTATCTCCAGAGGGTTTTCATAATACATAAATTCAGGCGAGCTTATTACAGCTGAAGACGTTTACTGTGTCTGACATGACTGCGCTGGTCCCTACGGACAAATTAGACTCATAAATTCCGAGTGTCCTGAAAGCACACAGTGCTCGCCTGTCACACGTACACATGATTTTTCTCTCGGTTTTTCGAGGCAGACTGCGGTTTGTAGACTAGCAGCATCAGCATTGCCCAGCTGGAAACACTGCACCCCGGGCTTAATTAGTTCTTCAGCAAGGTTTCCAGAGGATGCTGTGATCGGTGTGTACATTAGCGTTCAAGAAGCTCTTGTCCAAGAGATTCCTTCCAAATCTGCTGCCTGGATGGGAAGTGTAAAAATCTCCCTTCACCTGCTGATTGGAGGAAGGGTCTGCTCGCCTTCAACCGGGAACAGATAGCATTACATAACCAAGGCCCCTATTAATAGTCACTTTGGAAATTCCCAGACTGGGAGTCAGATTAGTCCAGAAGCTGTGGATACCTGCAAATAGGAGGCCCAAACCACCTCAGACAGGTTCCATAAACACACTCTGTATCCGTTTCAAAAGGAAGCTAGCCATATCTTACTCCCCTCACCACAAGGGCGGGTCTAATGGGGCTTGTCAGAAGGCCAATGACTTAAAGAAAGAAAAGAGCCCAGATTGTCCCTGTCCTATCAGCTTCTCAATATTGAAAAAAAATAAAATTAAATGCAGTTGGAACTGGTCACATATG
Organism: Manis pentadactyla; assembly: GCF_030020395.1. Taxonomy (NCBI): domain Eukaryota; kingdom Metazoa; phylum Chordata; class Mammalia; order Pholidota; family Manidae; genus Manis; species Manis pentadactyla. The sequence goes on along the minus strand of NC_080023.1, from coordinate 144,060,703 downwards.
TGAGCAGTTCAGACAGATACAGCCTCCAGCACTAATGCTCATTCAAGATTGTCCTATGTGTTTTAATATTAGGCTTTCCAGATGGTTCCTTTGATGATACCACTGCATATGTTGAAAATCCTCTTAAAAATTACCAAAACATTTATGGAAAAAGTAAACAGAGCTGAAAATTACCCATGCTCACTCCCCTGTTACTTAGAGGAAGGTTTAGCAAACAAAACTTAAATGAAAAACAATGTGGAGCGAGAAAGAGAGAGAGGCAGGAAGAGAAAGAACATGAGCCAACACACCACGGACACCAGGGCGCATCCAGAGTGCACAGGCATTTGTTAGTAGGAGTTAGGAGATACAGGCGGGAAGAGACAGTTGATGGGAGGGAAGGTGTCCTTAAGGTGGCCAACAGACCTAGTTTGCCTGAGACTGTGTGAGGGGTTGGTAGGGACATGAGAGTTTTTGGATAAAATGAGAAATGTCTCCAGAGAAGAATCTGGATCTTCCCAATCCTAAGGCACAGGGAAGTGGCATTTTATGAACCTGAAGCCAGAGCTTAATAATCTTCAAATAATACATAGCATTTTCATTTTTTATTTTACATGCATGATGTGATACTATATTTTATCATTCTGCAACCATGTTCTTCAATGTTTTGAGATCTCTTGAAGATGTAAGTATATCATATATATGTAAGTACATACATATATTTCATTTGAGTGTTGCATAATACTGTATTATATATTAGCACAATATCTTTATTCATTACTCATCTGATGGATATTTGCTTTTAATTGTTCACTGCTCCATAGAATGTCACAATGAACACCCTGTACTGTCCTAAAAGTAAAACGTGATGTCTGATATTAACATGTTTTTATTACTTTTGAAATTGTGTGAAACGTTCTTTTCTTCCTTATAAGTTACACTGAAAAGTATCTTAGCTCTTTTATTTTATGTCCTTCAGGTGGATTGAGATATAGTTAACCTATAACACTGTATAAGTTTAAGGTGTATAATGTATTGATTTGATATACTTAAGTAATATTAAGTGATTACTACAATAAGGTTAGAGAACATGTCCATCACCTCACATAGTGACCTGTTTTGTGTGTGATGAGAACATTTTAGATCTGCTCTCTTAGCAACTTTCAAGTATATAACACAGTATTAACCGCAGTCACCATGCTGTACATTACATCCCTAGAACTTACTCATCTCATAACTGGAAGTTTGTACCCTTTGCCGACCATCTCCCCACTTGCCCTACCTCTAGTCCCTGATACCCACCAATCTACTCTCTATTTCTTGAGTTCAGCTGTTTTAGATTGCACATATGTGTTCTCACCTCTTTTAGACACAAAAACACAGTGAAATACACAAAGGAAAATGATGTCTCTGAGTGAGCCAACTGGGACGAGGACAGAAAGACAAAAGCATTCAAAGGAAAAAAGACATTTCCACAGTGTGCTTCTGCATCTGAAATGTTGTGTCTGTGGGTGACAAATGGTGGTAAAGGATGTTCTCATATAAGCATTTTAATTATTTCACATCAACTCAATGTATCTAACCTCAACAGTATATGTTTTCCTAACATTTCTACTTTAAAAGGTTAGTGTTTCAATAAAAACATGGGAGAAAATGCTCCCAAAATTTCCTCTAAGTGTGGATATTCCTAAAATGATATCTATAAAACACTCCTTTCTTTGTGACCATCACTGACATGTCTTGAAATGACCACCAAATGGCTTACTCCCATGAGGACATATGGCTTCAGTTTCAAAAGAAACCCTAGCTTCAGGTTCATAAAATATTGCTTCCTTGTGACTTAGGATTGGGAAGATCCAAATCCTCTTCTGGAGACATTTCTCATTTTATCCATGAAAGTTTACTGAAGTTTGTGTCATGTCCTGCGAAACCCCTCACACGGTCTCAGGCAAACTGAATCTGTTGGCCACCTTAAGGACACCTTCCCTCCTATTAACTGTCTATGCCCCCCTGTATCTCTAACTCCCACTAACAAATTTATACGTACTCTCGATTTGCCCTGATGTCCATATTGTGTTGGCTTGTGCTGTTTCTCTTTCTCCCTTTTTCTCCCTCTTTCTCACTCCATGTCTTTTTTCACTTAAGTTTTGTTTGCTAAATCTTTCTCTAAGTAACAGAGAGTGAGCAGAATAAAAAGAGAGAAAAGCATAAGAACATTTAAGGATTTTATGCAAACTATATTAATTAGCCAGTAATAAGGTAATACCTGGAGTATGATAAAAGTCTTAAGGGAAGACCAATGTGTTCTCTCTGATCACAGTGGTATATTTTGCACTGGGTGAGAGATATAGAATTTCTGTAGGGGAAGTGCTGAGGCCTTGGGGGAGAACCTGTATGATTTTTTTTATAAATACCTAACCTAGGAGATCATTATGCATGCTCTCATTTCATCTCCAGATAGGAGGAGTGAGGTAGGTGTTTGTAAAAAATGTAGAGACAAGGACTTTGAGCTGCAGGAAAAGTAAGTAATTTGCAAATTTTCTGATGGCCATTGAGCTAATGTGACAGAATTAGATCTCTTAAGGAATTACTAGTTTTATTTAGAAAATAGAAGACAGAAGACATGAACGGCTATGCATGTGGGAAGTATTTGGTAAAGTGTCAAATAGTTGAATCAATTCCTTCAGACTCAATGCTCCAGGAGAGATCAGTTTGCAGTCTACCAGGCTGAATGTTGTAAAAACCACATCTGCATGAGTAGGTAGGGCAGAGTGGCCTGGAAATGCCATGCTCAGAAGTGTAGTTACTTCCTGGATGGGGGGGGTCTAGTGAGGGGAGTGGCATCCTGGGTAATAAGCCTCTGGAACAGCCACTGATGTGAATTGACAGCATTTTTCCACATAGGTAGATGGGAGGAGTGCTGAACACATTTTTCAGTTTCTAGCTGTCTTGAGGAAGATATAAGGAAGGAGAGACCACTGATGTGAATCTGTTAGAGTTTAGCAAGTTAAACACCTATCTGGAGGAGTACTTGAACATTACATTCTGTATTTAATAAGAAAGATATTTGTCACTGTTACAAATTAGGCGTAGCTGTCTGAGCTAAAACCCAAATGAGATATACCAAAATGATAAGGCAGAATTTCTTATTGGCTTTGCTTCAAGGAATCTATTTGAAAAGGATTTATAACTATCTTAATAGATCTTCATTGAGCTTCTCTGCTCTCTGGTATAGGCTGAGGTATGCAGCCAGAGAGTAATAGGGCACATCAGAAGTATAAGATACAAATTTTACAATCTACTAAGAAATCAGAATATACATAGGAAACCAACAGAGAACAGATCAATATATATGGAACTTAAATATACTACTCTGGAAGTTGGTACCCAGAGATAGGAAAAGGAAGGTCAATATAGTCTAGTTGGTACTTGAAGAAAATCTTATTTTATTAAACATTGTAAGCAAGTCCTCAGTGATGTTGTATAAACTATCACAGAATTAATAATGATAATAAAATGTGAATTCTTACTATCTGACGAGAACTATGCCAACAGTGTTCAATGCATTGTTTCACTTACTCTTCCCAACAGTTACAGAAAAGAGACTCGTTTTCAAGGTGAGGAAATTTAGGAACAAATAACTAATAATCAAGAGAGAAGGGCTAACTTGTTCAAGACTGACTCCTGCAGCCTGGCCTCTCACAAAAGGAATTTGCCTTCTGCCACACTCTGTGGAAAACCTGCTACGGTCAGTGCTAAGCTAATCAATGCTGGGTAACAGAGAGGCTTGGACCCCAACTGCTCTTCCCCCAGTCCTTTGCCTTGCCACGGGAGAGGGTCCCTGCCGCCCCCACCAAGAACCCAGATATGGCTGACCATGCTGCTTATCCATAATTTCCAGCTGACATTATGGGTCTTGGAATCCAGCTTCCTGATTATGCCAGGGCAGAAGTTTGTACCTACCTGCACGCCCAGTCATAAGATCTAAACTGGCAGTAGGTTAGCACTAAGTTTCTGCCTTTAATTTAATTCCACCCTTGTATTCCAGTTCCTGATCGCATCAGTGCCTAATCATGTAGTTTCAAAGCTCCACAGCCTGAGGATCAGAATCTTTCTTGCATGAGAGGTCCAGCCAATCATAGGTGCCCCAGACTCAATGGGGGCAACAGGGAACATGTATATGCCTACAACCGATCCTGGGACAGTGAGTTTCCTCAATGAACGTGCTGCTCCCACAGATCTGCATTTGAGCACTGCTTGTCCCGGCCCTTGTTCACATTACAATCATTCACCCAAGGATCCACCTTTAGCAATTTCAGAGCCAAGAAATAAACATTTCAAAGTAATGCCACCAAATAAATTAGCAGATATAATCCAGATGGTTATCAATTATCAATGAGTTGGTTACAAATATATCAATAAATTGATATTATTTACACTATTTATATGAACGCCTAAGAGTAGCCTAAGATATTTCATTAGATTAAACAGAATCTGTGATTTAAATGACCAAAACCTGTAAAAAAATGCAAGACTGTGGAGTTGAGGGCTAAGATTATTTATACTTTTAAAAACACGATCTAACCCAAAAAATTCAATTTAATGCCAGTTACATATGGGAAAGTCTCTGTTGAGTATCAGCATTGCTAAGCATGGAGAAATGACAAGCAGATATGCCTCACTTCATAAAGCTTAAATCTAGTAACAAGCCCTAGATGACAAACAAAATGTTCCAATCCAAGGTGATATATATACTATAAAAGTGATGGTTCTGCATGCCATGAGGACAGAGGAAAAGCTTAGCACAGGATAGCCGGGTCAAAAAGACCAGGTAAAAATATTAAGGGGTCATCACTTAGAGTTATGAACTTGGATTGGGAAAAAACATTACATCTTTATTTTTAATAACTCTGCCTGAAAATTTAGCCTTTCCTTCAATGACAATTAAAGGCAACAGACCACAGAGGCATTAGCAGAATCTGTGATCACAGAATAGACATCAAAGATGTTTTCATGTCACATCAAAATTACTGAAGATATCTCAAAATGTCCTATATGCTTATCTACTTTAAAATGACAGTCACTACATCTTGTCATTGAAAACATTAATAAAGAAACATATGTATCAAAACTTATTTCCCCTAATATAAGATATATTTCAAAAGAACCAGTGTCCCTTGGTTATGTATTTTATTTTGTGCATTAAAGACACTATTCTGAGACGGGATCAATAGGCATGATGAGACACCAAATTGATCCGGGTGCCAAAGGAAAAAAACACTGACCCTGGTCTCTGGCAGAGGGTAGAAGTTTGTGGGGACAGGGGGGCTCAATGAGGGTTGCTGGTGAAGGTGGGGATGAGGGAGATTGACTTCTATCCAGAGAAAATGAATGGTGTTCCAGGTAGAGGGAACAGTACATGCAACATGGAAGCAACATGCATTGGGGAAGATGGACAAATGTGCTGAGCCTCGGAAGCTAGCGGGAGAGGAAGAGTGTGGATGGAAGTGATGCAGTTAAGAGAGACAAGCAGGGCACAGAGCCTGCAACAGCTGGAGGAGCATGCCCAAGAACCAGAATTTCATCCTAAGGGGACTGGGGGGTAAATAAGTTCTCATGGAAAGTTTTCAAAATTATTCATTCTGCAGTTTAAAAAACCCTACCCAAATAACTTTCCTTTCTTGATCTTACTTCTGTAATATTTGGAATGATCCTGTGTCATGGGGTCATTTTTTCTTTATTATAACATACAGATGGGCAAAGATAATGTAGTATTTTATATGACTTTTTCTTACATTGGTCTGATCTTTGTAGAATCTTATATACAGATGTCAACTTAAATATGACACAAAGGAACATCATATTCCCCTTTAACTTTACAGTGGCTCCTATCTACTCAGCCAGGCGTTCCCTCTCTTCCCCTTTCCTCCACACCTTAGGGCAGCTCTTATGTCCCATGGTGACATGAAGGAGGGGACTATGTGTATGATGTGGGGGAGAGGTCTTGTGATACTGTCTCAGAATCCATGGACCACTATTGGAAATGGGTCCTGTATCCAGCTTTCCACTGCTTGCCTGGCTGGCTTAGCACCGCTGTGATATTTACCGATCGTGACCCTATGGTTTTACTCTCTCTAGTCTTAGTCAGGGAATGATGTCCTCTCCTGTTGAGTCAGGTCCTTCTGGCCTCTTGTTGGCAATCCATGCCCACTCCCCGAAGTGCCTGGCATGACTCCTACCCAGTCATAGCCAGGCAGTCAACCCTGGGACCGTCAGCTCCAGAGGTCTGTGACCACTCCATGGTATCCCTTCTCACCAGCTGTCAGTAGCAACATCCACAGTGGAACAAGTGGGGAATTCCAGGTGCCCCATTTCATGCTTGTCTACACAGACACACACAGAGACCAATCAGGTCCCACTGCTGATGTAGCCATTATGCATCTGTCCATTGCTGGGATATCTTGAGAACTAACGTCTTCCCAAAATCCCAAACAGAAATGAAGAACTTCGCCTTCTTTCCTTCCCTTAACTGATCCAAGAAAACACACCCTGCAGGATTTGAGCCTGGAAGTTGACAGGTATTGCACATGGATCTGACCAGATGCCTCCCTGCTTATTGGTTCTCTTCCCCTGTCCACAATCTGCCCAGGCAGAAGGACCGAGATTTTTTTCCCACCCTTCCTGCTCTGGCTGGTACTTGCCTTCCATCGCTATCTGCAACACACAACCTCAAGGCTTAACCTACTTAGTGAAACAACCTCTGCCCTGAGTTGGCCAGACAGGAGTCTTGCACAGAACTACCCAGACATCCTGGAAATAGAATCATCAGAGGATGAAATCCATTATTTAATATTTTAAAAATAAAATCCCTAGATCAGCATTTTTTCAATTAAAACTACTTCTTTTAATGTGCTATTCAGAATGGTCTTCTATTGGACTCACCCCTCACCAGCAGAGCTGAAAGCCTCAAACTTTTGTGCCTCATCCTGGACAGGGATTTCCTCACAAGGCATGGGTTTGATGCTCTAATCTGAGAGCAGACAGAATTTAAGCAGGCAGGTGGATTTTTACACTTTAATAGTGTCCACTGCCACACCCACAGTCAACCTATTGGAGAGGCTCTTCCTGTCACCTCCTCTCTTTCTTTTTCCCTCTCTCTTTTCCTTTCCCATCTCTTCCCTTCCCTTCTCCCCCATTCAGCCCTCTAGCTGGCCTCCTGGTGCTTGACCACACAGAAAACTCAGTCTTAGAAAATGGTATTCAGGGAGCCTTCAACTACAATGCACTACACATGGGAATACAAAAAAAATTGTTAAAACAATTATGCTCTTTAAAATATGACTCCAATTCAATGCTTTGGTTTCCCGGCCTTTGTGCCTCAGGCTAACTATTCCTCAGATTCCTGCAAGGCCGGGGGCTTTCTCACCAATTATCTGAGCGGCCCAGAGAACAGCACTTACATCAAAGCCGGGCCTAATGACAAAGGACACCTGGCCACTGCAAACACAGGCATCTCTCAGCTCCTCGCTCCATTTGGCAAAAAGCTATTTCCATCTCAGTCACAACACAACAAAGGACTAATTGATGGGAGCATTTTTTTCCATCTTTCATAAAATAAATTGCACCAAGTCCACAAGCCCATGAGAGGAATTAATTAGGGAATAGGAAATCTCCAAAGCCATCCTTAAATTTAGACTGAACAAAGCCCAGGGAACAGATGGCTTTTCATCCAAATTCTTTAAAACCTTTAGCACTCTGCTAATTCCCCTATAGAAATGAAAATAAATAAATAAATCGCTAAATGAACTTGAGCAAACCATTTCACCAGGTGTTCAGATCCCCTAAGGTTCCTGTTGCTCTAGGAAAAGAAGAAAAGCAAAATCAACAGGTTCCTCTCTACTGATATTATTATAATTTCATTTGTACAACTGAGTCCTTCCCCAAGGGATCATTGCAAACCTCCTGAGCACTTCTGACTACCAAGCTGGGGGAAGGATTCCCTTAATTGATGCAGCTGATCAGAGACAACTGCTCAGAGCACAAGGATTATGTCCACACGGACAAAACCAAGTCGAGAAAGAGGTCATTGTTCAAGCAAAATAGAAAAATAGGAAACAATTTTGTTACTCTGTTTCAGATACCTGGAAATTTCTGGGGCAAGGGCTGGTGAAGGTGGAGTGTATTATCCTAACAGCTGAGTAGATTATTTTTCCCATGGAAATGTGACATGTGGAAATAGTGAGGGACAGGGCACTGTCTCTAGCTTGCATGGTTCACAAGAAGCCATCACAGGACCCTGGCAGGGGGAACTGCTGGGAATAACATGTTTTCTATTCTCAGGATATCTAAACACCACTTCCCCTGAGAATTTGGTATACATTTAAAATTTGTTAAAATGTATTTGTTACTGCTCATTTTGATTCACATTTAAGACTAAGTAATTTCTTTAGAACTGGGATATTCCACCCAAATACCACATGTCCTTTTTTTTTTTTAGTTACAATTTACATTAAACATAGTCTGTGTGCACAGACTGCGCCATGCCATGGAGGAGTTCAGTGGACCAAGGAGACTAAGATGACACAGTTCTTATCCAAGTGAATTCTGGCACATGGATTAAAATGTGTATACTGAGCAATGCCGGGATGGGGTCATAAAGGGTAACTGAGTCCCTAAAGGAAAATATGTGAAGCTAGTCAGCAAAATGAAGGGGATTTGGGTTTCCAGTGCTTGACCACAGCCACAGGACACTCCACAGGCTGCCTGACAAACACAAGCCTTCACCGGCGACAGCCATCTCGGCCACTTCCTTCTCACTGGCCTGCCATGTGCCCATCACAGCTGCTTTCATGGCCCTTAGCCTACTGTACACAACCTCTCCGATCTACTCTACCTTAGAAACAGTTCTGACCATACAGAGACCTGCTTCTACCATGGGAGACACAAGAGAATTTTAATCCCAGGAGCCTTTTGTTCTCAAGGGAAAGGCTGCTACATGAAACTTCTGGAAGCAGAAGTTACGCTAAAAATACACAAATAAATACAGTTACACACACACGCAACCTATTGGTGATAATATTCATTCAATAAACAGTCAATAAGCACTCTGCCTGGAGTTGAGGAAAAATCAGTGAGTAAAACAGAAGTGATCCTTGCCTCTGAGAGGTCTGCATTCCTCTGGGGTACACAAAGAGCCCCACATGTAGGTGACTACAAACTACAGCAGAAATGCTATGACAACTAAAAGATAAGAAGTATATAAAAGTGGAAACCAGTTCAGGCAAGAGTGTTAATCTTCCCTAAAAGATGAATTTTTGAACTGACACCTGTAAAATTAATAGACATGAACTGTCATAAAGGTAGCAAAGGGTAGCATGTGGCCTGGTGAGGGGAACAACCTGGGCAAAGGCCCTGAGAAAGGATCAGACTGAGTGTATTTGGGGAACTGAAAAAGGTCCACGGGGCTGGAAGAAAAGGCTCAGAGTGGCATCAGAGGGGGTTAAGCCTATAGGGCCATGAGGGACAGTGGAAATCTCTCGTCTTTTTGGGGGTTCCCCAGAAGTAGCCTCTGAGACAATGGTTCCAGTGGGAAGTGATAGGTGTGACATGCAAGGGAAGGCAGCTGATAAAGGATGCTCTCTGGCAAACTAGCACTGCAGGCAACTGGAGGTTCACTCGGCTGCCAGCAAACTGGGAGGCAGAGCAGAACATGCTCCTCAGCAGCACTGCGCGAGGGGCAAAGAAAGGACCTAGTGTCTTTAGGCACCGCTTCTCATTAGTCTTTGACTGAGGAGTGCTAGGGCCACGTTAATTTTCTAGCACCTCGGGGCCACAGTGTCTGTTGTTGGGCACACTGAGGAAGCCCTCAGGCAGTGGGAAGCTGGCCTTTTGTGCCCACAGCAGTGAGGCTAGAGGCAGCTGGGCAGGGCACTCTGTTGTCAGCACAGATACCTGTGCACGCCTTCCTGCAAGATCCATATCTCCATTTTTAATATTCTTATTTCTACACTTCTATAGGGACACGGCACTGTCCATGTGTGAGTAGGTAAGTCTCAAGTACATCAGCTCTTGAAAGTGTTCTGCAGTCAGTAGGGGTTTCTGTTCCCATTTTACGTACTAGAAAACTGGGGATTACTGAGACAGAGCAAATTGTTCCAGGCCATGTATCTGAAGGAGAAGCACCCTGAATTCAAGTTCAAGGCATCAGTGTCCATTGCCATTCTTATTCCTACCATCCCATGATGACATAAGTGACATATGACAACACAGTCTACAAGTCTGGTTAGAACTTAATCATACAATTGATGTCAGGATCCACAGGAAAAAACTGATCCCTGTTATTTAACTCAGTCTAATTCTAAAATGTAACAAAATTCAATTAGAATGGTAATAAAAAGCAGCAATAGGATAAAAATAAGAGATAACAGGTTTCCTTTCCAATGGATCAATATTTAATATATTTTAAGGATGAGCAAGTATAATTATGGAAAACAATGGAGGTAAAGAGGAGAGTTCAATATGACTGACTTCAGCACCATCAGAAAAAGGAGGGCAGTGCCATAAGCCTACCTAAATTCCAGCTCCTAAGATTTACAGATAAGAATAAATTAAACTGGACTCACAGAGAAGCATAGCTTTCTGGAATTCTATCCCTTGTATGAAAAAGCTTACCGGTTCTTCTCAGATCAATTTCTGAAACACACACTTGGTGTTTGGACAGCAGAAAATAATTTCTCATATGCAAGTCTTACAGGTCAAATGTCAGCTTTGGGGGCACAGGCTGTGTTTTATAGGTGTGTGCTTTAATGTGATTCTCATACTCCGGTTTATGATATCCTTTTCGAAGTGAATATTTCCACCCGGTTGGCCAGGACTCTAGTCTTACTGTTGATTATGTGTTGAGTCTTGAACATCATCCCACATTGTCTGGAAAATGAGCCCTGCCGTGGCTTTGCACTATGCAATAAGATGAAAACATAACAAATAACCTAGTCTGAGAATGTCCACTGTAAAAAAGGAAGAGGAGAAACTCTGTAAGTAAGAAAGCAGAGTTTTCGGAGTGCCTATTTGCTAGGGGAATTTCTGCTGATCGTGCAGCCCTGCTCTGAAGTTCCCAACACGTCTGACTCCGTTTCCTGCAGTGCGCCATTCCTCGGTAATCATTGTCCCATAAGGATGGGGAAGTTTTGAGGGTTTTTTTCTCAAGATGACAAAAATTGCTTCCAAAGGAGACACTGCAATAACAAGAATTGTTGCAAGTTCTTACAAAGGAAGTGTTTGGGGCTGGAGAAACATTCTTTAGCTTGCTTTATTTATATTCACTCAAGTTTTAAAATGCAATCTATTTTCAATATCCTCTGCAACTAACAGTTAAAGCTAATGTCATTGTGATGGGAGAAATCTTGTACCACTGATAAATGTTAAAAGCCTCCTTCATGGCCTCAGGAAAGCCTACACCAATGTTAGAAATTCTAATTCCTTTTTAATAGTCACTGTACCTCTAATTTTACACAAAACTCATGTATATAATGACATGCTCAATAATAATGGAATCTAAATTTCTCAATCAAACCCAGATTGAGATTTGTAGAACCTGGATATATTCTGGACCTATGAGAAACTTCAGACCGAAGAATGTCACCTTGGAGTTTATAGAGCACTTAGCTCAAATTATCAACAACTTAATTGATTTACCTTGTCAAATATAAAATAGTTCCTTTCAGGAGTTCCCTTTCCTACTGTGCCTTTGGAACATTCAAAAGTACTTGGTGAAAGGATATTTACTTTAACATATCTCACATCAACAATGCATTTTTATTTCCTTTAAAGCAAATAAAAATGTTTCCGAGACCTATAAAAAAGCATAATGTTTGAGGGTGGTTTCATTTCATTTTGATTGGACACAAATCTGTTCCATTTAGTTAAGTGGAATTAGGAAAGTAAGTAATAGAGCTGCAGTGATACCAATAATTTATTTAACAAATTATCTCCAGAGATGCTATGTTAGTCTTAGGTTTCTGTCCTACAAAAGATTAAAAGACTCTAAAGATGTTATGTCCTGAATCCCTGACATTGCTCACCATGGACGGCTCCCTCAGTGGTCCTGGGTGGTCTGTCTGTCCCTGTCCACACCCTTGTCATATGTCATAAAAGTGGCCATAACACATAGAAATTCATAATGTCAAGAAAACAATGATGGATGTCCTGTTTTGAAAAGAAATAATAAATATCCAGGGTTTCAGGGTGAGTTCTAACCTCAGCCAAGTCAACATCCATTAGTGAGGACAGAAGGACCTTCTCAGACATGAAATGACTCAGGAAGTATGCTACTCAGTTATCTGTCTTGAAAAAAATTACTCAAGGAAGTACTTCACCCAACCAAGAAATGAATCAAAACCAAGAAGTTAACTCAATTTGAGGGCATGTGTGGTTCAAAAGAAAAGGCAGTGAGTAATGAACTTAACGCCAAGCTGGTGTCTGAGTAACTGTTATAAACATAGTTATGAAACTTGACAAATGTCAAAAGTCATTCTGGGATGAGAAAGAACATACCATTTAAAAATAAATTACTGAAAATGTTGAGCTTTATTTCAATAGAAACGGAGTAGTGGCAGGACTGAGGAAGAGGGGAATAAATGAAGGTTTTCTAAACTCTTATTCAGATCTAACAAATCACTTCTGTTTTATTTATAACATCTGTTGATTTATGTATTCATTTAGAAAATAGTTGCTCAGCATCCTCCTTATGCAAGGACCTGACTCAATGCTTATGTGGAAGAGATAAATGATCACATCTGCCCCCCCCCCCCACTGTGTACATTCTTATTAACAGAATGGATTCTCTTTAATGTGAAAATAACCCAAGGGAAAAAAGACAGCACATACAACTTAAAACTACTATAGGGAGAAAAGAGTTAAAAAGTTTAAGCAAAATTCAAAATATCAAAATAAAAATAATATGGGAAACAATAAGGAAGCAGTAAACACAAAAATCACAAAAAAAGTGCAATTCATGAAAAAGTTTAGTAAACTTACATAGATTTAACACCTATTAAGTGATTTATAAATTATACTAAAATGTATTTTAAATATGAATGAAAGACACTGATGAAATTAAATGCCTTTATTTTTAAACAGAGGGATGGGCAAACTATAATAGGAAACTATAGGCAGATAAACAACAAGGATATTGTTGAATATGAGAAGTAGAATTCCAGGTAAAACTACTAAAGTTTAAGAGAGAGAAATTTTTTTATTGATAAAAGTTTGGTTCACAGTGACGAAGTAATAGTCCTGAATTTTTAGGCATCAAATAACATTTGAAACATGTAAAAAAACAAATGCTTAAATGTAAGTAATATTAAAATTATAATGATACAGATATAATTACAATGACTTGACATAGGTCTATCTTCATCAATGCTAGATAAGAAAGACAGGAATTACATGATAAATCCAGATATATTTAATGATTCGAAAGATGAGCTACTTTAATAGCTACATATACACACTATATACATATTCATGGAACAAAAATTTTAAAAATGCAAGTGTAGTTTAAAAAATCATCCTCATTATATTTGAAAGAGTAGGATTTAGGCCACATGTGCCAATCAGACTTAAATGAAACAAACTTCATAACAAAAGAATAATATTTAACAGTTAAACATTTGGAATGTAAAAAAATCTCCAAAGTAACTACCTGACATTGATAATATTAAGCTATACATGTAAAAATTTATAGAAAAATTTCTAAACCTATACTCAGAGGGATACATTTTTCATCATAACTAACATTAAATAATCTAAGCATTCATTTCCAGAAGGTAGAAAAAAAATCAAAATTTAATATAGAAAAATAAAGTAGTTGTATATGTACATATATGTATATTTTTAGGTATAACTTAAGTCTTTATAAATCATCAGTCAAGGAAGAATTGTTCATTTCAACGATATCTTCTATAGTACAAAAGAAGAAAATGTGGTTGTTTTTCAGTTCAGTTACATAGATTTTTTCTTTTCCTCCAATTTTAGGGTTATGATTTTTAAGACAAAACAAATTCTTCTTTAAATTTCAGGCTCAATTGACAGCTTATTTTAGTAAAGTTCCCATCATCCTCAGGTTTATCATGTTATTTTGCACTACCCTTATTTTTGACCAGCCCCAAACGGAGTTACTGGCATGACAGTGCAGTCCTGGTAAATGTTTAGCAACCAGTTCACAGTGCGGGGTAGGAGGTGGGGGGGGTATGAGTTACAGCATTTGCTACACTCTGTGGTATAAAAAGACTAATCATGTCCAATTTCAAACTATCACCTTGGAGTCACTGAATGTAGAATTGGGAAAAAACTCACAGAATCAGCTACTGCATGCAAGCTGACTTCCAACACACCACTATTTATATGCCATTAATGAGTCTAGGAACACCTATTATGGATAGATGAGTGGTTGGATGGATAGACAGGGTGAGCAGATAAAACTGTTACTTGATAGAGGTACCAAATTAATAAGACAATATATTTTTGTCAATTGGTTTATTTAATTCTTTAGCCATATTACTAAAAATAGATAGGAAGCAAGAATGAGGTGGGGATGAATCAGGGGATAAGATTTCTCATGATAGTGGTGCGAATAGGGTGGTGGAAATCTCCTCCTCAAACCATACATATTTTGAAAATACAGCAAATTCAACTATTCCTAAAAGAAAGACCAGAAGATACAGTACAACAGTCAGGCTACATCTACATCTGTGAGGACTCAGCATCTCACGAAAAGGGTAAGAAACAAAGTTGTGACCCAGTGGAACCAGAGCACTCCCCCCACCCCAGCTCAACAGTGAGAGGAAAAGAATCAGGGAGGGAAGGGAGTGCAAGCACAGGACTGCTAGATACCCAGCCCTAGTAATCTGCACCAGGAGCACAGACACACATTGCATGGTGTACTGGATATTAGAGAAATGGAAAAGTAAAATCCGAGATGGAAACTGCGAGCGTGTCCCCACAGTCAGCTCCCCTGGGACAAAAGAAAAGTGGGTGCTTTAAAAGTCTTAAAGGGACAAGGGGTTAACAGGTCGACAAAATCATTCCAGCATACTCAGCCCAACAGGCTGGGAATCTTAAGGAACTTCAGGCGCCCTAACCCCCTGGGTGGCAATGCAGCTCCAAAGCCCCTCACAGTGATTAGCAGCCTGCCATTCATTTCCCCCTGCTGGCACTGCAAGCAAACCAGCTGATGCCATTGCTGCAGACCAGCTGGAGGACAGCCCTGCCCACAGCAACTACACAGAGTCTTCTCCCAGCACACAGATAACTGGGCCAGACCCACAGGCACAGCTTCCCTGTGTGCAGCTGCCCAGCACAGGCAGAGAAAGCCGGTGCAAAGTAGGAAGGCACAAAGGGGTGCTGTTCTCGCAGGAGTACACATGCCATTTGTCTGTGACCCCTGCCAGTGACCTAGGCTATCCTAAGGATGGCCCCATCCATGGGAGCTCAGGTGATTAACCCAGAGACCTGTGTGCGGGTAACCAGCACAGGCAGTGGAGAAGGACAAGGTGACCAGCAAACAGGAAGGGACTTTGTTCTCCCAGCTGACACATGCACCACTCACAGGCGATCACTTCTGTTGCCATGAAAAGGCAGAAGAACCTGGTCCAGTACAAAATCACTCAAATTCCAGAGAGAAGGCCTGGTGAGACAGATATAACCAATCTTCCTGAAAAAGAATTCAAAATAAAAGTCATAACCATGCTGATAGACCTACAGAGAAATATGCAAGAGCTAAGGGATGAAGACGGGAGGGAAAGAAGAGAACTGAGACAAGGAATGGAAGGACTTAAGAGCAGACTGGATGAGGTGCAAGAGACTGTTAATGGAGTAGAAATCATAGCAGGAATGCAGAGAAGCTGAGGCAGAGAGAGATAAAAGGATCTCCAGGAATGAAAGAATATTAAGAGAACTGTGTGACCAATCCAAACAGAACAATATTCACATAATAGGGGTACCAGAAGAAGAAGAGAGAGAAAAAGAGATAGAAAGTGTCTTTGAAGAAGTAATTGCTGAAAACTTCCTCAAGCTGGGGAAGGAAATAGTCTCTAAAACTGTGGAGGCCCACAGATCTTGCAAAAAAAGGGACCGAAGGAGGACAACACCAGGACATATAATAATTAAAATGTCAAAGATCAAAGAGAAGGAGAGGGTATTAAAAGCAGCCAGAGAAAGAAAAAAAAATGTCACCTACAAAGGGAAATCCATCAGGCTATCATCAGACTTCTCAACAGAATCCTTACAGGCCAGAAGACAATGGCATGATATATTTAGTAAAATGAAACAGAAGGGACTTGAACCAAGAATAATGTATTCAGCAAGATTATCATTTAAATTTGAAGGATGGATTAACAATTTCCAGATAAGCAAAAGCTGAGGGGATTTACCTCCCACAAACCACCACTACAGGTTATTTTAAAGGGACTTCTATAGATGGAAGTACTCCTAAGGCTAAATAGATGTCACCAGAGAAAATAAAATCACAGCAAAGAAAGCAGACCAACCAAATCCTAACTAAATGCAAAAAATAAAATTGGCTATTCACAAAAGCAGCCAAGGGAAACACAAAAGAGTACAGAATAAAACACCTAACATATAAAGAGTGGAGGAGGAAAAATAAGAAGGAAGAGAAATAAAGAATCATCAGACTGTGTTTATAATAGCATAATAAGTGAGTTAAAGTTAGATGGTTAGGCAGTAAAGAAGATACCCTTGAACCTTTGGTAACCATGAATCCAAAGCCTGCAATGGCAATAAGTACATATCTATCGATAATTATCCTAAATATAAATGGACTGAATCCACCAATCAAAAGACACTGAGGAATAGAATGGATAAAAAAGCAAGACCCATCTATATGCTGATTATAAGAAATTCACCTCAAACCCAAATATACACAGACAAAAAGTGAAGGGATGGAAAAAGATATTTCATGCAACTTATAGGAAGAAAAAAGCAGGTTTTCCACTACTGTGTCAGACAAAATAAACTTCAAAACAAAGAAAGTAACAAGAAATAAAGGAGGACATTAGATAATGATAAAGGGGTCAGTCCAACAAGAAGATATAACCATTATAAATATCTATGCATCCAACACAGGAGCACTGACATATGTGAAACAAATACTAACAGAATTAAAGGAGGAAATAGAATGCAATACATTCATTTTAGGAGACTTCAACACACCACTCACTCCAAAGGACAAAACTACCAGACAGAAAATAAGTAAGGACACAGAGGCACTGAACAACACACGAGAACAGAAGAACCAAGAAGACATCTACACCCAAAAGCAACAGGATACAAATTCTTCTCAAGTGCATATGGAACATTTTCTAGAATAGATCACATACTAGGCCACAAAAAGAGCCTCAATAAAATAAAAAAGATTGAAATTCTACCAAACAACTTCTCAGACCACAGGGGTTTAAAACTAGAAATAAATTGTACAAAGAAAACAAAAAGGCTCACAAACACATGGAGGCTTAACAACATGCTCCTAAATAATCAATGGATCAACAACCAAATTAAAACAGAGATCAAGCAATATATGGAGACAAATGACAACAACAGCACAAAGCCCCAACTTCTGTGGGACACAGCAAAGGCAGTTCTAAGAGGAAAGTATGTAGCAATCCAGGCCTATTTAAAGAAGGAAGGACAATCCAAAATGAATAGTCTAAAGTCACAATTATTGAAACTGGAAAAAGATGAGCAAATGAGGCCCAAAGTCAGCAGAAGGAGAGACATAATAAAGATCAGAGAAGAAATAAATAAAATAGAGAAGAATAAAATAATAGAAAAAGTCAATGAAACCAAGAGCTGTTTCTTTGAGAAAATAAACAAAATAGATAAACCCCTTGCCAGACTTATTAAGAAAAAAATAATCTATACACATAAACATAATCAGATATGAGAAAGGAAAAATCACGATGGACACCACAGAAATACAAAGAATTATGAGAAAATACTATGAAAATCTATATGCTAGCAAACTGGATAACCTAGAAGAAATGGATAACTTTCTATAAAAATACAACCTTCCAAGGCTGACCCAGGAAGAAACAGAAAATCTAAACAGACCAATTACCAGCAATGAAATTGAAATGGTAATCAAAAAACTACCCAAGAACAAAACGCCTGGACCAGACAGATTCACCGCTGAATTTTATCAGACATTTGAACAAGACATAATACCCACTCTCCCTAAAGTTTTCCAAAAACTAGAAGAGGATGGAATACTTCCAAACTCATTCTATGAAGCCAGCATCACTCTAATACCAAAACTAGGCAAAGACAGCACAAAAAAAGAAATTACAGACCAATATCCCTGATGAAAATAGATGCAAAAATACTCAACAAAATATTAGCACACCAAATTCAAAAATACATCAAAAGGATCATACACCATGATCAAGTGAGATTCATTCCAGGGATGCAAGGATGTTACAACATTCGAAAATCCATCAACATCATACACCACATCAATAAAAAGAAAGACAAAAACCACATGATCATTTCCATTGATGCTGGAAAAGCATTTGACAAAATTCAACATCCATTCATGATAAAAACTCTCAACAAAATGGGTATAGAGGGCAAGTACCTTAACATAATAAAGGCCATATATGACAAACCCACAGCCAACATCATACTTAACAGTGAGAGGCTGAAAGCTTTTACTTTAAGATTGGGAACAAGAGAAGGATGCCCACTCTCCCTGCTTTTATTCGACAGAGTACTGGAGGTCCTGGCCACAGCAATCAGGTAACATGAAGAAATAAAAGGCATCCAGATTGGTAAGGAACAAGTCAAACTATTACTGTTTGCAGATGACATGGTATTGTACATAAAAAACTCTAAAGACTCCACTCCAAAACTACTGAAACTAATATCTGAATTCAGCAAAGTTGCAGGATACAAAATTAATACACAGAAATCTGTTGCATTCCTATACACTAACAATGAACTAGCAGAAAGAGGAATCAGGAAAACAATTCCATTCACAATTGCATCAAAAAGAATAAAATACCTAGAAATAAACCTAACCAAGAAAGTGAAAGACCTACACCCTGAAAACTACAAGATACTCTTAAGAGAAATTAAAGAGGACACTAACAAATGGAAATTCATCCCATGCTCTTGGTTAGGAAGAATTAATATTGTAAAAATGACCACCACCCTGCCTAAAGCAATCTACACATTCAATGTAATCCCTATCAAAATACCAACAGCATTCTTCAATGAACTGGAACAAATAGTTCTAAAATTCATTTGGAACCACGAAAGACCCCGAATAGCCAAAGCAATCCTGAAGGAAGAATAAGCGGGGGGGATTTCATTTCCCAACTTCAAGCTCTAGCACAAAGAAACAGTAATCAAGACAGTTTGGTACTGGTACAAGAACAGACCCACAGACCAGTGGAACAGAATAGACCATCCAGATATTAACCCAAACATATGTGGTCAATTAATATATGATAAAGGAGCCATGGACATACAATGGGGAAATGACAGCCTCTTCAACAGCTGGTGTTGGCAAAACTGGACAGCTACTTACTTGTAAGAGAATGAAACTGGATTACTGTCTAACTCCATACACAAAAGTAAACTCTAAATGGAACAAAGACCAGAATGTAAGTCATGAAACTATAAAACTCTTAGAAGAAAATATAGGCAAAACTATCTTAAATATAAACAGGAGCAACTTCTTCATGAACATATCTCCACGGGCAAGGGAAACAAAAGCAAAAATGAACAAGTGGGACTGTATCAAACTAAAAAGCTTCTGTACAGCAAAAGACAACATCAGTAGAACAAAAAGGCATCCAATAGTCTGGGAGAATATAGTCATAAATGACATATCCAATAAGGGGTTGACATCCAAAATATACAAAGAGCTCACACACCTCAACAAACAAAAAGCAAATAATCCAATTAAAAAATGGGCAGAGGAGCTCAACAGACACTTCTCCAAAGAAGAAATTCAGATGGCCAACAGACACCTGAAAAGACACTCCACATCCCTAATTATTAGAGAAATGCAAATTAAAACCACAATGAGATATCACCTCACACCAGTTAAGATGGCCATCATCCAAAAGACAAACAACAACAAATGTTGGCAAGGATATGGAGAAAGGGGAACCCTCCTACACTGCTGGTGGGAATGTAAATTAGTTCAACCATTGTGGAAAGCAGTATGGAGGTTCCTCAAAAAACTAAAAAGAGAAATACCATTTAACCTGGGAATTCCACTTCTAGGAATTTACCCAAAGAAAACAAGATCATAGCTTCAAAAAGACATATCCACCCCTATGTTTATCGCAGCACTATTTACAATAGCAAAGAAATGGAAGCAACCAAGTATCATGATTTTGCCCTACTTGTCTCATAGATCCTCTTTCTGCATGTATTTTCAGTGAGATCTGATCAGAAAGATAAAAGTATCAGAGTACCTGAAGCCCTATCTTGTTCCTATTATAAAAAGAGGTATTTCTTATTACACAGATAGAATTTAATTACCAAATTAATATGAGATCTTTTTGAAAGCATTTAATTAACCATTTGCTGTTTTTTATTAAAATCTGCTAGGTAGAGGAAATGATTTGGTAAATAGATCAAATGATCAAAAAGCCCCAAAATTCTTGAAGTAATATCTGCAATTTGGTGATTGCTTTTTGAGCCCTTATTTGATCTAGGCTCTGTGCTAGGTGCTGGAGATACAGTCAAATAAAATATGGGTACTTCCCAGGAAGCCTATGAGACATAACCCTATATAATAATCACCAGTTCAGTAAATTAAGAAGATTATCACAAATCTAATTAGTGCTAATAAAGAAGACAAGGTCTTGTGCAGAGGATCACTGGGGAAAAGGTGGTGGTAAGAGGTCACAGAGGAGGTTAATTTGGGCTGAGGCTTGAAGGATGAGAGTGAGAGAACTGGAGAAAAAGAGGCCAGTGTGGCCTGAGCCTGGTGGACTCTTCACATAGGAGATGAGGCTGGATGGTCTGGCAGGGCTTGGAACACACATAGCCATGTAGAGGAAGATGATGAATTAGGATGCTATTTATTTTTAAAATAATGTGAAATTCTTAAAAGATTTAAAATAGCAAAGATATGGAATATGGTTCCCATTTTTAAAGACTGCCTTGACTGTGAAGTGTAGAATGAGTTGTGGTTTTATCATTGACTTACAAACAGCTAGGCTTTGAGAAGCACAAGCAGTTGCTTTTCTTTCCCCTTTGCAAAATGTGGCTTTAAAAATCCACTCCCACCATTTGAACTCAGGCCCCCCATTTCCTTTTTCCCAGATCATTTCCAGAACCTTTTATCTGAATCCCTCTGCTCTGCTTACTCGCTTGTCAATCTACAACTTTCAAATTAATCTTCCTGGAACTGATTTCTTAACACAGCATCTCTCTGCTAAAAGGTGTCAATGGTTATACAAAATGATGTACAAATCCCTCAGCATCTTCCTCTAATGTGGCTTCCCAGGTTCTATACACAGCTCTGCCCTTTCATATTTCTTTCCTACATGCTTCCCAAATTGGTCCCTTACTAATATTCAAATATGTACATGGCAAATATATCCATTTGAGTATTAGTATATATGTATGTGTGTATATGTATATATATGTTATATATATGACATATAGTATACATATGTCATGTATATATGTTTATATATATAACATATAGTATAAATATTAGTACAGATTGTATATATTAGTATACATTTATGTCTGAGAGAATGAGAAAGAGAATAGAAACCATATTGCCAATAATTAAAAATAGGAATGTTTAAAATAGGAAAAAACTAGGAAGTAGCCTGAATATTGGTGTATCATGGAGAGTTTTCCTTACCTCTATCAACTCCATATCCCAAACATCAGCATATCTTGGTGACTCTCTATAATGTGAAAAACAATCCATATGTGGTCACTTCCACCACAGCCACTTGGGTTTATGCCCTCTTCATCTCCTACCTGGACTAGTACAGTAGCATTTCCACTGGTTTCACCTTCGAAACCTGAAATTTCCATTGTATTCGCCACACAGTAGTTGGAATAATCCTTATATAACTGAAAGCAGATGTAGTTATCCCTCTGGTTGAAACAGATCTTATTTAGAATTAAATATTTACTATGGTTTGAAATATCCTAGAAATAATTCTTTCATTATCTTTCTGACTTCATCTCCAAATTTATCTCTCTTTCTCTCTGGAATTCACTCATACGGGCTTCCTCATTACTCTTTGAATGTAGCAATAATGCTACTCTTCTATTTTTGAAACCACTATTCCCTCTGCTTGATGTATTCTTCTCCCAAATATCCATGACGCTCCTCCAGTTCTACTTACAGGTCTCCCTTACCAGAAAATCATTTCCAGACTCCACTATCTAAAATAGTCGATTCAATCAGTCTCTATTCTCTGACCCAGGGAATTCTTTACTTTCTTTAAAGGACAAACCAGCTGACATAATGATACATTGATTGGTTATCTGTTTGTTCCCTTCTTAGCAAGAATGTAAGCTACATGATAGATGGCCCTTCATCATTTGGTTCATCCCCATATCCCCAGAACCTGGTACCTTAACCAAAGTAGGTGCTCAATACACATTTGCTGAATGAATGATTAAAGTAATAGCAAGTGGTAGACTCACCTAATGGAAAACTATACAGCAGTTAGCATTAATTAACTAGATAAATATTATCAACATAGAAAAATATCTTAAACCAAAACATTGAGTTCAAAAGCAAGTTGATTGTTAATGTTGAAGACATTTAAATCAAAGTGGCCTATTTTGGAGAATCTTCAAGATCTCTTCTAGCAAAACATCCTAAGTCAAAAATAATATAAAGCATGACTATTCTTCTCAAGCTGAGTTCCCTAGACAGTCCCTTTGCCATTTAGTCAGAGAGTCCTGAGTAGTGGAATGGGGCAAGTATGGACAATGACTAATTTACCTGCCTCATTTTTCCTTCCAATACTCTTGTAAGTGCTAAGAATAACCTGAATCAAGATACAACTCAGAAGTGAGATTCCTGAGGGCTCCTCAATGAAAGCAGGGCCACCATTCATCCCTCTTGCTTCTTTCTCGTCATTACATAAGTGCAGTGAGGACGAATATTACTCCAAATACGTGACTGCAGACTCACTGTATCTCACAGCACACCCAATGCGGCCCAGATGGTGAAAACTTCCCTCAGTCCTCCTCAGTGCCCACGGCGCCCTCATACCAACATCAGCGAAGGGCTCAGAGATGGTACAGAGAGCAGCATATTCACTCAAGCCTCTCAGGCCATCCGTCAGTCTCACTAATTACTACTGAACGGCTTACTGTCCAGCCTTGTGTATTCCTTTCAGCCCTCCCTTAAGGACCATGACTGAGCAGTGCACAGGCTCTACTGTGGGGAACCTTGCAACAATTCAAGTCAGTCACCGGAGCTTACCTGACAGCTACGATTCTGCCATTTTCCATGGGTTCCCATCACTTATAAATCCCCCAAACCTTATCAGTATTGCCTTGGGGAACCGCTTTCCTTACTGTATCACCTATGGTATCACCTGCCCCTATCATGTTGTCAGTGACTTTGGGCAAATGCAGAAAGGTTGGTGGGGAGGGAGAAGATTGGTGGGAGGGTAACGGGGGGAGAGGGGGAGATCCTGGGGGCAGTGGTACATGAAGCTTAAATTAACCACACAAATGAATGCCGACTACAACATGATGTAAGCTAGGAATAAACAATTCACAAGGCCATGGGGGAGTGTGGGAAGACCTCCTGAGGGACTGCCAGTCAACAGAGACCTGAAATATAAGTAAGGGTCAAATCCAAGATGAGGGCAAAAAAGCATCCCCAGGGGAAGAAAAGGCTTTTCAACGGAATAAAGTGGGAAATGACATGACACCCGAGCTCCTGCCATGTAAATGCTCAGTAAATTATCATAATACAGAGCGTTTGCCCAAATAGGGTGCTTTCCTCAATTCCTAACAGAGACAGTTGGAATAGTTAAGCATAAAAAGGACTGAAAACTTGAGAAAGAACATCAAATACGGGAAGCAGAAAGAGAAAGGGCCAAAGCCATGAAAGTGAGCCTGGCATGAAGGCAAGCAAAGGGCAGCTTTCATGAGCAGCCAAATCAGAGGCCAAAAACCAAGAGAGAAAGTGCTGTCTCTGGGAAGGCTGAGTTTGTGAAGGACACTGACAGTGACCCAAGGTCCCTGACGACATGATGGGAGAGGCAGGCGACATAACACGGAAGGGGAGAGCCTGCGTGATGAGCCGATGCTCACACACTTAGGATACAATCACCACCTCACCCCACATCTTGGACCTTCCTGAATTACTTGGAAGGAGATTGCCATGTTTCCTCAATTCCTTAAGTGGAAGTTAAATCAAACAAATACTACTATCTTATTTTTCTTGTTCAATTTGTGCAAAAGTATTGATAGACTGAGTTGAGACATTTTAATTTTCTCTAACAAATGCTATCATTTTTTGTGTGTGTTTTTTCCTCCCTCTTAGCCCACAACCACACCTACTACTACACCATGGGAAAATAGAAAGCTTAAAATCACTTACTAATGGGGCCTCAGTCCATTCAAATAGAAAACAGCTGGGTGCTGTAATTTGTAGCATAATCTGGTTATTGAAACTTTAGTCTCCTTCAAATAGGTATTTGGTTGCATTCAGATACCTTTCTTCCCCTGCTTAAAACTTGGGAGAATGGGGCAAAATTTCTCCATTCCCTTTCCCCCAAACTCCTGCTCACCCACACAGCAGTACTGCATACAACAGAGAGAAAGATAAATTTTTGAGGATAGATAGTCTTTTATTGGTGATCAGAATCCTGCTTTCTGACTGGCCCCCTGAAACCTGTGCCTAATATAACCACAGAATACACATTTTGAAGCTTCTCAAGTAATTGAAGTAGATGACAATCTAATCATGTTAGTTAGAAATGGTCATTCTGAAACAATGCTCCTTTTGTTTCAGGACTCACGTTGAATTAAATCAGTTTTGCTATGAGAATACATCTTGCCTGCCAGCGGCCTCCAGACATCCTAAAATGCTGCCCCCAAATAATATCAGACCCCCAGACCCAGGAAAAGATCAACATTTTTATAGGACACAGCATGGTGTATGTTTGTTCAGGATTTTTGTTTTCTTAATTAGATGATTTCAGTCCCTGTCTCAGAAACTGGAAAACACAATTTCTATGTACAAAAAATGCCACAAGGTACACAGTATTCTAAGCTTATCTGTAAAATGGTAGCAAAAGGCCATAAAACTTCACTGCATCTATTACTAGATAATTTTTAAGAATATTCTTTGAGAACATAAACAATGGACTAAAAAGCCATAGAATGCATTAATTTTATTAAACAAAAACAATTATGTCACATTTCCTAAAATTGATATTATCATCATATAACCCTCACAGGCAGATTGGTGGATTTTTTTAAATCTATTTTAAAAAGGTGGTCAGGCCTGATTTAATATGGGATGTATTTAATACCAGACTGAATCACTCCTATTTGTCATGCCACCTATGTCTGCCCGAAGAATGTTGCCAAAGGAAGTAATACTGGCTACTCCCATTATTTTGGGATTGCTCCAAAATGTTTTACAGAGCCATGCTTCCAAGAGCTAAAGTTTTTGGAAAGTGATTGTCAGGCTACTTATTGAATGACAATAGAGCCTATCTATAATTAAACTTGAAATAAAAATGGAAGCCTTTAGGGGATTTCAGTGAAAACCTGGGAGATGAGTCAAAGGCACAGAAATGTGTGATAACATTACAGAAAAAACTTTTTTAAAATAAATTACTAAAATAGGTGGTTCTACTAAGTGATAAATGCTAGTCATATATTCACTCATTTAAATTCTAAATTCAATCCAAGACCACAGCAGGATTTTGTCTTTAAATATTAGTAATTAAATCAATTAATGTGTCAACATTAATTTACAACTTATTTACTTCCTAAGTGATGTTTGGATGATTTTCAATGCATTAAAAACATATAATAAGAGTTTTTCCTCCCTAAAATACCAATAGAATCCCTTTGAGCAATACTGTACCATTTTAAAAAATCAGGCTTACATTAATAAGGGCAGAGAGACAGAAGAACATAATTTGGGGAGTGGAGTAGGAGCGGCATATCTACTAAGCAGGCTACAAGCAGTGACTACCATGGGGAGCAGATAATGACATCTTCCAGAACAGTCTTGGCCCAGCTGAGTCATATATTCCATTGGTTTCTGGTTAGGACATGCTCCCTATTTATTGCTGCCAAGGTGAATCAAAATTAAGCACCGTCATATGGTGGGTGGGATCTACTTTTCCACTTGAAGGTCACATCTTGCATCAACTACACTTTTTATACCTAGGATTTAATGTATAACTTTTAAGGAATGATTATACACCTTTGTTTACTCTGCATTACAAGATTAATTGTGACTTCACAGAGTAGGTTAAGATTCTCCCACTACTAAATGTAAGAACTGAAATAAATATGTCTGGAATCTGACTGCCCAAGTTCAAATTCCTACCTGTATAACTCTGAATAAATTTCTTAACAACAGAACCTCAGTACCATCATATATAGAATTTAAGTAATAAAAAGTGCTTAAATGTATGGATTCTGGAGCAAAATACCTGGTTTTATACTCTGTGTGACCTAGGCAAATTATTGCTTAATTTTTCTGTGCCTGAATTTTCTCACCTATGAAATGATAGTAATAATAGTAGTACCTAGCACAAGCAGTTTCTGAGTAAAGTACAGTCTAAATTATATACTATGCTGAATTGCCTTCCTGTAAGATTATAAACATTCTACACTAGCCCTGGATATTATCAAATGAGTTGATTGATTTTGTTTAATTGCTGAAAGTGCAGATGGTCCCCAATGGTTTGATTTACAATTTTTTTACTTTAGAATGGTACAAACGTGATAACACACTCAGTAGAAACCCTACTTCGAATTTTGAATTTTGATCTTTTCCTGGGCTGGTGACAGGAGGTAAAATCCTTTCTCATGGTGCTGGGCAGGGCAGCAAGCCACAGCTCCTGGTCAGCTACATGATGACGGGGGTAAATGACTAATACAATTAAACAATCATTCTGTACTCATACAATAATTCTATTCTTCACTTTCAGTACACTATTTAATACATTGCATCAGATAGTCGATGCTTTATTATAAAGTAGGCTTTGTGTTAGGTGATTTTGCCCAGCTACAGGCTAAAGTGTTCTGAGAATGTTTAAGATAAGCGAGGTTAAGCTATGATGTTCAGTAGGTTAGGTGATTAAACACATTTTCAACTTATACGATATTTTCAACTACGATAGGTTTATCAGAATGTAACCCCAATGTAACGCAAGAATTGTCGGTACTAAGACCAGGATATACTTCTATTGCACTCACTTTGACTTTGAAGCATGATCCTCTGAACCATTTAGATAGAGCTCACTGATTCTGAACCAATTAGATAGAGCTCATTACATAGACAATGCTCAACAAAGACATTATGCAATTATATGTTTTGTTATTCACAGTATGGAGGAGCAATAGTACAGTGAATACTTCACATGTTTGTGACCGCCTAACATCATGTAAACATTTTGCCACATTGTGAGTTAAGAATTTGCTTTTTCAGCTGCTTTTTCAGCTGGGCCAAAGATGGAACCAGGCTTCACCAGACAGAGGCACCTGTATGAGACTTCAATTTATACGAGAGCAATGTGAGAAACGAAGCACCAGAAATAATACACCGTTTATAAAGGATATCAAGAATGATGAAGTCAGTTCTCTTGCGGAAGCTTGTGGCATCATCCGGCAGCACCATGGGTGAGGAAAGCTCGTTTCTGGGTTCCTGCAGTAGGTTCTGTGCTTCAGTGCCTCCCACACCTTTTAATACGTCTTTCCTGGACATGTAGCTTCTACCTCTGACCATCTAATCTTCTTGAAAAATCTCTAACTATCAAAGATCCCTTAGTAAATCCTACTTCTGGTTAAACCCAGTCAGAGTTGGTTCTGTTATTTGGCACCAGAAACTCTGACAGATAGAAGTGAAGCAAGTCAGATCGGCAACCTCTACAGTATGAGGATTTGTATTTCAGACCATCAGAAAAGTGGAGCAGAAATCCATCACATTCCAACACTCCTACTTTGAGTTCAGATTATCTTTACCTGTATTTTTTTTAATGCAAAACAACTGCTTCCTCTAAAACTATAACTTCTGGTTTTACTTAGAATGTTAAGCAATAGAAATATAGGTGAGGGAATAAAAAACATAAGGCCGTATAGTTATGTGTGGCAGTCAGATCTGCTGAGTTTATTCAAAGATAGTCAAAGATTATCCAGGAAAAGTTTCCACAACCTAAGCATTATTGACATTTTGGACCAGATAATTATTGACTGTGGGCTGCTATCCTGTGCTTGTGCCTGTCTCTATCCATTGAATGCAGTAGAATCCTCACCCTAGTTGTTACAACTAAAAATGTCTCCACAGATAGCCAAATACCCCCAGGGCAGTGAGGGAGTGAAAGGCTGAGATCTGACTTAGAAACAAAGAATGGCAA
Source organism: Manis pentadactyla (assembly GCF_030020395.1). NCBI lineage: Eukaryota > Metazoa > Chordata > Mammalia > Pholidota > Manidae > Manis > Manis pentadactyla. The sequence goes on along the minus strand of NC_080023.1, from coordinate 144,032,090 downwards.
ATTTGTAATAAGAATACTGCTCACTGCCCTTTCCATGCCCAGTGGAATCAATTGACAGTGTTTCAGAGCACTGTTTCCTCTGAAGTCTAATTTGGCTCAGAATCCTGCTCAACATAGCACTCCAAGCAGCTACTATTAATTAATAGGAGTTGACATATAAAACAAAACCCTATTGATATCCCTATTGTAGTTGACTTATTTGCTAGTTCTTGACTTCCCTAACTCCCAATTCTACACATAATATGCTTCTGCTAAAACCAACATTTGTCTTGGACCCAAATTTTTTAGTCACATTGGGAAAAGATTATTTAGGATTTATTGATTCTCCAGTGATCTGCTCATGTATTTTTCTGCTTCTCTTACATATACAGGCAATGAAATGGGCAACGAAAACTTGCAAGACAGTGGAAAAGGTAAGGACAAGTTAACTGAAGCTCTATAGCAATGGATTCAATATAACATAGAGCTGTGCACTGTGCTAGGCAGTACTTGAAGAGTTTGGCATTAGAGAATAAACAGAAAAAGAATAACCAAGAGAGAATAATTAAGAAAGACTTGCAGAAGTAATGAAGGTAATCTTTGGCAATTATAACTTGTATTTTGAACATGGGATCCATTAGTCAATTCTATAATAGAAACCAGCTAAAAATGTGTATCTTCTTTTAAAAAAACTGTAAAATGTCCACAAACACACATATATATGCATATATACATATTAGATATTACATGCATATATGTAAATACATACATTTTACATATGTATACACACATTCTTATATATGGGACATATATATGGACTTGTTGCAGTTTTGTGAAAGAAATGTCTTTTAAAGTGCATCATCTTTAAATATTTCCTCTAATATACTTTTAGAACACCCAAATTAGTATTTTTGAAATCTGGGGGGTCGGAATTCCTGTAAGTTGGCTTCTTTAAACTTTTAAATTTCATGGCAAATTTGCCATTGGTATGAAATACAAAAGCAGAGGTATCTGGGAAAGATGTATAGTCTGTTAGAATTTGGCTCAAATTTTGTTATTATCAATTAAAACTCATATATAATTCTGTAGTTTGAATAGCAGAAATCATTATATTCATTGCAACTCTGTTTTATAAAGGGATATTAATCTCTTAGCTTGGCAATTACATCATATTTCTTAAAAAATGTTTATAAAATAAAAATTAACATTTCTCCCTTTCCCTTTCCCTTGGATTCACAGAGGGGGTTTCTCATCTCTGTGCACATAATTCTTGTTTTATTGTCATTATGATCAATGATCTGATATAAAGTCCTATTTTGAATATCAAATTAGTGATTTGCAGGAACATCTGAAAACTGAAAAGTTGTAGGTCTTCCAGGAGCAGGATGTTTAGAAACCAGGTCATAACAAGCATCACTAAGCAATTATTATTTGTCACTGCCCAGCACCTGTATTGGGCAACAACTGGAAGGGCCAAGAGACAACCTGGACCCAGAGGGAGGAGGTGTAATGTCAATGGGTAATTAGGAAGCCAGCTTCCTGCATAGCCTCTGGGTGACTTAGTAACCACTCCAACCAGAAGCCCTACTGAGGCTTAAGGGAGGATGAAAAAGTAGAGGAAAACTGATAGAAGTTGGCTTATTTGACAATCACCATCCCTGGCATATCAATTATTGGTGAACAACACTCCTGGGTGTGGGTGTGAATATGTTTTAGAGAAAGCCCGCACTAATCCATTTCCTTATCCATTCCATGAAAATGTATCAATTTCTACTTATATGTCAAAGTTGGAACTAGATTTCCTCAACACAGAGCTGAGAGACAACTGTCCCTGTCTACATAGAAATGAAACTCTTGTTAATGACATGTTATTGCACTGACTTATTATGTAAGGCTCTGTATGAGGACAAATGTCATTTTTCATATCATTTTACATACAAGAATTTTCAGAAGTGACATACGAAATCCTGGGGTCCACTTTCAGTATCCAGAGAAGATAAATATCACATGATCTTAAGGCAGCAGGGTTCTCTGGCATGTGTACCATATGCCTTACTACCTGAGAGGGTCTTCAATTACATCTGCTCGTCTGAGATGGTAAAGAAACAATGCTAAAGCCTCTGTCTTATTAGACATGAGGACTACTAGAACAAGTAAACAAGAAAACAAAATAAAACATGAAGAATCAAAATAGTGCTGAGAATGGTGAGTAGAAGAATGTGACAATGTGACAAGGCAAAAAAGGAGTCTGAATAATCAGTGAATTACATATAGAACTCTACTCATGAAGACTATATTTGAATCTCCTGAGAAATAAAAGGAAGAATTCCCCAGCTACTAGATATTCACCTCCTAAAATAGTGCACTGCATTCAAAGGAGTCTATTTGCAAAGCATTGGGAAAATAAGTTGATTGTTGACCTCTAAAATGCCTAATACCAAAATTATATTATTACAAAATTAAGTAGACAGACAAGGGGGAATTAGAATAGCCATAAAATGTGGGAAAATTCACCATTGCCCTTGTGTTTGCAAATTTTTTTCTGGGTTTACCTTAATGAATAGAAAATTAGAAAATTAAGCTTTTTAATCACTTGTACTCAATGATACAAATCCATGAAGATGGATGGTAAGTATCAGAAGGTTCCCAAAAGTCAATTTTCTCAACAACTAATCTAAATTTATTCCCTTGTGTAGAAAATAGCAGTCTACTGAAAAATACACAAATTTATGTTGTAATTAATGTATGAAAAAAGAGATGGACAATGATTAAGGCAATCAATGTGACTAGAATATGAGGCATCTCATTAATCACAGTTCAGCCAGATTTCAACATTAACAAAATGCATCATCTTTAATTTCATAGTTACCATCCAATCCAAATAGAACAAAACGTACAATTAAGCCATTTAAAATAGCTGGATTAGGTCATTGCGTTTTCGGGTCAACCCTTTCCTATAAAAGACAATGGATTTCTTCATAAGAAACTGCTGTTGGCAGGCCTACTTTTAAATACTGCCCATTGATTTTTGTATCTTCCATAAAGGCAAAGTGCTCAACTGCCCCAAAATAGACTTTCTTCTTGAGATTGTACTCTTACAATATAATATATAAGATTTTCCACTGTTCCTGATCTCAGAGGGAAAGCTTTCAACATGTCACCATGGCATATTTGCCATTGGTTTTTTAAAGATATGCTTTATCAGATTAAGCAAGTTCCCTGTCATTCCTGGTTTAATCTTTTATATGGATTTGAATTTATCATGCATGTTTTCTCATCATATGATCATACGGTGAGTTTACATTCATTGACTTTAAAATCTTAAACCACCCTTGTGTACTGATAGGAACCCAATTTGGTCATGATATGTTTCATTTCCATAAATCACTGGATATCTTTTTTAAAAAATATTTTGTTTAGGATTTTTTAAATCAGAGTAATTGGCCCATAGTTTCCCCTATTGTGCATTTTCCTTATCAGATATTAGTATCATGAGAATTTTGACTTCATGAAGAAAGGTGGGATGTGGTGACTCTTCTATTCTCTGGAATTTTTATGTAAGACTTCTGTTATTTTTTTCCTTAACTAATTGTTTCCTTAACTATTAAAAATTTGCTGATGAAATGTCACTAACCTCAGCACATGATGCACATGATTCTAATATTTTTGTAACTTCTACATGTCTCTAATTATTTCAAATGAAAATTTTTTTTAAATTCACTGTTGACACTTCCAGTTTCTAGTTTTGCATGTAAAGAGCTTGGAAGTTGCCACTACCTCCTAACAAGTAAAAAGATGAACAGACTGAAAAATCAGTAAGGTCCTTAAGAGAAGGAAGTTCACAAGACAGGTGAGTACTGTGAATCACAGCTTACCAGACCACAGCCTCACATGAAGGAACTACCTCAGAGTGTAGGAATAGGAAAACCTGAACTGTAATTGACAAATTGCTGGAGCCTGGTTGTAGACAAATCTAAGAGTTAAAAACTCCAGACAGCCTGACATGTTGGGGTTAGAGTAGGGTGTCACACAATATTGTGAAATTTACTTCCAGGAGCCTCACCAGTTTCCCACAGTAAATATCAGTGAAAAGTCCCTTCCTGCTTGCAGCAGGGGAAGGAATAAAGGAACCATTTTGAAATACACCAGAGCACTCTGTTCTTCCTAACAAAGACTGCCCTCAGGGGAAACCAGCTAACTAGAGCCTAAGTTGGCTAGGGTATTATCAGAGTCTAACTAACCTGGGGGAAGGGAAACACCCACCTCCAACTCACTCTAGCCAATTTATCCCGTCTAAGGAACAGAAAAAACTGAAAAATGTATTCCATACATTAGGAGTCCATGGTCCAGAGGCACAGGCTCACTAAAGTCCATAGTCCAGAGGCATAGGCTTACTAAAAGATTTAGACTTAATCCTAGGACTGAGACCTAATCATAGAACTATAGAATGCTTACCCTTACCCCACACCTCACTACAATACTTAAGACCTATTTACAGGAGTTCCTTTTACCCTGTATATCATGTCTGGCTATCAGAAAAAAAGTATAAGATACAACCAAAGTATAAAATACATTTAGAAGAGGCAAAGCAAGCATCAGAACCAAGCAGAGCAGGGATATTGGAATTATCAGGGCAGAAATTTAAAACTACCATGATTCATATGCTAAGGGCCCTAATGGTTAAAGTAGACAGCATTCAAGAGTAGATGGGCAATGTAGCAGAGGGATGGAAATGCCGAGAAAGAACCAAGAAGAAAGACTAGAGATAACACGGTAACAGAAATGAAAAATGCCTCCCCTGGGCTTATTAGTAGATAGGACACAGCTGCTGAAACAATCTCTGAGCTAGAGAATATATCAATAAAATCCTCAAAAAACAAAAAGCAAAAAAAGAAAAAGAAAGAAGAAAAAAGAGAAAATAAAGATTGAAAAAAAACAGAACAGAATAACCAAGGACAGTGGTACACCTACAAAAGGTTTAACATAGGCAGAACAGGAATACCAGAAGGGGAAGAGAGAGAACAGAAGACATATTTGTAACAATAGTGGATGAAAACTTCCCCAAATTAATGTCAAATAACAAACCACAGATTGAAGAAGTTCAGAGGACACCAAGTAGAATAAATGCCAAAAACAAAAACAAAACACAAAAGTACACAAAGGCATATTGTTTTCAGACAGAACATTAAAGATGAAGACAAAAAATCCTGAAAGAATTAGGAAAAAACACCTTAACTATAGAAGAACAAAGACAAGAAATATATCCACTTCTCAGAAATCATGCAAGCAAGAAAGGGCTGAAATAGGAGTGGAATATTTAAAGTATTGGGAGAGAAAACAGTACTTAGAATTCCGTATCCTTTGAAATTATCCTTCACAAATGAAGGAAAAATAAAACATTCTCAAACAAATATTGAAGGAATTTGTTGCCAGTATGCCAGCCTTGTAAAAAGTGTGAAAGGAAGTTCTTTAGAGAAGTAAAATAACAGGACACAAATTGAGGTCTACATAAAATAAGGAAAGCACTGAAGAAGGATTATGTGAAGGTTAAACTAAAAATCCACCTTTCTTATTCTAAATTGATGTAACAGATAACAGTTGGTTCAAAATAATACCAAAAATGTATTCAATTATGTAGGCTCATGTTTATACCACATAAAGATATATATATATATGTTTACATATGCATATACAAATGAAATGAATGGCAGCAATAATACAGGTCATGGTGAGACAGGGACCACGGGTTTAGACAGAGTAGGGTGAGGGCCTCTGGAAAAAACAAAGCAAGATAATCAATTGTGAGATTTGCTTTGACCTGCTGGGGAACCCAGTTTATATTTATGACTTTACCCAGGTGCTGCTTTTCTTCATCCAGCCCTGATCACAAACCAGCCAAGTGATTTGCTAACTGGGCAATTTAACAAGCAAGCCCAAAACAACATAGTAAAAACAGGAAGGATTCCATCTTGAAGATAAGATTGCATTTTAAAACCTGATTAGTTAAAAAGTAAGTTCCTTAACATACTCTTTAACAAACAGACAATAATTCAGTTCACTTTGGGAGCAAAACAGGCAGTCTTGAGTGAAATGCTCCCAGACTAGGAAGCTGCTATCCTGGGAGGAAATCAGAGCAGTAAATATCTTGTAAATAACAAGGAAGACTAATAAGAAACTTAATGTCTCTTCGAAGATAAACATTTTGGGACCACTTAGTAGGTGTACATCCCTAGCCCTTTGTTTCTCAAATGCCTATAAAACCGCTAGACAAGCACCACACCAGGACTCTCTTGTCCCTTCCTGGCATGAGCCAGGAGCTCTGTCCTCTCTCTTTATCTGTAAATAAAAGCTTCTCACTTGCTCTCCTACCTTGAGTGTTTGTGAAGTTCATTCTTCAACTCTTCAAACAAGAACCCTGGCATCAATGGGATGGAAGAATTAGATTATTTTGTTATTAGAAAGGATTCACATTACCCCTGTAATGGTATATTGTTATTTGAAAGTGGGATTGACTTAATTGTAAATGCATACTGCAAACTTTAGGGCAACCATATAAAAAAGTAAAAAAGGAAGTATAACCAATATGCCATGAAACATATAAAACAGAAGCATATGAAATGTTTTATTAAGCCACAAAAGACAGAAAAAGTGTGAAAGACACAAATAGGAACAAAAAGCAAAGGCAACAAATAGAAAACTGTACTGAATATAATAGATATTAATCCAACTATATCAATAATCACTTTTAACATCAATGGGTATAAATATACTAATTAAAAGACAAAAATGGTCTGAGTAGATAAAATAACAAAACTCAATTACATGTTGTCACAAGAAACCTACTGTAAATATTAAGACACATATAGATGAAAAGCAAATGGATAGGAAAAAAAATACCATGCTAGCACTAATCAAAAGAAAACAGGAGGACCTATATTAATTTCAGGCAGAGATGATTTCAGAGCAAGGAAAGTTATCAGGGATAACTTAACATGTATGCACCTAACAACAAAGTATCAAACTATGTGAGGAAAAAATGAATACAGCTACAGAGATATAGATGAATCTAAAATCATGATTGGAGACTCAATACCTCTCTACCAGAAATGGACAGATCCAGCAGGCAGAAAGTAAATAAGAACATAGTTGAACCAACAACACCTTCAATCAACTGGATGTAATTGACATCTATAGACAATTTCATCCAACAAGAGTAGCATGCACAATTTTTTTCAAGCCCACATAGATCATTCACCAAGAGATATCACATTATGGGCCATAAAACACATCTTAAAAACTTCAAAATAAGTTATAAAATATCTTCTCTCAGACTACAGTGAGTTTAGTGAAACTCACTGTACAGTAAGTACAGTAAAATTAAATTAGAAATCAATAATAGAAAGATAACTAGAAATTCCCAAAATGCATGGTATTTAAACATACACTACTAAGTAACACATAGGTCAAAGAAATACTCTCAAGTAAAATTGAAAAGTATTTTGAACAAAGTGAAAATAAAAAAATATCATAATTTGTGGGATGTAATAAAAGTAATACTTAGAGAAAAATTTAGAACACTAGTGTCTATATAAAAAGAAAGACATAATCAATAATCTAATTTCCACCTTAAGAAACTAGAAAAAGAAGAGTAATTTAAATCCAAAGTAAGTAGAAAAGAAATTATAAGAATTAGAGCTGAAATTATGAAAATGGAAACACGAAATCAGTAGAGAAAAATCAGCAAAACAAAAAAACTAATTATTTGAAAAGGTTAATGAAATTTGTTAGCCTCTCACCAGGCTAACTAAGGAAAAAAGAGGACACAAATTACTAATATTAGAAATGAAAGAAGGGACATCACTACAGATCCCATGGGCATTTAAAGGAGCATAAGGGAATATTTTAAGCAACTCTATGCCCACAGATTTGATAACCTCGATGAAATGGATCTATTTCTTGAAACATAATCTGCCAAAACTCACAGAAGAAATAGACAATCTGAGCAGATTTATACCTACTAAAGAAATTGAATCAATAATTAAAAACTTCCTAAAACAGAATATACCAGGCACAGTTGGATTAACTGGTGAATTCTATTCAACATATAAGGAAGAAATTATACTAACTCTCTACAATCTTTTTCAGAGAGTAGAAGAAGAGGGACTACTATGAGGCCAGCATTAGCCAAACAAAAAAATCTAGCAAAGATAGTATAAGGAATCTACAAACATTTCCCATTAACAAAGATGCAAAAATTCTCAACATATTAGCAAACTGAATATTACACTGTATAACAAGAATTATAAAACCAAGTAGGACATCCCAGGTATGCAAGGTTGATTCAACATTTGAAAATCAATCAATGTAATCCATCACATCAATAAACTAAGAAAAGAAAAATAACATAATTATATCAATAGATGCATAAAAAGCATTTGACAAAATCTAATACTCATTCATGATAAAAATTATCAGTAAATGAGAAGTACAGTAGAACTTCCTAAACTTGATAAACAATATCTACAAAAACATATAGCTAACATCGTACTTAGTGGTAAGAAACTTGAAGCTTTCCTACTAAGATTAAGTATAACAAGGATGCCCCCTTTCTCTCCTATTTTCAACATCATACTGAAAGTTCTAGCTAATGTAATAAGACAAGATCAGGAAATAAAAGGTTTACAGATTGGGAAGGAATAAACACAACCATCATTGTTCACAGATGACATGATTGTCTATGCAGAAAATCTAAAGAAACTGACAAAAAAATTTCCTGGAATTAATAATCAATTATAGCAAGATTGCACGATTCAAAGTTAATACACAAAAGTCAATTACTTCCCTGTATCAGCAATGAAAAAGTAAAATTTGCAATTAAAAACATTAATATTTACGTTATTACCCTCCAAAAATAAAATATTTAGGTACAAACCTAACAAAATTTGTATGAGATTTATATGAGGAAAAAATTTTAAAACTCTGATAAATGAAATCAAAGAGCTAAATAGAGAGACATTCCATGATCGTGGATAAGCACACTCAATATTGACAAGATATCAGTTTTTCTCAACTTGATCTAAGATTTGGTATAATTCAAATCAAAATCCCAGGAAGTTTTTTGTGGATATTGACAAACTAATTCTAAAGTTTTTATGGAGAGGCAAAAGACCCAGCATAGGCAACACAATATTAATGAAGAAGGACAAAGTTGGAGGAATGAAACTATCCACCTTCAAAACTATAAAGCTACAATAATCAAGATAGAGGATGTTGGTGAAAGCCAAACAGGGAGTCTAGAAACATACCCACACAAATATAGTCAACTGATCTTTCATAAAGAAACAAAAGCAAAACAAGGAAGTAAACAGTATTTCAACAGAAAAGCCAGACATCAAATGAAAAAAAAAGAAAGAAACGAATCAAAACACAGACCTTACACCCGCCATACAAACTAACTCAAAATGGATCACAGTCCTACAAGTAAAATGCGAAATGATAAGACTCCTAGGAGATAACATAGGAGAAACCTAGGGTTAGCAATGCCTTTTTATAAAACCAAAAACATGATTCATCAAAGAAAGAATTGATAAGCTGAACTACATTAAAATTCAAAATTTCTACTTTGTGAAAGACACTGTCAAGAGAATGACGAGACAAGCAGACTGGGAAAAAATATTTGCAAAGCCTTATCTAATAAAGGACTAGTATTTAAAATGTACAAAATATTGAAATTCAATAATAAGAAAACAACTTCATTTTTTAAATGGGTAAAATTCAAAACACTGACAATACCAAGTGCTGATGAGGATATGGAGCAACAGGTACTCTTCTTTATTGCTTGTGTGAATGCAAAGTGGTACACTTTGGAAGACAGTTTGGCAATTTTGTAGAAATCTAAAATACTCTTTATGATACTACCTAACAGTTATGCTCCTTGGTATTTACCCAAAGGACTTGACAACTTATGTCCACAGACAAACCTGTTAAGGGATGTTATAGTATGTTTACTCATAATTGCCAAAACTTGGAAGCAACCAAGATACTTTTCAAGCTGTGGTTCATCCAGGCAATAGAATAAAATAAATGAACTATCGAAACATTAAAAGAATAGAAGTACCTTTACTGCACATTACTCAGTGAAAGATGTCAACCTGGAAAGGCTACATACTGTATGATTCCAACTATGTATGCATCCTGTGACTGCATAAGTCTCTGTTGCAAATGATTTTTCAACTCACTATCCAACATCTGCTTTAGTAAGATAGTATCTGAGGTATAACTCCCTTTCCTGATGCCAAACTCCAAGGAAAAATCCAATAAGGGAGGTTAATAGACAATCCTGATGAGATTGTCTCCAGTTAATGAAGGGTTTGGGTTGGATAGGCCAGTGGCCTATCATAATATGGTACAGTTTATTGCAATATGGTACAGTTGCTTAAAAACAGAAAAAGTTTGAGTGTGACTGTTAATAAATCAAGGGCTGCCTGTACTGTAACTACTTTAGATATTTAAAGATTTTTTTAACTCTATTATCTTGGTGTCCTCTAGTGCAGTACTTCTATTCAAATTCTTCTTGAACTTCAAATTCTGATAGCTTTGTATATTTCAGTAAAGAAGAGTTAAGCTAGCCATTCACTTAAGAAAAACATAAAGTTCATTTTCTCTCTGTATACCCACAAATAAATGCCATTAGAAACTGTGACAGTGAAACCACAGTAGAGTTGCAGTAACACCATGTAAACCCAAAGAACTGAGATAGCAACATGAGAAATAGAAAGCTACAGTCTGAAATAATCAATCAATAAAATGGACTAACTGCATCACCTATTTTATTAGACACACTTAGACATCAAAAAGTTTAACTGGATTCCTACTGCAGGCATAAATGGATGCTCTAAACTCTATTTATAGTCTCTATGTCAATTAACCTATGATTACAAGAGGGAGCAGCCTTAGTCTAAGACATCACTGGATTTATAATATATGAAGTGTGCAACTCCAAACTGGGTAGATCTCTGGTTTAGATTTTGCCATTTCTTTAGCCCTTAAAAGTTATTAACTTCTTCTGCCTGGTATAAAGAATTTTAAACTTGGAGGAATCCAACACTGCTGTCATACTATCTTGGGATCTTGATACAACCATTCTAGGTTTTAATTAATATCTCATTAAACTTTAAATATCCTTCAAGTTTATATCTGACAATTTAGTGACAACTTCTATGGTCCCTCTAATAACAGTCTAACATCAGTAGTCTGGAGATAACTGGAGTTGTAACTTACAGAAAACTGGATCTTCTAGAATGTCCATATTATTTCCAGTATAGCTCTGCCCACCTGGATTTGAGCATAGGTATCCATCAGCATGATGACTTTTTCAGCTAACCCTCTAGGTAAACTTTGAAATCCCCCATTGAAATACCATAATAGGAGCCAATGCTTAATTTTCCTGTCTAACTCAACAAGTGGACACTTGGTATGAACTCAAACAAGGAATATAAATGCCACTATTACCACGAAAGTTTCCAGTAGGGTACATATTGGAAACCCTAGAATATCTTTAAACTTCCTAGCAATGGCACATGGTCTCCATACCTTGGAGACAGAGGCTCATACATGTTTCCTTGATTGCACAATAACATATTTTATGATTTGAAAAGGAAATGAATACATGTTTATATAAACAGCACTATATTTTATTTTGATAAAAAACACATAACATGAAATGCATCATTTAACAGTATTTTAAGTTTAGAATACAGTATTGTTCACTCTATACACATCGTTGTACAGCAATCTCTAGAACTTGTTCATCTTGCATGACTAAAATTCTAAACCACTGAACAGCAACTTCCCTTTTCCCCCTGCCCCAACCCTGGGAAACCACCATTCTACTTTCTCCCTCTTTGAGTTTGACTGTTTTAGACGCCTCATATAAATGGAATCATGTAGTAACCATCTTTCTATAATTGATCTATTTCACTAAGCACAAAGTCTTCAAGGGTTCCCCCATGTTGTGCTTTATGGCTCCTTCCTTCTTTTATAAGGCTTACTATTATTCTGTTGTATGTGTGGGCCACATAATCTTTATCCATTCATCCAACATGGTCATGAACCTCTTCAGCATTATTTTAGGTACACACAGAAGAACATAAATGAAACACACAATGAATAGTGGAAACAATGGTACTGCTGGTGCTTGAAGCATCAACCTTCAAAACTTCAAACTGAGAAAGAGAATCATGTTCTCAGTAATTTTTTTCCTGTTAAATTCTAGGAAAGGCAATCATGTTCTGCCCCAGAAGAATGTAAGTAGTAATTCCATTTTGTTGTGGGGCCAGTTCCCTGTTTCTCTGAGAAAAAAAAATGTATTTCTTGCAGTACAATGGAGATTTGGGGGATTAGGGAGGCTCACTGGTCTCAGCAGTCTCTCACAGAACTGGGCAGCTTTTTTACCTCTTAAGCAAATGGACTTTGAGCCTGAATTCCTTGTTTCTGTGGGAAGAACTTGTGGTTCATCTCCATGGCTGCTCCTGAAAGGGAGGTGATGAGTGCTTGAGGAGCTGAGAACACAAGTCAATCTGGACCCAAACTAAATACAAATGTCCGAACAATAAGCCTCTGTCTGTATGCAGGTCCCCTGGCCTCCAGAGTGGCACCTTAGCCAGCCTGTTTTCTGTGGCTCTCCTGAGCAAGGAAATAATATCCACCCTCTTAGCTTTCAGCATTAGATACTCCGGCCAGGGGCCCAAGGCAGAGATATAAAGTATATATAAAGAAACTGGTATATCTGAAACTGGATCATGACAGGGAGTCATGAGATAACCCCTGACCTTCCCAACAGCATACAAATTAATCTGGGCTCTGCATGCTCCCCATTCTCACACTATGAGATTTCCACTGTCAAGATTTCCATTCCTTTCTCTTGCTGAGAGAAATTACCAAAATGTGAAACAGGCAAAAGGACAGTTGCATGTTCATGGTCATTGTTTAACAGTCCAACCAAGAATTATTTCATTCTCTAGGCCAGGGGTCAGCAAACTCTTTCTTTAATTGGCAGACAGAACATGTTTTAGGTTTGGGGAACTAAATATGGTTTTGCAATTATTCAACTCTTCTACTGTAGCACACAATAGCCTTAGACCACACTTTAAGAAATAGGCATAGTGTGTTCCAAAAAAAATTTATGCATTACTTATAAAAACATTGTCAATGGATTTTGGCCCACAGTAATGTGCCCACTTTTGCTCTAGCAAAGAAAGACTGTTGCCTGATTTGCTATTTGTACTTGATAAGGGCCCAGGTTACAAGTTAACCTGGTAAATGTTAATCCTTAGCGAGTTGTAAATTTTTTTTTCTTTTAGAATAGCCACCCAGAAGGTTAGGATATTATTGCCCAGTAGGGCTTTAAAGAGCTTTGATTCTAACTTCAAACGTAAAATCTGGTTTACTATGTTTTCCTGCTGGACTATATATATATATCATTGTTCCTAAAAAGGCTCTTCGAACCAGCATTGCCATCCTTCTCACCCCGATTAATGAGTTATCTAAGTGAACGACTGACAATTCTATATTTATCTGAGATGCATGTTTTAACTTTCTCAAAATTAAACACTGACCATCTAGATCAGAGCATTTTCTATTCAGCACCAAGGACAAGAAGCCCCAACACCGAGGAGGAAAAAGGCAAGCAGTGCGGGACCCTCCCTTCCTTCCTTAGATGCTTACAAGCCTCCTGAGATCTCACCCACCCTCCCTAGATTCCTGACGCCAGCTCCACCATCGCCTGTGTCTTCAGAGCCAAGGGACAGAAAACCATGCTTTTTTACATGTGTAAAATGAGGCGATTCACCAATATAAAGCCCTTGAGTATTTCCCAGCCTACCTGCTGGCCGCAAAGACAGTTTCTCAGAATGTCCGCATCTGCACCCATCCTCCCCAACCACACAGAAGAGTCCCACGAAAAGAAGGAATAACAGTTCAGCTAAGGAGAGGGATGAATGCCAGTTGTCTGAAGTTTTTCAGGCTTGATACAAAAAAACAATATTAATTTGTTGACTAAAAACTACAGCTTTTATATTTTAAAAAATAGCTCTAAATTAGGTCTGACTTGAACATATAATTAGGGTTGGATCACATGAATTTTAGGGACAATTTCAAAGCTGTAACAGTACACTTTTATCATTTTACAACCCTGCAACTTCAAGAGCTCATTTCCTCTGATTCCTGTCATATTTTCAAGCATCACTTCCATAAAGATAACGTCCTGCCTCTATTTCTAGGCCACATCATTCTTCCAAACACCAGTCCCCCACTCGCAAAGGCCTTTGAAGACCCCGCCCTCCAAGCCTGCTCCTCTTCCTGACTTGCCCCTGCTACTGCATGGCCATCAGCCTGCCTCTGGCTCCTCTGACACCTCCCTTTCTCTCATCACCACCCCTGACCTCCAATCAGCATCTGAGACACATCAGGGCTACTCCACTCCCACGGCTGGCTTCTAGCACAGGCCTCCCTTAGCTTCATCTTTCATCTGTTCAATCTCATGTTCTGCTCCTTCTCTGTCAAAGCCCCTACCCACTCCACCAATAATGCACACAGCCACAGACTGCTTTCCTTAAACACAGATCTCCTTGTGCCTCCCTTGCTTTGCCCTCATCAAAAACACTACTGTTTTCCACTACTAGGCAAATAAAATCCAAACCCAAGATACCCCCCTAACCTACAGACCAACATTTCCAGCACAGTTTCATTTGAATGACTTCTAAGCCCTTGTACACATCTTCATTTCTCCCATCTTACTACGGCCTTGCCCTGGATTTCTGTGTTTCCACATGTCCCAAACCCACCTCAAGATCTTCCCAGTTCCCCCAGAGACAGCAAGTTTCCCTTCTTTGACAACTATAGCATTTTGCTGTTTCTTTCTCATATTAACATTCTTAAACTTCTCAGGTATTAGGAGGCAGTGAACTGTGTGATGATAGAGCCTGACAGTTTGCAGTGTGCATCCCAGCATTGACATTAGTCACCTCCGTGACCTTTGCCAGCCAACTAAACGGCACCATGCCTTAATTTTCACATTATCTGTATAAACTAGGACAACAGCATTTATTTCTCCAGCATTTTGTAGGAAAAAAAGTGAAACTGGCACATAGTAAGTATCCTTTACATGGCTCATAAACTTGACATCTTGTATATCTGCATTTCCCTTCTAGTTAAAATTACTTAATGAGAGCTTTGAGGAGAATTTCTTTTAGGTGGGGAGGGAGCTGCAGAGTATCCTTTTCACCTTCTTCTGGTAACACATTCTGCAGGGGTATTTCCCCTCAGTAAGTCCAGTCCTGGAAAGGCTCCAAGTCACAGTGCCTGGCCTTCCCTCCCAAGCTTGTGTGCACATTACATAAGCAGAACAAAGTGAACTTTCTGTCTTGGGACTCTGTACATTGAATTGAATAATAAATGATTGACAAAAGGATAATTGGAGTGCTTTTATTTTAACCTTAGAGCCCCCCCCCAACAAAACTGCTATATAGATACTCTTACTGAAATCACAGAATGCCTGCTGATTCTGATTTTTCTTCCATTTCTTCTTTTGTCTTTCCTTTCGCTCCTGTACCCTCCTCCAAGTCCCTTTAATAAACTTCATTTTTGCTTAAGTTAGCAGAAATGAATTCTGTTGCTTGCAACCAAATAACCCTAAAAAATCTTTAAACCTTCAACAGCCAAAACCCAGTATCTATCACCTAAAGCTTTCAGTACATCTTTGCAACATAAGAATTCTTCAACTTCTGTTGTCCTTGTTTATATATACTTTAGTTTGTGTTCACTCTCTTAATTCCATTATAAATCAGAATTCTTGCATGCCTCATTTAGCTTTTGTTATAAAAATCCAAATATTTATGACCATCTTGTTCCAAAAATAATTTAAGATAATTCCATTTATATTTACACAGAAAACTTAGACAATGGAGAAAAAGTAAAGGAGGTGGGGATTTTCTCCCCCCCAAAAATTATAAAATTAATAAACTAAAATGTACATTATTCTGGCCATTAGACTGATTAATTTTTAAAATTTCATTTCCAGGCCAGTATTTTCAACCATGGCTATCCCATTGACTCACCTGGGAAGATTTTTTTCTTTTCATACAGATGACTAGCTTTCAACAAAGACTAATTTGATTTGAAGCTCAGACCTGGGATGTAGTATTTTTTAGGATGTTCCCAGTTGATTCTGATGCACAATACAGTTGAATGTTTAAAAATCCTGGAGCCAGTCAATTATTTAAGAGGCTTAAAATGGGCTATTGACCTTCCAATGATATTTAACTGTAGAAAACTGTGTAAATTCGAGAATAAAAATGTGAGCATGAAAGATTTGGTGAAATAAACTCTCTTGAAAAAACACTAATACTCTACAATTATTTTTCCATCAAAAGAAAATACTGCCAAGTACACAGCCTCTTCCCAGTAACAGATCTTCAAAACTCAAGTCAAAGTTTAAAACCACTCCTACAAATAGCATCCATCCGGTAGGCCGATGGCCTGTTTTAGTTCATTTCCCGTTTCTGCTTGGTGGAGTTCAAGGATATTTCAAGAATCAATGGGTAATTAGGAATCGGATGCCAATTTAGATATTTGATTTGGAAATTGAGTCTTTGAAAACCATCAATTCCAAACACAGGGCAAGGCCTCCTTTTTATACTATCCCAGAAACTGGAAACAAAAAAATTCTATAAACATTTATAAATGCAAGAGCTGGATCTCTGGGCTGCAGGTGGAGCATACACAGCTGCCAGGAAAAGTAAGACACCTGCTATGTCCTTCAGTACCCTTTGGTGGGCAGGGTTGGGAGAACAATAGAGCCTGCTATGGTCTAAATCAGGGACTAGTTATAAATAATTGTGAACACAGAACTCTATTGGGAGACCTTTCTGACAGGGCAACTGCCATGGTCCCTGGTAGTAAGAAATTAAGGTAGGTGGTCTTAGGCAGCTTTTGCTAAGTGTGAAAGACTACTGGAAAAGTTACACACTTGCCACAATCAGTTAGGAGATGTGACTTCATTAGACATTTAATTAACTACTTGTTCTAGTCAATCAAGCAGATGTCTGTGGAAGTCTACTGTCCATGACATTGTTACTAGGCTGAAAGGGCAATCTCAAACCTAAATGTGTAAAAGGATCACTTCAAAACCTTATTAAAAGACAGATCTCTGAGCTTTGACTACAAATATTTCAATTAACCAGGATCGTGGAGCAGTCAGGAAACTGCATTTTAACAGTGTATGATGCAGGTGGTCTAAGAACATGAGAGGAACCTATAAAGACTTACACTATGCCTCCACTGAAAGTAACTTAATATGAGGAGAGAGGAGTATTTAGGAAAGACCTGAGTAATCTGGGACTCTGGCAGGGGTTTCTGGCTGCTGTAAGGAAGCCTCAAAGATCAGGGAGTGATGGGAAATTTGTGAGTGCAGAATACTCCAGGAAGCAGGAAAGGATCAGAAGGAAGAGTAGATGAGCAGTTGCTGAGAAAAAACACTGAGAATTTCAAATGTTTGTCTAGATCCACTCTGGAGGAGCACAGCTGTCTGGGAAGTATAAGACCATATGAAAATTCCAGACCAGAAAACAGTCACCAAGTACAGCTACTTACCAGGCATTGCACCAGTGGTTTGGACACAGTGCCTTCGCTAGGAGGAAGCTACATTCTGCTGGTTAGTGGTCATCAACCCTGCTATATACCTCAGACCACCTGGGAGCTATGGAAAATGCCAATACCAGGGCCTGGGCAGAGTGTCTGATGTAATTGGTTAGGGGTGGAGCTTAAGCCCTTTTGTTTCTTCAAGACTCTCTAGTGAGGATTGAGAACAAATGCCCTAAATGTGCTTCCTAAAATTTGAAGTGTATCAGAATCATCTGAAGAGCTGACAGGGAACACAGAGGCCCAGGCTCCTTGAAGTAGAGCCAGGGCCTGGCCTCCTGCATTTGTCAAGGCCCCTGAGTGAATCTGATACACATCAAGTCTGAGAACTATGGATGGAAAGTGAGACTGTATGAGTTTGAGCCAAGGCCTCACCACCCCTCAACCGGGTGCACTGAGCAAGGGGCAAATTCCGTCTGTGCTTCATGCGCCACGTCTGTAGAATGAGAACAGAAGGGCACACCTGGTGAGGAGCGAATGTGGATGGCTGTGGAGACTCCTGTCTTCTCCCTTTTTTGTCTAGCTTACCAGGGAGCTGGTTTGGCAGCTCTGAGTTTCTCGACAGAAGAATAGGCTGATACGAGCCATCAGCCCCAGCCTCCCCTCTTCTAAGAAGGCCACTTCCCTGAGGAGGGAGCTTCTGTTACTTCACAATCTCACAGATACTGCAGATTCTCCCTCAATCCTCATTCTCACAACAATTATGTAGAATTATCGTTTTTAAACTTCAGTGTGCATTGAACCACTTAGAGGATTTGATAAAACACAGATTTCTGGGCCTTAAGCTTCCAAGTCTGTAGGTCTGACTGTGGCCCAATAATTTGTCTTTACAACAAGTTTTCAAGTGATGCTGATGTCAGTCAGAGATATACTTTGGGGACAGGGTTCCTCTCTATAGACCACTGGTCATACCTGAGTGGTGGGCTCAGAGAGCCTGAGGACTGTACACAGCTTATGACTTCTTTGAATATAACATTTTCCCAGTAATGTTTCTTTTATATCTGTACTGCCTAATGTCAATGGTGTCTATGGCTATAATGGGGGTTGCAGCTGCTATCACATGTGAAATTGTTTAGAAATGGACCTAATAAAAAGTTTGGGCTCTTAAATGGAAGCCAGCATTATTTTTCATTTGTCAAACCCTTCTTGAGCACCTAGTATGTGATAGATATTTGGTGAAATGCTGAAATTACTATGGTGAATAAGACACATTCACACTCTAAGAATTGACAGTCAAGAAGGAAATAAAAGTGTATCCATGGATAATTATAATGCTATAATAAGCACAATAATATAAGCAGACTCTAATATGGGCAGGATCCCTTTGTTAGTTCTCATTAGAGAAAGGCAAAGGCCATGATTGGTAAATTTGCTACTGCCCAGCCCCCACAGGAGGATTAAAAAGCCAGTCTGATGCTCTGTACTTCTCCTTCTCCCTCTGGCCCCCACTCCTGATTTCCAGGGTTCACTGCAGAGACATGCTGCACATGTGTAGTATTCAGCTGGATTAGAGTCACCAAAGATAAACATAGTGCAGGAAACAGCATTTAAGAAATAGCTATTAGATGTGGTTTCATCCTAAATCATTTTTGCCCACCTCAGACACCTGATGTTTTTTTCATTCTTATTATTTAATGTTTACATAGAAACTTTCTTCAAAGAGCCACTACCAGATGTTCAAGATGTCACCTTCATCTGCATCACAGTCCTGAGAGATTAAGCAGAATCAATGACCGCCTTCATTTCACGGAGGAGACATGAGATGGAAGGACATTTATGGTTTGTCCCAGAGCAGGGACTAGAAACCAGAACTTCTAACCAAGGGGCCCAGGACCCCGTGTTCTGTTGTGTCAATAAGTAAAAGAAATACATCACCCAGGGGCACGTGTCTCACTTGCCTCAAAGGACAAGAATTGGGGGCAAAAAATATCAATAAATAAAGCAGAGAAGAGGTGTTATTTTTTTAGAAATCATGCCTCATCATCTGAAAGAAGAACCTTGTCTCTTCAGGGGGGGTCATCACAAACAGGCTACTTTAAAGGAAGATTATAGATTTATATTTTCACCCACAGGATATAGCAGCTTCTACTACCTGATTCCTGTTCCTGCCAAAAAGTGTTTATTCTTACTCAATCGCCTCCAATAATGTTTAACAAATGGTCTGGGCTGGACCACCCGGCTGCTGTTAAGAAGAAAGAAACAAGCATTCCCAAGGATCCATGTTTTTCTATGCTGACAATGTCTGGAAAGAATGAGAACTATATGTTAAAATATCAGGACTTTCCTCATTTAAAATAAATTGCATCCAGAGTCTTACAACATTAGTGTCAGTAGGTCTGGGAAGTTGGACAGAAAAAATGGTTGAGTTTTCTGTCTCAGATACTTTTCATATAGCAGTGAAACTACCCAATGGAATTCAAAATAAGGCGTGGGTCAACCACCTTCCTGCTGGAACTCACACGCGAGAAATCCAGGCCTCCTTCTCGGCTCATTTTATCACAAAAAGCAGCCTAAAATTTAGCAATTCAGCTCAGCCACCTAGAATATCTTTTTCTGAATTTGCTCATTTCCAGGAAATCCTACAAATATTTACAATCTGAGGTCATTTTGGAATAACATTTTTTAGATGCTGAAGGAAAACATGTCTGGTTTGATCTGAACAGTATCAACTTGTATACTGAGTCAGAACATCTTCAGTGTGAGAGACTCTTAAAAGCCAAAAGACAGAATCTCTGGAAAGCCTGGACAAGGAGTGTAATGAAAGCCGGAGGTCTATAAGGAGGTAGTTGTGTTTCACCAAGATTATGGTGAAATTTTCCTGGTTCGTGATCATCCCACATTTGAAAGAGTATTAGAATATTAGCACAATTTCTACTTCTATACTACTTCCACTCAACAAGTCAAGAATAAGAAATCAGAAATGGCAGTCATAGTCAGGCAATATCTGTTTATGGTAAATAATCTCATCACCATTTTCATGTTTTTATAGACTATAAACATTCACCAAATGCCTGTGAGAATCTTTGGCTAAAGAAAAACCTATACCCAGTAAGTCCCCAGAGAGAGAACTGATGAAGAGAGCTGTTTTGCTTCCTTAGATGGTAATATTAATATTAACCAATACCCAGCCTAGAAAAGTCTCAAGACATTTGCCACTGGTCAGTTTGATCAAGATCCAAACTAGCTCTCCAACGTTCACAGAAGACTGAGGATACCCTGCCAAGAGCAGGGCGATGGCATTCTATTAACCTGATCAGCCCATGTCACTCCAAACCTTAGCAGAGCCTTCGCAGAGATGCCATGACCCCTGGGGGTGGGGGCTCTACAAGAGAGAGAGGAGAACCAGCTTCGCCTTTAGAGTCTCAGGAAATTGTATTGCTGTTGTCCTAGAGATGTCAGACTCCTTGGCTCACAAAAATCTTTGTAGGATGTATTGCTCATGGTTTCCTGGAAATGATAAGGATATCCCAAGATTATCTTAGTAGAACACATTTCTGGATAAAGCTCAGGTAAACTACAGAAACGTTCTTTCCATCACACCTATGCACAACCATTTCTTGGTTTCAGCCCCTCCTCTTCATCTTAATAAGAGATATTATCACAGTAAGGGTGGGTGTATCCTTATTTAGCAAATTTCCCTTCCTTCAGATGGCTTGTACTTGGAGGTTTCACCAATGTGTAAACTTTCAGCATTGTGTGACTTTAGTATCAACCCATTAGCCGAGAATAGGCCTTCTTCCACATCTTGATTTACAGGGTATCTATGTATCTATGGCTTCCCACCACCATGCCCCACAAATTAATAGCATCTCTTATGGCTAGGAGTTTATGAGAGGGCAAAACATTCTAACACAAGGGAAACATAAGTTATTATTGGTTGAGCCTTGGTTTAAATGAGGAATAACAGGGGCCTGCAGCTTTGGTTCACTGTGAAGAACAAGATGTCAAAATACAAACCAGAGCAGTACTCCCTGCAGACCCTCTAAACCTAGGAAGGATCCAGAACTGATTCCCCTTGCTGACTGAAGTTCTCCATTTAGCCAGGGAGCTCATTTTACAATATTTTTCTCATACACAACACTGATTGAGCTACTTGCATTTTCTTCACTAAAGGGTTTTCTACTGAACTGGAACAAGGGAGTCACTTCTAACACTCAATAATCTGCTTGCCTTTTGGAGGCCCTTAATTTTCTTAATTGGACTGCAATGAAGACAGGAAGAGTATCAGAGGCTTATCTCAAAATGCAAGTGATAGCTTCCAACTCCAGTTCCATCCAGTGACCAATAATTAGCAAACCGAGGATCCTATTTCTTTTGATCAAATTAAACAAATTATTCTCAAATTTGGCCACACTTTAAAACTGCCTCAGGGAATTAAACAACAAATCCCAAAGTCCACACCACCTCAGACCATTTAAACAGGCATTCTAGGTGTAGCATTTCTGAAATCCCATTGGGGATTCGAATCCTTAACCAGGATTAAAAACCAATATCTTAAACTAGTAGTTCTTAAACTTCAATGTTTATCACAATCATTTGAAGAGCAAGTTAAAACACAGATTATTGGGCTTCAATCCCAGAGTTTTTTATTCAGTTAAGAGTGGAGTGGAACCCAAGAATTTGCATTTCCAAAAAGTGTCCACATACTGCTAAAGCTGGTGCTTTTAGTATGAGGACCACACCTTGAGAACCCATTTCTTACATGAATATGTTGATCTGACAGTTTGTGGCAGAAGAAATAAAGCTCATTTGTTTACATTTTAGATAAACTGGTTTAATACAAACAGCTGTTTTTAATGGCATTATATAATCTTTAATTTGACAAACTAATGGAAATACTGGTGACAGTGCCAAAGAGCAAGTCTTAATGGCTTCATTTCCCTCCTAATTACAGAAGAAATCCAACTCATAAAATATAACTGAGATGTTTAAACAAACCACTTATGTGGTACTTAGGTGAAATTGTAACCCTTGTAAATTGCACAGATTATAATCAATTTCATGAAGTATCTGGTTTGTTTCACCCAGTTCATTTGAAAATTTGAGCAGCCCCGCCTTCAGAAAGAAAACTGTTGAACTGCACCTTGATGAGCAAAAAGGCAAAAATTAAAAATATTTATTTAATTCATAATGTTTTTCTCATTCTGTAGAAAATAGCTTTCTTCTAATTTTTGGAAAACCCCCAACATCAGGTAAAGCATATCACACTAATTTCTTCATGTGACAATCATATGTCTTGGTTATCACTGTTGTCAAACCCATCTCTCCCTCGTTAGGATTTCAATTTTGCTAACTGGCTATGTGTATACATATGTCCCTATGAAATAAATTTTAAAGGACTTATGGATGGATATGCATATCAGCTTTATTCGTAATAGAAAAAAACTGAAAACAATACACATACACATGTTCACATACAATAGAATTCTATAACAATACAATGATAAATAAATGAAGGGATCTTTATACAGTGAAATTCAATACAGCAATAAAAAAATTAATCAGTGTGCCACTTAGCAACATAATGAATCTCTAAATGCAATGCTGAGTCAAAGAAGTCAACATAAAAGAGTTCATAGTGGACGGTACCATTTATATGAAGGTTCAGGAACAAGCAAAACTGATTTAGAGCCATAGAATTCAGAAGAGTAGCTGCTTTTGAGGGGAGTACTGACAGAAAGGGGCATGAAAAACCTTCTGTAATGCTGAAATATTCTACATCTTACTCTGGGTGGTGAAGTGGATTCATACATATGTCGACATTCACTGAGCTCATGATCTGTGCACTTTATATGGTATAACTTAAATGACAACTTTAATTTTTAAATTGCATTAACATGATAAGCTACTTTTTGTGAAATATTCCTCATTTCCAAATTCAAAAGCTGCTTAGATACTGGAACTTATTAATTGTTAATGATGAGTCCAATATGGAAAATAGCCCACAAGACTTCCTTATAAAGTCAAGTGTAGAAAACGTCCATCTAAAGTGTATTTATTTCCTCCTCTTTTTCATGGGACTTCTTTTAAAATCTCACTAAAATAAGAGTAAGGTATAAAATGTTATAAATCAAGGACAAAAAGAATGAGGAGAGAGTCTTCATCAGGAGACAAATGATTTCAACAAGTTTGGAAGGCAAAAAAGCAGATGAAAGATAGAAACTAAGTTAGCAGATGCAGAAAAAGGCAGCCTAAGGTCACTATAAAGGAGGCAGGGAAAATAGGATGGATTATTTTTCCAAAAAAAAAAACCATTCAAAGACATGGCACTTAGAGGCTCCAAATACAATGGTGAAAGTAGACAGAAGAGACAAGATACGGAGTTGAGAAATAAAAGGTTATTAACTGAAAGTCTACTTATGGAATGCTGGAGACCAGACCTCCAGATCCCACCCAAGTGGTGTAAGTTTTCTTCTTTGAAGGAACTGAGTGACCCCCATTAAAAATATATTTTTTTTTTGTTTCTATATGTATATATACTAGTATATGTGTGTCTCCCAATTAAATGTTCTGCTCACAACCTAAATAATCATCCTAATGTAAATCCCACCCAAAAGTCCCACCAAAGCACATACAACTGCCAATAAGTTTTAGTGCCTCATTCTTAATAGGAAATAGACAACCAAGGACCACCAGACGTGGTATGTGGTCCCAACATAAAAGAGAGAAATGAAAAAGAGCAGAAACAAACAAGAAAACCCTCTAGAAAACATCAAACAAAACATAATAAATGCAAATTAATTTGCAACAGTGGAAAATGAGAAATTATTATATTCACAAAACAAGAATAGTCTCGTGGTTTTAAATAATGAAGAATAAGCGGTTTTTAGAAATTAAAATATAATCAAAATTCAAAATTCAAAATTAGAGTGAAAAAATAATATCAAGGAAATATCTCAGAAAACAGAAAAAAAGAAGAGGAAAAAATATGAAAGAAATAATAAAAGGTTTGGAAATTAATATGTGAAGTAGACCTTTCAGATGGAGAAAAAAAGGGAAAAGAGAGGGGAAGAAATTATTTTTAAATTGTATGAGAAATATAACCAAAGGCAAAAGACAGGCATTTCTTAACCAGAAAAGCCCAGCAATAAAAGATAATTAAATAAAAAGGCCACACTAATGTACACCATCATGAAGCTTCAAAACCCAGAAACAGACAGGCTTATGAAATGTTGGAGTTCATACCCATGAACCTGTTCTCCTAAGAAAATAATGAAAATACTGGCAAAATGACACCAGTAATTTCAGAACTCTTGAAATTAGCCAAAACCACCGGACAAACTGAGAACTGCTTGTCCAAGAGAAATGACTGCCATCTCAGTAAGACAGTGGATTGCACCTTATTGAATTTAAGGCTATTCTAATGGTGCTCTCCTCACCAACTCAGGGACACTGTAGCCATAAAAAGCTAACAGCCTCACCACTGAAGGAGAAGACTGGCATCTTCTGGAGCTGTGTGAAAAGCCTTACACTCAGAGCAAAGTCAATATTTCTTCCAAACTCCCTAGAAAATCTCCATTTCCAAGTTTGTGTGGCTATTTGATTTGACTCAGAGGTCAGCTCAGGAGAAAAAAAAAAAGCCCTCTCCCCAGGGGATAGGTATAAACAATTGTAATCTTCCAGCAACATTTCAGATACTAAGGCTGTGATTTGAGTTAGAGAAAGCTAGATCCTAGACAGTGATTTAAAAGCACGTCCTGGAGATTTATAGGACCAGAGGGAACTTTGAAAAGCTTTGACATGTTCTTGGGGATCTAAAACGCCTCTTGCATGCACAGGGCTCTGTGTGTGCCCAGGAAAAATCTGAGAAAGTACAAGACCTCAGTCATTCACCTCTG
Source organism: Manis pentadactyla (assembly GCF_030020395.1). NCBI lineage: Eukaryota > Metazoa > Chordata > Mammalia > Pholidota > Manidae > Manis > Manis pentadactyla. The sequence goes on along the minus strand of NC_080023.1, from coordinate 144,006,576 downwards.
GCTGACTTGACATCTTATACAAGCAGGAAGTGAAACCTAAAGTTGTCTTATAAATTCCCTGAACTTTGAAGGTAGACTCTCACACACAGATCTCTTTGACAAAGGTGGAAGATAAAAAGGCAGGATACTTAGGGAAATATTTTGAGTGATCGTTGGCTTACTACTAAATTGTACTGACCAGTGGCAACCCCTAGGAGGCCAAGAATAATAACTGCACTTGGGTGGATTAGTCATGAATGACTTTGTAGGTTCCATGGGGATGGGTATGTTGTTTTGTTCACCAAAGTGTTCCCAGTTCCTTGCATATTTGCTGAATTCAATGAGTACATGAACACTAAGGTAATATAAAGTAATAGTCTTGAATCACTATCAGTTTGTAGAAAGAAAAAGAAAATGTGTTTATGAATCTGGCACATTTGATCATTGATGCTTTGAGACAGGAGTCAGTAGAAGTAACACTCTAGGTTAGAAAATGAAGTTGTAAGAAAAAATTAAACGGGGGCATAGTGTAATGGACCCTGTGATGTCTAAATCCCCCTTCATGGATGAAGGACGGATCCCTCCATTTGCTAGGAGTGCTTCAAGAAGACGGCCTCCACAGGGCATAAATATGCAAAGAAGTAAAAAGCTAACCTTTTCAAACAATAAGGCTTCTCTCTCACTTACCAACTTAACATTTCCCTGTATGGCCCCAGAAGATGACTGGTTAGCCAGAGACGGGTAAGATTCCTCAAGGGAGGAACAACCTAAGACAGGCACAGTTGCAGGGGGGTCATCAGGTGAGAAATTGGGGATCAACAGAGGTGAGGCTTAGAACCTCACCACCCCCCCGTTCTGAGAGAAATCTTCTGCATACGTGGATGTTTTATTGCCCTTGTCTAGCTTGGATTAACACATAGTCTACAGGCACACACCTGATCATCTACATTTGCTCTCTTACAACACTAAACTATGTTTTCTACCTTTATCTTGTATCTACCTACCACTTCAGCATTTTATTAAAAATAATAATAATAAAGAGAGAAATGTGGTATCCACATATAAATCAAGTATAAAAATCAAATGAGTATTCATATTTGAACTGACTGTTTAGAGTTCATAATGCATGAGCAAAACCGAAAGTTTTTGTGATGACTGCCCTTGTACTGTTCACCATGTAACTTATTCACTATGTAAGAATTTGTTCTCCATGTAAGAACTTGTTCGTTATGCTTCAGAAGATTGGAGACTGACGAAAATTAGGCTTGGGGTGGATTAATGATTGTGCATTGAGCATTGACCCCCCTATACAGAATTTTATTGTTGTTAACAACCATTTGATCAATAAATATGAGAGATGCCCTCACACACACACACACACACACACAAAATATATATATATATACACACTTCCAATTGTAAAATAAATAAGTAACCGGGATGTAATGTATAGCATAAGGAATATAGTCAAAATATTGTAACAACTTGGTATGGTGATAGCTGGTACCTAGAATTATCATATATATAAATGTTGAATCACTGTGTTGTACGCCTGAAACTAATGTAATACTGTGTGTCAACTACCCTTCAATAAAAAATAATTATCTAAAAAAAAAAAAAAAGAGTACGGCCTCTACTGCCATCCCATTCTGGGCACTGCCTCCATTGAAGAAACTGCCTTGTCCAAGACTGCCTTCTTCCTCAGCAGCCTACATCCAAAGACAATCACAAAGGGAAATCAAAGATGCTACCTCCTTACCCCAACTGGGTCAGCTCTAAAGGGCCTTCCTCGCCTTAGCCTGCTCATTGGAGCTGCTTTTTCCCTCTGCCCAATTCTGCTTCTTGTCCCTCACACCAACAAGTGTCCATCATGACAGCATCCCTAATTAGCGGGATGAATCTCTTATGCAAGAGACCTGAAAGTCAAGTTGCCTATCAATTTCTTCCTCTTTATCAAACTGTGTTATTCATGAGCCCAGGCAAGAAGGTACTCCTTGTTATTTTTATTTTTTCAAAAAATGAGAGTTCTCCTAGAATAAGTACTTGCTTCCATTATTTGGGATGGTTTAATTAAATTAATATGTCTTTACTTCTCTCATGTCTTGGATAGAGTTTTAACATGTCCTCATAAAAATACAGAGAAATGGTTTATTCTTGATTTACTGTATCTTTCTATCTTTATTATTTGTTTTTGGAGATTGGTGACCCCAGTCATGATTACATGGATTAATAAACCAGTTCCCAACTCTTCTGGCAGATTGCTGAGCAACCTTGCTTGGAAAACACCTAGTAAAACACATTTTCACTCAACTTCAGGCAATTCAAAGGCAGCTGAACATCACTTAAGTGGAAACCCAACCATGAGGCTGCTTTTCAAATCAAAAGCAAGATCTCAGCTCCACAGGATGTGGCTGATGGCCAGTGTTTAAAATTCGAGGGGCAAGCACACTGCCGGGAGCTTCTTTACATAATTTACAAACCAAAACCCAAAGTACCAAGCTGAACGAGTGATTTGCTTCTCTTTGACCACAGAATTGTACTGTGATATTCCTCTACGGCACATAAATCATGTTCGGATAGCCATTAGAGAGTTGTTGTGAGTCTCTAACAGACTAGCAGCAAGGCTCTAGGGAGCTGAGCAATGTCAGAACAAGGTATAGGGTGGGTTTAGGGTCAGTTTGGAGCCACCATTATTTTTCTTCTTTCTTGCTCCTGAATCTGACAAATTATTTTGGCCCAAGTGCTGAACTCTATGCAGACAATAGTACAGACACATGGTTTTCTCCACCAGGTCTTGGATTAGATTGGGACACCGAGTATAAGCATATCTGCAGATGTCACACAGAGCTTTGCACAGGGTGTACAGATGCTATTTTGTGACCACCCGGGCTGTGAGGCGGCCACAGCAGCTAGAGGATATCATACGAGCTGACCAGCATCTACACAAGCAGGATGTCGGTGGACCTCACCTGCCCTGTGTGTGTGCCACAAGGCGCACCGGTGGTGGTCTGTCACTGCAGGAATGATAGACTAGGAAACTAATTCAAAAATGAGTAATATTTATGATACAAAATGATACAACTGTAAGTTGTTTTGTATTATTTTGTTTTCTTCCTTTGAAGAAAATCAATTGTAAATTAGCATTTCTGAAGGCCTAGGATGTGGCACTTACATAACTTACAGGCCTCCTTTAATATTTGTAATACATTATGAAAGGATAAGGAAAATGAAATCCTTAGTGTGGGGAAAACTGAAGTTCCTATGGCCAGGATCCTCACCTAACGCTAAAATACTTGATGTTGTAACTGGCCTGCTGCTAGGCTACCGCTTCCACACCCATAGGCAATAAGCTATTATTGACTGAGTCACTATATAAACAGCTCTGCCCAGTGCTGTGGGCAGAGGCAGAGATGGAGGAGGATTACAGACCTGCAGACGGCTAGATGCAGATATGTTCTTAGTGCTCGACCTATCAGTGGGAGAATAAAGCCAGGTATAAACCCTTTTACCCCAAGAACATTCCATTGTCATTTCTTGGTCTCACTGAATCCATAGTGAACTTGCCCAGGACCGAAACCCTCAAGCAAGACACTTAGGAAGTTCATAACCTGCCTACATTTACATGAAAAATAAAGTGAAAAGATGAGGCTTTGAATGCAAGTTGTAGTGATTTCAAAAGATATGACATTCCCACTTTCATACCCACTCCTTACAGGGGTTAGGACCAAGCCTTAACTAAAGATTAAAATTTGTTTTCTTTTGATTTGCTGATTTTCTTTAATTTTTTTAACTCATAAAGCAAGTGAAAAAACCTATTTCATCTATTTCACATTTTTACTATCTTTCTTCTCATGGCAAGGCCTTTTATTATTGGCATTAGCCATGCTATTTTCAAGATCCTATTCGTCCAAAGCATATTTGTTATACTGAAATGAAACACACATTGGTGCTACCTTTTATTTGTTGTGTAGCATGGACATTGCATGCAAATTTATATTACACAGAGGGAAAGCTTCATGACATTTGAGTTAGACATTAAAGGATTAATAGAGGGAGGGAAAAGAACATCTTAAGCGCAGGGAACATTACAGAAAATCATAGAGTAGGTACAGAAATAGAATATGACTCAAGATTACCAGAACAGAGGTTGCATGGGGTAAATTGTTAAAAAAAAAAAAAAAGAAAAGGAGATTATACTGTTTCATAAAGGTTAAAACAGGAAGTCTAGAAAAGAGAAGTACTGATGATTGCAAAAATTATCTCAATTCTTCACCCTTTTTTGTACCCATACCCTTCGCCATGTAGCCTTGCTGGGCCTTCACTTGGGGAGATGGGGTGTCTGTCTCTGTCCCTTGAGTTTGGCTCAGCCATATGACTTCCTTAGGCCCAGAGGATGTTAGCAGGTGTTACATAAGCAAAGGCTTGAAAAGGGTTTACTCTATTATGCCTCTGCCATTGCCATGAGGAAATGCTGAGACAGCTTGTTGGAAGATGGAGTCATATAAAACACAGCCAATTGGCTCCTGCTGCTTTAGCCAAAGCAGTCCAGGTCAGCGGACCACCAAGCAACCCCAGACATGGAAGCCCAGCACAGGTCAGTGGAGCCACCCAGCCAACTCCCAGGTGATTCCAGATAATGTGAGCAATAAACTCAAATTTTATATGACACTAAAATTCTGTTGTTTGTTCTACAATAGACAATAATTGCAACATAGGAAATGATAAGAAAACAGATAAATGATACAGGGACTTAAGAGAATTTGTGAGAAAAATTTACCATCATCCATACAGGTAATGTTAGGATTTTTTTAAAGGAACCACCTCAACAGCCTGCCCCTAAATTTGTGAAGGACATTCAAACAACTGAGACACTGAGAAGGAAGCAGTCAGCAATCCTTTCATGCCATGACAACTCTCCAAATCAAACCCTGATGCTTGGTGGATTTCACTCAGCCTGCAGAATGACAACCTCAACCCTCTGCACCCTTCCTTCATTTAATCGCTTACGGTGTTTTTCTTCTTGTCTACTTTCACTAAGAGAAATAAGCATCTTTGAGGGCCAGCATTTTGTTTTTTCTCTTCTTTGCATCTTCTGGAGTGCCTAGCAAAGAATTTTTGCCAATTGAAGACAATTAAGTATAGAATACCTTTGCAAAATAGGCAAGAAATAAGGTTACTTATGAAAAAATTTCTTATGTGCAATTCCAAAATCACCGAGATTTTGGCAACTGATTCATGGCAAAAACTGACCTAAACTGACAGGAGGCTTTTTATAATGTTTACTCACTTAGTTTCACTGTGGACATACTAATGTGTTTGAATGGAGAACTGAGTCCAACTCCACTAATATAGGACACACAGGTCATATGTATAAAATAACAAAACAAAATTCTGAAATACATCTGGGCCCAAACGTTTGAGACACAGATTTGTGGATTGTATTCTAATAACTCAGGTGGAAAAGGGGAAGTAACTGGAGACTGAAGGGAAACCACGTCAGTGGGAGTAAAAGAAAGAATAGATTAGAAAAAGACAGCTAAGGTAGGACAGAGAAGTCAAGGTCAATAAATGTACCCTTAGCAGTGAGAAAAGGGAGATTTTAAGAGAGAAAACATAATTCGATCCACTTTAATAAAAATATTGCAACCAAGGTACCAGAAAATATGGAAGCATCATTGCATACCCTCCTGTCTTCATCACCAGATAGCTGAACTTCTCTTATTTAAATTGTTTTCCTTTTCATCTCACAATTCTGCAGGGGGGAATTTAAACTGGTGGTTCTGAACTTAACAGGGCTTCATAATTATTAGAAGAACTAATTTAATGTGCAGATTCTTGGTCCTGGTCATAGAGATTCTGAATTTGCCCATGTGGGATGGAATCAAGGAATCAATCCTTTTTAACAAGGTTTCCAGTGATTCTGATGAAGAACGTCCACGAACCATTATTTTGAGAAGCATCTATCTACAACCAAGTCAAGAACTTCTGAATAAGCATTGATAGGTTGCTTCCTATCAGGAAGCCAGGATGCTTCTTACTTTCTTCTAGGAATAACACCCCTAGGAAATATTTTCTCTATGTTTTTCAGTCATAGAGTTCTGCTAGAGACTCTGCCCTGTAATTCACTACCAGAAAGGCAGAGTTGATTAGCCTGAAGTTGAGCATGTGACATTGGGTGGTCCAATCAAGAGTTCTTAACTGGAAATTTTCTATCTGCAAACAGAGATGAGAAAAAGTCTCTCCTGGTTGCAAAGTTTTAATATATGTCTTGAGAGACTACCCAAAGCTTTATCAGCCAAACAGGGGGTTCACAGTAGGAGAAAAGGAAGTTAAGATGCAGTGAGGAAAGCAGAGGCAAAAAGTCTGGGAAAGAGTATTCTGGTGCAATGTGAGTTCCTGGTTCTAATTGTTCAGGACAACCATGTGTCTCTTCACTCTTCTAAAAGATATGTGAGACCCAGTAATCTACAAATATTTCTTCCCATGGTCTAAATAGTTTGCTTGGATTTCTGTCACTTGCAACCCAATTTGTTTTACTTTTTAATCCATATATTCATATTGCCTTTTTCTTATTTTAGAAAATTCATTCTGAATCAACAACTGTATGTTACTACATGTTTCCAGTCTTTATATTTCTGAATATATTTAATGTGTATGACCCTCCTTAGTAAAAGGTGAACAGAACAACTCTGGTTCTATTCAATCATATAAACATTTAAGATTATTTGTTGCTGCAAAGAAAACTAAAAAATACTCTTGTGCAAAGAATAATCTTAATTACAAATTTTATTATGGATCAGTAATTTTTGAAAATATACAGATTTAATCACCAGGGTATCAGCTGTATTACTGAACACTTGCTGCAGTAATAAACAATTCCAAAACCTCAGCAATTTGCAACAGCAAACATGTGTTTCTTGCTCATGGATCAGTACATCAGCTGAAATAGCTCTGCTCTAAATGCAGGTAAGATTTAGCACCGATGCACTCCTACTTGGGAAACAGAAACACAAACATTTCTTAAATTCTTGGGAGCTGTCATATTTGCGCACATTTCACTGGAAAACTCAAGTCACAGGACCTAGCCCTAAATCTGATGGTCCAGTGTTCTCCAACAACTCTGAATTATGCAAAGACAGAAGAGAATGAATAACTGTGACCAAATAATATAAGCTACCACATTAAAAACTAAAAAAAAAACCCACTTTTAAATATGTTCACCAATTAGTAAAATTTAATATTTATCTCTAATCTAATATATATCATGAATGACCTCTGAATAATAGACATTATCTGTTCATTGTGATCTCACACACAAACACAGGCATGCACACACGCACATAATCTCACATCTCACATGGATCTTAATGAAATTCTGCTTCCAGTTTGACATTCAGCTGTGCAGTTTTCTCAGCTCATCAAATGAAATGTTTCCTAGCAACTTCCTGGTCTTGAAAACTATATGGAAAAGATCCGGATCATCATTATCTTCAGTTTTTAAATGAGATCAATCATACAGGAATGTATCTGCCATTAAGTTGGGAATATATGAGACAGTTTTTTAAATCTAAGCATAATGGGTTCATTGTTTCATTCAAGTCCTGGTTATGAAGCACACCAGTCAAATTGTGCTAGAACCATTCATAAATTATCTAACAGCTAAGTTTTTGCCTTTATCCTGCCAAAACAGCCTTGGTCCACGGATTTGTCCACTCCTCATTCCTTTTCTTTGCCTTTCTCACATGTGCTTACAACATCACAGTTGACAGCAAGTGCCAGAGCCAGCCCACCTGACTTCAGTAACACCTTGTAACTTCCTTCTCAAAGAGACTATTACCTCTAGATCAAATCAGGTTAATTTTTAAAACTATTGTCATAACAAATTGTAATTGTACCCTGATTTCAAATCAATAACTGGAGTCACAAGTTTTACTTATAAAATTGACTCTCACAGAGAACATATGCCTTTAGATATGGTTCTAATTTGAAGAACAAATGAAATAGATCGTGTGGTCCTAGGTAACTAGTTAGGATCAAGCTTGTGTTCATGGATTGGAGACTTAGTAAATACCTTAATATTGTGTCTTAGCTTGGGCTTCTATAATAGAATATATAATATCATAAAGAGAGTAGCTTATAAACAACAGGTATCTATTTCTCACAGTTCTGAAGGCTTGAAAGCCTAATGACAACCTACTAGCCCTTCAGTGAAAGTTTCCTGACCTTCATCCTAAAAGAATGACCCTAAACAGGTTGCCAAAAAATTTAGGCCCTTGTTCATTTTCCTATTAGAAAGTATTTAGTAGAGAAGTCATTCAAACATATATTCAAATACATGCTCTGCCCTATACTGACTACATGATCTTATTAACATTTCTAAACCTCTGAACCTCTTTCTTCAGCTTTAACTATAAGTCTTTCATGGGTAAGAATTAAATGGCCTAATTCATGTGAAGTACCTTGAACAGTGCCAGACACCCAGTGAATGTCAGCTTTCCTTCCATCTCCTGGGTAAGCTACTAGTGACCTCAGACTTTCCCAAAAAAGTCATGGCAATGATTTACTATGTGAAATAACATTCAGTAAACAGATTATACAAAATGTCTGCAACAATATTCTGGAAAATTCATTCATTCAGCAAATGCACATTGAGCATATGTATGCCAGGCAACATTCTACATTGTAGAAATAAGGACAATTTAAAACTACTCTCATTGTGCTCAAAGTTTTGCCGTGGCAAGATCTGCTACTTATTCACAAACACCAAGAATGAATCAGAAAAGAGGGAGTGGTCAAGTGCTGCTAAGAGATGAAGGAGATACAAGAAAAATGACCACAAGATTTGATAAGGTGGAGGTTACTAGTTTCCTAGACAAAAGTTGTTCCAAAAGATTCAGGATAGAATCAGAGACAAAGAAGAGCTGATATCCATAGACAATGATTTCAAGAAATGTTCCTAAAAATGGAAGCAGAGAAATTGGGTGGTATCAAAAAAAGACATTTTTTAAGACTATTTCTTAATATGGAAAGTTCTTTACTAATTGCAAGCCTTTTTAAAAGTGGATAACAAACAGCAAAGAAAATACAAGTTTTTTTGGCTGAAGCAGAAAAATCAGATGATCATATTAATAGATTCAGAAAAAGCAATTGACAAACCCAGCACCCGTGCATGATAAAAAAAAAAAAATCAGCAAACTAGGAATAGAAAGGAACTTCCTTAACTTGATAAAGGACAAATACCAAAACCATACAACACAGTATTTGACGGTGAGAAACAAGAAGCTTTTCTACTAAGATCAGGAATAAGTCAAGGATGTCCCTTCTCACCACTCTTTCTCAACATCATACTGAGTTCTAGCTCATGAAATAAGGAAAAGAAAGGTATACTGACTAGAAAATAAAATATAAAACTTTTTGTTCATAGATAACATGATTGTTTATGTAGAAAAATCTAAAAGAATCGACCATAAGAAAAAAATATTCCTGGAAGTGATTACAGTTAAGACTGCAAGATTCTATAGCAAGGTACAAAGTTAACATATAAAAGTCAGTCACTTTCCTATATGCCAGCAATGAACAAGTAGAATTTGAAATAAAATATGTAACACCATTTATATTAGCACCCCCCAAAAACTGTAGATTTAGGTAGAAATCTAAAATTATTTATATCTTTATGAGGAAAACTATAAAACTCTGAGGAAAGAAATCAAAGAACTAAATAAACAGAGATACATTCCATGTTCATGAATAGGAAGATTCAACTTGTCAAGATGTCAGTTCTTCCCAACTTGATCTATAAATTCAATGCAATCCCATCAAAATCCCACCAAATTCTTCTGTGGATATTGACAAACTGAGTCTAAAGTTTATATGAAGTGGCAAGAGGCCTAGAAGAGCCAACATAATATTGAAGGAGAAGAACAAAGTCAGAGCACTGAAACTACTCAACTTCAAGAATTATTACAGAGCTATAGTAATCAAAACAGAGTGGTGTTGGTGAAAGAATAGGGAAATAGATCAAAAGAGCAGAATAGAGAGCCCACAAATATATCGACATAAATATAGTCAACTAAATCTTTAACAAAGGAATAAAGGCAACACAACTCAAAAATCAGAGTCTTTGCAACAAATGGTTACAGAACTGGATACCCACATACAAAAAGAAAAATAGTAAGTCTAGACACACACCTTAACCCTTCACAAAAGTAACTCAAAATGGATCATAGGCTTTAATGCAAAATACAAAACTATAAACCTCCTAGAAGATAACATAGCAGAAAACCAAATGTCCTCAAGGCATGGCAATAACTTTTTCTATACAACCCCAAAGGCACAATTCATGAAAGAAAGAATTGATGAGCTGGACTTCATTACAATGAAAAGTTTCTACTTTGTAAAAGACACTGTCAGGAGGATGGAAAGATAAGCCACAGACTAAAGTAAAATATTTGCAAAAGACATATCTGGTAAAGGACTCTTATCTAAACTGTACAAAGAATTCTTAAAACTCAATAAAACTAACATCATTTTTTAAATGGACCAGAGATGTATTAGAATAGATCAAATCCAAAGCACTGACAAAACCAAATGCTGAGGAGGATGTGGAGAAACAGGAACTCTCATTCACTGCTGGTGGGAGTAAAAATGGTTCAGCCACTTTGTAAGACAATTTGACAGTTTCTTAGAAAACTAAATAAACATACTATTAACATAAAATTCAGCAATCACACTCCTTGGTATTTACTCAAATGAGCTGAAAACCTGTATCTACACAAAAATTTGCACATGGTTTTTTCATAGCAGCTTTATTCATAATTTCCAAAACATAAGAGCAAACAAAATATCCTTCAGTAGGTGAATGGATAAACTGTGGTCCACAAAGACAAGAAAATATTATGTAGTGCTTTAAAAAAGATGAGCTATCATACCATGCAAAAAACATGGAGGAACCCTAAATTAATATCACTATATGCAAGAAGCCAATTTCAAAAGGCTAAATACTGTATATTCTGAGAGACTTAAAACTATGGAGACAGTAAAAGGATCAGTGGTTCCAGGGGTTGTGGGGAAGGAGGGATTAATAGAGCACAGAGGGTTTTTAGGCTGTGAAACTACTTTGTATGATACTATAATGGTGGGTTGGGTCCACATCCTTATATGTTTGTCAAAACTCATGGAATGCATAACGCTAAGAGTGAGCCCTAATGTTAACTACACACCTTGGGTGATGATGATGTATCAATGGAGGTTCATCAACGTAGTGAACATTACAACTACTGGGGAGGATTTTGATAATTGTGGAAAGCTATGCATATACAGGGGCAGGAGTTACATGGGAAATCTCTGTACTTTCTGCTCAATTTTGCTGTGAATCTACAACTGCTCTAAAAAAAAATGTCTACTTAAAAAACAACAGCAAAAAGCCCAGAAAGTTTACACTAAAATGACCTCCACCTTGTTCAGGACACAATTCATCCCTTAAAAACATAAAGTTCCATTGGATGTGGTTGGATGTGTAAATCTTGTCTTTCAGCTGGTTCCTCAGTCAGACATCCCCAAATCCTCCCATTTTCCTTCCATCCACATTGGGCTTACTGATGCTGGGTGGGAAAGGAACTTTAAGGGTATGGCTGAACTATGACTTGAAGCCCAAGTTTCCATGAGTTATCACAGACAGGGTTAGTCTGCTAACCTGCATGATTCAGTCACTCATAAACCTCACATGAAATAGCAACTGCAGCCACCTATTCCTCCTCCTACATATTTTGCCAAGACTAGTAACATATCACAAGAACTCAGCTTTCTTTGTGAGATACTAGGGAACCTGGACATCAATTATCATAATCTCAGAAGGCCTATTTATGTCCATCTTTGAAGACAGATGCATTAACGACTAACATTTGTTGAACTCTTTATATATGCCAGACAGTATACTAAGTAATTTATTATAGTATATAATTTCCTAGCAACAGTGTGAGGTTCATATTAATATTCCTATTTTAAAGATGAAGTAACTGAAGTTCAGAGAAATTATATAATTTTCCCCAGGTCACACTGCCTGCTATTTGTGGTTTCTAATTTCAAAACCCATTCTCCTAATATAATACACCGAGAGAGACTTAGCACAAATAGCAGGTGTGCACAGCCTCTCATTATGGGAAAGAGCATGTCTGAATTGAGAACACATTGCAAGGTGGCTGTCTTGTATTCTCCAGGGATGTAGGGTTCATGGAAGATCAGGCAGGACCTGAAATAATTCCAGATGAACTATCACCAGAGAGACATGACAGTGCAGAATCTTCTACTGGATCCTAGGCCAGAAAAATAGCACTGGGGAGCAACTGGCAAGATCTGAAGAGATCTGTAGATTAGATGATATTGTGCACATGTTGATTTCCCAGATTGTGATAATTTTACTGTGTTAGTATCAGAGAACATCCTAGCTTTTAGGAAATACACTGAAATGATTAGCGGTAAGGGAAAATCATGTCTACAACTTAGTCTCAAGCATTTCATAAAACACGACTATAAGTACACATACATACACACATATACAAACACAAGTGCACACACCACATGAAAGAACCTTGTATCTATTACCCAAGCCTTTGAAGGATACTAAAACAAAGAGCAATACCAATTTAGTCTCCAAGTTATAATCTTCAAGTGTGGCAAATGAAAAAACAAAGAGTAAGGGAAGTCATCCTAAAAGCAAGAGTAAACACCCATTTTGCTTAATTTTGTTTAATATGTATCCAGTACCTTCCCTGTGTAATACTGAAAGCCAAAAAAATTCAAATTCAGGATCCCTACCCTTGAGGAACATATATAGTGTTTCCATTTTAATTTAATGTGGCCTGAAATACAGAGAATTTGCCTTAAGTTAAATGATTTTATTAACCTCTAATATAATTACATTGTTATAAAAGATTAATATAAGAAAATAAAGGATTCTAATTTGGCCACTTTTTTTTCATGAGTAGGTATTTCCAAGCTAACATTTATACTGAAGTCAAATAAATCCTTAATACTTTGCCAACTAAGGCTTAAAGTGTTTTTTGTAATTGAGGCAAATTATTTGAGACAACTAACATATAAGAGCCATTCTCATATTCAAGTCAGGATCATCCTACCTATATTCACTGCCATATTGTCAATACTTATATTAGAACCACGATATTTGATGTTTGATGGAAATTGAGTGAATCAGTGGAGGTTGGGACACAGGAGACCTTGTCAGGGCATCAAAATAGACAAAATAGGTTTATTGCTTATGATCATGGAAAGCAAGCTTGCATTCATTACATCCCAGTGCCAGACAATCCTTACTTCCAGCCTCCTGAAATCATCCTTGGGTACATGGTGTGGGACAGTGCATTTCCCCAACATAACTTCATAGGCAAAGCTTCATTAGGCAGAAATACCTTTCTCAGTCCCCCACCACCTGTCTCCCCAAATGTTTGGTGACATGACACCCACGTGACACCTTGGTTTAGTCTGAGTCAAGACTGCATTCATTTTGACCCAAATGAATGGGTTTCATTCCTAGTGTGAAGGTTGCCTACATTATCTTACAGAATGGAATATAAAGAAATTCTATTTTATATATTTCTGCTATTTCTGAAATCTCTCTTCTCAACTAAGTGGGCATAGCTGGACTGAGTTTTTATCAATCATTAGTCATCAGGATGCTACTTGAGTGTGGCTATGTTGCTTGCAAAATCACCCCATTAAGGAATCCCTCCATTAGGTCTAATTTCTCTATCTTCATGAAAGTACTATTTGTCATCACCTAGCATTTCAGATTATAAGTATTATGTGACTCCCCTGGTGCTGGAAGGAAGTTTGAACCAACTGAGTAGATCCTGTTAGTCATGTGTTTCTATGGTTATTTGTAAATATTATGACCAATCTTAGTCAATATATGATGATTACAAATTATTCTTTTTTAATTGCCAGGAGCTGTTTTCTTCTAGGGATCATTTAGAAGGGTTTTCAAATTCAGTTGACTTTGATGAATGTAGTTTACCAGACTAATGTGGCCAAGATTTGGCAATTAGGTTGAGATTAGCTTGCAGCTTACTGTGAAGAAGGAGAAAAGAATGAATTAGTGCAGAAAGGAATCCTTAGTTGTCTATCTTGGAGGAGGTACTTATTTTACAAACATGGGGAAAATAACTCTCATGAGAAAATCATCTATGCCTTGTGGATCCAGAAGTTTAATGACTTCTCTAGATTTGAAATTATACAAGATATGTTGGAAAGGTTCTTATATCTTACAGACTCCAGAGACTACTGGCAGAGATAACTATATGTACTCAATAAAGCCTAATATTAGGTAAACTGCAAACAGTGAATGGGAAGGAAATTAGGCAAGTGTGCTAAGAAATCATCAGATGCTTTATGTAGGATATGCAAAATTAGCTTTGAACCACTGGCCAGGCTCAAGTTAGCTCAATTCTCATAACACATTTTGGAGCTAAGGATGCTAACTGAGTAATGAAGTTAAGTACCTGAGTAAAAGAAAGCCTTAGGAGCCAGGCTTTTCTGTGCCATAAACATAAGGCAGGAAAAAAAAAATTCGGTCAAAATTGAAAGAGTAATGAAAAAACTCTCATGTCTATTCTTTATCTATTTTTGTAAATATCTCTTGTTGCTAAATATAACAGGTGCAACCACACTAAGTATTAACTTTAATAAGCTCCTATAAATAGCCACAGTGACAATGCAACTTTTTAAGGTCACAGTTGTTGCTTCTGCACATCAAGAGTTTTAGATGCATCTCTTGGTGTTTTGGTGAATGCTTTAACATATTTTCCCATAGGCAGGACAGGATTCCTTCCTTTTCCCTCCCCTCTCCCTCCCTCCCTCCCTTCCTTCTTTCATTCTTTTTTTTTCTTTTTTTTTTTTTTTTGGCTATTAGTTTCCCTGTCCAGGCAAGATAAAGGACTCGAAGCACAAGAAAGGAGTAATGAACTCTGAATTCTCCTTTACTTCCAGTCAGCCCATATTCTGAACCTACCTACCTACCTATCCGTATTTTTCTGCTAAAGAAACTAAGGCTCAAATATATGTTTCAACTCCTCCAACTTGCATTTGCAAGAGCTAGGTTTTTAATCCATGTTTTAATATGGGATTTAAATCATGTTTTTCTACTATACCAGCTGTTAAGAATAAAATTATTATTGAAGGTACACAAATCATTATCATACTTAATTTTTAAACACATTTTTTAATTTAAAAAAATTGAATTCTAATTATGACCACTGGTTCTGTGTTTGCAGATATGGCAGTCATACTGTAACCAAAACAAAATAAAATCAGTTTAAAGAAAGATGTCAGTCGGTGCATGTAGTAAGCTTATATGGCAAAAATTACCGGAATACACAAGCGCAGTAAGGTTTGGAAACACCATGTTAAGTGCCTCCTACTTGTGGATTGAGAGGAAAGAAATCTGTCTCCTGTAATTAGAAAACTTTAGAGTTGAAACAAACCTGAGGAATAAATATTTCCATAACTCTCTCCCTCCACAATATTTTATAGATGAGAAAATTGAGGGTTGGAGGGTCACTGGCTGCTGACGTTACACATACTTTTGGGAATGCTGGAGGATTCCTATTGGACACAGGTTTTTCAGGAGCAGAATGATGGGCCAAGAATTACTCTGAGAATATGCTGGCAAAATATTAGCTACCACTGCTGATCTGGAACTCATTTCAATCAGCAGATACTACACAGGCAGAGGTCTCAAAGTAAACTAATGACTTTTTTTTTTCTTCAGCTAAACTCTTGAGAAGTGATACATCCAATTAAGAATGATCTTTAAAGTAGTCACTCTGAATGACATTACTCTCCATCCTGTGATCCTGTCATAGTCAAAAACATGTTTGGATCTCCCACTGGTTGAGGTCCAAGACCAAAATATCTATCCATGAATTTGACCAAAGACATATTGAGTGCCTATTGGGACAAGGCACTGGGTATAGGGGCTGTGGACCCCACAAAGCAGGCAAATGTCCTGTTCTGAGAGCTCAGACTCGAGTGGACAAGGCTGGCTATTCACAATTCAATCAATCAATCAATAGATAAGAACTGACTGATATTAATGTTGCAAGAAAAATTAACAGAGTGTCATGGCACAGAAGGAGGCAAAGGTCTCATTTTCAATAAAATGGCCATGGTGAGGGCATTCTGATGGAGTGAAGTTTAAGCTGAGGAGTCACAGAAGCAAACCACGTGAAATTTGATTCATGAAAAAAATATATTTCAGGTAGAGGAAAAGTACACAAAGGCCTTGTAGCCTTAATGAGTAGGTTAAAAAGAAGTTAGTCCTCCTGGATATTTCAAAGGAGAGAAAGACGGTTGGAGATTCAGAGGGGAATAATTGAGATCATGCAGACCACTTATAGTTTGTGGATAAGAGCACAGTTTTATTCTAAGAACAGTGGATTTAAGTAGACAAGTGACTTAAGTTTTTTTAAAGGTCCTTCTGGCTGAAGTGTGGACAATAAATTGTAAGGACAAGAGTGGAAATGAAGAAACCAATCTGGAGACTATTGCAGAACTCTGGGTAAAACATGATGGTGATCTCAATAGAGTGGGAGTTCTCATGATGGAGAAAAGTAAATGGAGATGAGGTATATTTTGGAAAGAGAATTGATAGTACTTGCTGATGAACTAGATGTGGGAGATGAAGGGAAGGGATGACTCTTAGGTTTCTGGCTTTGTTAACTGGGTTGATGGTAGTGTCATTTACAGAGATGGAAAAGTCTGAGGAGGGCCAGGCTTGGGAGGGAAATTAAGGGCTCTGTTTTGGCCATATTAAGTTTGAGATGCCTATGAGACATCCAAGTTAGAAATGCCAAATGGATAATTGGATGTTTGAGTCTCAGGCTTATAGGAAACATGTGGCTTAAAGAGAGTTGATGGCTTGCCTATAGATGGGTTTATGCTCTGGGAAAGAACGTAATATACCTTTCCCAGACTATCTCCATATAAAGTGCTTTCCATTTATTCCCAGATTCTAAGAATTTGGATTTGGATCATTAACCTCTCAACTCTGGGTGTTCCTCCAACCAACTTACCTTCTTGGTTCCTCTGCTCTACAGAGCTATGTCTTATAAAACTTTCCACTCACCCCTTCAAGCTGACCAGAAAACAGCCACACAGGTCCTTCCCATTTAGGTGTTTTTAACTACAGTGGAAAAAAACTCCACTGCACTGCAAACAACAATAAAAACACTAAGGATGGTTTTCAGTGGAAATGGAAAAGTTTTTTCCTTACTGTAAATGGAGCTACTCTTGGGTCTCTTTGCTCCTGAGTTGTTCTTGGTGCCTAGAGAGATGGTTCCATTTATCCTTCATATATAGTTTTTTCATTCCTTTGAGAGTTCTAAGAGTTTAGTGGTGGAATTCATAATGACTCAGAAGGCCAGACACTGAGATCGGAGGAAGTCCTCAAAGGCTAGTCCAACCTGCTCATATTACATTCAAGAAAAAGAGAATCTAAAAAGTCTGAATGATCAAGAGGGTGACTTTAATATATAACTTATAGTATTTATATTTTCTAATATGTAATATTTATAATATTTGTAATTTGTAATAAATATAAGTGCAAATATAAACATAAACGTAAAGCATATGTCTATATTCTCATTGCTGAGGAGATGTTCTTTCCTCCACCCTTGACTGTATGAATACAGCTAACTCACTTTGCCTTGTGAGTTTGTGGACAAGGAAGGACTTCAAATTCACTTCTAATTACACTTTCTTAAAGCTATGGAGAGCTGCCTACAAGTTCACTTACTGGGGTGCCTGGATCATCTCTAACTGAAGATGGTCTCTTTCATAACTCAAAGACACATTCACAGAGATTTCCTAGGAAGAGGACTTCCACAACACAATTTTATCTCACTATTTTACTAGGGTCTGGTGACTCCAATAAGACAATGCATGAGATAATGTGCATAAAGCCTTTAAAACCTCGTAAGATTTTGCATACTTGGAATCTACAATATTTTCTCCCACATTTTTCCTTTTCTTTTTAATAATTAAATCCATAGATGCTCAGCTAAGACATTTTGAAAATGCAGAAAATTATGAAGGAAACAAAAATATCTATTATCTCACAAATCTTTATCAGTTTATATTTTATTATATTTCCCTCCAGACCTTATTCTATGCATATAGGTTTGTACATGTCAATATGCATATATAATCACTAAATACATATATACACAAGTATATAAGTGTATGCACATATTTTATGCTACTTACATATTTACAATTATATTTACCTTACATTATCTACATTGTATTTATATTCTCTCTTAGCAAAATGTGTAGCACACTAGAAAGTACCCAGTAAGTGTTGGCTCTTTTGTTATTATAATTAAAGATACACAGTGGCTGTTGAAAGAGGTGAGGAGCAGTCTTGGACCGGGGCCATAGGATGCAGTCACAGAGCACAAGTTGAAGCCAGCAAACTTTGTGACTCTCACAGTGTTGTGCTGGAACCAGCAGTGGGTGGCCATAATGACTAGTGTTTCTATCCCCAAAAACCCTGAATCAAGACCAGGAATTACCACAAACCCAACCATGTTCACACTCTGCTGCGAGAATGATCGTCAGTGCAGAACACACTTGCCTCAAGAGGGATGGAAACTAACCAAGGTTTTAATTCTCATTCTCAAGGCTTTAAAATAATAAAACAACGGACTTCTCTCCTCACAACTACCATCTTCCTCCAAATACCTATACTATGAACCCTCTTGTCTAAGTTTTGCTAGGTGTTATTCTAGAGACAAAAGGGGAAGTTTATTGAGTCAAGGAAGAAAGAACATTAGCCTCTGAGTCTAGAAACATACTTTCTCATGTGATTGTTGGCCTCTGGTTAAACTCTTTCCCAGCTGTGAAACTTTGTTTTATAAAAATGTAAGAATATTCAACATCCCTGAAAAAAAGATCAGATTGACACATGTCAATCAGAGAAAGCAAATGAACCTGAGATTATTTTGTAAACCAGAAGGGACAAAGGTGAAAGGGAACCAATCTCCATGATGATACTGTAACTTTTTCTCATTTCTACTGGAGCAAAACAGTGAAAGGAGGCTTGGCCTCAGACTTCAGAGTTTAGACACAAGAAGAATTCCTTAACAAGGGGCAGTCACTTGACACAGAATAAATGGCTGAGCTTGTGAAATATTCTCAGAGAGCTCTCAGAATAAGCATGGCTCTTATCGGTCTTCAGTTACCTGGGTAGATGTGGTCTCACTTTATTCTGGAAGGGATGGATTCATTAGCTGACCAGGATTCACCAGTGACCAGCATTCATTAATCATCCAGTTCTCTGACTCAGTGAAGCAGACATTGACCCACAGAGACTGGAAACACTCAGTGATGTACTGGGAATATGAGCCTCCCAGGAATTACATTTGGGGCCAAGATTGTGACAAGTGCCTAGCATTGTCCAGATGGTGAATATAAACTCATGGATGTTGATCTTTCCAATGCTGCATGTGAATACTACATGTGCTTACAAATCATCTAGAGGGAATTCTCAAAGTGTGAGGCATGGTGTACCCAAACTCCTTGGAAACACTTTACCATTTGAACACTTTGTTATGTCAGGACTTTGGATATGAGTCTTCATGTTCCTTTCCCTTTCTTTGTCTGAAGGAATGTATCAATATACACACAACACTAAGCATATTAATTGGCACACAATACTATAATCAGATTGCTTCTGGCAGCCAAAGGACCAGAAGTTACCTGACCTGACAGTGACTGATTTCCTGATATCTCAGGACACTTTTAGGCCCTTTTGCTGGTATTACTGTGAACAAAACAAAACTAAAGAAAATGAAATTCTCCACATCTTCTTTACTTATTTTTACTTTTATTTTGTGGCCCTCTTCATCTGTCATTCAGTGGAAATAAAGGCCTGCCTCTGACGTGAAGATCATGCCTGACTTCATCTTGCTGTGCAGGAGATAGTTTCTTCATTTTGACATATTTGCCATCATTTTATTGCTTATTCTTCCATGTGTATGTTCCTTCTCCTGAACAGAAAGTATGTAATTAGGCTTAACAGCACTTCAGAAGATACTTAACCGTATCTAGTGATACCTATTATCGCAAAATAGAATGTAACAGGATTGAAAGTTAAATATTATCTCAAAAACAAAATGCTACAAATAACATTAAAACTTCGAAATTAGCAGTCCCATTTCATCTCAAATGTTAATCCAAATAGCTAATAGCCCTAATATCCATTTATTTGATCCTGACTCTGAGCACTTAACTGACTGCAAGCAAAACAGTGAGGAAGTGATTAAAAATTCAAATGTAGGTTTAATTACATTAAGGGAAATACACTCTTCCTAGGCAAAGGGTGACAGGGGCCGGGGGAGGCCAGTGTTCTTTGGAGAGGAACTGTATCAAATCCTTCAGGTCTTATTCAAGAGCAACATTGGAGATTAGGGACTTACAAATTGAGGTGAGATATGGTAAGCGTTCCCAGCAGTCTCAGCCCATGCCAGCCTCCCAGATGTTCTGGAAAGTCACAACAAGCTCTTATCCACCTTTGGGGCTTAGTATTCCTCCCTGGAATGTTTTTCTTTCAACTCCTTGCCAGTGCAACTCCTTACTCACCCTTCAAGTCTTTGCTTAAATATCACTTTCTCAGAGACACTGTACCATATCCACATCAAAATTAGTTCCTTACCTCCTGCATGCTTCTGGACAGTCTTCCCATCTTGTTTAGCTCAGGAAATATCTGGCAAAATGATTATAGATGGACGATCCCCAGCATGTCTCCAGTGAAGGAGCATTTATAGTATATTAGCATTTCCTAATTATAATGATCCCCATACTCTTTATTTCTCTAAAAAGCTTAACACCAACTTGCAAGATAAGTAAGTTCCACACATGCTGTTTCATAGTCCTTAATTTGTTCCTCACACTTTCTATTCCAATTTAGCATTTAATTTTTTATATTATTACTTTACGTCTTCCTCCCTCTCTACCAGACTGTGACTTCCATGAGGGCAGGAACCAACTTCAGTGTGCTCAGTGCTGACTCCTACCAAACACCTGTTACAGCTTATTAGAATGACAGTATATACTCCCCCTGAAGAAAGCATTTACTAATGTATAATTTTCTAATTCATAGATAGATTAACCTCAGAAGCAAATCTCTAATTACTGGTGAGTTAATGAACAGATGAGGAGGACCATGAAATAAAAATTACAAGTGTAGATTGTCAGCAGACTGGTTGAGACGTCCTGGAAATCAATTACTGTTACTTGAGGAAATGAGGAAACTGAGACTCAGTAACTGGCCACGTTCATACAAAGGGCAAGTGGCAGGGCACGCACTGGGTCATAGGGCACACACTGGGTCCTCAGCCAGTGTTTGATGAACGAATGTGAGGACACATTCGCAAGATAAGTTGCCCACAAGTTCTACATATAATAATGCTCTTCTCCAAAATGTTACTTTCCAAAAATTCAATGTCAGTCCTAATTTTGTATTTGTGAAACTCCAAAAACTTGATTCACTCTTCCCCATGATAACTTAACTCATTCTTTTATTCATTTAACCAAGATTATTGACTGTATCGAATATCAAATGCTATGCTAAGAACACAGTGATGAGAAAATAAAGACATTCTGTCTGCCCACATGTAGCTTACTGGGGAGCAGATGAAGAGCAATCATCATACAGCAGTGAAATTACCACAGTGCTACCTAATTCACAAGAGAGAAGCTGTGGGCGCTTATAAAAGGGGAATTAAACCTCCTAAGGGAGAGCAGAAAGATGAAGGGTATTACCTAAACAACTGGAGGAAAATGCTTTCCAACAGAAGCAACAGTGTGTGTGAGGGACTGAAAAGGTCCGTGTGGCCAAATCAGAGAAAGTGAAGAGCACATGGTGTTGAGTCAAAGCTGAAGATCCAGGTAATGGCCAATCCATGCACAGTCCCATAGGTAAGTCTACCTTTTGCCATAAGGATACCAAGGGCAAAAAGAACTACAGAGGAGTTTTAAACTAGGAAACAATGTTATCAGGTCTTCATTTTGCAAAATGTTTTTCTTGACAGATGTTTGGAGACTATAGGGGCAAAGAGTAACAGCAGAAAGATAACCAATCTACTGCTGGCAACTTACGGTGACAGCTTAAATAAAAAGGCATTGAAGACAGAAAGTGAACCGATTTAACATACTATTGAAATGTAAACTGAACAGGACTTCCTGATGAAGGTGAGAAAGGAAAGAAAAGGAAAATGACATTTACAGGATGATTTTTTGCCAATTTCTTTTCTCAACACCCATCTCCCCCCTTCCTTCTTAACAACAGAACACTACATTTATTTGGTGTGCCACGAGTCCCAGATAAAAGTAATATTTTTCTGAATGTCACTTTCAGCTATGTATAGTTATTATTTTATTGATAAACATGGGCAATAAAATATGAGTGGAAGTGGTGGGGCCTTCGAGATGTTTCCTTAAAAGAAAGACTTCATGACCGTACTCTTCTCTTCCTAACCCCTAGTGTCTGGAACTCAGATGTGAAATTATAATTTTAGCAGTCTATTTGGAGTATGACAATAAGGGCCAAACTTTGGAGAAAGCAGGCCTGCATAGCCCAGACTTTTTAAACAGAAAATAAAACTTATGTCTAACTCACCTACAGCCAAAAACATCTGACCTGATATACAGCATAATCCACTAGACAAACAGGATTACCATTAACTAGGAAGAGAAGGCTAGGGGAAGTCCAGGTGACAGGGAGAAACGCCAAGAGTTACTTTGAATGTGATAAGTTTGAGATACCTCAGAGACAATGAAGCAGGCAGTCAGATATACAAGTCCAGAATTTCTAACATATGTCTGGATTAAGTATAGCTATTTGAGATTCCTTGGCATATTGAAGGCATTTACCATCATATAAAAAAATAAAGTGGAACTACAGATTCGGTGCAAACCTATCAAAATCTCAGATGGCCTTTTTGCAGATATTTAAAAACAGATCCTAAAATTCATATGGAAATGCTAGGAACCCAGCAAGGACAAAACGATCTTGAAAAAGGGAGGAACACACACTTCTCAACTCTAAAACTTACTGCAAAGCAGCAGTAATCCAGAGAGCATGGGAGGAAAAGGACAGCATGGTACTGGCATAAGATGACATATTAATCAATAGAATAGAGTCCAAAAATAGGCCTTTACATTTGTGGCCAATTGACTTTTGATAGGGGTACTAAGAAAATTCAAAGGGGAGTTGGGGCAGAGCCAACATGGCGGCGTGAGTAGGACAGTGGGAATCTCCTCCCAAAAACATATATACTTTTGAAAATACAACAAACACAACTAGCCCTAAAAGAGAGACCAGAAGACGCAGGACAGTGGCCAGACTGCAGCTACACCAGCGAGAACCCAGCGACTGGTGAAAGGGGTAAGATACAAGCCCCGGCCCGGCGGGACCCGAGCGCCCCTCCCCCCAGCTCCCGGCGGGAGAAGAGTAGGCAGAGCGGGAGGGAGACGGAGCCCAGGACTGCCGAACACCCAGCCCCAGCCATCCGGGCCAGAGCGCAGACACAGTACATGCCCAGGGGGCCCTGGATACTGGGGGAACAGGGAGTAAGACCACTGAGCGGGTGCTGAAGCTGATGCCCCTGTGACAAAGAAAAGCGGGGGCTTTTTGAAAGTCTTAAAGGGACAGGGACTTAACAGCTTGACGGAAACAACCCAGGTCACAGTACAGCAGCTGGAAATTACAGGGAAAACCGGGTGCACTAACCCCCTGGGCAACAGCTCTGAGACCCCTCACGGAAGCAAACAGTCAAGCAGCACCCCCATCCATTACCCCACCGGGCGCTGCGAAAGCAGAGAAGCAGCCTGAGACAAATTCCGCCCACAGAAAGGGAAATTTCTCCCTTCCGGCCGGGCAAGACACAAAGACTCACTCTACACGCAATTACCCAACACAAGCCACTAGGGGTCGCAGTTGTCCCAGTAAAGAAAGGCCAGTAGCAAGTGAAAATTTTGGCCCTCCCAGCTGACAGTCAATAGCACCTGTCAACGTGAAAAGGCAAAAAAATATGATCCAGACAAGACTAACCCAGACAGCTTCAGCATCTGCTACATCTTCCCCTGAGAAGGAATCTGGGGAGATAGATTTAGCCAGTCTACCTGAAAAAGAATTCAAAACAAAAGTCATAACCATGCTGATGGACTTGCAGAGAAATATGCAAGAACTAAGGAAGGAGAATTCAGAAATAAAACAAGCTCTGGAAGGACTTCAAAACAGAATGGATGAGATGCAAGAGACCATTAATGGACTAGAAAACAGAGAACAGGAACGCAGAGAAGCTGATGCAGAGAGAGATAAAAGGATCTCCAGGAATGAAAGAATTTTAAGAGAGCTGAGTGATCAATCGAAAAGGAATAATATAAGAATCATAGGTATTCCAGAAGAAGTAGAGAGAGAAAAGGGGATAGAAAATGTCTTTGAAGAAATAATTGCTGAAAATTTCCCCAAACTAAGGGAAGAAATGGCCTCTCAGACCACAGAGGTACACAGAACTCCCATGACAAGGGATCCAAGGAGGGCAACACCAAGACACATAATAATTAAAATGGCAAAGATCAAAGACAAGGACAAAGTATTACAAGCAGCCAGAGAGAAAAAAAAGGTTACCTACAAAGGAAAACCCATCAGGCTATCATCAGACTTCTCAACAGAAACCCTACAGGCCAGAAGAGAATGGCATGATATACTTAATGCAATGAAACAGAAGGGCCTCGAACCAAGACTACTGTATCCAGCACGAATATCATTTAAATATGAAGGAGGGATTAAACAATTCCCAGACAAGCAAAAGTTGAGGGAATTTGCCTCCCACAAACCACCTCTACAGGGCATCCTACAGGGACTGCTCTAGACGGGAGCACTCCTAAAAAGAGCACACAACAAAACACCCAACATATGAAGAAGGGAGGAGGAGGAATAAGAAGGGAGAGAAATAAAGAATCATCAGACTGTGTTTATAATAGCTCAACAAGCGAGTTAAGTTAGACAGTAAGACAGTAAAGAAGCTAACCCTAAACCTTTGGTAACCACAAACTTAAAGCCTGCAATGGCAATAAATTCATACCTTTCAATAATCACCCTAAATGTAAATGGACTGAATGCACCAATCAAAAGACACAGAGTAATAGAATGGATAAAAAAGCAAGATCCATCCATATGCTGCTTACAAGAGACTCACCTCAAACCCAAAGACGCACACAGACTTAAAGTCAAGGGATGGAAAAAGATATTTCAAGCAAACAACAGAGAGAAGAAAGCAGGTGTTGCAATTCTGGTATCAGACAAAACAGACTTCAAAATAAAGAAAGTGACAAAAGACAAAGAAGGACATTACATAATGATAAAGGGCTCAGTCCATCAAGAGGATATAACCATTATAAATATATATGCACCCAATACAGGAGCACCAACATATCTGAAACAAATATTAATAGAACTAAAGGAGGAAATAGAATGCAATGCATTCATTCTAGGAGACTTCAACACACCACTCACTCCAAAGGACAGATCCACCAGACAGAAAATAAGTAAGGACACAGAGACACTGAACAACACACTAGAACAGATGGACCTAATAGACATCTACAGAACTCTACATCCAAAAGCAACAGGATACACGTTCTTCTCAAGTGCACATGGAACATTCTCCAGAATAGACCACATACTAGGACACAAAAAGAGCCTCAGTAAATTCCAAAAGATTGAAATCCTACCAACCAACTTTTCAGACCACAAAGGCATTAAACTAGAAATAAACTGTTCAAAGAAAGCAAAAAGGCTCACAAACACATGGAGGCTAAACAACACGCTCCTAAATAATCAATGGATCAATGACCAAATCAAAATGGAGATCCAGCAATATATGGAAACAAATGACAACAACAACACTAAGCCCCAACTTCTGTGGGACACAGCAAAAGCAGTCTTAAGAGGAAAGTATATAGCAATCCAAGCATATTTAAAAAAGGAAGAGCAATCCCAAATGAACGGTCTAATGTCACAACTATCGAAATTGGAAAAAGAAGAACAAATGAGGCCTAAGGTCAGCAGAAGGAGGGACATAATAAAGATCAGAGAAGAAATAAATAAAATTGAGAAGAATAAAACAATAGCAAAAATCAATGAAACCAGGAGCTGGTTCTTCGAGAAAATAAACAAAATAGATAAGCCTCTAGCCAGACTTATTAAGAGGAAAAGAGAGTCAACACAAATCAACAGTATCAGAAATGAGAAAGGAAAAATCACGACGGATCCTGCAGAAATACAAAGAATTATTAGAGAATACTATGAAAACCTATATGCTAACAAGCTGGGAAACCTAGGAGAAATGGACAACTTCCTAGAAAAATACAACCTTCCAAGACTGACACAGAAGGAAACAGAAAATCTAAACAGACCAATTACCAGCAACGAAATTGAAGCGGTAATCAAAAAACTACCAAAGAACAAAACCCCCGCGGGCCAGATGGATTTACCTCGGAATTTTATCAGACATACAGGGAAGACATAATACCCATTCTCCTTAAAGTTTTCCAAGAAATAGAAGAGGAGGGGATACTCCCAAACTCATTCTATGAAGCTAACATCACCCTAATACCAAAACCAGGCAAAGACACCACCAAAAAAGAAAACTACAGACCAATATCCCTGATGAACGTAGACGCAAAAATACTCAACAAAATTTTAGCAAACCGAATTCAAAAATACATCAAAACCATCGTACACCATGACCAAGTGGGATTCATCCCAGGGATGCAAGGATGGCACAACATTCGAAAGTCCATCAATATCATCCACCACATCAACAAAAAGAAAGACAAAAACCACATGATCATCTCCATAGATGCTGAAAAAGCATTTGACAAAGTTCAACATCCATTCATGATAAAAACTCTCAGCAAAATGGGAATAGAGGGCAAGTACCTCAACATAATGAAGGCCATCTATGAAAAACCCACAGCCAACATTATATTGAATAGCGAGAAGCTGAAAGCATTTCCGCTGAGATCGGGAACTAGACAGGGATGCCCACTCTCCCCACTGTTATTTAACATAGTACTGGAGGTCCTAGCCATGGCAATCAGACAAAACAAAGAAATACAAGGAATGCAGATTGGCAAAGAAGAAGTTAAACTGTCACTATTTGCAGATGACATGATACTGTACATAAAAAACCTTAAAGACTCCACCCCAGAATTACTAGAACTGATATCGGAATACAGCAAAGTTGCAGGATACAAAATCAACACACAGAAATCTGTGGCTTTCCTATATACCAACAATGAACCAACAGAAAGAGAAATCAGGAAAACAACTCCATTCACAATTGCATCAAAAAAAATACAATACCTAGGAATAAACCTAACCAAAGAAGTGAAAGACTTATATTCTGAAAACTACAAGTCACTCTTAAAAGAAATTAAAGGGGACACTAACAGATGGAAACACATCCCATGCTCATGGCTAGGAAGAATTAATATCGTCAAAATGGCCATCCTGCCCAAAGCAATATACAGATTTGATGCAATCCCTATGAAACTACCAGCAACATTCTTCAATGAACTGGAACAAATAATTCAAAAATTCATATGGAAACACCAAAGACCCCGAATAGCCAAAGCAATCCTGAGAAAGAAGAATAAAGTAGGGGGGATCTCACTCCCCAACTTCAAGCTCTACTATAAAGCCATAGTAATCAAGACAATTTGGTACTGGCACAAGAACAGAGACACAGACCAGTGGAACAGACTAGAGACTCCAGACATTAACCCAGACATATATGGTCAATTAATATTTGATAAAGGAGCCATGGACATACAATGGTGAAATGACAGTCTCTTCAACAGATGGTGCTGGCAAAACTGGACAGCTACATGTAGGAGAATGAAACTGGACCATTGTCTAACCCCATATACAAAAGTAAATTCAAAATGGATCAAAGACCTGAATGTAAGTCATGAAACCATTAAACTCTTGGAAGAAAACATAGGCACAAACCTCTTAGACATAAACATGAGTGATCTCTTCTTGAACATATCTCCCCAGGCAAGGAAAACAACAGCAAAAATGAACAAGTGGGACTATATTAAGCTGAAAAGCTTCTGTACAGCAAAAGACACCATCAATAGAACAAAAAGGAACCCTACAGTATGGGAGAATATCTTTGAAAATGACACATCCGATAAAGGCTTGACGTCCAGAAAATATAAAGAGCTCACACGCCTCAACAAACAAAAAACAAATAACCCAATTAAAAAATGGGCAAAGGAACTGAACAGACGGTTCTCCAAAAAAGAAATACAGATGGCCAACAGACACATGAAAAGATGCTCCACATCACTAATTATCAGAGAAATGCAAATTAAAACTACAATGAGGTATCACCTCACACCAGTAAGGATGGCTGCCATCCAAAAGACAAACAACAACAAATGTTGGCGAGGCTGTGGAGAAAGGGGAACCCTCCTACACTGCTGGTGGGAATGTAAACTTGTTCAACCATTGTGGAAAGCAGTATGGAGGTACATCAAAATGCTCAAAACAGACATACCATTTGACCCAGGAATTGCACTCCTAGGAATTTACCCTAAGAATGCAGCAATCAAGTATGAGAAAGACCAATGTACCCCTATGTTTATCGCAGCACTATTTACAATAGCCAAGAATTGGAAGCAACCTAAATGTCCATCGATAGATGAATGGATAAAGAAGATGTGGTACATATACACAATGGAATACTACTCAGCCAGAAGAAAAGGGCAAATCCAACCATTTGCAGCAACATGGATGGAGCTGGAGGGTATTTTGCTCAGTGAAACAAGCCAAGCAGAGAAAGAGAAATACCAAATGATTTCACTCATCTGTGGAATATAAGAACAAAGGAAAAACTGAAGGAACAAAACAGCAGCAGAATCACAGAACTCAAGAATGGACTAACAGGTACCAAAGGGAAAGGGACTGGGGTGGATGGGTGGGTAGGGAGGGATAAGGGGGGGCAGAAAAAGAGGGGTATTAAGATTAGCATCCATAGCGGGGTGGGAGAAAGGGGAGGGCTGTACAACAAAGAGAAGACAAGTAGTGATTCTACAACAGGTTGCTACACTGATGGACAGTGACTGTAAAGGAGTATATAGGGGGGACCTGGTATAGGGGAGAGCCTAGTAAACAAAGTATTCATCATGTAAGTGTAGATTAATGATTAAAAAAAAAATGCAGTTCCTATGTGGTGACCTCTAATGAGTTCTACACAATGATATAAAGGACATATAAAAGTGTAGGCAAATGGTCTGTTTGTGTTTATACAGAGGATCAAAGCCTAATTTGGCTACCCTGAAAATGAACTAAGATACGATATGAAAAAGAACTTCCAACATCAGCACTCTCGGGAAGACTCATGACAGAAGATGATCAGCAAAAAAAAAAAAAAACTTCAACAAAGATCCACGCACTGTCACAGGTGTAGATGCACTCATCCCACCAGTTCCTGGACCTGCCATGGGAAAGATGAAGGAGATATCTAAGCTGGCCTGTGCATACAGTAAAACAAAAATTGGACTGGATCTATACTGTTGGAACTCAACCAAGAATTAGGAGAAGTGCAAATTGTAGCACTCCAAAATCTTACAACCACAGACTATTTATCGTTAAAAGAACATATGGGATATGAACAGTCCCCAGGAATGGGGTGTTCTAGTTTATCTGAATTCTCTCAGACTGTTTAAGTTCAGTCGGACAATATCCACCATATCATAGATAAGTTTTCACAAATGCCTAAGGTGCCTAACTGGTTTTCTTGGTTTCACTGGAGATGGCTGGTAATTACAGGTATGCTTTGGTTAGGTAACTATATTCCTATTATGTTAATGTGTGTGCACAATTTAATTAGTAGTTTAAAACCTATCCATGCTGAAGTTACTCTCCAAGAAGATATGTCAAAGAAATAATCAATCATCCCAGGCTTTTCTTCTGCCTGCTACTTCTATAGCTTTTCTTCTTCCTACCTAATCACAACCTTTAAATAGAACTCGTGCCACATGTCGAATTTACCGAGTATCATAATTCTTCCAAGTGGTAAAGACACCTCAAGACAAATGCTGGGCATAGAAGCCACAGGGCATAAATATGCAAAGAAGTAAAAAGCTAACCTTTTCAAACAATAAGGCTTCTCTCTCACTTACCAACTTAACATTTCCCTGTATGGCCCCAGAAGATGACTGGTTAGCCAGAGACGGGTAAGATTCCTCAAGGGAGGAACAACCTAAGACAGGCACAGTCGCAGGGGGCCATCTGGTGAGAAAATGGGGAGCAGCAGAGGTGAGGCTTAGAACCTCCCCCCTCATGTTCTGAGAGAAATCTTCTGCATACATGGATGTTTTTTGCCCTCATCTAGCTCGGATTAACATAGTCTACAGGCACACACCTGATCATCTACATTTGCTCTCTTACAACACTAAACTCTGTTTTCTACCTTTATCTTGTATCTACCTACCACTTCAGCATTTTATTAAAAATAATAATAATAGAGAAATGTGGTATCCACATATGAATCAAGTTTAAAAATCAAATGAATATTCATATTTGAACTGTGTATAGTTCATAATGCATGAACAAAACCGAAAGCTTCTGTGATGACTGCCCTTGCTCTGTTCACCATGTAACTTATTCACTATGTAAGAATTTGTACTCCATGTAAGAATTTGTTCGTTATGCATCAGAAGATTAGAGACTGACGAAAATTAGGCTTGGGGTGGATTAATGATTGTGCATTGACCATTGACCCCCCCTATACAGAAATTTATTGTGGTTAACAACTATTTGATCAATAAATATGAGAGATGCCCTCAAAAAAAAAAAAGAAAATTCAAAGGGGAAAAGAACAGTTTTTCAAAAAAGAGTGCTGAGACAATAGGATAGCCACGTGCAAAATAATGAAATGATTGCCTGCCTCACACCATGCCAAACGCTGTGTGTCCCCTGAAGTCCCAGCCTGTGGCTCGGTCTATCCGTAATTTGGACCAGTCCTGGGAGCTTGGATGGGAGTCACATGGCGGCACATGCGCAGTCTGCCCTAATGCACCTGACCTCAGTCCCTACTAGCCTGTTGGATAGGTCATGCCCTTGGGACCGGCAGGTTCTGCAACTGCGCCATTGATGAGGATGTTTGAAGGGTGGTTACCGTCAGACTCCCTAAGGCCCTCCAGTAACTTAGGGCCTGTCTGCCAATCTTGTTCCCTAGATGTCGCTCATCCGTGTATCCCTGGTCTGAATGGCTTCTCAGATTGCATGAGATCTGTTTCAGGAAAATTAGCAATCCTGTTCTGGAGCAGTATGGACCCTGGGCTACAGAGTGTGTCCCCCAAGGGTCCACCTGGGTCCAGTCTTACCCATCCAGACCCAGACACAGCACAAGAATCCAGGACTCCGAGACAGTGTGGCAGGCGCATACGCAGTTTGCTCCCCGCACAGCTGCCCTCAGGCATTCAGGACCACCAAGCCTGTGTGGGTAGGGGCTGCGTCTGCCTAGCAGGCCATCCTCCTGGAGCCATCGGTTCCCCCACTGCACTCTGCGCTCCCGAGGCAGAACCTGGAAGGTGGCTTGAGCCAGCCCTCTGTGGCCCAGTGCAGGGAAGATACACAGGCCTCTGTGGGCGTCAGCTCCCCCAGGTGTCGGCCATGCGTCCTCCCCACCGCTCAGGATGGCAAGGCTAAAGAGTTCCCGTCCTGGAGCGGGTGGGACCTTGGTTGTGCATTGTGTCCTCCAGAGTCTGCAGCCCGGTCAACCCCTACGGGCCAAGGACGGAGGGACCTATTTCAGGTGTAGCCCAAACGCTGAGACGGATATTAGGCGCATGCGCAGTTTGCTCCCACACATCTGCCCTGAGGCATCAGGCTCTCCGGGCCTGTTGGATCCAGCTTTCCCTCCCGGTTGAGCCATCATCAACCTGGGGCCCTAAATGCACCAGTGATGAGGAGTAAAAGTGCAGTAAACTATATGTCATCAATGAAAATCATATAACCGATAAGGGGCTTGTACCAGGTTATAAAATAACTATTAGAACTCAATTTTTAAAAATACAAAAGATGTGAATGGATACTTCTCCTGAAGACATACAAATGGCCAAAAAACACATGAAAACATCATTAGTCATTAGGAAAATGCAAATCGAAACCACAATAAGATTCTACTTCGCACCCCCAAAAATGGCTATAATCAAAATAGCATAAAATGATAGGTGTTGGCAGAAAGTAGAAAAATCTTAGTAGGAACCCTCACACATTGGTGGTGAGAATGCAAAATGAGGCAGTCAGTGTTATTTGAATACAGTCTGGCAGTTTCTCAATGGATGAAACAGAGTTGCTGTAAGATCCAGCAAAGAAATGAAAACAGATGTCCACACAAAAATGTGTTCACATTATTTCCAGCAAACTTTATTCATAATAGCCAAAAAATAGAAACATCCCAAATGTCCTTCAACTGATGCATGGATCAATGAAATCAGTTAAATCCATACAATGGCATATTATTTGGCAATAGAAAGTCATGCGGTACTGATAACTGTCTATATTGTGGGTGAACAGTAAAAACATGCAGAGTGAAAGAAGCAAAACACAGAAGAATGCAGAAGACATACATTGCATGATTCCACTTTTATACAGAGTTCACAATGGGCAAATCTATAGAAACTTAGATTCACATTTCCCTAGGGTTGGGGATGGCAGGTGTGCAAAAGCATGAGTAGTAACTAGGAATGGGCACAGGGTTCTCCTTGTAGGATGGTGAAATTGTTCTAAACCTAGATGGTGGTAATGGTTTGTCTTGCCAATGGGTTTCAGCACCAGGCAAGTTCACTGTGGATTCAGTGTGACCAAAGAAATGACAGTAAAACATTCTTGGGGTGAAAGGGTTATATCCAACTTTATTTCCAGGTGGCAGGACAGTCAATAAAATCCTGTTCATTCAGAGCAATTCTGCATGCAGCACAGCTGTTCTCTGGGCCTCTGTTCTCAGTGCTGCCACCACTCCAGGCTATGCTCTGCCCTCCTGCAGCCTTGCAGCCATGCCACCATGTTGCCCAGAGCACTGGGCAGGGCTCTTTATATAATAGAGTCAATAACAGCATATTGCCCACACATGTGTAGTGAGCTAGCCAACCAAGACCAGGTGAGAATCCTGGCCACAGGAATCTTCATTTTACCCACATGGTTGTACAACTCTGTGACCATATTAAAAAACACTGAATTGCACATTGGAAATGGGTGAATTTTATGGTATGTGAATTAAATCTCAACAAAGTGGTTAAGAAATCAAAAGAGGAGAAGTTAGCTTTGCCCATCACAGTACAAAACTACATGATCATGTCAATAAATTTGTAATTCCCAAATGTGCAATTCCTTTTGCTGCCCCTACCTGGAAACTCCCTGTCTATCCACATTCTTGCTCAGGGTTGCCCCTCTGAAGCTGATGGAGCCCTTTGCATCTTACCTGTCTCTTTTCTTGCCCTTCCCCCCAACCCAATGGTGAACAATGGGTTTTTATCTCAGGATTTCCAAAAATTTTGTTCCAGACTTCTGTTTGAAATATACTGAGCTATTTTTAAAGCAATAATTTTTAAAAAATCAACACAATTATTTAATTACATACTATAAAATGGATGTATATTGGAAAAATAATTTGCATTCAAGTTAATTTCTTCTCTAATACAGAAATTTAAATGCATCTCCTCCTGCCCTCTCTCTCAGATATTTGAAATGTTTATAAACATATGTTACTTCTGACCTACATATATCTATGTAGGCACGCTGTCCAAGTGTGTGGGCATCTGAGCCAACAACTCTCAAACTTAAACTGCATCAGAATCACACAGGTGACTTGTTAAAGCACTGATAGCTGGGCTCCACCCCCAGGAGTTCTCATTCTGTGGTCTCCAGGTAGGGCCTGGGAATCTGCATTTCTGATTAGGTTCCAGGCAATGCTGATGTGGTCTTCTACTGTGTGTACACTAGTCAAGGCTTAGATGTGTCACTCAGAGGAGGCTTCTGCCAGGGCAGATGTTCAGTAGTAAGCTCACATATAACAGCCTATCATTTTTTCATAATTATATATTATCACTAATATGATGAGTTTGGCTCCTTATTCTCTTTTATCATTCTAATAAAGAATATTAACAATTGTGATATATTGTCTGCAATTTATAACAAAACAGTGTCCTAATAATTCACTTTAGGGCTTCTAATTTAAAGATAATCCCAATTCTGTAAAATAGGGCTTAAAAAAGAAGTTAACAATTGCAATTATTGTTCCAAATGACTAAAATTTTCTTGATACTGTTCATTCAATACAAAAAATATAAGTAAATTTAATCCCAAAACATTTTATAACACAAATCCTATAACTGCCAACCCCAAGAACCGATAATCAATTATGTGCTTATTATTACAATCCTATTATCCTTATTTTTAAAATAACTATTTTTATTTGACTTTATAAGGAAAATTATAGTTATAAAATGTTACTTTTAAAATACACACTAGGAAACTGAGACACATGATAAAACTAAGCTGAACACCAATGTGGTTGGGAAAACATCACAGGTAGGGGATAGGAAGGAGCAAATATTTTCTGAAAAATAATCTGATTTTCTGCAGTTCTTAACATATGTTTAATTTGTACTATAAACAATGGTTGCTTTAAATGAAGAACAAAGAAACATGTATTATAATTGGGAGACCACACAAATTATAGTCATTATATACACTTTTCTCAACATGACCAGCACCAAATCAGCACATTGAATTTTTCTGATTAATATTTCTGCAAATCAAATCAGAATATTTTCTGATCTCAGAAAACCAGTGGTTCAAAAAATAAAATACAGCAGGGGATTATATGCAATTTGTATTTTCATTTAACATGAATGAAGAAATCCCAGACGTGCTTCCTGTATGAAAATAGAATGCCAAGTCTCCTATAACTTAGAAATAAACACATCTTTTAGAAAAATAGACCAGCTGATTGCCAACCCAATATCATAATATTCTAAATATCAGATCACAAAAGCAGTCTGCATTTTTGATGATATGAAACATATAACTAAGTTTCAAAATATATCTAATGAATATCTATCCTCTAACAAATGATGATATAACATGTCACTTTTGATTTGTCAATAAATATACCTTTTTCTCTTATCATTTTAACATCATTTTTTGCATTTGGTAATTTTGTAATTTTACTTTTGTGAGTAAACAGACTCTGTTCCCAATCTACATGGTAACACATCATACACTGTGTATAAAGAATATTAAAGGTTTAATTTAAGGAATTTTTAAAAATGTGATGAATCAAGGTAATTCATATTTAAAAGAAGTACATTATCATTTCCATGGAAATATTTCACAACAATTTTCTTGAAAACATAAAGGTGTCTACAAGTTTATATGTAGATTATTATATGCAATTTTAGGGCAGCTGTAACAAATTGCCAAGTATGCAGTCGTTTAAAACAACAGAAATTGATTCCCTTATGGTTCTGAAAGCCAGAAGTCCAAAATCAAGTTAGCAGGAGCATGAGTTCTTTCTGGAGGCTCCGAGGTAGAATCCATTCACATACCTCCCTTGTAGCTTCTGGTGGTTGCCTGCAATCCTTGGTGTTCCTTGGTTTGTGATGCACTATCACAATCTCTACCTCTGCCTTCACCTGGCTTCCCCCTGTGTCTCTGTGTGTCATCTCCTTTTTAGTCTGATACTGGTCATTGGATTTAGGGCCCATCCTCACCTAGGCTGATCTGATCTCAAGACTCTTACCTTAATTACATGTGCAAACATCCTTATTCCAAGTAAAGTCATATTAAGAGGCTCTGGGTAGACATATCTTTTGGGGGCCACAATTCAGCTCACTATAATTGTAAAAGAAGTTTGAGAATTTCAAAAAATTGGCAAAATAACAGCAATCCCTTGCTTATCATTCCATCCATACATTGCTTCATTCACCCATATGTTTATTTTGTCCAGTGATTTAGTATCTACTATGTGCTAGGCATTGAGTTAGGCCCTAAGAAGACAAGAGTCCCCCAAACAATTATTGCCTCTAAGAAGGCAATCATGTTCTGGTTTCCACATGCGCTGGACCACAGCCAAAGTTTCACCACCCTGAGACAAAATGAAGGACATTTTTTAAGAATTGTAATTTATTTCATTTAAATTTATATTTTCAAATTTCTTGAGTATGCTCTGTTTACTCTTTTGGGCAGATACTTGAGTTCTATAAGAAGCAATGAATGAACAGAAGATGAAAACTGTACTTTGTAATGCTCTTTTTTGAACTTTGTAATCTTTCTTGGAGAAATACAAAATATGGAAATTCTATTAGATTCTTCCAAGTTTATTTTAATTAGCTGATTTTTTTTTTAAGCAACACATCTGAGAACCACCACTTCAAAAGTGCACTGGTCATCCTGAAAACCTCCACTGACCTTGGCCAACTTCTTTTTGCAAGAGGAGAATGAGATTCCCAAGATTTTCCCTAGATTGACACAAATCAGATATCACTGGGACCAGCCTTCCAATTTCACTGTAACCTGTGCCTGCATATCAGGTGATCAGAAAAAAGACTTTGCTTCCAGGCATCTCGCTTCATGAGGTGAAGGCATCTGCAGGAAGGAAAGATTCCTGGATGAGTGTGTGGGGATGTCCTTGCCAGGGTCCTGCACCATGGATATTAATCTGACTCCTGTGGAGAGAGAGAGGCTACAGGCAGAATAGAAAAGCCCTCTTGCCCCAAGGACTGGGAAAGAATAGGGCATCAAGTAGAGATGCTTTGGTGCTCAGGTGGATCAGATGTGACACAAACTACAGAGCAAACATTCTCTCCCCATCTCTGCGTGGAACCAAAGTTGTCTTGAACTCACTGAGGTCTCCCCAGGGGACAGTTCCACTCCAGCATTTCATTCCCCTAGATTCATCAGGGAGAGATTTAACTGGAATTGGGGTGATGGTAGAGTAGAGGCAGAGCCTAAATTGATGAGGTCAAGAACATTAGCACTTGTTTTTATTAATACTAATAATAATGTCAATATTTTTGTCCATAAAGTGGTAATGATAATGTTACTGAAATGTGTAATGCAAGGAAAGCAAGAGAGAAGATTCATCCTGGAGGAGGAGATTCCTAATTAGAAAAACAGGGATGCAAGGAAAGCAAGAGAGAAGATTCATCCTGGAGGAGGAGATTCCTAATTAGAAAAACAGGGAGGTAGCATTTTCACTTACAGGCATATTTTAAAGAGGGGTGAATTTTAGAAGTATATTAATTAACAATTCTGGGATAAAGCATTATTGTAATACTCATGAACAAGAACATGGTGAAAATCCTCATGGAACTTTTATTTATTTCCCACAGCTTACATGCAAGAAATTCAGCAGGCCTGGGTTGTTCAAATCTGCACATTCTGAAGAAATGTGTCTTCAGGACAGGCCCTTGGCAGGACTCTAAGAGATCATCTCTGAGCCTTAGAACATCCTGCTTGATAGGAGTGTTTTTGTATGCCCAAGGCTTTGGGCCACTCTTTGTCATTTTGACCTCTGGGAAGCTAAAGTCCAAGAAGCTGAGGTCAGTCACAAGGGCATTTGCATGCCTGCAGGACTGACCCACAATAAAACCCTGGCTCGTGGCTTAGGTGAGCTTTCTTGAAAAACAAACAAAAAACCAACTCAAAAGAAAGGAAGCAAATGGTTTTAAGCTGGAAAAATACAAAGTATAAAAAGTGGTAACTGATTTGGGCACCCAAACAAGTTATATTTTATTGTGTGTAAAAGGATCAGATGTTTAAAGGGGCCAAATTTGAGATCATCTGAGCAACAAAAACAATCCTGTCTATAATTCAAACACTTTGAATATGTAAAATTTCATGAGTACAGAATGGTACTCAAAAAAGGATACAAAATGAAACAGAAGACGCCACATATTACTTAGATAACTAATACATCTAATAATAACATCTAATACAAATTCTTTGAAAATTGTACCAATAGGAAAAGATGTGCACATTCTGCCTTATACATTTAGAATTAGTTTAACTTTCTTGTGAGTTGACCCTCTTTATATGAAAGTCTATTATATTTGATACTTGCATAATGATATCATTTTCTTTTAACTGTATGTGCATGATCAATCTTTTTTCCCCTTTCCTTTTATTTCAACCTTTCCGCCTATTTATCTTAGGTGGGTCTTGTATAAACATCACATGGATTTTTCCCCCATCTATATTCCCCACCAAACAGCAAGGCTACTTATAATGATGCTGACACTAAGTGAAGCATTGATGAAAAATAAACAAATAGGTCAATGAAATAGAACAGAGAGTGTATAAATTTACACATCTGTTTAGAAACAATCCAGATAAGGCAGAGGGGCTAAAATATTCACAGGAAAAAGGGTTAAATAGCTAATGTTAATGAGATGGCTGGAAAAGATGAGATACAAAAGCTGTATGGAGGGATGAGACCTAAACAGGTGGTGATACCATCTGAGACTGAAGGAGAGGAGAAGTTGGACAATGGAGAAAAATTAAGGTCAGCAATGGTCACAGAAAATAAGACTGAGCTGACCACACAATGTAACAACATGGCTGAACATATGGAAGAACTATTGAGACTCATGACCAGGAATGCGTAACTCATAAATAGCACAACATATTTTTCGATGTTTATCTTTTCAAGTGCAAGCACAGAGAAGGTACATATATGAGGCCAGTAAGCATTGAGATATTACTAGATAAGTATGGATAAAAAAGAATGAGTAGATGGGCTATTAGCAAAGATGTTATTGAAATGGATAAACTTGGAAATAGAAGCTGTGAACAGAGAACAATAAAGAAAAAAATGACTGGATGGCAAGGAAAGGATGGATGGGAGTCTCTATGATAGTTTATTTGGTATTGTCCAACTCTATCTGGTGTCCTCTTATCACCTCTCTACCTGACGATGTTGTCTTCTTTCCTGGCCTGAGTACAGAAATCAGATTTCCCACCAAGCCTCTCCCATCCTGCCATCAACACAGTGATCCCACTGGAATTGCCAATGATCTGACCGCCTTCCACTGAATCAATAAAAAATAAAATGAATAAAATAAATGCAGAGTCAGACTGAGGGCAAAAAGGAAACCCAGGACCTGCTCTGACCTAATACCGCCAGCAGAAGGTCTCCCTGAAAGGTCTGTTTTAACCCAATAGCAAAACCTTCAGTTGTTTTGCACAGCATGTAAGCAAATGTTAGTGTGTGGGTTAGATTTACATTTTACTCACAAAGAGAAAGAACTGTGAGGCTGAAAAGGCACAACAAAGGTTTATTTTGTAGCAATGGAATCATAGCTGCCTGGGTGCAGATGAACTTGATCGATGGGTTTTCCGTGGTAGCCTCCCAGCACTTAATCTTACCCAAATATTAATGTGCTGAATTTATTACATTCGAGCTCTGAAATTAAAAGTGACCATCTGCGGCACATGTGTGTGGTACATAGAACAGTAATATATTGTGGACTAGTCCAGCATGAAACAAAGGATATTACGATTGTGAGGGGGCAGGCAGACTCACACATCGAGACAGCTAAATGAGTCTGATGGATACTGGTGTCATTGCTCTCCCCAGGTATTTAGTTTCTGAAATAATGCACAGTATATAGGAGATATTTATTAATTCCTTCAACATACCTCTATAACAGACTGTGCAGTCTAAATCTGGAAACGCAGTTTACATCACTGAAACAGAGCAATCAACTGAACAAAACTAAACTCTGGAGGGAAAAGATCACAAATGTCAAAAGAAATACAGAAGAAAATGTTTCCTTTTTTCCAGAGAGCAAGACTACAATGAAAGTCAGCATTGCAAAGACTGTTCCACCGGGATTTTCAGGCAGATGTTAGAATCAAATTAGGGAAGTGCGTGTATATATTTTGGAACCAAAGGAAAAACAATTAGCATTTTTCCACTAGGAAATAGAATGCATATGAAATTAACTTTTGCTGTAAATTCAAGTTAATATTTCTATCACAAGGCTGGAGATGTAGAAGTTTGATAGAACACTAATCTTTTCATAAATTATATAGAGCACTCCCTTAGAGGAAGAGGGCAATATGCGAAGGAGAAGGGACCACAGAGGCTGGAGACACTTGTTTATTTTGAATGAACTTTTATTCACATTTTGTCTGCATCTAAAGGAAAGAAAATTATCAGGTTAAAATTAATCCTTGGACTGCCATACTGCCATATTATAGAAGGGATTGGGCTATTATTCCTCTGGCTTGGGTTTCTGCATATATTACTGAGTTAAGTTGGTTGGTTTCACAGGTGAAATCCATACCTAGGAAAGATGTATCAGGATTCCAAAGAATTGGTGACTTACTGATGGCTTCACAGTTATAGATTCTAGAATGTCCAAATACTGTCCTATCAATCATGTGGACCTCCTTAAGAGATTCCTGAGGACACTCCACAGAAGGAAAACTAGTAGAGTAGGAATCAAAATTTTATAGGGTTACTACCTACTCAGGAGTTTTAATATTCTCAAGTTCAGTGAACTTGACACTCCTAGAATGTTCCAGACAAAGGAGAGAGGGACAGAAATCTAGAGTGAAAGACAGCGATTAATGTCTACAAGGCAGAACCAAGTTGAAAATACCCATTATTTTGCATGATTCACAATTATAAGCGATAGAATAGCAACTCAAACTGAGCAAAGAATATGACTAGGCCACTAGAAATATAAATGGCCAATGAGCCAATGAAAGTATTTTATCCTCCTACAGGAAATTAAAATTACAACCATGAGCAATAAGACATTTTTGCCTCTGAAATTAGGAAGCTGCCTATAAAAGTTAAGGAGAATGGTCACTTTTGTGCAAGGTGATATGAGATTTTTCAGGAGGTCAGTGTGGCTAGACAATGGTAAAGTTTAGGAATGTGCTTTGGCATTTATCCATTCAGTAAACAAATAAATTATCAAGTATTTATTATGTGCCCCAAACAGTGTAAATTATTTACCTCCTGCAGTGATTATGATCTACAAGACAGGTAAACGTTATAAAAAGTAAGCATATTAATAAAGTAAACAATATAAAATCGCAATTGTGACAAGCACTGAAAAAGATTTATATGGAGCTAGAAGTACCTATAATAAAGGTAAATTGAGCAGTCTCCCAAACCTAGCAAAATATCCTAGGATGCATCTAGCTATAAAACCCTGAGAAAGTAAATGTTTAGTAAGGAAAGGAAGTACCTGGCAAGTATAATAACATATACAAATAACATAAGAAAGGAAAGGGAAGGCAGAATATTAGGCCAGTGTATCAGTCAGTGTATGCTCTGCTATGCAACAGTAACAAAGAACTCTACAGTTTCAGGGGGTAAAACAGCAATCTATTTCTCACTCACATTTCATAGCTATTGTGCAATGACTTTGCTCTACTAAACTCTGTTCCCTGTTCTCACTCAGAAACCCAGTCTAATAAAGCAGCTTTAGTTACCAATCACCATTGTAAGGGGAAAATACTAAAACATCAAAATCAGCCACACAGCCTCAACCACCCATAAAGGGACCCAGGGAATGCACTTTCACAGGTGTCAAGAGGGCAGAAAGCTGAAATACTTTAAGAACACACCAATCATATATCCAGTGTGGCTGGAGCTGAGAGACAGGGAAATGGTACCCCAAGTAAAACAAACCAAAACCTCTTTATATTAATAGCAATGGAGAGAATCACTGAAGGCTTTACATTCTGAGAAATCTTTTCCAAGAAGAAAAACTATGTAGTCACATAAAGCTGATCTATAAGTTTGTTCATCACAGTAGTGTTTACTAATTTTTTTTTAATGGGAGAAAATCTAAACATTCAACAGTAGGATCTTGTTCAAGAAGCAGTAGGTTCTTTGCATCTTTATGATGGACTTAGAAAAATATAATTAAGTGAAAAAAATGTGCATAAGGTATAGTACAAAATAACATCTATTTTTTAAAGTATCCTATATCTAGTATATGCATATAAAAATTTATATATACATATAATCAGTTCTTTTTAATCTAGGATCATTGTTTGCTTTTTATTATTATTATTATTTTCTTTCTTATTATGTGGATTTTATTCATTGCTACTTTTCTGCAGAGATGTTCACTTTTTCAGCAGAATTTTTTTCTTCCTAGTCAGGACTATATTTGCCACTGATGAAAATAAATATCTATTTTCTTTTTCCATTAGTAAACATGACTACACTCCCAGTTAATCTCCTACCAAGAACATAAAAATTTCCATGTTGCTTTTGCTGTTTTCTCAGTTCCTTTGAACATTCTGAAAACT
Source organism: Manis pentadactyla (assembly GCF_030020395.1). Taxonomy (NCBI): domain Eukaryota; kingdom Metazoa; phylum Chordata; class Mammalia; order Pholidota; family Manidae; genus Manis; species Manis pentadactyla. The sequence goes on along the minus strand of NC_080023.1, from coordinate 143,964,158 downwards.
GTGTTTATATTACCACTAGTTCAGTCACTGTTCCGAGTTAGAGAAGGTTTAACATTTGTTGTCATCTTTTCAATTATCTCCTGCCACAAGCAGCCCCACCACTCAGGTTCTGGGTCCATATCCAGCTTCCCTGGGGCCATGAAATGGCAAACCAGTACCCCGTCCAAAGTAAGCAAATATTCTTCAGGTAGCAATTCCGGAGTCCAGTCAAGCACCCCCACTTACTGGGCAGCAATGACCACTGTTTGGATATTTTTTTGGTGACAGAATGGCCTAACTGCCAGTAATGCATCAAGAATAATAGAGTTTAGGTACCACTGACACCATAATAAGAACATATATATCACTGAAAAACAGGCTGCCTCGTTTTACTTTCTTACCCCATCACTGGACATTTTACAGCACTCAGTTCTCTGCTACTTCCAGGAAATACTTGGCACAAGATATCTAACCATATTTCATCTCTGCTTTAGCTTCCAGGAAAAGAAATAATCTATTTGACTGGACTTTGCAGACACTGGCCAAACGTTGGCCTGAACTCAGAGCTTATCCCTGGACGGGCTGGTACCTCTGACATAACTGAGTTATACCCCAAGCTGGGCTGTACCTGAAAGGCCCGAAAAGGCTGAAAATCAGCCTGGGGTGGAAGCACTCCGCTGGGAAGCACACTGCTGAGGGAGCACACTTGTACTACTTGCAGGATTTTCTCATAGTTTTGCTGTATATGAGTTTGTTTTTGTTCCTTAAAGGAAAAAGAAGTTAAAGAATAAAATAGGAGTTTCTAATTCCAACTCAGCATTTTCACTTATCCAAATAACCATTTATGATCCCCATCCATGAGACCACTGACATCTGCCATTCTGGCTCTAGTGACTCTTCACAGCCTCTTGGACACCAAGAGGCATTTCTGTTGGAGCTGGTAGTTTGTGATGAAAAAGAATTTGCTTTTGTTTTTTAATGGGAAGCTGTAGCTGGTGCTTCTTTTCACACAGAGGTCTCCTATTTTGGTCTGAATAATGGAAGTTGGATTTGAAATTAAATCAAAGTCAAAATGCAAAGAGTATTTGCTAGAGTGAGAGATGACATTTTTTCAAATGCAATCTTCCTTGAAAGTACAAAGCAGGTGTTTACTTAGTCTTACAATAGGAAAGCAACAGCCAGGGACTCTGCAAATATTTCCCAGAAGACACTAATCAGTGTGAAAGAAGATAATGAAAGTTTGAATCCCTGGGGAAAATAATAACAGGAAAAGGCAAGTCTTCATTTTCTATTTCTATTTTCTTTCATCATAAGAAAAGAGAAAAAGAATGTGGGGAATATCAAGAGGTTATGATTAGCTCTACCTTAGATGCTACTCTGTGAAAATAAATGTTTTTCCTCAAGTAAACAGCCCCCAGAAAAACAAAAGATTACAAGAAGCAAAGCACCTTTGCTAAAATCTCAGAAAGGAAATTTACAATAGGTAGATCTCAGCAATGTGAAGATGTGTAGATTCATCAGCACCTAATCAGGATACCAAGACAAAGCCAGGTTCAGGTCAGGGGTCAGACGCCATTAGGAGAAGGCTAAAATCTAGTTATTGTAGCAGATGTAGAGTAAGAACCTATCTCTGCATACCTATAAATCACACCACTGCAAGTTTTTGCGTCACCAAACACAGTGGTTAAATTCAAAATTTCATTTCCTGTAGCTATTTATACCCAGCAAGACAAGTATGGAAGCCTCAAATTGTGTGAACTTGTCAGTTTCACATCCCTTATCATTGTCTCTCCACTGGCCTAACCTAGCTGAACTCTCCTATTTTATTATATTGTTTTAGAGTCTTAATTTCATATTTTTATTCATAGTATCCAATAAATTACTTGGCAAAATTCATCATTTTAATTGTGTACCTCATGACATCCACTCTCTATGTGCATGTGTGTGTGTTTGTATATGTATGTATACATATATATAATCAAACTAAAAATCTTTTATTTGATAACACCAATGAATAATTTCAAGATAGCCAAGCTATCAACACCAATTTTTTAAAGAAAATATCAAAATCCCCTATTTCCCTTAAATTTTTACCATATAGCCAATAAGGTTCATAAAACCAGAGACTTCAGGTTGAAAGTTACTTAACAGGTCACCAGTGGCAGTTTTTTTAAATGTCCACAAATTTTATACAGTCCTTCCAACAAAAATGGGACCTATGCCCTGCCTCACACATCTACACAGACTTCTGATTCACTTGCAAAATACTGCCATGCAGGAAAAGTGAGGTTTCTTGATTTCAAGTCAATGCAGCCTCTGCCTCACACCCTGGGACACATGCTTGTATACCCCTGAGCCGCCACGTAAGAAGCCCAACTAGCTCAAAGCGACCACGGTGTGAAGAGTTCAAGAACACATAAAGAAGACACCTAAACAGGCTTCAGTTGGCAGCCCCAGCTGAGCTCTCAGCCAACTGCCAGCAAAACCTGCCAGCCAGGTGGGTGAGCCACCTTGGCCATCCAACCCGATAAGCCTTCATAGTGTCCTAGTCGGGCTATAATGCAACCTCAGGAGAAACCTCAAGTGAGAACTGCCAGGCAAGCAAGTGCTTCTGAATTCCAGATGCACAAAAAAGATGGGCAAAATAAAATCGTTGAAGTGTTGGATCATTCATTATGCAGTGATCAAGAACTGGTACACAATCTTATCCCAAATCTCCACTCTGGGATGGAGCTTTTGGGTGAAATGATTCCAGTAAAGGGGATCTTCCCTCATATGTTAGCCATTTTTTGGATAACTATTGTGTTCCTCGTGTTAGACCAAAAGTGTCATCTCTCTAACTTCAAAGTAAAATTAGGGATTAACCTCTAGTTCAGCATAAAACAAATCTGTTTTCTTCAACATGAAAGCTTGCCATGTAGACAAAAGCACTCTGCTAATATCTTGTTGATCTTTTCTCTTACAGGAAAATGATGCCCCATTCTTTCAGACTTGCCTCAAAAGATATGATTTTCAGAATTCCGTGTGCCTTCCTCTGAACAGACCTCAACTGGAGAAGTCTGTCTTAAAATACAGAGCAAAAAATTTGACACATTATTCTATGTCAGCTCACTAGAACAGAATTTGGTGAAACTTTTTTTCTATTGCCTCTGTTGTGCTAGACACACTAATTCATTAATGCAACTTACAAATGCATTAGTTTATTTTTCAAACAGCCACATCACACTATTGGCTTACAACATTGTTGTCATCAAATTTTTGTCCCAGAACTTTTCCATCTGTACTGTGACCAAGCCAGCTCACTCTCATGCAATTGAACATGAAACTTTCTGAACCTAAATAGAACTTGCAGTTTGTTTCTGCTTCATTTCATTTCATTGGTTTTAGACCAATGTGTCAACTGACATCACCTTCATTCTTGAGTCTGTCACCTGTAAGTTTTAGCTATGCGTCCCACCTACGCATCCTCACTTCTAACTCTATCAAAGTTATATATAGAAATATTGAACCAACAGGGCTAAAAGTATAGCCTAGTCAAGCTCTGCTAGCAAACTACAGAACTATTTACCAACACATAGCAGGCAAAAGGCACTCAGTAGCAATAGCTCTGTCATTCAGTGTACTTCCTACCCATGATGTTCTTGCAAAAGATATTGTCAGAGGTGGTGATGTAATTGAAATAATCAAAATGCATTTTATCCATGGAATTTTCTGCTCTCTAGAGATTGTAACAAGGGAAATCACATGAGTTTAGCATGATTTATCTTGAATAAATGTATGCTGGCTCCTGGAATTTATTATAGTATCTTCCAAGGTTATGAACTATGTGTATGGTAGTCCATTCTAGAATACTGTGTTGAACTAAGGTAGAAAAGGCAATAATGTCCATAATAAGTCTTTGTCACCATTTTTAAGGCCAAGATATAATGTTCCTACTTCAGAAATCTTATTTTCTGATAGCTCTTGAAAATTAGAGTGTAGCTATCTTACACTAGCAGCTAACTTTTATTAAATGAATGAAATGATTAATAAGTGAATGTTTGTTCATGAACCATTCCATTCTTGTTTTATTTTCTTTATAACATCACTCTATGATGTTACATTGTTCATTTATTGTTCACTTTATTTATAGTTCTCTGTCTACTCCTCGCTCCTAAGTGCAGATCTCATCTAACTTTCTCAATACTGTGTCCACAGTGCCTAAATTAGTGGCCCCCTGCCACTGCCCACCCCAACCCCCACATAATATGCCCACTGAAGGAATAACCCATTAAGCCATTAAGGCCTCCAGGTTTAAATTCACTAAATTACTCACTCAATATTGCAGTATTCAATCTACTCCTCTGGGTGGAAAAACCTTTTTCTTATTGAAGAAGACTGATACAAAATAGCAGCTCAGTTTTTTTCTCTCTCCCTTAATGGATTTCCAAGAAACACCAACTTTGTTCTCATTCTTATGCCAGATATTCTTACAAAACTAGGTATTTTCAGTAGGTTCCCCCAGAAGCAATATTCCAGTGCAAGCTGTTTATTTTGGAGGTGACGCCAGAAACCCTGGGAGGGAGGTTGGGAAGTAAGACAGACAAAGGCAGAACAAAGAGTTTGATGTTTCCACCCACATGGAAGAATGCATCCTTGGATCTCTGCAATTGGAACAGTCATTCAGAGCAACCTCAAGAGCTTGGTGGAGCAACGCTTTGCTGACTTTGTATGTTAAGCATTTTCCCCTCTTTTCAAAACAAAGTCATGTTCTCTCTCCTTCAGCACTTTGGGAAAGACTGAGTTGCCCCACACATACCTGCAGGTTGACATAGATTGAAATGGAACATTTATGTATATCTGACTTTTACATCTCTTATTTCCCCCATTTTGTCTTGTGATTTGTTGAAGTACACATGCTTCTGGAATTAGCATATTGGAATTAAAATGTAAATATGTACACAAATGTATATCACTCTCAAAAAACTTGATAATCATAAATATCCATTCACTATTGTATAAAATAACTATCAGACATTGAATGACATAAAAGTGTGACAATTAGTTTTTACCATAAAATGAAAAACAATTTCAAGGAAGTATATATAATATGAATTTATTTTTATAAAAATGTGTGCATGTGCATCTGTGTGTGCATAAACATAATCCAGAGTGGTATAGATGGTAGGATTTGGGGTGAGTTTTTGTTCCTTCTTTTAATTATCTATGTGTGTTTTTCAAAAATACATCACATTTGGCAGAGCCAAGATGGTGGCATGAGTAGAGCAGCAGAAATCTCCTCCCAAAACCACATATATCTATGAAAATATAACAAAGACAACTCTTCCTAGAATAAAGACCAGACGACACAGGACAACATCCAGACCACATCCACACCTGCGAGAACCCAGCGCCTCGCAAAGGGGGTAAGATACAAGCCCCGGCCCCGCGGGAGCCGAGCGCCCCTACCCCCAGCTCCCTGCGGGAGAAGAGCAGGCAGAGCGGGAGGGAGACGGAGCCCAGGACTGCCGAACACCCAGCCCCAGCCATCCGGGCCAGAGCGCAGACACAGTGCATGCGTGGGGCCCTGGTTACTAGGGAAACAGGGCAGCAAGACCAGCGAGAAAGTATCGGAGGCCGGCGCCGGAGAACAAAAGGAAAGAAAGCGGCCATTTATTGTTGTTGTTGTTGTTGTTTTGTTTGGGCGAGCGCTTTTTGGAAGTCTTAAAGGGACAGGGGCCCCAATACTAGGGAAACAGGGCAGCAAGACCGGTGAGCAGGTGCCCGAGACTGATGCCGGAGAATAAAGAAAAATGAGCGGCCTTTTTCTTTTTTTCTTTTTTTTTTTTTGTTGTTGTTTTGTTTTGGTGGGTGCTTTTTGGTAGTCATAAAGGTGCAGGGCGGGACACTTAGTCCAGAGGTAGCGAATCCAAGGGTCTCTGGGCACTCTAATCACCTGAGCTGCAGGGAGCACTGAGGCCCCTTATGGAAATAAAAAGCCTCCCAGCCGCTCCTGCTCCAACGCGACTCCACCACTTTGGAGCCCCTGCCGGAGCCAGGCCACGCCCACAGCAACAGCGGAGATAAACTCCATAGCAGCCAGGCAGGAAGCAGAAGCCCTGTCTGCGCGCAGCTGCGCAGCACAAGCCACTAGAGGCCGCTGTTCTCCCAGGAGAGGAGGGCCACAAACCAACAAGAAAGGAAGTCCTTCCAGCCGTCACTCGTCCCAGTTCTGCAGACTATTCCTATCACCATGAAAAGGCAAAGCTACAGGCAGACAAAGATCACAGAGACAACAGAGAAGGAGACAGACCTAACCAGTCTTCCTGACAAATTTCAAAATAAAAATCATAAACATGCTGACAGAGATGCAGAGACATATGCAAGAGAAATGGGATGAAGTCTGGAGGGCGATCACAGATGCCAGAAGGAGATTACAGAAATGAAACAAACTCTGGAAGGATTTATAAGCAGAAAGAATAAGATGCAAGACGCCATTGATGCAATTGAAACCAGAGAACAGGAATGCATAGAGGCTGACATAGAGAGAGATAAAAGGATCTCCAGGAATGAAACAATATTAAGAGAACTGTGTGACCGATCCAAAAGGAACAATATCCATATAATAGGGGTACCAGAAGAAGAAGAGAGAGGAAAAGGGACGGAAAGTATCTTGGAAGAAATAATTGCTGAAAACTTCCCCAAACTGGGGGAGGAAATAATCGAACAGACCACAGAACTACACAGAACCCCCAACAGAAAGGATCCAAGAAGGACAACACCAAGACACATAATAATTAAAATGGCAAAGATCAAGGACAAGGGAAGAGCTTTAAAGGCAGCTAGAGAGAAAAAGGTCACCTATAAAGGAAAACGCATCAGGCTAACATCAGACTTCTCGACAGAAACCCTACAGGCCAGAAGAGAATGGCATGATATATTTAATGCAATGAAACAGAAGGGCCTTGAACCAAGGACACTGTACCCAGCACGACTATCATTTAAATATGATGGTGGGATTAAACAATTCCCAGACAAGCAAAAGCTGAGGGAATTTGCTTCCCACAAACCACCTCTAAAGGACATCTTACAGGGACTGCTCTAGATGGGAGCTCTCCTAGAAAGAGCACAGAACAAAACACCCAACATACGAAGAATGGAGGAGGAAGAATAAGAAGGGAGAGAAGAAAAGAATCTCCAGACAGTGTATATAACAGCTCAATAAGCGAGCTAAGTTAGGTGGTAAGATACTAAAGAGGCTAACCTTGAACCTTTGGTAACCACGAATTTAAAGCCTGCAATGGCAATAAGTACATATCTTTCAATAGTTACCCTAAATGTTAATGGACTGAATGCACCAATCAAAAAACACAGAGTAATAGAATGGATAAAAAAGCAAGACCCATGTCTATGCTGCTTACAAGAAACTCACCTCAAACCCAAAGACATGTACAGACTAAAAGTCAAGGGATGGAAAAACATTTTTCAGGCAAACAACAGAGAGAAGAAAGCAGGGGTTGCAGTACTAATATCAGACAAAATAGACTTCAAAACAAAGAAAATAACAAGAGATAAAGAAGGACACTACATAATGATAAAGGGCTCAGTCCAACAAGAGGATATAACCATTCTAAATATATATGCACCCAACACAGGAGCCCCAGCATATGTGAAACAAATACTAACAGAACTAAAGGGGGAAATAGACTGCAATGCATTCATTTTAGGAGACTTCAACACACCACTCACCCCAAAGGATAGATCCACCGGGCAGAAAATAAGTAAGGACACGGAAGCACTGAACAACACAGTAGAGCAGATGGACCTAATAGACATCTATAGAACTCTACATCCAAAAGCAACAGGATATACATTCTTCTCAAGTGTACATGGAACATTCTCCAGAATAGACCACATACTAGCCCACAAAAACAGCCTCAGCAAAATCCAAAATATTGAAATTCTACCAACCAATTTTTCAGACCACAAAGGTATAAAAGTAGAAATAAATTCTACAAAGAAAACAAAAAGGCTCACAAACACATGGAGGCTTAACAAAATGCTCCTAAATAATCAATGGATCAACGAACAAATTAAAATAGAGATCAAGGAATATATGGAAACAAATGACAACAACAACACAAAGCCCCAACTTCTGTGGGATGCAGCGAAAGCAGTCTTAAGAGGAAAGTATATAGTGATCCAGGCACACTTGAAGAAGGAAGAACAATCCCAAATGAATAGTCTAACATCACAATTATCGAAACTGGAAAAAGAAAAACAAATGAGGCCTAAAGTCAGCAGAAGGAGGGACATAATGAAGATCAGAGAAATAAACAAAATTGAGAAAAATAAAACAATAGCAAAAATCAATGAAACCAAGAGCTGGTTCTTTGATAAAATAAACAAAATAGATAAGCCTCTAGCCAAACTTATTAAGAGAAAAAGAGAATCAACACAAATTAACAGAATCAGAAATGAGAAAGGTAAAATCACGACAGACTCCACAGAAATACAAAGAATTATTAAAGACTACTATGAAAACTTATACACCAACAAGCTGGAAAACCTAGAAGAAATGGACAACTTCCTAGAAAAATGCAACCCTCCAAGATTGACCAAGGAAGAAACACAAAATCTAAACAAACCAATTACCAGCAAAGAAATTGAAGCAGTAAAAAAAAAACTACCCAAGAACAAAATCCCCAGGCCAGAAGGATTTAACACAGAATTTTATCAGACATACAGGGAAGATATAACATCCATTCTCCTTAAATTTTTCCAAAAAATAGAGGAGGGAATACTCCCAAACTCATTCTATGAAGCCAACATCACCCTAATACCAAAACCAGGCAAAGACCCCACCAAAAAAGAAAATTACAGACCAATATGCCTGATGAACGTAGATGCAAAAATACTCAACAAAATATTAGCAAACCAAATTCAAAAATACATCATAGGGATCATACACCATGACCAAGTGGGATTCATCCCAGGGATGCAAGGATGGTACAACATTTTAAAATCCATCAACATCATCCACAACATCAACAAAAAGAAGGACAAAAACCACATGATCATCTCCATAGATGCTGAAAGAACATTTGACAAAATTCAACATCCATTCATGATAAAAACTCTCAGCAAAATGGGAATAGAGGGCAAGTACCTCAACATAATAAAGGCCATATATCATAAACCCACAGCCAACATTATAATGAACAGCGAGAAGCTGAAAGCTTTTCCTCTGAAATCGGGAACTAGACAGGGATGCCCACTCTCCCCACTGCTATTTAACATAGTACTGGAGGTCCTAGCCACAGCAATCAGACAAAACAAAGAAATACAAGGAATCCAGATTGGTAAAGAAGAAGTTAAACTGTCACTATTTGCAGATGACATGATACTGTACATAAAAAACCCTAAAGACTCCACCCCAAAACTACTAGAACTGATATCGGAATACAGCAAAGTTGCAGGATACAAAATTAACACACAGAAATCTGTAGCTTTCCTATACACTAACAATGAACCAATAGAAAGAGAAATCAGAAAAACAATTCCATTCACAATTGCATCAAAAAGAATAAAATACCTAGGAATAAATCTAACCAAAGAAGTGAATGACCTATACTCTAAAAACTACAAATCACTCTTAAGAGAAATTAAAGGGGACACTAACAAATGGAAACTCATCCCATGCTCATGGCTAGGAAGAATCAATATCGTCAAAATGGCCATCATGCCCAAAGCAATATACAGATTTGATGCAATCCCTATCAAATTACCAGCAACATTCTTCAATGAACTGGAACAAATAATTCAAAAATTCATATGGAAACACCAAAGACCCCGAATAGCCAAAGCAATCCTGAGAAAGAAGAATAAAGTAGTGGGGATCTCACTCCCCAACTTCAAGCTCTACTATAAAGCCATAGTAATCAAGACAATTTGGTACTGGCACAAGAACAGAGCCACAGACCAGTGGAACAGACTAGAGACTCCAGACATTAACCCAAACATATATGGTCAATTAATATTTGATAAAGGAGCCATGGACATACAATGGGGAAATGACAGTCTCTTCAACAGATGGTGCTGGCAAAACTGGACAGCTACATGTAGGAGAATGAAACTGGACCATTGTCTAACCCCATATACAAAAGTAAATTCAAAATGGATCAAAGACCTGAATGTAAGTCATGAATCCATTAAACTCGTGGAAAAAAACATAGGCAAAAACCTCTTAGACATAAACATGAGTGACCTCTTCTTGAACATATCTCCCCGAGCAAGGAAAACAACAGCAAAAATGAACAAGTGGGACTATATTAAGCTGAAAAGCTTCTGTACAGCAAAAGACACCATCAATAGAACAAAAAGGAACCCTACAGTATGGGAGAATATATTTGTAAATGACAGATCCGATGAAGGCTTGACATCCAAAATATATAAAGAGCACAATGCCTCAACAAACAAAAATCAAATAATCCAATTAAAAAATGGGCAGAGGAACTGAACAGACAGTTCTCCAAAAAAGAAATACAGATGGCCAACAGACACATGAAATGATGCTCCACATCACTAATTATCAGAGAAATGCAAATTAAAACTACAATGAGGTATCATCTCACACCAGTAAGGATGGCTGCCATCCAAAAGACAAACAACAACAAATGTTGGCGAGGCTGTGGAGAAAGGGGAACTCGCCTACACAGCTGGTGGGAATGTAAATTAGTTCAACCATTGTGGAAAGCAGTATGGAGGTTCATCAAAATGCTCAAAACAGAATTACCATTTGACCCAGGAATTCCACTCCTAGGAATTTACCCTAAGAATGCAGCAATTAAGTTTGAGAAAGACAGATGCACCCCTATGTTTATCACAGCACTATTTACAATAGCCAAGAATTGGAAGCAACCTAAATGTCCATCGGTAGATGAATGGATAAAGAAGATGTGGTACATATACACAATGGAATACTACTCAGCCATAAGAAGAGGGCAAATCCTACCATTTGCAGCAACATGGATGGACCTGGAGGGTATTATGCTCAGTGAAATAAGCCAAGCAGAGAAAGAGAAATAACAAATGATTTCACTCATCTGTGGAGTATAAGAACAAAGGAAAAACTGAAGGAACAAAACAGCAGCGGAATCACAGAACCCAAGAATTGACTAACAGGTACCAAAGGGAAAGGGACTGGGGAGGATGGGTGGGTGGGGAGGGATAAGGGGGGGAGAAGAAGAGGGGTATTAAGATTAGCATGCATAGCGGGGGGTGGGAGAAAGGGGAGGGCTGTACAACACAGAGAAGACAAGTAGTGATTCTACAAAATTTTGCTATGCTGATGGACAGTGACTGTAAAGGGGTTTATAGGGGGGACCTGGTATAGGGGAGAGCCTAGAAGACATAATATTCTTCTTGTAAGTGTAGATTAAAGATAACAAAAAAAAAAGAAAGAAAGAAAGAAAGTGAAGGGGAATTACTCCCTGATAGGATGAAACCAACTGTAAATCAACGATTAATGCATGCTTTAAGTATCCTTAATTTTGATCACTTAAAGGGTGTCAGATGATCGGCTATGGAGGTACACTTTTCTGATAATATTCCTTTCTCTTAGAAAAAAAGCAGTTCCTGTGTGGTGACCTCCAATGAGATCTACACAATGGTATAAAGGGCATATCAAAGTGTGGGCAAAGGGTCTGTTTGTGTTTACACAGAGGATCAAATCCTAATTGGGCTACCCAGAAAATGAACTAAGATACAATATGAAGAAGAACTTCCAACATCAGCACTCTCTGGAAGAGTCACACCAGAAGATGTTCATCAAAAAACCTCAACAAAGATCCAGGCGATGCTGCAGTTGTAGCTGCATTCATCCCACTGGTTCCTGGACTTGCCATTGGAATGAAGAAGGAGATATCTAAGCTGGCCTGTGCATACAGTAAAACAACAAATTTGACTGGATCTATACTGTTGGAACTCAACCAAGAATTAGGAGAAGTGCAAGTTGTAGCGCTCCAAAATCTTACAACTACAGACTATCTACTGTTAAAAGAACATATGGGATGTAAACCGTTTCCAGGAATGGGTTTTAATTTGTCTGATTTCTCTCAGACTGTTCAAGTTCAGTTGGACAATATCCACCATATCATAGATAAGTTTTCACAAATATCCAACATATCATAGATAAGTTTTCAGTCTAGGATGCCGAACTGGTTTTCTTGGTTTCACAGGAGATAGCTGGTAATTATAGGTCTGCTTTGGTTATGTAACTGTATTATTATTATGTTAATATGTGTACACAATTTAATTAGTAGTTGAAAACCTATACATGCTTAAGTTACTCTACAAGAAGATATGTCAAAGAAATAATCAATCTTCCCATGTTTTCTTCCATCTGATACTCCTCTAGCTTTTCTTCTTCCTTCCTAATTACAACCCTTAAATAGAATTTGTGCCTCAAATCGAATTTACCGAGTATCATAATTCTTTCAAGTGGTAAAGATACCTCAAGACAAATGCTGGGCATAAAAGCCACAGGGCATAAATCTGCAAAGAAGTTAAAAGCTAACCATTTCAAACAATAAGGCTTCTCTCTCACTTACCAACTTCACATTTCCCTGTATGGCCCAGGAAGATGACTGGTTAGCCAGAGACGGGTAAGATTCCTCAAGGGAGGAACAACCTAAGACAGGCACAGTTGCAGGGGGGCCATCAGGTGAGAAATTGGGGATCAACAGAGGTGAGGCTTAGAACCTCACCCCCCCTGTTTTGAGAGAAATCTTCTGCATCTATGGATGTTTTATTGCCCTTGTCTAACTTGAATTAACACTTAGTCTACAGGCACACACCTGATCATCTACATTTGCTCTCTTACAGCACTAAACTATGTTTTCTACCTTTATCTTGCATCTACCTACCACTTCAGCATTTTATTAAAAATAACAATAATAATAAAGGGAGAAAGGTGGGATTCACATATAAATCAAGTATAAAAATCAAACGAATATTCATATTTGACCTGATTATTTATAGTTCATAATGACTGATCAAAACCGAAAGTTTCTGTGATGACTGCCCTTGTACTGTTCACCATGTAAGAACTTATTCACTATGTAAGAACTTGTCCATGTAAGAACTTGTTCATTATGCTTCAGAAGATTGGAGACTGATGAGAATTAGGCTTGGGGTGGATTAATGATTGTGCATTGAGCATTGACTCCCCTATACAGAATTTTATTGTTGTTAACAACCATTTGATCAATAAATATGAGAGATGTCCTCTAAAAAAAAAAAATACATAGCATTTTATTTTTGTAATAAGCAATAAAAAGTTTGGTAGTTGGTATAAACAAATATCCAAAATAAGAAAGTAGATAAATTAAAAGACAATATTCACAGATACCTATGTGACAAAAATGTCCTTACTTTATCAAAGAACATGTCGTCCACACTGATTATTTTCACAATAAGTTCTCATCACTTTTTCTATTAAAATATGGTTAGATGGTCCCAACCATATATGGTCAATTAATATATGATAAAGGAGCCATGACATACAATGGGGAAATGACAGCCTCTTCAACAACTGGTGTTGGCAAAGCTGGACAGCTACATGCAAGAGAATGAAACTGGATTATTGTTTAGCACCATACACAAAAGTAAACTTGAAATGGATCAAAGACCTGAATGTAAGTCATGAAACCATTAGAAGACATGAAAATTTAGAAGACAACATAGGCAAAAATCTCCTGAATATAAACATGAGCAACTTCTTCCTGAACGCATCTCCTCAAGCAAGGGAAACAAAAGTAAAAATGGACTCAAAGGACTACATCAAACTAAAAAGCTTCTGTACAGCAAAGGACACCATCAACAGAACAAAAAGGCATCCTATGGTATGGGAGAATATACTTGTAAATGACATATCTAACAAGAGGTTAACATCCAAAATACATAAAGAACTCACATGCCTCAACAACCAAAAAACAAATAACCCAATTAAAAAATGGGCGGAGGATATGAAGAGACAATTTTCCAAAGAAGAAATTCAGATGGCCAACAGACACATGAAAAGACGCTTCACATCACTAATCATCAGGGAAATGCAAATTTAAACCACAATGAGGTATCACCTCACACCAGTTAGGATGGCCAGCACCGAAAAGCAAAGAACAACAAATGCTGGTGAGGTTGTGGAGAAAGGGGAACCCTCCTACACTGCTGGTGGGAATGTAAGCTAGTTCAACCATTGTGGAAAGCAATATGGAGGTTCCTCAAAAAACTAAAAATAGAAATACCATTTGACCCGGAAATCCCACTCCTTGGAATTTACCCAAAGAATACAACTTCTCAGATTCAAAAAGACATATGCACCCCTATGTTTATTGCAGCAGTATTTACAATAGCCAAGATATGGAAGCAACCTAAGTGTCCATCAGCAGATGAATGGATAAAGAAGATGTGGTTCATATACACAATGGAATACAATTCGGCCATAAGAGAGAAACAAATCTTACCATTTGTAGCAACCTGGATGGAGCTGGAGAATATTATGCTCAGTGAAATAAGCCAGGCAGAGAAAGATGAGTACCAAATGATTTCCCTCATTTGTGGAGTATAACAACAAAGCAAAGCTGAAGGAACAAAACAGCAGCAGACTCACAGACTCCAAGAAGGGACTAGTGGTTACCAAAGGGGAGGGCTGTGAGAGGGCAGGTGGGGAGGGAGGGAGAAGGGGATGGAGGGGTATTATGTTTAGTACACATGGTGTAGGGGTCATGGGGAAGACGATGTAGCACAGAGAAAGCAAATAGTGAATCTGTGGCACCTTACTACACTGATGGACAGTGACTGCATTGGGGTATGGGTGGAGACTTGATAATATGGGTAAATGTAGTAACCACATTGTTTTTTTCATGTGAAACCTTCATAAAAGTGTATATCAATAATACCTTAATAAAAAAAATATGGTTAGATGGCATAAGGTAGGACTATTTTATATGTATTTTAAATAAAGTTCAGGTTGCAAATTTTAGTCTACCCATAATTTTCACGTGTAATATATTTGAAAATCTTAGATGAGGTAGAGAACAGAAAAGGTGTAGGAATTTCTAGTAATTCATTCCTAGTTCCCTAATTTTCCATGTCTGCTTGGATTAAATACCAAAAAACATACAGGAGACTAGGTGAACTTAATAGATTAGTTTGATCCAAACATAATATCATCATCACCACCATCACCACCATCATAAATAAACAACAAGAACAACTAAGTTTTCAGATGACAAAGTATAAATAGCTTATGTTGGCATACATTACTTGGAAATCATCCTGAGCATACACTTTAGTGTGCAGCCACCCAGTAAGATGAACAAAAGAAATAAGGTGGCAGCTGGCAGGGCCAGTACCTTTCTGGAAAGCAGTCACCTGGAGATTCCAACGCACTGGATGATCTATTTCTAAGGGACCCACTCAAGTACCTGCCAGTTGGTTCATCCAGGCCACTAGTGTCCTCACAGCATGGCAGCTGGTTTCTGGAACCAAAGATCCCAGCTGTTGAAGCAAAAGTGGTAATACCTTTTATAATCTAGCCTTGGATGTCTCTCCCATCACTTGTACCATATTCAGTTGGTCACACAGGCCAGTCCTGAGTAATTCAGTGTGGGAGAGGGCAGCACCACAGCATGAATATTAGGAGACAAAGATCACTGGGGGGCCATCTCAGAGGCTGACTGCCACACTTAGTAGTGTTTCCAACTAAATTATAGGGACCAATAACCAGGAAGAGAGAACATAACCAAGAGGAATGCAGTCACACTGTCTCTGGTTCCTGAGCATGTTTTGCCTAGTGGTCCCAAGAAATCTGATGTCTCATTCACCCCTTGAGCTTTCCTCAAAAGATCAAGATGCTGGAACTCTTCTTGTTTACTGGCCTTCCCCATGCAAAACATAAATTCCATGTAAGGGGAGGAAACTCTCCAAACTTAGACGGCAAAGCTTCTGAGCCTTTAGTCACAAAATAGAATGATTGGAAGTCTTGGAAAACAAAAATAAAACCTGATACCAGAGTTCTAATGTTATTGGCCTAGGTGCAGCCCAAGAGGCAAAATTTTAAAAGCTTCCCAGATTATTCTAATGTGCAGCAAAAGTTGAGAACTAAATGGAGGAAACTACTTCTGAATGACATCTGTCCTTCCTTAATCTCTCCATCCCGATCTCACAAACCTTATCTTTTAAAATCTGGCTCCTTATTTCTAAACGCTATTCCTGGGAAAACTCATAATTTCCCACAGAATTTGGAGAATTTCTTAGTCCCTTTCAGTGTCTACTTAGCTCCATTAAACCCAAGATGTTGGCCCTTACAAACCCCTAAAGGGCAGGAATTGGCTGTATTCCCAAGACCAGGAGAGAAAGTGGAATGTGTGAATCCACTTCAGGCTCTTGGCTGTGGAGGCTGCAGTTAATTTCCTCACTAATTACCTGAAACACATGCACAACTTATCCAAGGGAAAATTAGAAAACAAATTCTCCCTATGAATGTGACCTTGACTCCATTCCTTGTGAGAATAAATAAAATAAATAACCTCAGCATGATTGTGTAAAGGCACATCCCTTTAGGATGTGACATAGAAGAGCCACCATACTGGTAGAGAAAGACTCCTATTTTATCCATTTGGACTGGTGCTTAACAGTTCTACCTGATGCTTTTAGACCCTCTGTCTCTTCTCCAGGAGGAAGGAGAGGGATGTCTCACTTTACCACATCATCAAACAGTCAAACTCTGCATGCTCACCTCCAAAGGCATTTACAGAAGAAAAAACTCTATATATCAGCAATTCTCAAAATTTAGCACAAAGAGTGGGAGCCAAGATGGCAGCATGAGTAAGGAAGTGGAAATCTCCTCCCAAAACCATACATATTTTTGAAAATACAACAAATACAACTATTCCTAAAAGAGAGACCAGTGGATACAGTACAACAGCCAGGCTACATCTACACCTGCGAGAACTCAGCACCTCACGAAGGGGGTAAGATACAAGCCGCGGCCCAGTGGGACCTGAGTGCTCCTCCCACCCCAGCACCCTGGCAGGAGGAAAGGAGTCAGAGTGGGGAGGCAGTGAAATTTCAGGACTGCTAAACAACCAGCTCTGGAAATCCACACCAGGAGCGCAGACTCACCCTGCGTGGTGTACTGGATAATAGAGAAACAGAAAAGCAAAATCTGTGAGTGGGTCCCCACAACCAGCTCCTCTGGGACAAAAGAAAAGTGAGTGCTTTTTGTAAGTCTTAAGGAGACAGGGGCCTAACAGCTGGACAGAAGTATCCCAGCACACTCAGCCTAGCAGGTTGGGAATCCTGAGGAACATCAGGCACCCCAGCCACCTGGGTGACAACACAGCCCTGAAGCCCCTCACAGTGATAAGCAGCCTGCCAGTCATTCCCCTGGCTGGTGCAGCCCATGACACAGTGGACCAGTAGCCGGAGAGCAGCTGTTCATGCCTGAGGCAGCAGTGGAGCAGCTCAGGAGAGGCCCGTGGCAGTAGCAGAGCAGCCAGGGAGAGGCTGTGCCCCCACCAGCTGCCCATAATATGCTCACTGTGCACAGTCACCCAGGCCGGACACAAAGGCCACTGCCAGCATGCAGCTGCCCGGCGCAGGCAGAAGAAACTGGGGCAAGGCACAAAGGGGTGCCGCTTTTTCAGGACAGCACACCTGCTGTGCGTGCTACTCCCTGCAGGGCTCTGGGCTACCCTGAGGGCGATCCCACCCATGGCAGCTTAGGAGATTAATCCAGAGGCTGCTCCAGGAGAGCGGGTAACCGACACAGGAAGTGGAGAAAGGCAAAGTGACCAGCAAACAGGAAAGGACTTTGTTCTTCCAGCTGACACACATGCTACCTGCCTATGGCTACCTCTATTGCCATAAAAAGACAGAAGAATTTGGTCCAGTCCAGAATTACCCAGAAAACACCTGAGAGAGGGTCTGGGGAGATAGATTTAACCAATGTTCCTGAAAAAGAATTCAAAATAAAGGTCATAACCATGTTGATGGACCTGCAGAGAAATATGCAAGAGCTAAAGGATCAAGTTGGGAGGGAGAATACAGAAATAAAACAATCTCTGGAAGGACTTAAGAGCAGACTGGATGAGGTGCAAAAGGCCATTAAAGGAATATAAATCAGAGAACAGGAACACAGAGAAGTTGACACAGAGAAAGATTAAAGGATCTCCAGGAATGAAAGAATATTAAGAGAACTGTGTGACCAATCCAAACAGAATAATATTCATATTATAGGGGTACCAGAAGAAGAAGAGAGAGAAAAAATGGATACAAAGTGTATTTGAAGAAATAATTGCTGAAAACTTCCCCAAACTGGGGGAGGAAATAATCGATCAGACCACAGAAGTACACAGAACTCCCAACAGAAGGGACCCAAGGAGGACAACACCAAGACACATAATAATTAAAATAGCAAAGATCAAGGACAAGGACAGAGTATTAAAAGCAGCCAGAGAGAGAAAAAAGGTCATCTACAAAGGAAAACCCATCAGGCTATCATCAGACTTCTCAACAGAAACCTTACAGGCCAGAAGAGAATGGCATGATATATTTAATGCAATGAAACAGAAGGGCCTTGAACCAAGGATACTGTATCCAGCACGATTATCATTCAAATATAAAGGAGGGATTAAACAATTCCCAGACAAACAAAAGTTGAAGGAATTTGTCTCCCACAAACCACCTCTACAGGATATTTTAAAGGGACTTCTCTAGATGGAAGCACTCCTAAGGCTAAATAGATGTCAACAGAGAAAATAAAATCACACCAAAGTGCTTTCTTTGCTGGTCTGCTTTGACCAACAAAATACTAAATAAAGGCAAAAAATAAAATCAACTACTCACAAAAGTAGTCAAAGGAAACACAAAACAGTACAGAATAAAACACCTAACATATAAAGAATGGAGGAGGAGTAATAAGAAGGAATAGAAATAAAGAATCATCAGACTGTGTTTATAATAGCTTAATAAGAGAGTTAAGTTAGATGGCTAAATAGTAAAGAAGCTAACCTTGAACCTTTGGTAACCATGAATCTAAAGCCTGCAATGGCAATAGGTACATATCTTTTAATAATCACCCTAAATGTAAATGGACTGAATGCAGCAATCAAAAGACACAGAGTAAGAGAATGGATAAAAAAGCAAGACCCATCTATATGCTGCTTACAAGAGACTCACCTCAAAACCAAAGAAATACACAGACTAAAAGTCAAGGGATGGAAAAAGATAATTCATACAAACAATAGGGAGAAAAAAGCAGGTGTTGCAGTACTAGTATCAGACAAAATAGACTTCAAAAACAAAGAAAGTAACAAGAGATAAAGAAGGACATTACATAATGATAAAGGGGTCAGTCCAACAAGAGGATATAACCATTATAAATATATATGCACCCAATACAGGAGCACCAACATATGTGAAACAAATACTAACAGAATTTAAGGAGGAAATAGAATGCAATGCATTCGTTCTAGGAAACTTCAACACACCACTCACTCTAAAGGACATAACAACCAAACAGAAAATAAGTAAGGACACAGAAGAACTGAACAACACGTGAGAACAGATGGACTTAACAGACATCACCAGAACTCTCCACCCAAAAGCAGCAAGATATACATTCTTCTCATATTGTCTGAGAAAATAAAATCACATGGAACATTTTCCAGAATAGACCACATACTAGGCCACAAAAAGAGCCTCAGTAAATTCAAAAAGATTGAAATTCTACCAACCAACTTCTCAGATCACAAAGGCATAAAACTAGAAATAGATTGTACAAAGAAAACAAAAAGGCTCACAAACACATGGAGGCTTAACAACATGCTCCTAAATAATCAATGGATCAATGACCAAATTAAAACAGAGATCAAGCATTTTATGGAGACAAATGACAACAACAGCATAAAGCCACAACTTCTGTGGTATGTAGTAAAGGCAGTTCTAAGAGGAAAGTATTAGCAATCCAGGCCTATTTAAAGAAGGAAGAAAAATCCCAAATGAATAGTCTAAAGTCACAATTATTGAAACTGGAAAAAGAAGAACAAATGAGGCCCAAAGTCAGCAGAAGGAGGGGCATAATAAAGATCAGAGAAGAATGAAACAATAGAAAAAAATCAATGAAACCAAGAGCTGGTTCTTTGAAAAAATAAACAAAATAGATAAACCCCAAGCTAGACTTATTAAGAGAAAAAGAGAATCTACACACATCAACAGAATCAGAAATGAGAAAGGAAAAATCCCGAC
The DNA here is from genome assembly GCF_030020395.1 of Manis pentadactyla. Taxonomy (NCBI): domain Eukaryota; kingdom Metazoa; phylum Chordata; class Mammalia; order Pholidota; family Manidae; genus Manis; species Manis pentadactyla. The sequence continues at coordinate 143,943,887 of NC_080023.1, read as the reverse complement.
AGACACCACAGAAATACAAAAAATTATGAGAGAATACTATGAAAATCTATATGCTAAGAAGCTGGAAAACCTAGAAGAAATGGACAACTTCCTAGAAAAATACAACCTTCCAAGACTGACCAAAGAAGAAACAGAAAATCTAAACAGACCAATTACCAGCAAAGAAATTGAATCGGTAATCAAAAACTATCCAAGAACAAAAGCCCTGGACCAGATGGATTCACCACTGAATTTTATCAGACATATAGAGAAGATATAATACCCGTTCTCCTTAAAGATTTCCAAAAAATAGAAGAGGAGGGAATACTTCCAAAGTCATTCTGTGAAGCCAGCATCACTCTAATACCAAAACCAGGCAAAGACCCCACCAAAAAAGAAAATTACAGACCAATATCCCTGATGAACGAAGATGCAAAAATACTCAACAAAATATTAGCAAACCAAATTCAAAAATACATCAAGAGGATCATACACTATGATCAAGTGGGATTCAAGTCAGGGATGCAGGGATAGTAAAACAATCGAAAATCCATCAACATCATCCACCACATCAACAAAAAGAAGGACAAAACCACATGATCATTTCCATAGACGCTGAAAAAGCATTCAACAAAATTCAACATCCATTCATGATAAAAACTCTCAACAAAATGGGTATAGAGGGCAATTACCTCAACATAATAAAGGCCATGTACATCAAACCCACAGCCAACATCATACTTAGCAGCGAGAAGCTGAAAGCTTTTTCTCTAAGATCAGGAACAAAACAGATGCCCACTCTCCTCACTGTTATTCAACATAGTACTGGAGGTCCTAGCCACAGCAATCAGACAAAACAAAGAAATACAAGGCATCCAGATTGGTAAAGAAGAAGTCAAACTGTCACTATTTGCATATGACATGATATTGTACATAAAAACCCTAAAGACTCCACTCCAAAACTACTAGAACTAATATCTGAATTCAACAAAGTTGCAGGATACAAAATAAATACGCAGAAACCTGTTGCTTTCCTATACACTAACGATGAACTAACAGAAAGAGATACCAGGAAAACAATTCCTTTCACAGTTACATCAAAAAGAATAAAATACTGAGGAATAAACCTAACCAAGGCAGTGAAAAACCTATACCCTGAAAACTACAAGACACTCTTGAGAGAAATTAAAGAGGACACTAACAAATGGAAACTCATCCCATGCTCTTGGCTAGGAAGAATTAATATCATCAAAATGGCCATCCTGCCTAAAGTAATCTACAGATTCAATGCAATGCCTATCAACATACCAACAACATTCTTCAATGAACTGGAACAAATAGTTTTAAAATTCACATGGAACCACAGAAGAATCAGAATATAGAAATAAATACAATAGCTAAAGCAATCCTGAGAAGGAACAAAAAAGTGGGGGGTATCTTGCTTCCCAACTTCAAGCTCTACTACAAAGCCACAGTAATCAAGACAATTTGGTACTGGCACAAGAACAGACCCACAGACCAGTGGAACAGAATAGAGAGTCCAGATGTTAACCCAAACATATATGGTCTATTAATATATACTAAAGGAGCCATGAATATATAATGGGGAAATGACAGCCTCTTCAACAGCTGCTGTTGGCAAAACTGGACAGCTACATGTAAGAGAATGAAACTGGATCATTGTCTAGCCCCAATTTACAAAAGTAAATTCTAAATGGATCAAAGACCTAAATGTAAGCCATGAAACCATAAAATTCTTAGAAAAAAACATAGGCAAAAATCTCTTGGACATAAACATGAGTGACTTCTTCATGAATATATCTTCCCAGGCAAGGGAAACAAAAGCAAAATGAACAACTGGGACTACATCAAACTGAAAAGCTTCTGTACAGCAAAGGACACCACCAATAGAACAAAAAGGCATCCTACAGTATGGGAGGATATATTCATAAATGACAGATCCAATAAAGGGTTGACATCCAAAATATATAAAGAGCTCATGCACCTCAACAAACAAAAAGCAAATAATCCAGTCAAAAAATGGCCAGAGGAACTGAACAGACAGTTCTCCAAAGAAGAAATTCAAATGGCCAACAGATACATGAAAAGATGCTCCACATCGCTAGTCATCAGAGAAATGCAAATTAAAACCCCAATGAGATATCACCTCACACCAGTAAGGATTGCCACCATCCAAGACAAACAACAACAAATGTTGGTGAGGTTGTGGAGAAAGGGGAACCCTCCTACACTGCTGGTGGGAATGTAAATTAGTTCAACCATTGTGGAAAGCAGTATGGAGTTTCCTCAAAATGCTCAAAATAGTCTTACCATTTGACCCAGGAATTCCACTTCTAGGAATTTACCCTAAGAATACAGGAGCCCAGTTTGAAAAAGACAGATGCACCCCTATGTTTATTGCAGCACTATTTACAATAGCCAAGAATTGCAAGCAACCTAAGTGTCCATCAGTAGATGAATGGATAAAGAAGATGTGGTACATATACACAATGGAATATTATTCAGCCATAAGAAGAAAACAAATCCTACTATTTGCAACAATGTGGATGGCGCTAGAGGGTATTATACTCAGTGAAATAAGCCAGGAGGAGAAAGACAAGTATCAAATGATTTCACTCATCTGTGGAGAATAAGAACAAAGAAAAAACTGAAGGAGCAAAACAGCAGCGGAATCACAGAACCCAAGAATGGACTAACAGTTACCAAAGGGAAAGGGACTGGGGAGAATGGGTGGCAAGGGAGGGATAAGTGAGGGGAAAAGAAAGGGGGCATTATGATTAGCATGCATGTGGGGGCACGGAGCATGGGGAAGGCTGTACAACACAAGAGAGGAAAGGTAGTAATTCCACAGCATCTTACTACTCTGATGGACAGTGACTGCAATGAGCTATGTGGGGGGAACTTGGTGATGGGGGGGAGTCTAGTAAACATAATGTTCCTTATGTAATTGCAGATTAATGATACCAAAAAAAAAAAACTTTAGCACATTTATATAAATTACCTGTCTTGTTAAAATGCAATTCTGAACCTATAGTGGGGGTTGCAATTCTGCATTTCTAACGAGCTCCTAAGAGAGGTGTATATTGCCACTCCATAGGTCACACCAGGTATAGATATTACAGAAAAATAAAAATGATGACTACAGACCACTTTCTTTTTTTGTTTCCTTCTTTTTAAATTGAAGCATGGCTGACATAAAAGCATATTGGTTTCAAGTGTACAATATAGTGATTCAACAACTCATATGCATTACAAAAAGCTCACCATGAAAAGTGTAGTTACCATCTGTCACTATGCAAAGGTATTACAATATTATTGAATATATATCCTATGCTGTATTTTTCATCCCTGTGACTTATTCATTTGGTAACTCTTTACCTCCTTCCATATCTCCCCTTTGATCTCATGCTTGCCTGCAGGACTAAAATAGTTTTATCCTGCTCCTCTTTTTTTTTATTGACATAGTCTATAATATTCAGAGAGTTCTATTATTTTTATACTTCCAATTTCATCTGTTTTTTTATGGTAAAAAGCTCTCTGAACATCTTTATGTTAAAGATTGTAGATCATTTTGTGAAAGAAGGACTGAGAGGAACAAACTTGTATCCTAATAAAATTTGTTCTGTTTCTAACAAGCCTTGCTGTATTCATGCAGCAATTAGCCATACCAACTCCAAGTCCTTTCTCTTCACTCTTTGAGAAAAAAAAAATCCCATAAAATATAAGTAAATCCACTTTACCACCCAGACTAAATATTGCACAAATATGTGCTCTCTTAGAATTGTTACCATAAAACACACAGGACATAATACTTACACTACCGACATGACTCATGCCCAGTGATATTGTGGTTCCATGTTAGCAGGGAGTACACTGAGCTGTGTTTCATTACTTTATCCCATTAGTCAATCTATTATTCAGGTCTTTAGGACACGGGAAAAAAATATATGTTCATTTGAAACAAAGTACCTCTTAACTTTGGAAGAAAAAAACTTGTTTTCTGATCAGCTATAGTCACTTATAGGAATTGTCCTCATTGTTCTACTATTTCTTTTAAGCAGCTTGTGACATTATGAACCTTTGGCCATTCCAATGTGTTATATTCAGTAATAAAGCCAATTCAGAGATCTTCTTTGCCATCTATAAAATAGTGCCAGTTCAAAGTAAAAATTACTAACATACTTCAAATAGTCATTTCCCTGTGTTAATAACAAGACAGTGAATAAGATTATGGCTTTCTTTTGGTATTTGTAATTATAGAGAAAAAGTTCACTGTAAAAAGAAAGAATAAAATACCGAAAACAACTCAAAGGACACAGGATGTGTCCTTGTAATCCTGGCTACTCACTACAATTAAGTCAAACTTAAAAAAAATTCTACTTAAATCCAAAACCTTTCTAACTGTGTAGAGGCACCAACCAAATATGACTCACTATCAAACATATTCTATTGTTCTTGAAGCTGTGTTGTGTTATTAGCATTACTCTAAACTGTTTTCAATTAATATTCTTATATCAATTCACATTTAGGCCCAAAGGGAAAATTTACCCCCCAAATTGCTATAAAAGTAGTTCTGTGTATATTGAATCATTATAGAAGAAAAAAAATCTCTGCTTCTTTGCCTGCATGGTGCAGCCAGCCGGATCATATGATATTTCCGAGTTCCGCCCAGCCAGCCCAGAATGAATAAATGTATGAGATGACACTGCAACTTGGAAGCCCAATATTTACAATAGCTGACTACTACACAGGAGTCACCCTCACCACAATCTTTACCTTGGAAATTACATCTGAAGTGGCTGAAGCCATCCCTTCAAACAGCATATGTTGAAATTTAAGTCTAACTCCATGGTAACCATAGCAATGTTTATTTCATTACTAACTTTCATAATGAACATAAAGAACTTTGGACATAAATGTTTGGCAGCAGTAATGAAATTGCCTAACTCTGGGGCTGTTGTTCCACTGGCTCCTGGGAGACCATAGTGAAATATAAAGATCAAGTCCTCAACCAGACTCCATAACTAAATTGTGGTTTAATGGGGCGATTTCCATTTGCCTAGAATTTCAAAGATGTGTGTTGCTGTCCTGCTTTGCCACTGACCAATTGTTTGAATTTATGGATAAGAAGACCAATTTAGCCAAGCATTAGTCAGTTTATCTATAAAATGAGAAATGATTTCTTTAGCTATCTCTGAAGTGACTTTGATCAATATAAATATAAATTATTAGTCCAATTATATTTTAATAGTGAAAGAAAAACTTGAGCCAAATATTAAACCTTTTTGGAAAATGTCACCCACAAACTTTGAGTCACTAATTACATTCCTGGCTGCCCATCCCAGACAAAGGAATATACAACAGCCTACAAAAGTGCAGGCTAATTATTAGCCAGCAAATATTCACTGAGAAGCTTCTAGAGATGATGCTACATAAAACTGATTAGTATTTGAGCTCCACTGAGAACAAACTATGGGGAAAGTGGGTAGTGGTACTTCCTTTAACTGGGAATCTGATTAAACAGTGAAGCCCGTAAGTGACGATCAAAGCAGAGAGATGCAGAGTCCTCTTAAAGAGGAATCATAGCCCTCCAACTAAGCCTGGGTAGTAACCAGATGGAGGTGTTAGCATATTTGAAAAAGAAAACTGTGTCAAAGCAAAAGCATTGGTCAGCCTTAGAAGTTTAGAGGTACAACCTTGAGAACTTATCTCTAGGATCTACAAGCACCTCTTAAGAAAGGTCCTCAGAAATAGAAGAGAGATAACTATCAGGCTAAATGGTTACTTTCTGTCAACTAATCCCACTTTCACTGTATCCATGCCACTAAACTACCTTCTGATTCAAATCGGACTTCCCACATATCTATCACTGTCAGGCAGGGAAAATTTGGACTCACTCCAAAAAGGAGGTAATATTTTTTTTCTGAGTGGGATTGTTAGCTCTTAATGCACTGATAAATCCCATTCTCTGAGCTTCTCAAAATGTTGGGGCAGGGGGAGGTATAATTGCTTCGGCTATTGGTAGACTTTCCCAAGGAACACTGTACATCTCAACTGGGCTTATTTCCCCTCATACTTCCATACATTTACTCTTTCTGTCTGTCCTCCTCACTGTAATCCTCCTTCTTCTCTTCCAATAAAGATAACGAACTGATGTGCACCTGAGTTTTAAAAATGGTGGAGACCAGACAGATGCTAGAAGATGGAATTTCAGAGAGAGGGGTGATTAAAAGGAGGTGGGGAACTAAGAAGACCAGACCAGCCAGTTTAAAGAGGAGTAGTAAGGCCAGGTGAGATGAGACTAGAAACTTAATCTGTATTTGGATCAGGAAGACCTCCAAAGAGCATGAAGACACCTTGTCCTAAACAGCTGACTATGAGAGCTCTTAGGGTTTCTTGAAAAGTAGTGACATAGGTAATTTTGAATATTAGGGAGATTGTGCATACTATATACAATCATTCATGAAGGAGTCACACTGCAAACTGTATTTAACACAAAAGTATCTAGTTTGGTACTTTGAACTTCAAAGACATCACACATTCCTCTTTGGCACATGGAGGTAAGACACTTGGAAGGAAATGACTAATGTTTATTCACAGGACAACTGGGACTCGGGGAGGGATGTGGGTCTATCCATGAGTAATGGAAAGAAGAAGGAAAAGAAAAACTGGAGATCCCTCTAATTCATCCAGCATCTTTCTTCAGGGACAGAGTTTACCTCCAAAATGACTGGCATGTCAACACTGGTCTCAACTCAGCCACCACAGCAACATCCAGGAGCTAACAGAACCACAGCACACTTTGAAACACATGAGTCTGGGTTTCAGTGGTATTCCCAAGAAATGTCTGTAGTGTTCCCCCAAAACCCCCTTGTCTGAGGAACGGGAATTAGTGTGGCACATGGCAAGAAGGGACAGCTGGACACGCTGGCTGAATCAGAACATCTGGTGAGGACCTTCCTGCTATCGCAGAACCTGAGAGATGCTCAATAATCATTCCAGCTTCCCAGGGTAGGTCGTTCTGGGAGAAGGTACAACAGCTTCAGAATTCCAACTCAGGCAGAAATGTGTTCGCATCAGCGTGAGCGAAAGGAAATGTGTGTGTGTGTGTGTGTGTGTGTGTGTGTGTGTGTGTGTGTGTGTGTGTGTGTGTGTGTTTCAAGCAAAACATGAACACAAAATCACACGGCCTTCTGGTGTGATGGGCTCTCCTGGGCCGAATGTTTCAGTGATGTAGTTTGGCACGGGGGCCTTCATCTGAGCTGAGGTTCCCTCCCTGTCTTTTTACTTTAGCTCTGTGTTTCGCTTGAATCTGAGTCATAAACTCCTTAAGCTGGCAGGAAGCAGGGAGTCGGGCTGGCAGCTCCCTCTCCCCCAAACAGAGGGGAGTGTCTTGGCTGACACCTAAGCAACCTTTTCCATCCCCAGACTCAGGAACAGAACCAATGAACATTAGCAGAACGGAAGGCTGGGCTACATTCACAGAGCAGGAGAAAGAAGAAACCATCCTAGAGAAATCCATTAGCTCAAGCCGTGCTTAAAAACAGAAATGGCACTATGGAATTACCTCAGCCATTCACCAGACCCTTCACATGTTTTGCATTTATCCCCCAAAGCTGGCCTCTAGACACTCTTTAACTGAGTCCCCACCCCGACCCCACAGGACTTCTTTATCAAGCTCCAGCCTCCGTCCTTCCCTTTATTTCTCCTACACCACAGCTACTCTAACAGCTAAGCTCACATTCTCAGGGTTGGCCCACACTCATGTCAAAGCAATAAGCTGTAATCTGAAGGAATCAAGGAAAGGCTTCTTTCCTGCTTGGGGGGTTTCCTCTTTCTGTGTTAGGAAGAATATACATGTGATCAGAGAGGGAGGAAAGGCTGAGATGGTATCAGTCATTGACACCCTGGCTCCAATCAGCTGTCGAATTGGTTCCAGCAGAGATCAGTTAGGGGTCAAGGGCATGAGTAAAAAGGGCATGAGGGAAGGCAGAAAAACTGGGAAGAAAAGTTTGGAATAGGAAGGTCTCCAGTGATTACTGCAATGTGGGTGACGCCGTATGTGGCAGTTCAGGGGGAGGGGGAGGAGTCTGAACACCTGGATGGACAGAATCTGCCAAAAGAGCTACAGGGTGTCAAAAAGTAATGGCAGAAGGTTGGAAACAACCTTACCTCCTTCATAGTTTTTCCTTCAATCAACTTGCTAACTTAAGTTTAGGACTGAGCCTTGGCAAGTTTTCTGCATGCAGACCCTAACATAAAAACCCCGCCTTGCCCCATGCGGTGCCAACAATCCATAGTCCCCTCTCCCGACTCCCTCTGTCTTAGAGGTCACAACCTACCACAGTCCTTTCTCTCTCTGGCTCTCATCCACCTCATCTTCGGCCTCCTCAGATGCCACTTCTGACATATGGCAAGACTCCCAGGCCTGTTTTCTGCGCTGTGCTCCCATTCCTTCCTGTCTATGCCATTGCCTGATGCCATCTGACTGCTCAGACCAGGGCTCAGCTGTCAATCAAGTGCTTGACCTCCAGAAGGCAGTCTTCAGCCATTCAATTTAAAAGTAAAAATAGAACACGCACACACAAAAAAAATCTCTAAAATATTTGAAACAGGTTCTGTTTGGAAAGTTAAAATTGGTGAATGCTGAGTGTGTAAAATAACATCGCTCACTGTCCTAGAGAGAACTTTGCAAAGCAGCTATATTTCCTATATTAGAAATATATGCAGTTTTGTTATGAATTGAGCTCTTTCTTTTCACAGACACTAGTTCTTTGTTTATTTCTGATATAAGCAGCTATACAGCTGCTCCCCAGTTCAATATTTGCAGCATATTAGTTTTGAGAGATAACATTGAATTATTAATATAAATACTGTGCTAATACTGCCCCACCTGTATATGTAAAGGGTCTTGGAAAATAGTCTCCATGCCTAGTTGAAAACGACTTTTCATAGAGGAGAAGAGGGTACCTCATAACCACTCGAATTAAGTAAGTTCATTTCTCCCTTTCAGCTGGTTCACACAGGATGTGTCCTACCGTCTTTCTGTCCATGTGCAATCTGAACATTTGAATGCCAGTCTTCCTGCAGACAGTTCCACCTTAGAGCAACTCAGCCAAACTCGGGCTTGGTGTTTGAGCATTGCAGACCTTATCTGACAGCTTTGGTTTGGAAATATAAGGGATGGAAGCAATTAACCATGGAGCAAAGAATGTAATAAAGAAGGCTTGGTATGAAGTGCAAGACCCTGCAAGGAAACGTCCTTCACTCAGAGGAAAGATCAATCTGAAGAAATGTGACTTACAGAAGAAAGAGATGGATGGGAAGCCTCTGAGACTCTGAATGCTTGTCATAATTCTGTTTCTGAGATGGGTCACCTGAAGCAAGATTAAGTGTTTTCTCAAGTCCCATAATATGGGAAGTATAATGTAGTCCCAAGTAAACAGTGAAGACTAAATGTCTTCTGAAGTCCTATGATACATCATTTATTCTCTGCATCTCTCTGCATACAGGCTCAGAAAATGGTCAAATAGACCTAGTTCATGCAAAAATAGAACTCACAAAATAACCTAAATTATTCGGATTTTAAAAACTCCTTGAAGTGGACAGAGAGTCTCCTGTAATAGTTTAAGGAAAAAAATTTGTTTTTGGCTCTCATCCCCTGATTAAAGCACAGAAGCCATTCCCAAGGCACTTCCTGCAAAATAGCAAGAGCATATTGCCCTCTAAACCGCGTGTCCTCCAGGCATTTACCCCTTCTTTCCCTTCACCACTTCGTCACATTATAATGGCAATTGATTGCCTTTTGCTAATCCTTTCCCTCCTCTCCGCACCCGGGTCCTGTTCCTCTACCATCTTGTGCTAGTCCTCTGTCACAAATGCCAGCAGGGTGGGTCAGACCCTCCTCAGAGGGCAGAACTGAAGGGGCCAGAGTCCTCTTTAATACGTAGGGCCTGAGAAACAATGAACTTGCATGGAGGAATGGTTCTTATCCATCCCCTTTCAGGCTATGTTCATTTCCTAGGGCTGCTGTAACAAATCGCCATAAACATGGTGCTTTGAAATAACAGACATTTATTCTTTCACATTCTGGAGGCTTGAAGTTCAAATACAAAGTGTCGATTTGTAATTATCTGAAAGCAAAAATAGAGTCACATTTTATTCTAACCTACAGCACCTAGCTTTGTACTTTGCTCCTAAAATAAGCTCTATAGTGTTTAAATAAATTTTAATTTAATTGTAATGGTGAGGAGGATTTCCTATCAAGGTAATTTCAGTGATGGTTTATACATGCTTCTAAAGAGAAATGAGATGAAAAAAATACATAGTGCACACCAAATCCACTTCCAAATGGAAATTCTAAACTTTGGTCAATTACTGTGAAGAACTTACATTAAAGTAGATTGTACAGCATTTGATGAAAATTAATGCATGAGAGTTATGTGCATCAATGTACATGATTCTCATGCATCCTTGCTTTCTCTTCTGGTGCTCTCACCTTTTAATAACACCTTGGTCTCCACAGACTTTCACCTCTGTCTCCTCTACTCAGAGCATCTACCACGTTCTTCCTGGGTCTCCCCTCTGTGAATCACAACCTGGAGACTCTCTCAGGGAAGTAAGCCAGGGGACAGCCAGGGGGCTTGGCACACTTGGTCTCTGTCTCAGGTATCACTAATGGCCAATGTCCTACCAAAACATTTTTTCATATATTTTGCCTGAGTTTTTGGTTATTTCAGGTAAGCAGGTAAATCCATTTCCTCTGCATCACTCCAAAAGAGGGCCTACCAGCTACAGATTTAACGAAAATCCAGGCTGTATTTGGTAAGTTAAACTGCTAAAGATCTAGTTTCAGACTCATAATGCCCCTTCTACAGGTCAAAACCAAATTTCAAAAAAGATCTGATACACCTCATTATACTTTGTATTTTTAAAACACTGTACCACCCCTTTCAGGCTATGTTCATTTCCTAGGGCTGCTGTAACAAATCGCCATAAACATGGTGCTTTGAAATAACAGACATTTATTCTTTCACATTCTGGAGGCTTGAAGTTCAAATACAAAGTGTCGATTTGTAATTATCTGAAAGCAAAAATAGAGTCACATTTTATTCTAACCTACAGCACCTAGCTTTGTACTTTGCTCCTAAAATAAGCTCTATAGTGTTTAAATAAATTTTAATTTAATTGTAATGGTGAGGAGGATTTCCTATCAAGGTAATTTCAGGCACCCAGTTTTAAATGTAGGGCTTTCTAAAAACAGTGCCAAGTATGCAATTATAATATGCTTATAAGTGACAGTTGGCTTAGAAACAAATAGTATTTTTTCCACTTGTGCAGAAGTTAGTGGAACGCCAAACTAGAGAGCTTTCACTATTATATATGCTACAGAGAAAACAAAATGGTCTGTATAAAACTATTCATTAATGCCACAATAACATCAATTATAAAATGCATCTCTGACTTCATAGATAATTAAAATAGGAAATATATTTGTTTAGAATCAGATATATCCCATGTGGGTTTGTTCTTTGAAACATGTGAGTAAATGTTAACATGTTTATGTGCCATAGATATTTCATGGGGTTGCTGTCTTGCAAGTTACCATTTAACCTGTGCAGAAAATTTCCCCAGCTTCCTACATTCTGAGATTTGCCCATCCCCAGCCCCACCTCCTCAACACATCCAGCCACCCTACAGCCTACTGGCCCAATCTTGCTTGGCCAGTCATACTTCAAACTTAAAACAGACGTACCCAAAGTTGGGAATCTTTGTAGCCAAGTCCCATTAACAACAACCGTCTGTCATATGGTGTTTGGATGTCTCATAAATTTCCTTTAGCCTATCCTTTCCAAAGACCTAGGGTTTAATCATGCTTCAGTTCCACAAAATACCCCAATTTCCTTCCAGTAAATTCCTTTTTGTGGCTTAAGTTAGCCGGAGTTTATTTCTGTGGCCTGAAACCAAAAGAACCTTAACTAATGCAATGCCCTAAGAACACTGCTGGAAAGATACACGAGAAATTAATACTAATTATCTCTGAGAAATGGATGGGACTGTGGGTCCAGAAGGTGCAGAGGGGAACTTCCATTATTATTTTATTACACACTGTACAATTGAATGGTGTGTTTTTACCGTTTGCTCTAGCTGGGTCTGGTATGTTCATTTTTACAACATGAGCATGTGTGACTTGCATACTTTATTCCACTAGGTTTATTTCTTCTCTTTCTTTTCTTTTACTGCCACATTTGGAAAGGAATGATATGATAATAGCTTTCTGATTTCTCACAGCCCACCTTTACCTCTACTCTGTTTGAGCCCCATCATTTCAGGGGCCTGCAAACTGAGCCTAGAATAGGCATGATATGCAAACTATTTCATAGTGATCAGAACCATGAAGTCTGTTTTTTTAGACCAGTCCAGAACTGTTCTTATCTTGTCATAGGGTGAATAATGATTTTATTTTTAGGTGCAGTAGATACTAACTGATCAAACATGTTCCTGTTAAGCTGTTTTAAATTCTTTGCTTTTACTTAATATCCCAAATTTATTCAATTTCAGATTCTTTCTGGTTAATAATTTCCTATTTTCAGAAGAACATCAAGCTTAGATGGGTTGGTGACTGATCATTTCACCCTTTAACGTGAATTCTCTTTATCAGGTTAAATTTAGTCAGACACTTGGATAAAATCACTGACTGACTGAGCTGGGAATTCTGATGAACAGTGGTAAATCTAGAATGTTGGGAGTTACATAAGCATACTCTTCTAGCTCCCTCCTCCATCTTTCCCCAGGACTACTACTTAAAAAAAAATTAATACTGTCAGAAACATCTCAACCCCCTAGAGAGGAAATTAGCACAAGTCAAGACAAATGGACCAAATTAGCCATCTGCAGAAACAACCCGTCCTGGGAGGTGACCTATAAATGCCTTGTCGATGGGAGCAAAGGGTTTCTAGTCCTGAGAAGGATCAGGAAAACAGGACTGGCATGTAATAATTATCAAGCAGACAACAGCAGTCATATTTTACCTTGCTTTGAATGATGTCATGGTGCTTTAGCCACTGACTTTGAAATAAGAAGCAGAGAATAGAAATGTGTCAGTGTTCGTACAGAACTGTCTTGAAAATCGGAGCACCTCCAAGGATCACTCTGATCCTACCTGAGGGATCACAATGCTTTAGACAAGCAGCAGGTATTTCCTAGAGCATCAAACTGCGGGGAAACAGGGTCACAGAGAAAGAGAGAAAGAAGGGAGGAAGGAGAATGTGGAGGGAGGGGTACAGGAAGGACGGAGGAGTGGGGAGAGAAAGGGAAAGGATTAGGGGCAAAGGAAAGGGACAGAAAATAAGGGAAGCCCCCTTCTCAGAAAACGAACAAACAATTTGGCCAATCCAAGTGTCAGAATGTGTTTTTTGGGGTGGGCGGTGGAAGCTGAAGTCAGAATTCTTTTCTCCCTATCCCACCCCATCTACTGTAACAGCATGTTAACTGATTTTCCTGATACGGATTTACATTACTTCTGAGTGTGATCTGAAACACTGAAATTATTAGCCATCTCCTGCTTAAAGCTCATGATTAGTCCTCTTCCTCCTTTGGCATAATATCGTTTATCAGTTAATGCTGCGTTCCCTGCCTCAGGAGCCTCACCTCCCAGCCACACTCTTCCCCAGCGCCCTATTTTTTTGTTGATACCTGCAGTTCCCATAAATATGTCTGCTTTTTTCACACCCATGAATCTTTCCATCTTCTGTTCCCTCTAGATGGAATGGAAAGCCTACTTTCCAGCCCCCAGCCATCACCTCTCTTTTTTCCTCGTTTTTTTTTTTTTTGCTGATGAGAATTTCAACCAGCGGGACTCTGCCCAAACAATATTTTTTCAGTAGGACCATGAATGCCCTTACATAAGAGAATGACGTATTAAGGCTCCACTGGCATCTATCAAATGACCTGCAATTATCTGAGTACATCCTTTTCCTCCACCTAAATATCGAGCTCCTAAAGAATAGATATCACATGCTCACCTGTGTGCCAGTCTCTAAGACATGCTCATAAGAGACCTTCAAAAATACTTAGATTAATAAGTGAAGCAATGAAAACTCTTGTCAGGAAAATTTATCCAAGACTTGGAAATGATTTTTTAAAGGTTATTTCTTGGCTATTTTATAATTCTATTGCATGGGTGTTCATTTGTAGAAAAGAAGTAGCAATGTGAATGACTCATGTCAATCACAGTACAAATGAATTACATAAATCCCACTAGGTCAAATTCTCATTTGGACTTGTTTTAACATCTTTTTTGGTTCTCTCATTTATTAAGGAGTTGAATAAAATCTTTGACATGCATTCATTTTCTATTTGTATGAATAATGATTTTATCTTCTTGAAAATCATACCTTAATATTATAATAGAATCTCTTCATTTAATGTGTCTGTGCATAAACTACCAAATAGCATAGATTGAGTGTGTGTTAATAGAATATAAAGAATGTTTTCTGCTAAACAGCCTAACATAATAGTTGTAAGGCAATTTGAAAGTGAAATGAATCTATCTGTTAAAACCATAATACTAACTGAAAACACCAACAGAATAATACAATAGAGCCTTTTAAAGCCAATGGTTGCCTAATGTATATATGCATGTAATACAGAAACATATGCACATACATGTGTTAAAATGTAACTGATACATTGTAGCCAATCTATTTTCCATACAGTAGTTCTGAGTTTATAGGTTTCTTCATCACAAGTATGTATCACACTCTATTAAACATGTGGTCATAAGGGCACAATGTTAACTGTGTTGCTTAACTTTTAAAATCACTATTACTCACCCTTGCCTGATATTTGCTTTTCCATCATTCTCTGTAACTAAAGCTTATGTATCATCCCCCACCAGACGTGGTCCCACTCCTTTAAGTGGAAATAGCAGCTTTTCCCCATAAAGGCAGCTGAGCAGACCACATTAAGAAAAAGACTCCAAATCTAATGGCTCATTAGTCATAGTCAACTGGCGATCACTGATGACTGACCAGGTAACTGGGCCATCTAGCTCAAGGGAAGGGTTTACTAAGCCTATAAAGCATTTATTTGCCTGGGCCACTCAAATAGCCCTGCCCTACACCACCCCCAAACCCACACACTAGGCAAGATGTGTGCGAGCCGTAGGGCTGCCTACGCCATTCCCTAGAGTGGAAACACCTCTCGCTTTCCCAAATGCAAGTCCCCTGCTTCCACCTCCACCCACAGACAGACGACGGCCCCAGGAGCCACATGGCTCATCAGCTGGGCAATGCGGGTTTCTCCCGAAGATGGGCACACTTCGAACGACTGGGCACACACCCTCTTCCTAAGACTCAGACGCCCACTAAGAGAGGTCATTCATTGCAATGTTACTGGCCTAGCTCTCTAGTTAAAAAAAAAAAAGCACCACATCACTTTTTAAGATACACATAATATATGATTAGAATTTCATTCGATTTTTCTCCCTCTCTTAGATGGCATTCCTTGGGAGTGGAAAAAAAAATCAAAGGCATTCCCACACAAAAGTCCACATTGAAGTATGTTTAAGTGTCAGATTAAAATTAACAAAAGACAGGAAACAGAGAGCTAAGACCTTTCTCAGTCCTGAACTCACCCTATTGTGCCAGGTACCAAGGGGTCAGGAAAGATCTCTTAGATCCAGAATTAGCTGCTTCTGTTTCCTTTCACTGCTGAGATATTAAACTTCAAAAAATATTAAATGCACAAGAAATCCCCAAGCACTCATAACCCATACAGGGTGGTAATCCTTGCATATCTCTGACTTTGAAAGGCATGTTTCA
Source organism: Manis pentadactyla (assembly GCF_030020395.1). NCBI lineage: Eukaryota > Metazoa > Chordata > Mammalia > Pholidota > Manidae > Manis > Manis pentadactyla. Next base: position 143,928,063 of record NC_080023.1, on the reverse strand, counting down.
ACCTTATATTTTATAGAACTAGAAAAACATCTGTTCCCTTTGGTCCATCCCCTTTCCTATGTATCCATTTCTGGCTGTCCTGAGCCCTTTCCCTTTCACTAAATAAATAAATAGGAGAAGAAAAGATGCCAGGAATAGGAAGAGGCAGGGATGTCTTATCAGATAATGACCAGCAACTTATTTTTAGTTTTCTTACATGTAAGTTTAATATTCTAATCCAGGACGGCCTCCACTGCCAGGTATGATTCTGATTCCTCCTGCTCACTTTTCAAAGACATCCAACAGTAATAATTCTAAAATGTCTCTAGCTTATCTGCCAGTGAGCTGGCTCACCTTGTCCATGAAGACAGACTTCCCTTGGGGACTGCTGCTTCTTTGCCTAGAGTTTCCTCACCCCACAGCTGACATAGATGCTACTCGGGTAAGAATATGAGTCAGTTATTTGGAACTGGGAAATGCACTTTGTGTTTTGGGTAATGATAAGCCATAGTTAACACCCCACAATCCATAATATTGTGGAAGAAATGGTGGAAATTAACAGGAGTTACTGACATTCTAAGCACACGTGTAACGTAAGGCATACTTGGGGAGAGAAACTTAGAGCTCTAACAACCCAGGGTCCCTGGAACTTTTCCTGAATGCTCCTTGTGCTCTGTAACTTCAGACAGATGTTCTCACAGGTCTGTCTCTTGACCTTGATCAAGTTCAGACTGGACTGGAGTATGTCTACTGTCTCAAAAAATCAGTGAAGCCTCTTCCCCTGATGCATGGGAGGTCAGAGACTAGCTCAATGCTTGCCAGTTTCCTCTTGTGAGCACACAGACAAACTGCATTCCCCTGACATCCTGTATTTGGGTGAGGACGTATGACTGGTTCTTGCCAATGGAATATGAATGGCAGACATCCCTTTCGGTCTAATGCAAGGATCAGCAGACTATAGCCTACTGACCAAATTTGGCTCACCATAAGTCTTTGTAAAGTTTTCTTGGAAAATAGCCACCTAGGTTCATTTACATGCTGTCTACTTTTACACTGGAATAGCAGAATTCAATAGTTGTAACAGGGAGTATGTGGCCCACAGAGCCTAAAATATGTATTATCTGGTCCTTTGCAGAAAAAGTGTGCCAACACTTGATTTAAGGCATCTTAAAGTTAAGTGCCTATTGCACTCTGTCTTCTACTTACTTGCTATCTAGAAGGTGTCAAAGCAATTCTGAAACCTGAAAAAACTTGGGTCCTTGAATGATTCATTCAAGGACACTCCTCAGCATGGAGCTGAGGCCCCCTGTCCAAATGACTTCTTTGGGACTCATCTTGAACCATGATATGGGTAAAAAATAAAACTTTATTGTATACTGAGATCTGGGGCTTCTTTGTACAGCAGCTAACACTGATTACAGTGACTAATATAAAATGGGGAAACATAATACGCTGTACAAATAAGATATTACAAATTGGGGTAATCATAGCATAGAAAAATTAATGCATTGACCCAAGGCCTATATCAAAGATGGGAGAGACAGAAGTGGTTACCATTACCCAGTTATTGAGATGAGATGAATTGGCAGAGACCCACCACAGACCAAGTCCAGCACTGACCCTAGGGCCTTCCCCACGTAATGTGACCTGAGGAAAATTGGAGGTTCAAGCATAAAAGAATATCTCCCTGGTGACTTGTCACTAATGTCTGCCTGATTCATTATCAAAGGCTGCTACATTTCTGTTGAAATAAATATGAACATCCCAGAGAAGAGTATACCAAAAATCATTAGTTACTCCCTGTTAAGAAAGATGTTATTATATCCTTTCATAAGCAAAAATAGATAAACGAGCCAGAAATATGACTATTAGAACCCTAGGCATCTGAAAGAGAGGACTGTGAAAAGAAAGGTGATCCTAGACATCTGAAAGAGAGGACTGTGAAAAGTAGGTGATTTTTGGGAAAATGGAAGGTTGCCGAACTTTGCCCTCTAACTGGTTCATGGCATGACTTTGGACTCTGAGATATCTTAACCAGGTATCAGGAACCTAGCAATTGTCTTGAACTCAGAAGCCACAATGTTGTCCTGCCCACAGTTTCCTCTGTCCTACACATGCCTTGTCACCTCTTCTTTAGGGTCACTTCCCCTGGTAATTCTTCCCTGACCTATCCAGATACGTCCTTTCTTTTGCCTTATTCAACCCCTGCAATTAATAGATGCCTCAGGAAAGCATGAATCATACTGCATTACAAGTATAAATTTACACATCTGTCTCTTCTACCAGGTGTCAGGCTGGGGCCACTCCCTAGCATAATTTCTACAGAATATGCTTCATACAGAATATGCTTAATAAATATTTGCTGAATTAACAGGAAACTGTTGTCTAGGCCAATGGGTTTCCAAATCTGCTCAAGAATTAAAATCACTTGGGAAACACATAGAAATATGGATTCTCAGTCCTACTGAATCACAACCTCCATGGCTAAGACTACAAAACTGCAGTATTCATACAGTCATTGTGGGGCACTGCGTCCCAGGCTTCAATCCCTCTAGCCAGGAAATCTCCCAATCCCCAGAATCTAGTTGAGCTGCAATACTTTTCTTTGGTGCTCTGCTGGGGTCTTACATCATGCAAGTGAGTTAGGGATAATCATTCATTCATTCAATCACGGCAACTGAGTGCCTCCTATATGTGGAGCACTATTCTAGGCTTTGGGATACTGTAGGGAATAAAATGGACAAGGATCTCTGTCCTCATGGAAGTTATACTCTAGGAAGTTATGGGGGATGACAAGCAGGATAAATAAGTACAGGTTATATATGTTTGTAATAAGCACTGAACAGAGAAATTTAATCAGGAAAGGAATAGGAAGTGGTTAAAGAGGAGTTCTATTTTAAATAGAGCTCCAGGGAAGGTCACAATAAGAAGGTAATATTGTAAGTAAGAAGGTAAGATAAAGATCTGAACGAAATGAAGAGAATGGTATCTGGGCAGGGAGCATTCAAGGTAAGGGAAAGTGAACAGATCTGAAGGTAGAGGACTTCCTGGCAGGTCTGCACAAGAACAGAGGGCCCTGAGTGATGAGAAGTGACACAAAACAGGGTCCCAAGGTGAGGAGGGGCCACATCACACAGGGCTGTGCAGGGTACTGTGAAGTGTTCGTCCTTCTTCAGTGCGAGATAGAAAGCCACTAGCGGGTCTGGGCAAAGGAGTGACAAGGTCTGACTTACCTTTCAACAGCTCACTATGGCTTCTTTGCTGAGATTAGATTGAAGTGGGGACCAGCTTGAAACAGCTAAACCTGTTAGAAAACTCTTGTCCGAATTCATGCACGAGACCACAGTGGGTCAGACCAGGGTATAACAAGAGAGGGGCAAGAAGTGATTAGATCTGAATATATTTTAAAGGGAGAGCCCATGGATTTTGCTTGTAAATCAGGTGTATAAAGTAAGAAAGATGGATTAACACATAGTCTACAGGCACACACTTGATCATCTACATTTGCTCTCTTACAACACTAAACTATGTTTTCTACCTTTATCTTGTATCTACCTACCACTTCAGCATTTTATTAAAAATAATAATAATAAAGAGAGAAATGTGGTATCCACATATAAATCAAGTACAAAAATCAAATGAGTATTCATATTTGAACTGACTGTTTATAGTGCATAATGCATGAGCAAAACCGAAGGTTTCTGTGATGGCTGCCCTTGTACTGTTCACCATGTAAGAACTTATTCACTATGTAAGAATTTGTTCTCCATGTAAGAACTTGTTTGTTATGCCTCAGAAGATTGGAGACTGACGAAAATTAGGCTTGGGGTGGATTAATGATTGTGCATTGAGCATTGACTCCCCTATACAGAATTTTATTGTTGTTAACAACCATTTGATCAATAAATATGAGAGATGCCCTCACAAAAAAAAAAAAAAGTATACACTTCCAATGGTAAAATAATAAGTAACCGGGATGTAATGAATATAGTCAAGATATTGTAACAGCTTGGTATGGTGATAGCTGGTACCTAGAATTGTCATGTATATAAATGTTGAATCACTGTGTTGTACACCTGAAACTAATGTAATGTAATACTGTGTGTCAACTACCCTTCAATAAAAAATAATTATCTACAAAAAAAAAAAAAAAAAGTAAGAAAGAGTAGAGTCAGGGACAACTCCAAAGTTTGGGAGCTGAGATCTGAAAGCATGACACTGCCATAACTGAGACAGAGAAGATAGAAAACTGAGCAGATTGGGAGTGGATATCAGAAGCTCAGTGTGGGATTTGAAACATCCAAGTGGGGATCTAAATGAAGATAGAGAATCCATCCTCACCAACCTTCTCTGGCTTGGACCTCCAATGCCCTAATCAAATCTCCATTTTCTAAGGAAGTGGATAATTACATACGTTTGTAAAAGTGCTCTGTGAAACCATGAAGCACTATAAAGTGAACGTTATTACTGTTTATACATGGAAGTCCCAGGATGATGCCATCAACCTCAAGAAGGGCTTTTTATTTGGCCTTCAGAAAACCAGGCTATAGGAAACATACTAGAGTCCAGTGCTCCTAATGGTTTTGGGGCCAGAGGAATACAGCCTGGGTTATTTGAAAGCAAATATAGTGCCTTTTCTGGAAACCTTCACATTTTGCTAAATGATTGGAAAATTAAACACCCACCATTAAATCATACCCTAAGGGGACATGAAACAACAACTGACCACGTACACCCACCTCTTCTTGTCCAGGAAATAAAAGCATTGTGTACAGCTAGAGGAAATATAAGTTCAGTTGAGAATATCTGAAACCCATGGATTTCCTTTTTAAAGAAACCATAGTCTATTCTTTCAATCCATCTCCCACTCCCATCCCATCTTGCAACCGCCGGCTCTGCCCTCGCTCCCACCCATCAAATCTTGGTAGAAACAGCTGTCACCACAAAAGTCATAGCAGGGCCAGGACGGCCAGCTGGCTCTGTGATTCACAAACAAATTAACCTTGGGATTTTATTTTGAGCAAAGGGGCTTCCTATCCTATGTTCTTAGCGGCCATCCATATTTTTGCTCTTGGATAAACAAACACCAACTCCGATGTCACATAAGGTTGAGCCATATTGTGGTTTTTCGGTGCCACTGCCCACTACTGCTTTTTAAATGTTTGCTTTTTAATCAAAAGCTTTTATCTCTTGACAACTTTTCCAATGAACAAAGTATACCTAGTTTAAAGGACTGATCCATGCCTGGGGTTTCACTTCTCAAAGAGGAAAGGGATGTGAACAGCATTGTTCTATTAACTATATAACAATCATTTCTCAAAGTATAGGCAGAAGGCATAGGATTAACAGACGACATAATATGATATTTAAAAGTTTTAAGAAGCTAACGTATATATGTGCTGCAGCACAACGCCATCTACTGGCCAAATAGGGAATGAATGTAGACAGACCAAAGGGCGGAGAGGGGGAGAGAGAGAGAATTAACAGCAGAAGAGAGCGAGCGTGAGAGGAAGGAAAGGCTGGAGGGGAAGCGGAAGGGAAAAGGAAAAGAAAAGAAAGGGAAGGAAAAAAAAAACAGACTTTGCATTTCCTCTAATCCAATTCCTCATTCCACAGAAAGAAACTGAGCTCAGAAAATTTAGTTGAATTCACTAAGGGTGCAGAAGACTCTCAAGTCATCTAATCAGAAGAAAAATCACTTCCACATTTTCAAGGTTTAAAAAATAATTAGCCTGCTGCGGTACTGGAGAATGAATAGACATTATAGATCAAAGGAACAGAATAAAGAAGCCAGAAATAGACCCACATATTGAGTGTATTATTTTCTATAAAGGTGCAAAAGCTATTCAATAAAGAAACAATAATCTTTACAACAAATTTTGCTGGAATAATTATACAAAACATACACAACCTCAACCTGTACCTTGTATCTTATATAAAAATTAACTAAATATGGATCATTAATCAAATAAAAATCATAAAACTATAAGATTTCCAGAATAAAACATAGAAGAAAATCCTTATGACTCTGGATTGGGCAAAGAAATCTCAGATATGACACAAAAAGCACAATAATTAAAGAAAAAAATATTAAATGAACACTATCAAAAAGTAAAAATTTCTACTCTTTGGCAGATACTGTTTAAAGGATGAAAAGCAAACCAGAGACTAGGATTAACATTTACAAATCACATATCTGATAAAGAACTTGTACCCAGAATACATACTGAATCAAAAGAAAAGTAGTAAGAAAGCATTGAACTTAAATGATCAAAACACTTGAATAGACAAAAATGTTCAGTATCAATGCTCAAAAGGAAAATTAAAATCACAATGAGATACCATTACATAGCTATAAGAATGTCTGAAATTTTTAAATAACTGAAAATACCAAAGGACACAGTGATAGGAAATCTTTTATTTTGCCAATGGGAATAAATATGGCACAGCCCTTTTGGAAAACAGTTTGGCAATTTTTTTATACAGCTAAATAAACACTTGCTATATGACACAGCAATCCTACATTCAGGTATTTATCCAAGTGAAATAAAAATTTATGTTAAGAAAAGCTGCGTAAGAATATTTGTAGCACATTTATATTCACCAAAAGTTGGAGCAAACACAAATGTTACTTAGGTAAATGGATAAACAGTGATATAACAGAATGTTACTCAACAATGAAAGTGAAGGAATTCACAATGAACCAGGACATCTATATAGAGCCTATGGACATTAAAAGGGCAATAAAGGAATAACATAAACACCCCTATGACCACAAATTTGATAACTTAAATGAAATGGGCCAATTTCTTGAAAAACACAATTTGCCAAAACTCATACAAGAAGAAATTGACAATCTTGATAGGCCTATATCTATTAAAGAAATTGAATCAATAATTAATAACATTCCAAAACAGAAAGCATCAGACCCAAATGGGCTCACTAGTGAATCCTACCAAACACTTAGGAAAGAAATTATGCCAATGCTTTATAATCTCTTTCAAAAGATACATGCAAAGGGAATACGTCCTAACTCATTCTGTGAGTCCAGCATTATCCTATTTTGCTAAAACCAGACAAAGACATTACAAAAAAAGAAAACTATATACCAATGTCTTTCATGAGAATAGATGGAAAAACTCTCAATAAAATATTGACAAACAAATCTAACAATGTATAAAAAGAATTATGCACCACAACAAAGTGGTCTCTACCCAGGAATGCAAGGCTGGTTCAACATTAAAAAAATCAATTAATGTAATCCATCACAATAGAATAAAAATGAAAAATTATACCATTATATCAATAGAGGCAGAAAAAACGTGATAAAATGCAACAGTCTTTAATGATAAAAACTCTCGTAAATTAGGAATAGAGGGGCACATCCTCAAACTGATAAAGAAAACCTACAAAATCTGTAGTTAACATCATACTTAATCATGAGAAATGCAAAGATTTCCCACTAAGATCAGGAACAAGACAAGGATGTCTTTTCTCACCACTCCTTTTCAACATCATACTGGAAGTTTCAACTAAAACAGCAAGACAAGGAAAGGAAATAAAAGGCATACAGATTGGGGAGAAATAAACAAGATTATCATTGCACACAGATGACATGATAATGTGTGCAGAAACTTTGGAAGAATCAACAACCAAAAAAAAAAAACCTTAAAACAAATAAGCAATTATAGCAAGGTTAATACACAAAGGTCAGTTGCTTTCCTATATACCAGCGATGAAAAACAGAACATGAGATTAAAAACACAACACCATTTGCATTAATACCCCAAAAATGAAATTCTTAGGTATAAATCCAATAAAATATGTTCAAGTCCATATGAGGACAATTACAAAACTCTGATAAGTAAAGCCAAACAAGAACTGTATAATGGGAGACAGTCCATATTCATGGATAGGAAAACCCAACATTGTCAAAACGTCAATTCTTCCAAACTTGATCTACAGATTCAAGGCAATCCCAATCAAAACCTCAGCAAGTTAATTGTGTGGTTACTGACAAAGTGATTCTTTACATGGAGAGGCAAAAGACCCAAAATAGCCGAAGTAATATTGAAGAAGAACAAAGTTGTAGGATATAACCAGACCTGAAGACTTACTATAAAGCAGCAATAATCAAGACAGTGTGGCATTGGTGAAAGAGTAGACAAATATATCAGTGGAGCAGAATAGAGATCCCAGAAATGACTCACATGCAGAATCAACTGATCTTTGACAAGGGAGCAAAGACAACACCCTGGAGCAAAGACAATCTCTTCAACAAATGGTGCTGGAACAACTGGACACCCACATTTTAAAAAATGAATCTAGATGCAGACCTTATACCCTTCACAAAAATTAAGTCATAATGAATCACAGACCTAAATATAAAAAGAGAGACTATAAAACTCCTATAAGATAATATATGAGAAAGTCTAGGTGACTTTGGAAATGGAGATGACTTTTTTAGAAAAATACCAAAGTCACACTCTGTGAAAGAAGTTGTTAATAAGATGGACTTCGCTAAAATTGTAAACTTTGGCTCTACAAAAGTCAGTGCCCAGAGAATGAGAATACAAGTCAGACAGGGAAAAAATATTTGTAGAAGACACATCTGATAAAAGACTATTACCCAAAATGGAGAAGGAGGCGAGGGAGGACAGGGAAGAGGAAAGAGGAGGAGAAGAAAAGGAACAACCTGGTTAAAAAGTGGGCCCAGCACCTTAACAGACACTTCACAAAAGGAAGACATAAATATGGCAAAGGCATATGAAAAAGATGGTTCACACCATGTCATCAAGGAAATGCAAATTAAAACAATGATATACCACAACATACCTATTGCAGTGACAAAATTGAGAATACTGACATCATCAAATACTGGTAAGGGTGTGGAGAAATAGGAACTCTCAGTCACTGATGGTGTGAAAGCAAAATGGTATGGCCACTTTGGAAGATAGCTTGGCAGTTTCTTACAAAACTAAAAATATATATATATTCTTATCTCACACTCCATCAGTTGTGCTCCTTGATATTTAGCCAAAGGAGCTGAAAACTTATGTCTACTCAAAAATTTGTACATGCATGTTTATAACAGCTTTATTCATAAGTTCCAAAACTTGAAAACAGACAAATTGTCCTTCAGTAGGTGACTAAATAAGTAAGTAGTGGTACATCCAGACACTGGAATATTACTCTGCACTAAAAAGAAATGAGCTGTGAAGCCATGAAAAGACACGGAAGAGCTTTCATTGCACATCCTAAAGTGAAAGAAGCCAATGTGAATTGGCTACAGACTGTATGATTCCAACTACATGACATTGTGGAAAAGGAAAAAACTGTGCAAACAGTAAAAATATCAGTGTTTGCCAGGGATTGGGTGAGGAGGACGAATAGATGGAGCACGGATTTTTAGGGAAGTGAAAATACTCTTTATGATATTAATGATAGACACATGTCATTATATATTTATCAAAACACATAGAATGTACAACATCAAGAGTGAACCATAATATAGACTGTAGACCATGGGTGACAATATGTCAAAGTAGGTTCATCAATTATAATAAATGTGCCACTCTGGTTGAATGTTGATAATGTGGGAGACTATCTATGTGTGGGGCAAGGGGTTTATGGAATATCTCAGTACCTTCTTCTCAGTTTTGCCATAAACTTGAAACTGCTTTAAAAGCATGATATTTTAAAAAAATAAATACTAGAAGAAAAATCCTACAGAATTGTTCACAACATGGAAAGAAAAATGAACTAATGATTCATCTAACAACATGAATGAATCCCAAGTGGATTATGTTTAGTAACATAAACCATTATCAAAGGGCTACATACTACATTATTCCATTTCATGATATTCTGGAAAAGTAAAACCTATTGGAACAGAAAATATATGAGTGGGGTGACCAGGGTGGGAGGAGGTGACTACAGAAAAGCATAGGGGAATTTTGGGGCACGAGTAAACTGTTCTATACCTTGATTGAGGTGGGAAATATAACTAAATGCATTTGTCAAAATTCTCAGATCTATAAAATAGAAAGTGGATTTTAGGGTATGCAAATCACACCTGAATACAAAAATGTAAAAAGTAATTAACCTATGGTCCAATATATGATTTAGGTTGAAACTAAAAGTATTTTCTACCCTCATACACTATTTTTTAAACAAACCCATTTATTCTTAAAAAGAAAGCACTTGTTAAATAAAAACTAACCCTGGCTCCTGTATAAAATATCCCACATTTTAAAATAATGGAATCTGAATTGGTAAGTTTTTAGTGTAATATAAACAGTTATTTATTACCCACATTTTAATGAAAAAAACATTATAAACATTATAGAGAGTGGATTATACTGGCATTTAGTGCAATCTCTGAGGACACTTTTAACCCAAATGTTTATCTGCATGATATGCCTTCAGAAATTCTTTCTGGTAATTTACACTGTATGAATAACTGAATACACAGTTCTGAATGCTGTCCCTTTCTTTTCAAACTCCAAATTACACTCTGACCTGCCTTCCTGGAGCCAAACAATTCTTCTCACAACCGAGGTGACTTCTTAGCCACAAATAGAAGCCTTCGAATGTTGCCACCTAATACATTGTATTGGAATAATGATGCCAGGAGTAAGGGTCAGCCAGAGGAAGAGGAGGGATGGAAAAACTCTTAAAACCCTCATTTTTCCACACTGACATTCACTTCATCAGTGATTTGTTTACTGCTTCTCTTTAGAAACTTCATCTACGTATATGATTCTTGGGCTATATAAAATTCATTTACTGAACAGTTACTTTTTGTATAGCTGTTATGTAAGCCACACTGCTAAAAACAAACTCGGGGTGTGGTGGCAAAAAGAAAGACCAAGAACCTAGTCTAAGACAGCTTGCCACATTAGGGAAGATATAGACACACAAAGTTGGAAACGACAGTACAGTAGGCTCAGAGCATGATGGGAGAGTCCAGGAGTACAAGAGAGGAAGGTGATTCAAATCAGGGAAGGGTGCTTAGGAAGGAAAAAAAGTTATGAGGGTCTGGACACTAACATTTTAATGCCTTTTAACCACCCATTAACCAGTTTGACTGGGGAAGAAAATATGAATGAAACTCTAAAGGCTTAGAAGTCCGTGGCTTTATATAATAATGTAATTTAAGTTTTTCTATGTGGTAAGAAATGCTCATAATGAAGATTCAGTACAAGTGCAGAAAATTTTAAATCTCTGATTTTTAGGTATCTAATTGAAGTAATCCAATTGATATGAAGTGGAAACAGAAGAAATAAATTTAATTCAGAGAAAATTCTATCCCCAAATAGCACAATTAATTTGTATTTGATTGGTAGAAATATTTTAACATTAGAGTAATTTATTCTAGACAACTGAACTCTCATAGAATGTTGTCAGTCAAGCAAAAAGCAAAGTGCATTAAACAGTCTCCACTAGTCTTTCTCGTTCTGAATAAAACTAGAAAAAAAATGAAGAAACTACTAATTCAAATACACTTGGGGAGAGTCTGACCAGAATGATTTCTGATAGATGTTATTTTAGAGATTGATAGTAATCTCTTATTTTATTAATTTCCTGCAACAAAAATGTTTTGCACATTTAATTTTGCTTTTCCTTTGCATAAAAAGTTCATCATTCACAGAAAAAACATTCATTTATTCAACAATCTTCATATAGTTCCCACAATGTGCCCCGACCCAGAATCCTCATTTGTGTTATGAACTTGAGTAATTGCTCTCATCAGTCATAGAAGGTCTGAAGATACACATAAAATTACTTAACCAATAGCTTAAATGCTTAGGTCAAGTCCCCCTCAAACCTCAAAACCTATAATAAAATGAAGGCTAATATGTCACAAACCTAGCCATATTTTTTCAGATAGAGTTTCAATAAATATTATTCCTTTATCATGCCATAAATTTGCCTTTCTATAGTTTCAAAAACTTGGTCATAGTTCTCAGTTTTATTGAATTTGTCCATGCTCAACCATCAGTCTTTGCACTTTCAAAATACTCATAATAAATAATTCAGAAATAGCATCTCATTTTTTTCCTGGATAATATTCTTTGTATACTGCTCTTATGTTTTCCCCTTCTCCTTTTTTAAGATCTTATTCTCCCTTCATTATGCAAGGAACATTCTGATATTTAATTATGGTAACTTAACAATATAGGTTAAGGTCACCTTTTTGAGGGGGTGGCCTGATCCTTTAAACTCTGGCTGGCATTTAGAAAGAGTTTAAGAATTACCAAAAAAAAACCTAGCACCCCGATTGTTTTCTCAACAAACTAAGTAATAGTGGAAAGCTTTCTCCTCTTTTCAAGCTCCTATAATATTCTGCAAGATCCATTTATACCATTTAGCTGGAAACCATTCCTTCAAGTCCCTGTTTCTCCTAAGCAATGATACGAGGTGGACTGACTGAGGCATTCTTTCATGTGGGTAATGTATTGCTTCAGGTAGAAGAAAACACTCCTCTAATAAATTCTCTGGGGTGACTAGCTCCACAAGGGTCTTGAAAAGCTGAGAAAAACAACAGAAGAACCAAATGTGAAAGGTGAAGCAGATGTCACTGCTCACACATGCAGTTACAAACACTCACACTGTTTGCCATGCGTACCTGCTCAAGTTAGCAAATTGACTGAGTTCTCTTTTACTCTTTTATTTTTATAAACCAAGAGAGGAATACAAGCAAAAGATCTTACCTTTATGTTTATAACCCAAGAAAGGAACTCAAGAAAAAGTGAGTTTTGCAGATTACTCACTATTTACTTTGGGCAGTTATCATTAACTCCTAGAAGTTAAGTCAAAAGAAATACAGTATTTCATCAAACTTGGGCAGGGCTAGAGAATATTCACCCCATGTCTTTGGCACATATACGCAAGGCCCCTTCAGAATTAGACATTCTACCATCTTGGGAAGTAGCAGGCTGAGACCCTGCTGAAGGGAGATCACTTATTACACCCACCTCATACAGTATCTACAGATATTTTGTTCATGTCCACTCTGCTAATTTCTAACTTATAGGTTGCTACCCAATTTCATCCAAGTGTTAATACTTTCTTCATAAATCTGCTTTTAAGTTTTGATTTGTGCTGAACCTACATGCCATAGCCCTTAAGTCACACTACAACTAAGAACTTTATGTGGAGGATGAAATAAATACCTTCCCTGAAATTCCCACCCTCAATCCCACATCTAAAACAGTCTCTACCGATACCGAGCGGTCACTTAGAGATCTGGTCGTAGGAAGCGACTGCTGCAGGGAACACAGCTGGACTTCATCCGGAGGCCCTTGAATTCCCTGTGCCATGTCTGTGTGACCATCCACAAGCTTTGGAGGGCTCTCTGCATGAGGCCTGCACCTGTGACTCCCTCAGAAGGCTGACCTTGGACCACTGGGTCCACTTTGCTGTCCAGAGAGCCAGAAGTGCTTGGTAATTTACTTCTTTCAAGAGTGACCAACCAGCCCAGTTTGTCTGAAGCTGAAGGGTTTCCCTAGGTGAGGGATTTTCAGTACTAAAGCAGGATAGTCCCAGGTCAACTGAGATGGTTGGTCACCCAATGCACTCCCAATACCACTAGTGGGCAATCCTCAGCCGAAATCTGACTAGCGCGGGTGTATGAAAGCCCATTTGCCTGGCCTTGTTAGGACAAAATTTCAGGCACAATTATATTCCAGAGCTCATTGCAGCGGCCAGCTGAGGCTGGAATTTCCCCTCCTTGGTATCTTCGCTCTGTATCTTGTTTCCCTCCTCTCACGTTCCATGTCTCCTGGAAGGACTTTCTTCATAAATCACTTGCATCTCGTTCTTATGTCAGTGAAACATTTATCCCCACTGAAGACTCCTGCCTTTCCAGAGTGTTAGAAAATCACAGTATGTGTCTGTCACGGAAATCCACAAGGTGGTCACAAAGTTCATTTTAGCCAATTATTTGGGCCTCCTCTCCTGAACTAAAACTAGTAATAGAGATAGCAGCAGGTGGGAAAAATCTCTTATCTTCGTGAGTTTCCTTGTCTTGTTTCCAGAGTCTTGGATCAATTTGGAAGTGATAAAAAGATGGTAGAAATGGCAGCAGATGATAAAGGTGGCTCTGATAGGCAAAGAAACAGTTAAAAGGAGGGATGTGATATTTAAATAATAAACCCCCAACTGATTAAGAATTGATTATTGCTAATACTATGGGGCTCAAGGGGTATCTTTCCAGAAATAAAACTAAACTATCCATCACATTTTAAGAAAACAATTTCCTCTACTATGATATCAGTAATTATATTATTTATATATACTTACAGATTTTTTTTTTCTGAAACTGTAACTCAATAAAATATTCGCCTAGCCTGGAATTGTCTTTTAAAAAAAAAAAAATTTAATGCTCTACTTCACTGACTTGCTCTCTTTGAATCATTGATGTTACTGTACAATGAGGAGTGATTTGTAATAATTTGTCCCCCCCAAAAAAGACTAATAATAAGGTAGTTCTACATCCTGTGTGTTTGACTGAAGGAAAAGGGCTTCCTTTTCAGGACCCCATGAATGTACAAAGTTCAAACAAAGTGCGGGGCGCTAATGAACAGACTGTTTTCCTGTGCAGGGCCCCTGAACAGAATGACTTCATTCAGAGCTCCTGCTCGCGCATGGAAAGTGTTGGTAAAAAATCCCACAGAGTTCAGACGACCTTTTTCTAACTTTCGTTTTTTTTTCCCCTGTTTGTCTTTCGGGTCTAAGCCAGGGATAACATAAATATTCATCAGCTGATATTTGCAGTAGCTGTGAAGTTATGAATGAGGCCATGCGGCTTCCCTCCTAGGCCATCTATAGCAGGGCAGCTTCTCCACTCAGCTCCCAGCCAAACAACACTTTCCGAAATCCCCGAAGTGTACTAGTAGGCTTTTCAAATTCAGTCTTTTTTTTTTTTTCTTTAATGCTCAAAGCAGAAATGCTGTCTGCTGAATATTTACCCTGGGATTATAGAAGAAGAAAAAGAAAAACATTCCGTTGCCTAGCTTTAAACTTTCAGATGCCTTGACATAATAGGCAAACGGGTTAGTAGCTCAATATATGGGTAGCATATATCAATGGTTATGATGGCTGCAGGTTTCCTTTTTGTATTAAATAACAGACAGCTACCTGAGGCATTTATTGTGTGAAAAACAAGGGGAAAACCACAGCTTTGATCTGTTTCTGCTGCTTTGTTAGTCACCTGGGCAGGTGTTGGAGATTTTGGAAATACTTTTGAGTAAGACAATTTCAAATTGGTCCTCAAGGCTGAGACATAAAAACATGGAAACTGTGCTGTCATAGGGCCTGGAATAGAGTTGGTCTTCCTGTAATCCAGATTTCCCACAAATCATCACTTTAGGATCTGGATTTTTTTTTTTTTTTAAATCTCCCTGAGCCTCTCATTCAAATAAAACCTAAATAGAAAGCAAGTTGTAAATGGACACAAGAGACTGTGTGGTAGCAAACAGCAATTGATGAATCAATCTCTAGCAGTTAATAAACATAAATAAAACATGTCTTTATAGATATAGGGTCAGCGTTGTCAATGTACAATATTCTCTTTTTGACCTTGCTTACAGTGCGTTTTATTCAAAACCCAACATCTGGTGTGTTCTTGTCTCTTATGAAATGCTACCTACCTGTATGAGTTAGCTGGGTAATTATGGGATATGAGGATCCTTTTTAACAAGTGTTATTTCAACTGCCATACTTGGAAGAATCTTCCTGGGAATGTTCTGTATTTCTGAACTTTAAATAACAATGGCAGAGCCAAATCCCCTATAATCACTGTTCTGTATTTTGCTGGTTTCAGCCATCTTACATGGAAATAATTCTCTAAGCCACCAAATCATAGAGATGAAGAGGAGGATCTCAGGTGTTCACATAAGGGCCAGATCCCAGTCTGGCAAGAAATCCAACTGGAACAGACACTCAGGCTGGATTCCCGCCTCTGTCTTCATCCTGGAGTCTCCCTTTGCCAGGACTAGCATGGACGCCAGAGGCAAGGGCTCAGCTGTGTTCTCCCTTGCTCCAGTCCTCCCCAGAACAAGACCTGATGAAGAGCTATTGGAAGTAGTCAAAGGCAATGACCTTCTGCAGGAAAAACTAGACAGTGGGCAGGAATGATGGATTGTCACATGTGCACAGACATTTGGGAGGCCAGATGAATTAGAGCAGGCAGGAAAACATTTTCTCTTCTTCTCGTCCTTTCCCAGTGCTGAGCATTTGACCTGGAATTGGTAGAGAGGAGAATTAGATGTTGATCCTTTTCTATGAAACTCTTCTTTTTGAAGAACCTCAAATCACAAGGTCAAAAATAATTTCAATTAAATATTCATTTCTCTCATGTTACCAGGCTCAACAGTGGCCTGTAAAATCTTATGTACAAGTGATTTTGTGCTTTGATCTTGGGCACAAGCAAGCAAAGGTTTTTGTTTATTTGCTTGTTTTTCTTTGGTTTTAAGGGACTATTTGCATATTAAAGATCACTTCCTAAATTCTATCCTTTCTTGATCCTTCTTGCTTCTTAAGAAACATTTTCCCTGCCAACACCTCATCCATTCAAGTACACAGCCAGAATTTTCAACAGTATAAGGGAACTTCAGATCAGTTGAGGCATATCATAAGTGTAGTTCATACTGTTCCATCATAGTGGCCCATGTAAATGTTATCCAAATTGGGAGAGTTTGGGTATAAGTGGGGCATTTACACTGGGAGAATGGGTCTAAAACTGGGACTGTTGCAGTAAACTGGAGCATATGATCACCCTACACACACAGTCTTCTAGCTGATTCTCTCTACTTTTATCTTCAGTCTCCACTTTTGTTCCCTGGATAAAGAGTTGCTTTCCTATTAGGTGATTTAATGCCACTTTATTTGGCTGCTATGCCAAATTAACATTGATATACCTTACTCATCCTGCATCCTTCTGAGGTCGCTTTGAGAGATGTCATCTTCCTTCTATCTTCCCCTAGATGATTTTAATCATTTTTAAAGCATATCGTATAAGCAGCTATGACTCTGCCTGTATGTAGAGCCAGTACTATCTCAGGAAAAATAGAAGATTAGATTGTTTATTTCCCTTACCTCTTAGAGAGGATATTGACTATCCAATTGTTGGTTCTCTATACTAAAGTATGCTCAGCTCCTGATAACAGCATCTAGACATTAACAATGTATGCAAGGGGCTCAGACTATTTCCATGGGGTCAGTGTCCATTGATGATAGAAAAGAGCACTTTGATAAATTGGCAACTTCAACACGCTGCTTTTGGCTTCAGGGCTCCATAATACCAGCTGATTTCCAATTACTCTGTGGTGAATTCCTCTTACTGCTTTGTGATTCTGAAGCACTACTGTACCTCTCTTGCTTTCTGTATTCCTTCAGCATTGCTAAGTGAACAATAAAATTGTACCACTTCAAAGTTCATACAATTTTTTGGTACTAATTACCTAAAGTCTGCAGATGCTATTTAGACTGACGAAGAATATTCCAACCAGGATTTGCATGAAATATATTTTCTAAAAATTTCTGGCCATTCAACATTGAATTATTTTGCTATTAAGACTTCATTAGTTCTCTCCACTCTGATACTGTTATTTGACTGATCTTGGGTAAAACATGATTCTTTTGCATCAGTTTCCTAAACTAAAGATGAAAGGGCTGGGTTTTTAACATATCTCATACTGTGTTCCACAGAACTTGGGTTCTTTATTAATTGTAGACATGCATGAGGTATTTATGGAAAATACCTGGTTTAGTAAGGTAAGTAGATTTATTTAAGACTTGAGATACATTATAGGCAGATGTGCCTTATCAAACCACAAGACTAAATTTTAAATTTGTATGATTAAGTTGTGCACTTCAACAATAAGGCAATCATGAAGTTAAATTTGCAAGAATACACATACTAGCTTTGGAGTAACAGGTAACATTTTGTGGTCTTACGCTGACAGTATGTCCTGGTCTTTGCATGGTCAAGCAAAGTAAGACCCTATTCACAGTAGGATTTCAGGCAATTCTCTGACCAGCATCAAATTTCCCAGTTGCCAAGTGACTCTGTACCCTTCAAGTGTTATAAGATTAAGGTTAAAGAAATGTTTCCTAAGTTCCCTTTCTTATGAAAATATGACTGGAAAACATTGTTAATTTGTAAGGAGACCCACAAAGTTAGCACACACATATACACACAAAATATAGAGTACCAAGTTAAATTTGAATATCAGATGAACAAATACTTTTTTATGATAAGTATGTCCCAAATATTGAATGGGATATACTTATACTAAAAAAGCATTTGCTGTTTCTACGGGGAACACCTATTATTTGGTTCCCAATAAAAGTTCCTCACTCTGGAAACAGCAGTATCCTCCTCTTCCCTCTTCTCCACACTATATGATACACAGTAGCCCTGTATTCACATTGTACCTTTTCTCCCTGACCATCTTCGGTTGGTTGAGGGCTGCATAAGTGATCCAATTAGAGTTCTGCTCTTGAATAATCTTGAACTGCAGCTGGAACAAAAGCATGAATTCTTGGTGGCAGAGCTAGGAGATATGAATCTAGGGAGCTCCAGGAGACCCACTAAGTCTGGTCTGCAGTGAGAAAGCAATAAAACCAACATTCTGGGAGATTCAAGGGGAAAAAAGCAAAATGAGTCCTTATTGCTTTCAAAGCCCTGAACCCAAGTTTCCCAAGGTCCAGCTGCATTCACATTCTTCCTGCGGCTTGGTGGTCCAACACTCTGTGATTCAGCGAGATTCTAAGAACCCCTCCTTTTACTTGTCCTAATTCAAGTTGTGCTTTTTTTCTTTCCAAAAAAGGGTTGTTAGGTATAAAATCTTAATGGGACATTGTTCAAGATGCTTAAATAAAAGTTAATTTTCTTAGAAGGACTGAACAGTAATCAACTACTGACCACTCTTTAGGGACTAACTATTGCACAATTGCAACATGGCACATACACATTACCCAGCTTACGTGGCCACAGACCCATTGTTCAGAGAGCAGATCATAGGGCTTGTCCATAGAATACATGTGGCCAAACAGGATGTGACATATTCTAAGCAACTCTAAAAGTCTTTGACTTTGTGACAATTTATCATATTATCAATCTCAATTTGGTAGTTATATGCTATGAAATCATAATCAAAGAAATTTTTAAATAATGAAATCTACCCTTGGGAAAATTATACTTCTTAGTATTATAGTAATGTCCTCTTTTTATTTCTGTTTTGAAAGTCAAACACAATTTCACAATAGCAATTATGATTATAAAGTGCTCATGTATAAAATCAGAGTTCTTAGAATTTTCCATTAAATATTGTTATTAAAATTTTCTAATGGAATGCTTTAAATATTTGCTATATTTGATGCCAAACATAGAACATCACAGTTGGTTCTAAAAAAAAAAATTCTGTAATCCCTGACAAATGTTTAGCAATTAATTTAACAAATATTTATTGACTAACTAGTTGTTCATGGGAGGTGGTAGTACAACAAAACACAAGGCAGACACGACAATCCAGCTTCCAGCACTATTTCCTCAGAAATTTTCCTTATTGGTATTTGTTCTTAGTACACCATGGTGTAAGTTTACCCATATAAACAGTTAACAGCGAGTAAGAAAGTAAAGACCACCGCATGTCAGCTCCAGCTGGAGTAACCTGCATGGCCTGGTGGCCAGCACCTGCACCGTTGCGTAGTTTCCCCTGAATGCTCTCAGTGTGGCCATAACACGAAGCAAGGCAGCAGAGCAGAGAGAGCACAGCTGAGGCGGACTCTATTGTTCCTGACACTACATTTCTGTTAACTTATTAAGGAATTAATAAGTATTACCATTACTGATAATAGAACTCTGCCCTTGCTGAGATAAATATTCAAAGCACCAAAGAGCACTACAGAAAACAGTGTGCCATACAGAAAGAGGTCTCTGTCAGGAGCCCAGAGATCTGGATGGCAGCTTTACTCCAATAGGCAGCACGGCAGACCTCAATGCTTAGAGGTATCTGATGGCATCTAGGCATCCTTTAAGATATTAAAGGTTATGTCTGCAAAATTCCAACCATTTACTCATTCACACCTTCCACATGGAATTGGTTAAAAGTTTTTTTTTAATCCTGTATTTTTTTAGTTACTGATGTGTTACCAGGTGCTAGCCAGTGACAAATATAATTATTCATTTTACTGAAATGCTTCGATAGCCCAGGCAAGTCTGATTATGAGCATTTTCTAACAGGGTCTGATATTTTTCAGTTTCATTCTTTTTTTTTGCAGTTTTATTTTTTTTTAATTTTTTATTAAGGTATGATTGATATACACTGTTATGAAGGTTTCACATGTAAAAACTATGTGGTTACTACATTTACCTATATTATCAAGTCCCCACCCATACCTGATGCAGTCACTGTCCATCAGTGCATCAAGATGCCAGAGATCCACTATGTGCCTTCTCTGTGCTACACTGTCCACCCCGTGATCCCCCACACCATGTGTATACTAAACATAATACCCCTCAGTCCCCTTTTCCCTCCCTCCCCACCCACTCTCCCACACCCCTCCCCTTTGGTAACCACTAGTTCATTCTTGGAGTCTCTGAGTCTTGCTGCCATTTTCTTCCTTCAGTTTTGCTTCATTGTTATACTCCACAAATGAGGGAAATCATTTGACATTTGTCTTTCTCTGCCTGGCTTATTTCACTGAGCATAATGTCCTCCAGCTCCATCCATGTTGTTGCAAATGGTAGGATTTGTTTCTTTCTTATGGCCGAATAGTATTCCATTGTGTATATGTACCACATCTTCTTTATCCATCATCTACTGATGGACACTTAGGCTGCTTCCATATCTTAGCTATTGTAAAAAGTGCTGCAATAAACATAGGGGTGCATATGTCTTTTTGAATCTGAGAAGTTGTATTCTTTAGGTAAATTCCAAGGAGTGGGATTCCCAGGTCAAATGGTATTTCTATTTTGAGTTTTTTTTGAGGCACCTCCATACTGCTTTCCACAATGGTTGAACTAGCTTACATTCCCACCAGCAGTGTAGGAGGGTTCCCCTTTCTCCGCATCCTCTCCAGCATTTGTTGTTCTTAGTCAGTTTCATTCTTAACCCTAAGTTTGATGGAAGCAAAAATATAAATGTAACTAGAAAGGGAAATCATGTTGGCTTCTTACATTAGATTGGACTACTAAGAATACTGGATTTATGCATCACTTCTGATGAGATTTAAAAACTCAGAAGCAATAGCTGTAAATAAACTGAAATTGATGTGAGCAGTTGGATTCTTGCAGGACATGAGTCTTATTTTGTCATTGTAGCTCGATCTTCTCTCATTCTCCTCTATCAGGTTCTCCTCTACCAGGTGAGTAAAAAATATTGGAGGAAAATTATTGGAGACTAAATAATTTTAATTAGTCCATCATATATCATTTTTAATTAACTTTAAAAGATCCATGTTGCTACTTTTTGCTTTTCTGATGCCTTTGAAGAACTTTGGAATTAGGAGTGTTAATGGAGAGGACATTTAGTAGAGAAGAGATTCTCATTCCTGAACTCCTGGGAGGAGACATCTCAGATGGGAGGCAGTTTGGGCATTAGCCCCTTTTAACCACTCCCTTCTTGAGAAAGGGCCAACAACTGTGCAGAGTGTCTTGCTTTCCAAAGACCTTTCTTTCTATGTTTATTTGCTTGCACCTACATCATTTTCTCCATCATATGCCTGCCCAACAAAGGATGGACAAGAGATGGCCAAAGCACTGAAAGCCAATCAAACCATTCTGGATAAATTGTTAACAGACCCAGAATGAGATTAGCCAAGAAACGTTTAGCTAAAATAGGGCTTGGGGGGAAATCTACAGATTTCATTTACATTGTGTTTACATGGCAACTAAGCATTTGGTTGATTTGGTGGTAAGTAGGCTGTTTATGCTGTTGTGTAGGCAAAACCACCAGTTGATCCAATGACTGCATTTTCAAATTTAAAGATTCTGGCTTTCATATATGCTGCCCTGCCATAATCATGAGTGTCTGATAGTTGCCTAAATTACATCTGTGTTTTTTCTTTTTTTGGTAGATTAACAGTTTACTAATGCCTGAATCTTCAAATAATTCTGTTGGTTTCTCACGTGGTTGTAATTTTTCCTATATATGCATATACATATATATGTGTATATATATATATATACACACACACACACACACACACACACACACACAGTTGGGAGTGTTTCATACACACACACACACACACACACACAAAACATATATATGTGCTTCAGAATGTTGGAAACTGAATTTTAACTTTATTCAGTGGGATTATTGAATACTTCTTTAAAGAGTTCCTCCTGACTGCACTTTTTAGTGCATTAAGAAGTCCCTACTTAAAATAGGGATGCTCACATTATGATAAATTACTATTATTCAGAAATTCAAAAAATTGGAGCAATATTGCTCACTGATATTTAAACTAGATGGTGTGGTTATAACGTCAACTAATAGTCAAACCAAAAATATATTCTTGACTTGGGCAAAGCTATAGTCTACTATTATTCAGAAATTTCCAAAACCTCTGAGAGGTTTGCTCATCAATATTAAAACCAGATAACACTGTATCAACCGTCAAGGAATATCAGAACCCAAAGTGTGTTCTTGACTTGGGCAATGCTACTTATTCATATGGCAAATAAATTTGTGGTCCTGGATCAAGGAGATGCCAAAGTTCCTTAGAGAAAGACTCCTTGTTGGTGCCAATTGGCTCTTTAGGATAAAGGATTTTGTCTACAGGACATATTGCACTATGTCTAACAAACTTTACTCAACCTTTTCAGATATCCAATATGTCAGCCATTATACTACATGTCATATATTCTTGTAACTATTATTTTTATAATAGCTTACATATATATTATTCCTTACTGTTTAAAAGGGCATCACTATTCATTATTACATCCCATTGATTAATGATATTAGTATTCTACCTAAAGGTTGAAAATTAACATTCAATATTATTTCTCAGTATGTATTCACTTGGTGGTTTAGGCTGGGAAATGAACTCAACAGTTTAAACAAAATTCTTGGGATCTTCTCAGTAAAGCATAACTGAAAAGATTAATAATAAAACAAAACTTCTTTAGACCAATATAGTATTCTCCTTCAACATGATTTTAAACATTATTAAATTTATTATTACAGTCAATGTGCCTACCATACAGGTAAGAGCTACTATACGATTTTATGCTTTAAATTAGAAAGCTACATTGAAAAGATTTTATGTGACTTGTCCAGGGTAACCATGTAGCAAGACTGGTCTTGAGTCTATTAGGTAGTTTCTTCAGTGTCTTCAGTTGCTCTGAACATCCAATCTGTGCTGTCCAATATGGTACAAACAGGCCACATGTGACTACTTAAATATAAATCCATTAAAATTAAATAAAGCATTCAATAGTAGGCACATTTCAATTGTCCAATTGCCATATGTAACCAATGGCTACCACATTGGACAGCACAGATACAAAACATTTTCATCATCAAGGAATTTTCCTGGGAAAGGGCTCAACTGGATAATAAGAGTCTTAAAAACTTTGTTTTAATGGAATGTATGTCCAGAAATTTATAATAACTATTGAAATTACCATTGTTATAACATTGTTGGTAAGGCTAACAGAAAAGTAGAGGGCAATTCATAAAAATATATGTTAACAATTGATATTAGTTAAGTTTTTTTTTCACTTGTAAGTTAAAAACAGAATGTGCTAGGTATAGTTCTGTTTTAAAATTATGAGTCATATGATATGTAGCATTACTTCAACTGAAGTTATTGAAATTCACAGATAAGGAAATAGTTTTTCAGCTATCAGATTTTTTCGGGGGTGAGACGACTTTACAACAAAAGGAGGAAAGCAGGCCAGTCTCTCATTTCTCCACATCAAATTCAATACCAGATGGCAATCCAAAATGTCTGCATAAAGAAAGTGTGACCCCAAAATTATATACGCATCTAAGCTGCCAAATATAAAAGCATGTGCAGATTTTTTAACATGCACAAACTCCAGGAATATAACTATATTCTTGAAAATACAATTTACCAATAAAATCCAGGGAACCAGAAGAGGTGAATCAAAGTTGAGGGCTAGTATTGGAGAAACTATGAAGATTATGATAAGTACTCAACCCATGTCAGTGGAAGCTAATATTAAACAATTCCAGAAGTTGTAGTTACAGAGGAGGATGTTTTATACCTTGATGATATAAAAATAATAACATATTAAGAAAGTTGGGAGAGAAGGGGAGTAAAAAAGGAAGGGAGGGTAGATGTAAGAAGCTAATTTCTTCATTTTTTATAGCAATGAGTCAACTGATAACTGTCTAAAATTGAAACACATAAATTGAAAATTACTACAACTTCTTAGGTGTTTCATAACTTTAAAAATACCTTAAGCAGGCACTTTTACCCTCTTTTTGAAAGAAGCATTTGCCTTAATTTTAAATAATTCCTTCAATTTCACTTTTTCTTCTACTAAATTCAAGTTAAAACCAAATAGAATATTTACTTAAATGTAACATCTATTGTGTAGTCCTATTTTAGTAAAGCCATTTCTATCTATCCAGCTGTTGTTTATTACGTGTATACAACATATACAGAAATATCTGAAATGGTATTCACCTAATATAAATAACAATTGTCTCTATGTGGTAAAATACAATTTTTATTTTTGGAAATAAGTAATGTAAAAACAAATACATTTTGGAACTTGTTATATTATCTCTCCTGACAGTAATTATTATTAGGACCTTGAATGTCAATTTATAATTCACAATACATTCTCACATGTTCCACCATGCCGGGTCCTCTTTCCACAGCTGAGAATCTGAGAGTCCTCAAGTTAGATAATGTTTCTTTCACTATGCTAGTCACTCAGATCTTCAGGATCATGAATCCATTGCTTTCAGGCAGGTGGATCTGGACTTTAATTCAGCGAGGACAGTAATGGAGCTCTAACATATAATGTGAATCGTATTACCATGAACAACTCCATCAATAAGAAGACCATAGTGTTAGAAACAGGCTAAGGAGTTTGTCATGGAAAACAAATCAGTTTTAAATATAGATGATCTAACCAGAGAATACAGGTAGCCAGAAAGTTTTCCCTAATGATGCTGAATCAAATCAACAAACAAAATAAAATTTACTGCTCACTTGAATTCCATCCCTTATTTTGGCTTCATTTAGGGTAACAGAACTCATGGTTTTCAGAGGAAAACCTGGAGAAATTTCAGTTGAACCTATGCTCATTATCTAAAATGATATTCAGAAAACTAACAGTAGAGAAACAAATAGATAACCGGATAAAATGAAGCATTTCTTATTTTGCTCAGCCAACTGTAGGAAACCACATGAGGGAGGAAAGAAGGTATCTGCTGCTCAAGTTAGATTTGGATAAGGACAGGAAATTGCATCTTTTAAAGTAGATAATATTTTCCATTACATAAACATATAAATAATAGCCTTCTATCCTTTCGGCTAACATTTATTTTACCTAAAATAAACTCTCATCCTGATGTCATTTTATAATTGGCATGTGACAGAGTGTACAATGAAGCAAATATAAATTCAGAATGCATCCTCTACCTTTATAAGAAACCTTCAGATTTTCCTAAACAGACAAACTTTATTTTGTTGCTATATAACTGATATGCAATACAGTCCATCAGACAGTAAATAAATTATGAATTTTACAACAAAAAGTCTTCTCCCCTGTTTGAGAACAAGCCACAACATCCTTTCATGCTATACTAATCTACCACAGCTCTGTAAAGCTGTTTCATGAATGCTAGTATTTTGGCAAGATAAATAAATGAATGAATAACACAGCAATGACACAGATGCAGTTTGCGAACTTCATGCCAAGAAGCCTCAATACTGTCTGATTCACTCCTACAGGCCTGGGAACCTTGGTACCCCAAACCTGGTAGAAAGAAGGAAGTTCATTGCACACCCACCCACACTCTTCAGGTAGCAGAATATAAGCAAGTTTAAACAAAAGAGATTCTGACAAATTCTGCTGGCAGGCACCCACCAGTGTTACATGTCTCAGGCACGATTCTGTGTAGGGGCCTAAGACTGATTTTAGCCATGAAGGAAACATCAGTGAGGACAAGATATTACAGGTGATGAGAACCTGTGACTCAGGTGCCACAGCCATTCTTAACATGATCTGCTCCATGTTCAAAACGGTATTTGCTAACATTTACAATCTTTACAGAGCAATAGAGATGCATGCTTAGCTTTTCTCAAAAAATCAGAAAATAACACTGAATTTTAAATTTTTACAAAAACCAGTTGGAATCAGCTTCCAGCAGAAAAACTGCAAACAACCAAAACATATAACAGTAAGAGAATGGATTGATAAATTGTGGTACATTCATACATTGGATTACTACAGAGTAATAAACAGAACAAACTACTTATATACTCAAAACGTGAATGGATTTCACATACCTTATGCAAAAGAAATCAAAACTCAAAGTTTCTGCACAGTGCCATTTGAATGAAATTCAAGAACAGCCAAAACTAATCAGTGGTGATGGGAGTTAGCATTAATTTTCTTCTGGTAGAGGGAGTACTTCTGGGGATGAGGGACATGCTCTATATCTCAGTCTGGGTGGTAGTGGTCACATGGGTTTATACATAAAGTGTATCTGTCTATGCACTTAGGTTTGAGCTCTTTACACACCTCACTGTAAGAACTTTATATCTCAGTAAGAAATAAAATTCAACAAAAGACCCAACTGACAAAGGAGAAGTTGGCTTTTTCAGGTGGAGCATGATCCACACCCAACAGCTGGCTCGTTACGGGATCCACTTGGCAAATCTGAAGCGCTGCTTCTTGCTCTAGACTAGAATGGTGGTCCTCAAAGTATGAGGCCCAGATGAGCCATATCAGCCTCACCTGGAAGTATGTTAGAAAAGCAGATTTCCAGGCCCCACCAGAAACCTGCTGACTCAGAATCTGTGGGCACAAGGCCCAGCAACATGTTTAACAAGCCTTCCAGGAGATTATGATGTACTCTACAGCTTGAGAAGCACTACTCTGGAGCATTCGATACATTAAATAACATACAAGAAAAGCTGACCTGGCCTATATTAACCTATCCATTTCCTATTACCCCTTCTCCCAATATATTTCAAGGAACTCCGAACAGAAGTCAACTGGCTGCCTCAAAGAACTGTCAGGTTCAAGCAAGAAAATCCCCAGAAACAGATGTGCAACCAACATGCCCCATTCCTTAGCCTTCTGAAGGCAAAGCTATCTTAGCCTTTAGACAGTTCTGGTTTTAGGATTGTTACAATGGGACTGGAAACATTCTCCAAAAAAAGTAAAAACAACTTTATATCTTTGTTTTGGAATCAATATATATCATAAAGCATTCAGCTATATCACAATTCTAAAGAAAAAATGGAAATCTACTTTCAAGAGATAGCATAGCTCTAGGTGTTATAAAAGTGTCCAGAAATGCACAGATTAAGACCAGTGATCCCCATTCCTACATAATTTACATAAAACTTAAAACACTAGGTGTGGATCTCTGTTTGCTGGAAAAGTTATCAACTTTTTCGCAAGGCACCACCCAACCACACAGTATGGTGTAGCCAAAGTGGACAGTCTTTGCCAACAACAAAGGCATTTCTGAATCAGGGCCTCAAAGAAGTGTTTATTATATACCTATTAATTGATTCATATAAATTGAAAAACTATACAACAATCACATGATATGATCGTAACATTCCCTCTTTGCATTTGGAGAAAAAACTGAGGGACAGCTATTCCTTCTTACAAGATTAAGTAATCCTTTTTAAAATCAGTTTAGATACCTAATTTCAGAAGAAAGATCTATGTTGGTGTCCATCATAGTATTTAAGAACACCCTAGCATCTAAAGGAAGGGAAAGAAGGAAGGAGAGAGAGATGGATCTGAAAATAATAAAATGTAGAAATAAAAGAGTAAAACAAAATACAGCAATCATATTTAAAGGAAGTAATTCTCTCAATTGCTTCATTCAACACCTCATAGTGGTGGAACAACCAGAGAGATGGTGAAAAAAATCAATTTCAAAATTCCTTTGGCTACCCAATGCCTGGTTTGGAGACAAACCTGAAAGTCATGTGCCCAGGGCCTTGTGGACATGCTACCAGTGCAGTCGCACAAGCCTCCATGATCAGAATGGAGCCTCACCCTTGGGTTGAACGCTCCGTGGTTGTTGGCTTGGAATTCTTAATGATTTTATCTTTGAGTTCATGTTTTGTAAGTAAAGGCCAGTGGGACAGTGGAACATGTTGTGGAGGCTTGGAGCCTAGAGTCACACATTGCCCCATCTCCCTCCATCTTCCTACCTCCCCTGAATGGGTCCTTGGCTGCTGGCTCAGCCACCTGCCCAGTGACAGCATTGCCATCCACCCTTGGCAGCATCCAGGACACAGGTGCAGAAGAGTCAGGGCAGAAGAGCACAGCCAGGGTTCAGGCACCTCTGCAAGTATACACTTGCCATGGGAGTATCCTCATACCTAAGAAAATATGATATTAAGTAGCAAATAAAGATACTATAAGAGAAACACTGTAGAAGAAAGGAAAAGGCCTTTCTCCTGCCTTCTGAACAAGGGGCCCACATTTCATTTGGCATGATCCTCACAAATGATGTAGGGGGCCCTGTATATAATGGTAAATGGGAAAGACGCAAAAGAATACAGAACAGGAACAAGGACATCTAAGAGAAATAGTAAGGTTATGAATTAGGAGAAAAGGGAAGCAATTAGGGTTCAGAGATTAAAATGGTTGAGTTCCATGTTGTTATAAATGGACCAGATAAATTCTTTTCAAGAAGTGCTTTATTTCTTTCCAATAAAAAAGCAATATATTGTAAAATATCAGTATATTCAGACACTAAAGACGTGAATGGAAATCTATATTCAGTGAAGTAGCATAGCTCACGGTGTTAAAAAGTATCTAGAAAATGACAAATTACCACCAATGCATCCCTTCTATCAAATGCCACCTCCTCAGGGTTGCAAATCCAAACAGGCTATTTCTCCAGGCACATCCAACCTTTTGAACCTGAGCTTACAATTTTGGAACACTGTTTTAAAGATGTGCCAACACAATGCAGGTCAATAAACAGTGAGGTCACTATCTTTTCACCTCAGCCTTAGCTACCTCCAATTTTACCCAAGGATATCTTTTGTGTTTCAGCACTTTAGCCTGCCAGGGGGTGATGTTGTCTAAACACATTTTCAATGTTTTGTTTTTAACAGTTAATATATTTCCAGGATGCAAGTCCATTTCTTTCTAAAAGGTTCCTAGGACACCCATTGAAAAGTCAAAAGCAATGAACTAAAAGGGATTCTATTTTGTTGGAGAAGAACGACACCCTTGTATCGAACTGGGGAATTACAGACTGTGGTCACCCTCTGCACAGTGTCTCTTTGTCAAGTAATACATGCCGAAAAAAAAATAATACAGATGGGAAAATATTGTGCACTGTCAGATCTTGGAAACGGCCAAAGGATTTTTCCTCACCAATGTCTTGTCGATGACTTTCACATTCTGGCACCCTGAAAAAATAATGCACACATTTAATATGAAATGAATGCAATAATAATCAGGCAGGTAATCGTTTTCCCAAGGAATGTAAAACTTGACAAATGTAAGGTTTATGATTCAAGGTAGGCTTGCCAAATCTTATGTGGCATGAGACCATTTTTATTACCTAAACAGTCCTTAACACAAGATG
Organism: Manis pentadactyla; assembly: GCF_030020395.1. Lineage (NCBI taxonomy): Eukaryota > Metazoa > Chordata > Mammalia > Pholidota > Manidae > Manis > Manis pentadactyla. Next base: position 143,898,283 of record NC_080023.1, on the reverse strand, counting down.
ACTGGCACATACTTTTATTAACACAAAGAGTATATTCTTTCTGCCACATTTAATAGAGAGTCAGTGGCTGAAAGCTCTCTTTTAGGATATGTCTGTAGTGAATTGAAATGTGTAGCAAGGATTCACAGAAGGCATTCTTCTCACTGAGGCTGCATCCACACACATTCAGTATTGATCCCGGGAAATCTATCTACAGGGACAATCTGGGTGATACGGAACAAAGAAATGGAAACCCCCATTACCTTCAGAAGTGGGGAAGTTGATAATTAACTCAAGGACATTCTTGGCATCTAGAGGTCCATTCTGAGTCAAATTCAAAACAATCACTAGTAATAATGGTTCACTATTTATTTATTCATTCCTTCAGCAAATATTGTTTACGTGCCAGGCATTCTAACTACTGGGGAGGACTGCAGTGAAGAGAACACACAGTGCTTCCTGCCTCATGCTCACACCCTAGAGAGGAAACAGGTAATACAGAATGTGTGTAATTTGAGAAGTAAATTATATGATAGATGATCTATAGAAGGTGATAGCTGCTATGGAAAAAGAATGAAATAATAACAGGGAAAGAACACTGGAAGATGAGTGGGAGGAGAGAGGGTGGATGGCCATTTCAAACAGGGTGCTCAGGCTTTCACCCTTTGAGAAGTACGATTAAGTGAAGACTGGAAGGAGGTAAGGGAGTTAGCCTTGTAGGTATTTGGGGAAAGAGCACCTGGACAGATGGAATCACCAGTGCAAAGGCCCCAATGCTGAAACACATTTGACATAGTCAGGGAAGGCAAATGTGGGTGGGGTGAATTAAGCAAAGGTGACAGTAGTAGGAGTTGAGGTCAGAGAGATGACAGAGGTCAAACCACATAAGGCCTCGTAGACCATTGTAAGGACTTTGGCGTTTACTCTGGGTAACCAAGAGCCATTGGTGACTTCCAATTAGAAGAGTGGCATGATCCGAATTAATGTTTAACAAGATCATTCTGACTGCCTGACATCCTTGCAAACTTTCCCGTCACCCCACCCATCCTTTTCTGTGGACAGAGCAGGTTTAACAGGAAAAGTTAGCAGTTTAGTTTTGGACAGGTAGAGTTTGAGATGTCACTTAGACATCCAAATTAGAGATGCTAACTAGCCAATTCGTTTTACTGTTCATGTGTTATAAGATGAAGAAGAGTAAAATGTAGCATTCACCCTTTGGTACTGATACTCACCAAAATGTCCCTGGTAAGATTGTCAAAGACAGAGGCTGTGTGACTACTACAGATTATGCACACTGTAGGGTTCCTCAGTTCAGAGAGTGCTCTGCACCAAAGTTGTAAATAGGGAGCCGACCTCAAATTTAATTACAGCCCGAATGATTCCATCCTCTTCCCCTCAAGTTCCCTTCTCCTCCCAGGGAGCCTGGCTTAGCGACCAGTAGGAGAAAAAAAGTTATCAATGAGATGACAAGTCTTACCACTCAGACCCATTGCCAACCGGAATTCTTCCTTCAGTATCTCAAGGACATTCTGAACACCTTTCTCTCCCTAAGCAAGTAAAAGATACAGATCTCTGGGGTAAGTCAGTCTGACTTGATTCACATATTTATTTCACTGTCAAATCATCCTGTGTTACACATTTATTTCTTTGTCCTCCAATTACCTGCGAAGCCAAGCCCCAGATGACTGGCCTCCCCACAAACACCGCTTTGGCTCCCAGGGCCAGAGCTTTCAGAACATCGGTGCCTTTCCGCACACCCCCATCCAGGAAGACCTCCACCTTCCCTTCCACAGCCTCCACGACTTCTGGTAGAGCATCGATCTGTGGCAAGAAGAGGTCACGACTGTGACAGATGCATGGTGCATTGTTACCCAACTCAGTCTCCACTGATCATCCCACTAACAAGGGTTTAGAGTAAAAGAAGCTAAGTAGGTATGGAATCAACAGTAAAAGACTTCTCTCCTGAAGGAAAAAATGGTGCAAATGTTAGTAACTAAAACACTACCTGAATTTGGAATTGAATGGTTTATTTTTCTTTCAAAGTCTGTTTCTTTTTTACTTCCTGATAGTCAAATTCAAAAATCCTCATTTAAAAAAATTAAACGTAATTTAAAAACACTTGATGCACTTTTATAGCTATCTTTTAAAAGATATGTAAATGAAGTATCTTGCTCATATAAATTATTCTGAACATTATTTACTCACTGAAAATCAACTGTTAAAGTCCGTGCTCACTTGATAGTGGAAGCAGTAGTGTATAAAAATGCAAACACAGCTAGTAGTGAAAAACATCTCTCATATCCCTGTCCAACATACTTTGTATTCAGCCATACATTCGAGAACTCTCCATGGAAATATTTCTCTTGCTTTTAAAGGAATATGACTATATGGATCTAGCAGGTCCACATCTTGACTCGCAAATGATGATGGGTTTATATCAGCACTAGAGAATGTAAGATCCTCGTAGAGGTTGATCTAGTAGGTGGGGTCGTTGTTCCAGATCCTTCGCAGTGCTCTGAAGCCACTCCATTTCCAAGGCAACTTTGCAGAGTTTCCCACTAAAAGAGGGTGCTTGCCCACTCCTTGACATTGACCTTGGCCTTTGCAACCCTACTTTGACCAGAAACATGTATAGAGGTGGCAGAGTGCTTAAACCGGGCATAGACCTTAAACGACCTCACGCATTTCAACTTTCTCTTGCACCTGTGCCATTTTCCATGAGAGGCGCATCCTCTGGGCAGTGCTTCCCTGTTAGCTGGGGCCCCAGGATAAACATTCAGGAAGCAAAGCTAATCCGGCTGGACACGAAACCTGGAGCACAGCCACCTAACCAGTACCAAGTCCAAGTTGACACAAAGCTTTATGGGACAAAATGATTGTTGGTTTCAATAACTGAGTTTGGAAACTTTTGTTTTACAGCAACATGTGGCAATAGCTAATACAGTTAGCTAATAGCCAATACCATTAATAACTAATAGCTGATATAGTTGGCCACCTTGATGTAAATCTTTGCACTTGGGAATGGAAACCATTCCCACCATGATCTGTAGGTCAAAATCTGTAGAAATTACCCTGTGCATGTAAAAATCATCTCAAAATATTTAAATACAAAATTAAGTCCAACCCCTTTTAAAATGCATGCTGAAGGAGCTACTATACCCCTGAGTGCAGTTTTTATTTTTAAGAAATAATTGTGCTCAAATCCCTCAAAGGCTTTCCTGCTTCTCCCTTAAAATTTTAGAACCTAAACTTAAAGAGAGTTTTATGTAAAAGGCTGAAGACCAAACCCGGCTACAGATTTGGAGGAAGTGAAGGCAACATTTGGCACACGGCCTTTAAATGTTTGGCAGGTAATGTGATTTTCCCCTTTCCCTTTTGGCTTTTCTGCCTTGCCAAACATGCCTTGGATCCATTTACATATGTCCCTTTACCTATACATAGTCCTCTTTTTACAGTCAGGCAAGTTACATCAACATATAAATGTTACAATCTCCAAGCGATGATGCAAGCTATAATTAAGCATATTTCCCCATTTGAAACCAGAACCAAAGAAAAATATTAGCTAGCTTGGGTTCAACACACATTTTCGAAGTCACGCAAATCAAGTCTGTTTAGGTTGTTTCCAGTGACCAGCCTGGCCTAAAAGGAAACTAATAAGGATACTTAAAATGTGAATCCTGGGTTGTAAAACAGAGACCATATTGGTGTTTCATGTGTCTGTGGATGATGATATTTTCTGTCTGTTACTGAACATTTCTACCTTCCCCCTTTTTCCTTTTGAAGCAGCAGTTTTACTGGCTATATATTTTGGAGAATAATTCTGATCAGAGGAGATTTAAAAAATAAACATACTAAACAAATTTACTATTTTATGACTGTTATGTTTCCTCTTTTCAGTTTGCTACATATCTAAGAGACCATTCATTTTAGCTGTTCTTTGCTTAGTGGTTCTTCAGACAGTTAATTGTGGGCTTACTCCAGCAGGGTTCATCTACAGGCAAAGACGGTAAGATCCCAGTGTACTCCTGCTCACTCATCCATCCATTCATTGACTAATCAAACTTTACTGAGGACCTGGTGTATTCTAGACACTGCATCAGGCAGTTTAAGGGATCAGAAAAAAATATCCTACAAGGATCCTACTCACAAAGAGACTCCTCTTTCCTGTTCTTGCTCAAGCCACACTCTTTCCAGGACGCTCCTTGTCCCACAAAACTTCTACTCACAGGGAGCTCTTGCCTTTCTACCTTCCCATAGCATCCATTGCTGTACTACTGATTTCTGACATATTAAGCATAGAACCCTTCAAAGGTTTCAAACCAAAGCACCTGAACATAAAGAAAAGCAGATAAAGCTAGAGCTGCTTTAGTTAAAATTAAAGAAGACAGAGTCCAGGACCCTGCCTATAAATCTTCCTTTTACCCTCTACCCCACCCCACCCATCACACTTCACCAGGAAGTCCTGTTGTGGGGGTTCTACTGGGCAGGCTTAGAAAATCACTGGTCCACACAGGCTTGGCTGTGTGTTTGCAATTGCAAAATGGCTACAATTATTTCCCTTCCTATCTCTATTTCTTTGAATGTGACATTTCAGCTCTTCCTATCATGTGGGAGAAATGGGCTGGAAGAGTCTATTTTCCCACCCCTTGAACCCAAACTAGCCTTGTTACTGGCCATCACCAACAGAATGTGAGAACAACAGTGTGGTTGTTCTAAGCCTAGATCTTAAGAGGCCTTGCATTCTTGCATTTACTTCTAGGAAACCTGCCACCTATGAGAACTAGCCTGTCTAAGGCCCTAGATGTGAAATAATGCAGAGCTGTCGCTGCTGAGGCCATCTTACCAGCCTGTCCTAGTAGACCCAGCAGCTGACTGCAGAGACCTACAGTTGAGCCCAGCCAAGAGAAAAAAAATGCCTTCTAGCTGATCTCAGCCCAAATTACCAACACCCAAAATTCAACATGAATTAATGGCTATTGAATTTTGGCCAGTATGTTTCAGTTGTTACATAGCAAAAGCTAACTGATACATCAGGTGTTTCTCAAAGGTAGAATTGCATGGATCTCTTTTCAAAGGAACAATAAAATCTCTTAGATCTCACAGAACATGCCAAAGGACTCAGTTTTGGAAACATCTGACTTAACAACACAAATACTTATTTTATGAGTTTTGCAGGTGAGAATTTTCACTGGGAAAGAATGTCATATTTTTAAACTTCAGGTTGATTGGGCCCAACTAGCATCAAAACAAAAAATAAAAAGTGGAAGAAGAAATGCTTCTAGATGGTTCTAGAGTTCAAAGACTCCAGGGAATTTGTCTTTAGACCCCAATTTGAGATGTTCCAGTACTATGGATTTGGGAAATTGATTCCATTCTGTCATATTGTTCTTGAACTACTTCAAGACCAATCTTGGCCCCATGATTAACTTGAAAGTAAAGACCTTGACATAAACTTAATTTTTAACTTTCTACCACTCACCTCAAAACCCACACACTAAGGGAAAAACATCTTCACCATAAACCAAAGCCTTTCTCACATTTCTGTCACGATCATTGGTCTTAAATTTGCTCTAAAGTAGGAGGCAAAACTCAAGCAAGCATCTCCTCTCTCACACACAGCATGCAAAGGGGAGGGTCATTATTTTTTTAAAAACAGTCTCTGAGACCACAGCTCAAAAAGCCTTTTTAGATAAGTTTCCATATCCCCTCAGCCAGAGGGAAATAAACCACAGCATTTAGATATTTTCCCCTTAAAACCTAGTTAGATTTGATTTCAGTAGATTTAGATTTTATTTTTAGAAAACAAACTTAATTTGACCTGCACACTAGGTCTATGTGTCCATGCACAAGAGACATATAAATCTGCACAGAGGCCTTGGGATGTGACCAGCTTCTCCCTGATGCCCAGAGGAGGCCTTCGTTCTCCACCTCTATTTATTTGCTGGCAACATTCAGTATTAATTACAAAAATGGGTCTCTATATGTAAAGCTGAATTGGGAAGGCTTGAAAACCTCCAGTTTTGTCATTGAAATTTTTGACTCTGTCATTCCTCAGTGTGCACAGATGAGGTTCATTCCCACCACTAGTGCCTTAAGGAAAAACTGTGGGTACAAATATGGATGCCAAACAGCGCCCCACCATCAGTTAGTCTGCTCTAAGACCCACACACCTGGTCTGTGGATTCAGGTAAGTCAACCTGCTATTCCCATGAAACAACAATCCACTCCTGCTTGACTAAATTATTTGTTCTGCTCTACTTCCAGTTGCTTGAATAAATTCACTGGTCATCCTGATTAAAGCCATCCACTTACCATGACTGAATCATTCTGATAAACGGGATGAAATGCGTAATGATGATCCAGTTCAGAGATGGTGGTATGGAAAATCCATCCATATTATTTTGTAAATACATTTTTCAAGTTTTGTTAGGTGATGCTAGCATACTTTGCCTATAATAAGTTGGATTCTAGAATATTGGTTTGGAGTGGAAATCGATTCCCTCTGCTTTGTTGTAGTTCAGACCCCTCTTTCTTTCTCTGTCCATCTTAATTATCCAGACCACTTAATTAGTCTTCCTGCCTCCTGTTATGCCAAATTCCTATTTCACTGCTACTAAATCAAGGCTTTTTTTATTGCATATCGAATTACTTAAAATATTCAAGAAACCCCCCCGTTACCTGTCTGAGCAGACACATTCCCCAGGACTCCCCTACCACCACCAGACACCACAAACCAAATTGATTTCCCAAACACATCCAACTCTTCCTGGTACACATTTAGGCCACACCTCTAAAAACAGAAGGTCCACACAGGGATGGAGCAGAGGTGAAAGTCAGCTGCAACACCAGTGCCTCATCTAAAATGATCTTGGTTAGCCAAGGTTAGGTCCCCACGGTGGGCAGCATGTAAGGGAACTACTTTTTAACCCCACCTACAGCTCTTGGCCACTATTCTGAATCATGGATCCATGAAACCCTCTCTGGGATATGTGTCTATCTCCATGACTTTTGATCCATTTCTGGGCCCCCAATTCCTGATCTTAAAATCTACCCCAGTGCCTCTGTTGGTCTTTGTGGCTCATGGACCTCTTGGGGCTAATTGCTATCCATTACAGGTTTTATTCAGTCCCATACCTTTCCAGCCAACTTAGTTTACTTTTATATCTAGGTTCTGGATTCTGATTCATTTAAGAGTGTGTGCATAGTGTACAAAAATCATAGATTCACATTGGAATCTTCAGGGTAGCTTTAAAAACACTGGTGCCTATGCCGGCTTCTCCCAGAGAGTCTGATGAATTGATCTAGGGTATAGCCTAAGCGTTAGGACTCTTTAAAGTTCCTCAGGTAATTCTAATGTGCAGCCAAGGTAGTTTACAACTCAAGCCGGGTAGTGTATGTGCAGTGGACCTCCCCTCACCCAGGCCACAGGATGTCCATCGCCTTTCCCCACCCACCCACCTGCTCTCTGAAGCTCAATTCCCACATCCACAGGAATTCCTCTTTCCCTCATTTTGGCTTCTTGTGACAATTGTACCAATGATCTCAAACTCCAACTAAGCCTTTTGTAACTGCAACTGTCTGTTAGCAACTCTTCTTTGGGCTCTCATGGCATAAACACTTCTTTCTTACTCCAATTTACAGTATACATATTGAACAGAAGAATAATACCTACCCACAAATGACATTATTTAACAGGGACTCTTACAAGTTTATAAATAAATGTGTTGGACTAATAAAGGATCTGGCTTAGGTAGTTATATGCCACTAAATTTAAAATCCAAGATCTCATATATTCACACATATTTTCACCTTCAGTGTTCACACAAAAATATTCACGGAGAAGAGGCAGACACAGAGATAGTCAAAACTGATGGAAATGGGAACTCCAAAGAAAAATCCCAGCATTTGCTGGAACTCACAGTGGCTGGCACTCCATCAAGTTGTCGAGCCCCATGATTCGACACCAAAATCCCATCCAGACCATGTTTAACTGCCTCCCTGGCATCATCACCTAGAAAAAGCAGGACAACCATCATATAGAAAAGGCTACTTAACAGAAGGCTTGAGTTTAGAGTTAGAACATTCCAGTCAATAGGAGCCTGACTTCACACATATATATATTGCTCAGAACCTTTAGCATAGAAATACACCCATGGGTTATATCTAGGATAGTAGTGATGGTTTGTTTCTGCCAAAGAAAATTAGTGCTTATGACTAATTATGAAATAAAATTACCAATAGATTGCAAATTGACATGCAGTTAAAATTTATTTATGCTCATAAGGAAGTACTCCTGCTTAGTATTTTTATTATTATTATTATTAATGAGATCATACATATCATTTAGCATTTACCAAAATTACTCCTCTATAGTTGGGATAGCATAAGAGCATGTATAAGTAGCAAACCCTTTAAGTGTAACAGGTAATGAACAAGTCTATTTCAAAAACATTCTTTAATACAAAGTTACAATTTCAGTAACCAATTTACATTGTTTTATAATTAAATTTATTTCACCCATTGAAATATATAAAAAATGTAGTATTAAAATTATATGCTTCAATCATGTTTCAAATTATGCTATAAAATATATTGGGTTCTGGAAATGTATTTTGAAAATAGATTAAAGTTCTCATAAATTAATTTTCAACCAGCTTTTTATATTTTATATTTAACCTATTATTTTCAGCATGCTCCAAATAGCAAACCATTTGCTAACCGAATCATGAAAGTAATACTGATTCTCAAATTTAACACTCAAAAATAATTGGTTCAAAGTTGTAGGAAAAGGCAGATTTTGGACACTTAAGCAGATGGATAGGAAACATGGCATATTTATAAATTCAGCAATGGTGAGCAAAGGCTGGGGTGACTAAGAATAATGAAAAAAGATTCACTAGACAATTTTTAATTCTGATTGTTCAAAAATTTTGTGGTAAAACATTTTCAAACTGTGTTTCTTGAAATACTAGTTTAAAAATATTCCCATTTTTAAATATGATGTTATTATTTTTCTTCTAAAGTTATATGAAAATGTTAAACCCATGTTTCATGGACTGCATGTTTGCATCCTCCCCAAGATCCACATGTTGAAGCCGTAACTGGCCATGTGAGCCTATTTGGAGATGGGATCTTTGGGAAGTACTAGGATTAGATGAAGTCCTGAGGGTGGGACCCTCATGGTGGTGTTAGTGCCCTTATCAGAAGATACCAAAGAATATACATGCTCCCTTTCTCTCTCCATACTCACACAGAGAGGTCATGTGAACACACAGTGGAAAGGCAGCCTCTACAACCCAAGGGAAGAGCCTGCACAAGAAACTAACTATGCTAAAATCTTGGATTTTCAGCCTCCAAAAATGTGAGAAAATACACTTCTGCTGTTTAAGCCACCCAATCTGTGTTATTTTGTTATGGCACACAAAAGTTGACTAAGACATCATGTCATGATGTTGTTGTTCACATTCATCTTTAAGGAACTCTATGACAAGCCCTAAAGTGCAATGAAGTAGTATGAAAGGTGTTCTGATATATGAATTGTCAGTGCTTATCAACAACCTACTTCGTATGTTATCTATTCACCTGTAAGCCTGTGTTGCATTTTGTTATAGACTCAATATATGACTGATATTCCATATCTATTTCATATTAAGATATAAAACATAATGTTTCTATGATGCTATTTTTGGTCACCTGTTTTAATCCAGCATGCATTCTATCCTGTGGGATCTAAATGGAAACTTCTGAGTCACTTGGAGGAAAAAGGCCCTAGGTAGTATCAAGATTGAAAGATGACTTTTACCCACCCCATTGACTGATTCACATTTTACAGTTTAATCTTGCTTCATATTTGGACCATATGTGTTTTATTATACAGCTTTCTCCCCCTGGATATCTAATTGTCTTTCTTTTATTTTCTTTGTTCTCGATTTATTATGAGACTTTAGAGTATTCTCAAGTTCTTCAAACCTTTCAATTATTCCATCAAAGAATTCAAATCATTCATTTTCCCTCTGGAGACACTCCTCATGAGCCCTCTAACTTCTCATTCTACACTGCCCTGGTTACTCTCAATACTGACCTTAATCTTATAAGATTTCTCCTACTCTCTCTAGGGTTGACTTTATCATAGTTTAATTTATGACTTCATTTGGTTTATGTTCTCATTTGTTTGTAGTACATTCCTTTGTAACTTCATTAAAAAGGCTCCATGGGAGGTAAACTTACAGGACACTTAAATGACTTCTCCTATGTCTGATAAGTGGCTTAGATGTAATATTCTAGGTTGAAAAATCCTTTGCCTTACAACCTTAAAGACATTACTCCATTGCCTTCTAGTACCCATTGTTGTTGACAAGATTGATGCCAACTGACTCCCGTTCTTTCATAAGTAAATTGTGCTATGTTTTCCTCTTTTTATACACATTATTTTTCTGAAATTACATAAGGGATGTAATAAGCTATGATTTGTATTTTCAGTGTAATGGCTTATGACTCCAGAATTCAGACTGTGTCTCTCCCTAATAATTTCCTCTCTGCCTCTTTCTTTTATTTTCCACCCTGAAGCCCCTGTCAGTTGGATATTGGACATTTTAAAGGGACTGCCAGACTCTCTTTCATTTAATCATAGTTTTTCTTTTTGCTTGTTGTAGCTTTATATTTGGGAACGTCATTTACTCTATTGTTCAAACAATATTTCGTTTTTATTCCAGAAATCATGTTTTTAATCTTTGGGAGCTCTTTTTTATATTTTGATTTACTTTTTATGGCAGACTCTTCTTATTTAGGTATATTTTCAACTTCTCTGGGTCTGTCATTTGGAGTGCATAAGGTTCTTTTTCTTGTTTTATCTCTTTCCCATTCTCTTCCCTGGATTAATTTTGGTCTTTTACATTTTGTTGTTTCTGATATGCCCCATGATGCTCAATTTTCCACTTATATTTAAGGAAGAAAGACTGCTATAGCTACCAGGGCTGTTTTGCAGATCAGTTTCCTTCCTTCCAAGTGTTTGCTTGGAGTAGAAATTCTTTCTTGGAGCTCCATGTGGGACAAAACAAGAAATGTTAAGTAACGGTTTATTGGATTGTTTGTTCCTCAGTGTCAGAATGAGGACAGCATTGTGTCATATTGTAAATGTTATCCACCCATAAATTGTCCAGCCATCTATTCACTTCTTTGGACAGACCAAACTACTTTGCCAAGTAACTCATGTTGCACAAGAGGTGAGGAAGGGAGACAGGATTCCTGGTTGGTATAATAGCTGCACAAACAGAACTACAATTAATTCCCTTGCTTTCAGCCTCCACTTCTCATCCCCCGTCTCTGTCACACTTGCAGACTGGCAGCTGTGGCTTCTCAGACATTCCATTATATAATTTGCCCCTGTCTCCTCTAGGGTTCCCCTTGAGCCTATCTTGAGGGGCAGTTTTCTTTATATTTTCTCCTGTCAATATGCTCTCATACATTTTGTTTATCTCATAAATTTTTTGAAGAATCTCTGCTCTTTGTGCCCCTCATCTTCCTTTGCTTTACTGTCATAAGTCTTATGTATTTTTGTATTTCTGTACCTTAATTTCAGTGGTGTCTCAGGTTTGATAAGAGGCTATGTAAGAGGTACTCAGTCTGTCATTTTGAACCATAAGGCCAATACATTGTCATTTTAAACTGTTCTTGGAAAAATGGTTCCCTTTAGATACAGCCTTAATACAATGTAAAATGCATTTGACATTGGTAAGGTTTGCTCTGGTTATATGTATGTATGAAACCAAACATCAAAAGTCAAAATATATATATATGTAGTTCCAATGTGTGTTTTGAGAAATTGAATATTATCAATAAACTGATCCTATACAGTATTAAAAAGTGATTAACTGCTTATGCTTACTGGTCAGACCTCCTGGATTTGAATCTCCTATCTGCTACTTGCTTCCCATGTAAGTGGAGAGTTAGCTTCTCTGAGCATCAGTGTCCTAAACCATAAACTGGGGATAATAATCCATGTAAGATTGGCTTGTGGGTTAAATTAATTGATTGAGGTTTAGAAGGTGCCTGACACACACTGAGCACTCAGATAAATATTAACTATTATTATTGTTTTCCACTGATGGTGTGGGGAGTATAAACTAAGATGAGCAGGTGTAGGAAAATTCGTTTGCTGGATGCTTTCTGCAAGTCCATTTGAATTTTGTTTATAACATTAAATGTTCATCCTAGTGAAGATTACCTTTATAAAAAGCCTTTCACTTGAAGTCAGTGCTACTTAAGTAACAGTTTGTTATCTTCTATCATTTCAAGTGGTTTTCCATGTGTTTCCAGGCAGTGTTGGGAATGTAGGGGGAAATGGCAGAATGGTTTGCTTGAAGATAGGATCATGAATATCTAGGGAAGCCAAGAGTAAGAATAATTCATAGCCAGATATGAGCCCTCTTCACTAGCTGATTATGAAACCTTGTCTGAAGTTTTACATGTTGGAGAGAAATGCTTTTTTAATAGAGGGGTCAAAATGTTCTGACTTAGCAAAATGTTCATGAATTATGAATTAATTTCCATTAAGCATTAAGCATTTACTACTATGGTATTCCAAAATGGTTAATTTGCCAGTTAATATATTAAATGATAAATACAACTGTCAATAGGGAATAGCACTGTTTGCTACCTTATTAATACATATTTAATCTAAATTACCAAAGTGAAATATAAGTACTCAAGATTTATTCTCAAGCCCTTGGAGCCCTTGACCTAAGACAGTGCTATCTTACAGGAGTTTAGTAACTAAATCCTAGATATCTGGCAGCAGTTTTGAACACAATCTGAAACACTGAGTGAATATTCTTTGAGATATCTTGGAAAACATATATATAGGAAAAGAGTTAGTTAGAGAACAATTTCTGAGAAATGAAAAGCCACTGGATGTGAGACAGCCTAATTTAAAATTTTTTTTAATTTAAAAAAACTCTAAAAAGCACTGTGCTTTTGCTCAAAAAGTCATTTGTTAGCATGAGTTCTGGTGAAGACCAAATCGGGTCTCAAATATTTGTTTGGGGTTGGTGTTGAAGTTTTCCAAGGGCAGCATTTAACTCTACAGTAAAACATTGCATCTTGCATTCCAATTTGCATTCATTAAAATACAATTCTTAAAATGGTGGTAAGGGGAGCATGTTTCATTGAGGTCTTTCCAGTTTCTCAGGAGTTCATGTTCCTGAAGATCTGTGAAAGAGTGACAGCTAGATTTCCCAGAACTTGCCCTGGCACTTGCCCCTCCTCCGTCTCCAGACTGAGCATATGCGCTACGTGATGGCTGTTGTCATAGAGATGATTCTTGTTTGTTAAATAAATGGAACAAATAGTTACCAAAAAAACTGGACAGTGTAAACTGCACATGGATAAAGAAGTTACTTCATTTCAAATGCCAAATGCCCCATCTCTCTTTCTCTTGCTTTTGAGTTCTCTCCAACTATATAGATGTGTATAGTTTTCACTGAGGGTTTTATTCAATAAACATTTGGGCTATCTGCTATGTGCAAAACATTATGAAAATCTGTAGAAACAAGTCACATGACCGATATGGATGAAAAGAAAAGAGAGGCGATGGAGGTGGTTCTAGGTAAGACGGCCACAGAATGAAGTTCCAGAAACCAAAGTATTTTTCAACTTGACACATGATGGCAAACTTTAATTAAATAGATTTTTATCATATCCAGAGGACAAAGTTGTGGAAGATGATATATATTGGGAATCTCCATTGAAAAGTTGGTTGAGTTATTAAATAACCTCATTCTTATATTTGTTCCCTATTTAACTTAGACAAATATGGGACTATACTACCATTTGATTCTTCCTTGGTGATTGAAGCCAGTTGCCTGGGGCCACCTCTGGGATGAGAGTGATTTAAATACTTGAAACTATATTAATTTTCTAATTCAAGTACACCTGCTGCTACTCACAATCATGCCTTGCCTAGGCAACAAGTGTTTCTTAAATGTCCTCCCTGACCACCATTTTGCCACCTCCATCCATTAGGCCTATTATAAAATGCATGATTTTTTTAAAATGCTAATCTCATGAGGTTGCTTCCCTGATCAAGATCCTTAATGATTCTCAAACATCTTATAGTCTACTTCTCTACTATGACTTATATACTTTATAAATTGTTACTCATAAATGCTTTATTCTGCCACATTTTCAGTCTGAAAAGAGTCTCTTGAGCCGATATCGTAGCAAAACTCAAGCATCATCTTTCATTCTGTAAGTGAAGCCTTCCTAATCCACTCATAAGGGCCCATGCCCAATTTGAAGCCCCATTGATACATTGCATAGACTCCTATCTCAGCACCTGTAACATCTTATTGCACCCAAATTCTTGTTTGTATGTCTATCTCCTCTAAGAACAGGCTCTCCTTTTTAGCCAAAGACGTCAAATTCCTATCGTTATTTTTTCAAATTTAAGCACATGGTAAATACAATAAATGATTACAAAGTGAACAACTGAGTGAGCAAACAAGAGAACAGATGAATGAATGAGTGAGTCAGAACCTTCAGGTTCACGTTCTTTAGTACCTACCTGTGAAATACACAGAAAGTAGCACTAACAATCATGAATAACCATATAGGTGTGAGCAAGGTAAGTGAAATCCAACTTGCTTAAAGGCTTCTGTAATGCCAGGATATACTCACTAAAGTATAATCCACAAAAATTTTGAATTAGGACAATGATCAACAGGATAGAGTGTAACAATATTTTTTAAAAGCACAGATTAAGATAGATCTGGACTTAAACAAACATATCTCCACTACTTTAAAGCTCTGCTGTGCCCATTCTGTTACTTTTATTCACATCATTTCTGTGTACTTAAGATGAAGTAGATAAGGCCAGGGGCATACCTATAGCTTTATAGTTAGGGGCCATGTGACTCACACATATTCAAGTAAAATTTATGAAAAAGTTTTTATTCTAAGTCATTGTTAACAGTGAGATGAGTTAATAGAATCTCTCACCCTAGATGCACTTACTTAAACATTCCCATTTAAAATAATGTTTTTGGCAGTTATCTATAAAACCAGTTTAAAAAAATGTTTTCAAAGGCAAGAAAACATTTTTGTGGGTGAACACATTTACACTCCAAATTATTATAGACATTGGTATCTCCCTGTGGGATCTGACTACATGTTGAGAGCTAGGAAGTCGTTAAGTTCCTTGATATCCACCTCATTTGAGGATTTTAATGTCCTAGTCAACCATTCTTTACAGGGAGGTGATGTGGGATTCACCACACTCAAAATTCAGTCTTGTCATTGGTACTTGCAAGGAACAGGAGAAAAATAGAAAAGTCTCTTAAAATGGGTCTGGCTGTCATAATATCACTGTTGGGGATTCTTGGGCTGAAGGCTGCAGCTCGAAACCTCAAAACTTCTACCTAGATCTTGCCAAGCTCCATGATTCAGTGACAGCTCCAAAATAAGGCCAACAGCATCCCAATACTTTTTAAAAAGGTGATTTCTTACCTCATGAAAGCCCAGCTCTTCTTCAGTATATTACCCAAGAATGAAAAAATACTTACTCCCTACTATCAAAAGGGAGAATTGAGAGACAGAATCTCTCCTTAGAGTTCCATGTTAATTTTCCCTTAAAAATATCATGATCTAGCCACAAAGGATCATAAAATCAGTGTGAACTCAAGTGGAGATATAAACAAACCTCTCAAAATGCCTTTTGCTACAATTGGTAGTGATGTCAGTCCCCTCAGCCACTTGATGTCCTCCCAGCTGATCGATGGGTCTATTTCTTTGGCCACATATGCAGCAAGTCCACTGGTATCTCCATAATTTTTCTTAGGAGAAAATGCTAAATTACTGGTTTCAAAATTTTTCATTCTGAAATAAAGACATACTAAAGTGAAAAACTTCCTAAAGTTAGAGGTACCTTTACAATGGTTCATTCAATGAAAAAAGGAAAGTTACCCTTTTCATATCAATTAGATGTTCATTCCTCAACTATCATTCTTCAACCACTTGGCTGCGTGCATATTTTCCGTGTTTTGATGTAGGATTCTAGGCTAAATGTGACAATCTAGTGGACTTAATTGGTCATTTAAAGTTTATTTTACATCTTAGGCTGTGTTTATGTCAGTAAATCAGTTTCAAGGAAATCAGGTCTCAGTTGAATCCTGGCAGTTGCATTTGACTTCAGGAAACCTTCCAATGTCCTCTTGGAAAATTCTAGAGGGGAGTGGAGCAGTAGTAATATGTTAATACCTTCTGCCCTTTGCCACTGTAGACCTCTTTGCTACCCTACTATTGTGGTTGGGGTTGGGGTGGGCATGGGGAGAAGAGGCAAGCATTTCCCAAAAGATGAGTTGTCCACTCTGTCTTTTCCTCCTCTATTTAGTTATTTTCTCTTTGCCTGTAGTGTGATGTCTAATTTTATATATCGAGATCATTGGATAAGGGATGCTTAGAAAGCTGGTAAAACATTATTTCTGGGTGTGTCTCAGAGGATGTTTCTAGATGAGATTAGTATTCACAACAGCAGACTGAGTTAAGATGATAGCCCTCATCATTGTGGGTGGTATTGTCTAATTTGTTTAGGTTCCAAATCAAATAAAAAGGTGGATGAAGTACAAATTTGTTCTCTCTGCTTGAGCTGGGATGTCCATCATCTGCTGCTTTTGGACATTGGAGCTACTGGTTACCAAGCCTTCAGATCTGGAGCAGGATTTACATTATGGGTTCCCCAGTTATTAGGCCTTCAAACTCAGACTGATTCACATCATTAGATCCCCTGGGTCTCAAGCCTTCTGGTTTGGACTGGACCTTCACTACCAGGGTCTCCAACTTGTACACAGCAGGCTGTGGGACTTCTCAGCCTCCATAATTATGTGAAACAATCCCTCATAATGAATCTCTCTCTCTCTTTAGGAGAGCCTGAACCACCACCAGCATGGCAGACTTGAAGTGTCACAGATGGTGGTGTATAAATACCCCAGCTCCCTCAACCCTAGGCAGATTAACTCTGAGATATGTTCTATATGATCTTCCAGAATGTCCCATCAGGATTAAGCTTCAGTTGTCCCCAGCTGTACCTGTTGATAACATGCCTATTGTTCACACCTTGCCTCCCTTGCATCGCCTCCCACTCGTTTCCCTTGGTCTTCCAAAGGAATTACTTGCACTAAAACCACTGGCTCGCTGTGCGCTCCTAGGGGAACAGACACAGCTCCTCTGAAATGTTGCCTTCCTCTGTGTCTAATTTTGTTAACCAAGCTTAGACCAGCATTTCTCTAGCGAACCTGTAAGACTGCTACTGGCTCACTCTGCACCCAAAGTCTTTTCTCTTGGTCTAATATCCTGATATCCTGACTAGATTTTGGCAGTTGCCCAAATTAGGGACAGTCTTTTCTGCCTGCCTCTCTGGTCACTAGCTGCACCTCTGGCCATCTGAATATACAACAGCACCAGCCATGTGACTTAGCTGCTTACAGACCCAAATCCAAGTACAAACTTCATTTCTCTGAAAGTCTGAGTGATGACAATGATCTGGATTCACCTTTTTCTTCTGCACTTTATAAATTACCCTGCAAGGCAATCTCCTCTCTGGATAAAAGCACAGCTGTATATTGATCTCTAGCTGGGTCACAGCTCTTTCTCCCTTTCCACTAGCTCTCCCACTGAACATAGAAAAGATCTTGGAACCGTGACTCTAATGATAAATGATTTTTATATAAACCTAGAAGTACATAGGCACTCAATTTTAAAATTATTTTTTAAAAGAAACATAAGACTTTTTCATTGCTAAAATAGCTATTAAAATAGCTGGCATATATTATCATAAGGATATGAATATTTACATCCCATGCAGTTTTATTCAAGCCATTGGCAATGTGTTCTCAATAAGGATTGAACAGTTAGTCCCACAGTTTCATTGACTCAGGTGGCCATTAAAGATCACAGAAAATTCCAATTTTATGAGAGGCATACTGATACCCATCTATTTATTGAGCTGTGGTCCAGATTTTAGCTGAAATAATTAAGCATTTCTAGGGTTGTACATTTTATCATCGAGTTTAGTCTTCTGTGGTCATCCTAATTTGAATTAGGCTTACCTTCTGGTCAATAAACACATCCATATTATGGAGGCCTATTCCATTACTTAGAAATGATATTAAGTGATATTAAATTGCAAACTTTTAAATAATATTGTTAATAAGAAAAAGGTACGGTCTGTCTATTCCACAGCAAGACCAGGGGGAAAAAAAAGAAAAACATTTGTACTTGTATATACCCTGCATAGCACCCCACCCCCATCCCAAACAAGCTACAGTGTTTCAGCAGGGGTGGGGTGAAAGGGTGAAATGGATAGGAAAAAACAGAAACATGGATAAAATTATATAAATAACTGTTGTTATTCTTGGAAGGTGAAATGCAGATCAACACTTGAATGAATGTTGCCTTACAGAAATTTCAGTGCACAATGAAGCCTTGTTGTTACTCTAAAACGTTGTTCAAAGCCAGAAGCCAAGAAAAAGTTTTCAGATATCTTGACAGAGACCCACGATGGAGTGTTTTACCAATGGCTCCGAAGGAAACCTCCATGAATGCTATTTTTATTCGAATTATGACATATACAAAAAAAACACTTGAAGTGGCTTCTGATAACCGAACTATTCCATTTCATATGGAAGGAAAAGAGCAACATCAAAATAATAACATGATTACCTAGGACTTAATTCTCTGACTTCCAATCTGTTTTATGACCCAAAGGCAAGGTATAAAATTTCTTCTTTGTAAGAGACTCACTGTGCCTTGAATATATTTTTAAATCTAATATAGAAATTTTTTTAGCTTTTAGAAAGTTAATATTATGAGAATAGCAACAATTACTAAAGAAAGTTAAACATTATTAAACAACCAATAGAAACACTAATAGTAACGAACATCATGAGAAATATATATTATTTGTTATAAGTACGGATAATGTGATATTAAAGATAAAGTTATATATCTCCATAGTGGAAAACAAAACATAAAATAACAACCAGTAGGGCACATGATATCAACAAAATATGAGAGCAATAGATTCATAATACATATAGGAATTGGTGCATGGGCCACAAGCCTTTAATTCTGTGGTTAGGAAAACATAGCCCTGCTAATTTCTTCCACAATTAGAATGAATATTTAGTGCACAGATTTTAAGTTTGAGCTCACACCGTTGTTCAATTTACTAGTCATGTTTAACTGGGTAAATTTCATCTGACCTAATAAATTTTTATTGATTGATTCAACATTACTTATTGAGTACCTACTATGTGCCAGTGTTTTAGATGTTCAGGATATACCAGTAAGTAAAAGAATCAAAAATACCTGGCTACCTAGGGTTGACATTCTAGGTAGGGGAGACAGAAAATAAACAATAAATATGATCACGAGGTAATTTATGCAGCATGTTAGAACATAAGTACCATACAAAATAAAGAAAACAGTGAGCAGAATGAGAGGGATGGGAGCTGGTAGAGGCTTAACTTGAAAGTGTAAATATGGTCGTCAGACTTGGCCTCACCAAGAAGCTACCTCGAAAGGAAATGAGCAGAGCAATGTTATTTCATTTGTTTCCTGTTGCTTCTATAACAAATGACCACAAACTTAAAGGCTTTAAACTAACACAAATTTATCATACTGAAGTTCTAGAGGTCAGAAGTCCAGAATGTATCTCACTAGACTAAACTCACTGTCAGTAGGGCTGTGTTCCTTCCAGAAGCTCTCGGGGAAAATCCATTCCCTTGCCTTTTCCAGCTTTTAGAGACTCCCTCCATTCCTTGCCTCCTGAAGATACCCTTCCAATTTCTACCATCACATCTTTAAGTCTGACACTCCTGTTTCCCTCCTATAGGGACCCTTTTAATGACATTAAAGTTACTGGGATCAGCCAGGATAATCTTCCATCTCAAGGTTCTTAACTTAATCCAATCTGCGAAATCCCTTTTGCCATGTAAAGTAACATATTCACAGGTTCAAGGGATTAGGATGTGGACATTTTGGGGAGGTCATTATTCTATTTAATATGATTATACTGTGAATGTTTTCATAACCAAGAAATTTACAGGCTATTGGGCCATGTACTTCACAAATCTTTCTCTCTTGTCTCCGCCCCCACCCAAGGCTCTCCACACATACTGTGTCCCTATTCTGATCTCTACTGTCAATTTTTATTCTGGTGGCCCAACGTAAAGACGTGAAGATCCCTCCTTAATGTCAAAACATAAAACTAGTGAAGAAATTAGTTGTCCATTGATTTGGGGAAAGAACGTTATAGGCAGGGGAAAGAGTCAATTCTGAGGCTCTCAGGTGGAAGCGTGCCTGGCATGTTGAAATTAGGGAAGCCGGGGCAGCTGGGAGGAGTGAATGAAGATACGGGTGCAGATGATGGGGTCAGAGAAGTAAAGGGGGCCTGTCATAAGAGGGCCTCACAGACTAGTTTTTTCAATGAGAGACCTGGGAAGATAATGGCAGTCTGATCTTTTTGTGTGTGATCTGCCCTGGCTATTATGAGCCCACGTTTCAAGGCAGCAAATCACTAAAAGAGTAGATATTATGATTAAACTTGATCTTAGTCAGTGACTGGAAGTTTCTTTTCCTCTCTTTCAACTGTCCTGGTGCTGCACTGAAGAGAGAAATCTTCACACAGAGCAAATGAACCATCTCCATAGGGTACAGAGAAAGAAAAAGACCCCTGTCTCAAAGCCTCACAAATCACTCTGGCGAACTAGCTTCATTCCTTGCTGCTTCTCAGAGCAGATGAGAATTCTCCTTACTCCTGCTCAGTTTCTGGAACCTGTGTGCCATTACAATTCACACACACATGTGTTTTGTGTATAGACTGAGCAGAGACTACCAAACCCCTGAACTCTGGCTGGTCACAGGTGCCAGGAGCCGGGACCCTGCCCCCCACCCAGGCAGAGGAAGCAGCCAGGGCGGGAAGGAGCCGCTGCCTTACAGACTCATTCTCCTCTGGATTTCCTGCCTCCCTCGCCTGCCAAACCTCACTTCTGAAAAGCCCCGCTTCACCTTCTATGAGTCAGGTCAGCTGCGGAAAAAAACCTGATTTCATATCAGGCGGTAACAGATGCGTATTTGGTTGTACGCAGCCCGGAGCGGAAGCCTGGGCCTCCCGTTCGTGTGCCCTGCCTGCAACTGCTGCCCATGGGCTGCTTTGGAGCTGACAGAGGGCACCGGCCCGTCCTGGAGTCAAAGCAACAAACAGGGCCAGCGTGCGTGCGCTCTGGGAGCCGCGGCCCGGCTGCAGGGTGTGTCCTGTGTTCCCCCATCACCTGGATGTGTTGCTCATTATTTGATCATCTTCAGACGGGAGATGTGACACGCTGGGGAGCTGTGGCCACTGCTGGGAACATCGGCAGCTGAAAAGGGCCTTTGTCTCCTGGTCCTTCGCGTCACCTGGGCAGGAGCCCGGGAGCAAAAGGGGGAAAAAGCAAATTGACCTTCCGGCTCCTGAGTGGCGCTGGCACCAGGGAAGCAAGTGATACCCGCCCGAACTGTGTCATCTCCGCACCTAAGGCGAAACACGTTGTCATCCAGAGCAAGGAAGCACTTCCTAAGCTGCAACCCCCGTCCTGTATTATTTATTATGATTGTGGGTAGTTGTAGTATTAAGGAGGAGGAAAAGGAATAGCAAACTCCTTTCCAAATGGCCAAAAGGAAGTGTGAGGAGGGTTTCCTATCAGAAGTCTAAAGAGTGGGAAACTATTTTAGCAAGTCTAAAAAATAAGAAAACCAAAATAGAGAAATAATATGAACACAGATTTCATATTAAGGAAATTGGAAGCCATCTATTTTCAGATCAGCTTGGCAAGAAGTAGAAATATGTCAGGGACTTTTGTTTTTGTTTTTGCTCATACAAGGTGTTTGGGTAACCGTGTCTGGGATACAGGCTAATGGACAGCTCTGTCAGGGAGAGCATTTGTCTTCTTGTCATTGGGCCACTGAAGGTACCACATACAGAAATAATACCCTAAACCTGTCTGGAAGTATCAAGGATATCATCACACAGCTAATTTAATGGTTCAACGGCAAGATTTATGCTCAAAAGTTGATACTCAAATGGGTATGTGCACAGCAGAGTGATACAACAGTTTTGTGACACTTATACGAGACTGTATGTGGACTTCTGCAGTGGGTGGCATACATCCCACCCTATAATATATATGGAATTCCTGACTTCCAACAATCCTCCTGTCCTTCTATGGCATGCTGGTTTGATTTGAATCTTTTACATTTTGGATCTTATGGAAAGGTTAACTCTATATACAGACAGAATAAGCAATGGCCCATGTGAAATGAGGTCTGGGGTCCAAGGAAGGCATCCCTCACCATTCACATACTCTGATGAATGCTTTGAAATTCCACTATCAAAATGTCTTACATTTAAACTAAGATTCTGATGCCTGTTCAAGCAGTTTAAGCCCTGAAGTCTCTCAGTCACACACTGGTATGAAAAAAACCTAAGAGCAGATTTTGGTGGGAATCAGGAGAAGGAAAACACAAAGGAGAAAAGAGGCCAGTAGCTCTGGGAGGTTGGGGTCTTCCTCGGTCAACTCCAGGAGTTCCTAGCTTTGACAGAAGTGGATTCAAATCTGAAAGTGTTATGGGGAAAAGGACAATTCCCTGGTAATAGACAGGCTAAATGACCTGATAAACCATCAAAGGTCACTTTTAGTTCTCTAGATATATTGTTTGGGTTGAGCTGAGTGTGTCAGTGAATCAGTGAATGAATTAATGAGTCTTGATCCGTGGAGGAACCACACTGAAAGAGGAACATTGCTGAAAGAAGTCAGCAGATGAGGGAATCAAACACGTGGGGTCTTAGTCTCCATTCTTTCAGATTTCTTCAATCTTCCTAGCTACAGTTGTTCCAAACACAATTAAAAATAAAATTAAAAGGTGGCTCTTTGATTTCAACAAAGAAAATGGGTATTGGTATAATAATAACCAACAGTATCTTCTATCTATATGGCAGTTCATACTATCCATGGTGCTAATGCGCTTGGTGCATCAATTTCTCTGACTTCTACAAGTATATCAACAATTGCTCTCTCTGTCTCATAGCTTGAGAACATGACACCCACAAAAGGGGTGTGATTTGCTGCAGGCCACGTGGCTATCTGGCAGTGATACTATCTCTAGATAGTATCCCAGGCTTTATCATCCCTAGACAGGTCCCCATCAAACATACTTTGGGACCAACATTTGTGAAGACCTAATTCCCCAGGGCACCCACTTGGAAACTGGAGAAAAACTGTTGGGGCTGGTATGTGACAAGAACAAAGAGGACTAGAAAAGCAACTCGGAGCCCAGGTAATCGGAGACCCATGGTTACCTGAGATGAGGAGGCAGCTTGAATCTGTTACGCACATCATCGAAGCGGTGGCCGAGGTAGGGGGTGTCCGCTGTCAGGAATATGGCCTTGTAGCCCATTCGCTCAGCCCGACGCACTAGCTGCTTGGTGACCTCACGGTCCTTGTAGATGTACAGCTGCAGCCAGCGGAGTGCTTCAGGAGCGGCCTCTGCCACTTCTTCAATTGAGGAGGTGGCCCAGGTACTCAGCATCATGCCTGTTCCCAGGGATCGGCAGGCTGAGGGAGAAAAGAGAAAAATCAAGGCAAGCCTGGAATATTCCTTACTCCAAATCTTCCTGGTTTTAGTTCAAGTGGTAAAGACATCCATTTAGTGCAAGGGCATTTTGGTAATAAGAAGCTAAATCTTTAAAAGTTAGAAATATGCATTCCTTCCCAACTTCTGTGAATTGATCTTGAAGACAAAAATGAGTCAAACAGCCAAAGATGTACTCTGTGTAAGGATGAAAAACTTGGGAACAACCTGAATCTCCAACCTTAGGAGACTGGATAAACTGCAGTAATATTTTTGGGATGATTAATTTTATGTGTCAAATTACCTAGGTGATGGTCCCCAGATGTTATTCAAATATATCTGGATGTTGCTGTGAAGATATATTTTAGGGAAGATTAGCATTTTAATCAGTAGATTCTGAGTAAAGAAGGTGACTTTCCATAATGTGAATGGGTCTCATCTAATCAGTTGAAGGCCTTAAAGAAAAAGACTCAGCTTCCCTGAGGAAGGGATTCCTTCAGCAGGCTGCGTTCAGACTCAAACAGCAACATCTACTCTTCCCTGGGTCTCCAACCTGCCATCTTACCCTGCAGATTCTGTACTTGCCAGTCTCCATGACTGCATGAGCTAATTCCTTAAATCACCTCCCCCTCCCCTTCCTCAATATAAAAACATAAATATGTGTATTTGTCCTGTTCTATCACAGTTATAAAAGAATAATACTAACAGACATAAAAATGTTTGCAAGATACATTGAGAACAAGTCTACAAAATGACATGTGTAACATGATTCCGTATTTGTACAAATGTGATTATTGATATACGAACCTAAAACTAATGAAAGAAATTCTGCAAAGTATTGTCCCACAAACCACATTTTAAAAGTAGTAACACATGAACATCTGAACCACTGTCTGATTTTCATTAAAATTTGTAAGTATGGAAAATAGCTCCAGGTCATCCATCACATTTGGAAGGAAGACAGGGGACATTGATTGCTTGAGTCAGAATCCCCTAACTATCAATATACTATAAAGAAAATATGTCCTGAAGTGGCTGTGACCTAACTAAGGTCACACAGAGGGAGCAGCTGAGTGAGATGAGAATGCAGCATGTCTGACCACTCACCCAGGGCAATGATATTTCTAGAACTCCCAGATGCCCCAAGGACTCCACTGGTATCAAGCATAGATAAGTGCATTCCCCCCAGTCCTTCAGGCCATGACACCCAAGGGAGCAGTTCTGCCATGTCCCTGAGGAATGTCGCCATGCCAACAACTCTAGGAAGACCTTGAAACTTGGGAACCAGTGGGCAATCCTTAGAAAGATCTCCTTGAATTCATAAGAAACACCTACAGACACTCCACATACTTTGTTAAAAGGCTACAAACTGATGCACCAATAACATATACCTTACCTAAACTATCAACCTCACAGACGTGTCGGCCTTCACAAACATTTTGCCCATTTCGCTTAAGTAGGTATGCGCAGAGACAAGCAAGATCAGTCCATGCCATCTATATCTGGAGTCTGCCAGTTCCAATACTAATGGCTTCTGATGTTATTGGTGCACAATGTTTATATTCCAATGATTAAAGCCCATGAGGCTGAATTTTTGGATTAGGGCCTCCCAAATTCTAAGTTACCATTTTATCCAGTTGTGGGCATCAATAAATATTTGGTATTTTAATGAATTTGTTCCAAGAGTCTCCTGAATGCAGGGACTATCAGAGTCTATACTGACATTTTATGAGTTGAGGCTAAGATATTATTCCCAGGGGAGACAGAAGCAAAACATAGGCAGCTCCATGCTCTTTGGAACATATATTACTGACCACTGTGATCCTATTCACCTGGGATTATTCATTGTGATAAAGGAACATTACTGTTGAGTTATATCTATTGTTTCAACAGTATTATGTTAGAATGAGATAAGGGAGCCTGAGCTTTTGCAAGAACCACTCAGACAATCACAAATTAGCCTGGTCCTACTGAGGACATATTTTTGGTTAAGTTGGTACACACCAGTATGAAAATTCTGCTTGCTAAAATATTGAGATTCTTCCATCCCAATTGGTAAATAACCATGGCTCTGAGTAAATGATGCTCCCCTTCCTGAGTCCCTTCAAAATGCCATCACTCCCTTCTCTCTCCAAAGAACCCCTGGACACCTCCACACACACACACAGAGTCTGACAATTTAAAGGTTCAGGCTTGGCTAAGCTGGGGGCATCCAGAGACTAAAGACCAGCATCTGAGTATCTCTTCTAACTGGCCAAAGTCCTTCGCTGTATGTGTTGCTCAATATCTCAACTATCATCTTTGCCTGAGAGATAAAGCTACACACCTGTAGCTCACATCACTCTTTGGGGGACAAAAATTACAAGCTTTTACATTTTATAAATACCCTGGCATAGTCAGACTTCATTCAGAGATTCTAATTAAAGTTATCCTAGTCTAGCACTTGAAAGCACAAATGTATTTTGAAATCCACTTTCTCTCCCTATTCATTTTCCACAATGGAACTCCAACCTTCTGCTCCCAAAAGCAGCAACTGTCAGATTTCATTCTACAAAGGACGGGTATCAACTTGCAAGGAGCCCTGTTCCTAACTTGTGGTGCAATAACAAGACTCCAATATGTGTTGTATTTTTGCAACTTCTGGTAAAAACCCTGAGGTGATACTACTAAAAAGTCAAGACTTGGTTCTTGCCCATGACCAAGGTCCCTCATGTTGATCCATATCTAAAAGTTTTAGCCTTCATAGCAGCAGTATATCCAAGAGACAACATATCCAGGAGGGTACAGCATCAGGTAAACACGATCCCATGAGACATCCCAGGATTCTGTTTCTTTGCTTTGACTCACTCCATTTTTTACCCCTAAAATACATCTTCAAGGATACTCACCTAGACTTTTATGCTGTATATATATATTCAGACTTTGTTTATATTTCTTTCTTTCTCTCCCTTATTTAGAGGAAACATTAATACATTATGCCATTGCTATATGAAAAATGCTTATGAGAGACACACACATGAATCACTAAAAAAAACCCTAATAGGACTTGGGTATTGAAACATCAAAGATAAAGCCTATAAATGACCTAGGTGATAATATCTGCCTTGCAGAAAGACAGCAGGATAAATGCACTGAGAGTCAGAAGGCTTGGTCTACAGTCCCCACCTTGCCATCCAGGACGCACATTTCATCTGCAAAATATCTTCAACCGTGGCTGTTTCCCTGTCCACTCAGTTACTGGATAGTCCATCGAGCTGTTTGTGAACATTTTCTGTATAAGTTCTGAAGCCATGCAATTGTAAAGGGTTAAGTAAGAGAATGCCTAATACTACTGGCGGGGATGGGGGATTGAGGGAGAAAGTCCTAGATAGCTTTTTAAATGTTCAAAATTTTACCAAGGACCTGGATTTCTTATCACTAGTCATAATCTTCTTGACACCCTGCTTTCTTCTGCAATGATGTAGATACTCAAAATACCCATTCCTCTTTGAAAATGGAGTGTTAAATGCTCACCACCTTAAGCAAGAAAGCTCTTAAAAGAGAGGAATCTTCTTTAGGCCAAGGAATTCTGTACTAGGACTGATACAGGGAGAGGATATCAAAGGAGTTAATTCCTACATTCCCAGGATGTACATCCTTTTGGAAATACAAGAAGACAATAGCAAATAATCCAAGACGTGTAATAGGAACATGCCTTCCCCTCCCCGACCCCTACACCTTATCTGTCTAGGGGTCCATGGTAGGAATTGCAGAGTAGATCTAATTGTAAAGAAGAAATTTGCAGAAGAAAAAATTTTAAATCCTTACTACATATTTGTTTCTCTAGTCTTTTGTCATGCAAATGTATGTATAATAATATGGAAATAAATGAGCTTAATATCATCCTTCACTATCACCTATAACCCCTCCATTCCACCCCAAAATGAGCTATGGGCTAATAGAAAACATTGCATTCTGTTTTAACAAAATAAGTTATCCTCACACCTACCCATAGTAAATTTTCTTACTGGTTAAGTCACTTGCCCTAGGGTGGGAATACGCTACAAGGGTCTGCAATAAACTGGCAGAGGACTGGGCATAGTTCTGCCTCCCAGATAACAATTCAATGAGCATTAACACAATTTCCTACAATATGGAACCTGTAATCACCTACTGACATTTACATCAACTCAGATATGAATGCCACCACCTCTGAGGTTGATGCAAATCCTAAACTCCAATGTACTGTGTTTTAATTGGGCTAGAACAGGTAAATAGCTTTGTAAAACAGCCAGTACTGGCAGAATCCTTCCCATGGCTAAGAAATACAATTGTACTTCTAGATTTTGGCAGGGTTTCACTTTATATCAAGCCTTAATGGAAACGTTTATATCTGATCCAGGCAATGTGGATGTGGAGGACAGAAGAGAGGAAACCTATCATGGACACTAAACCTATCTAGGGGACACTAAGTCTGCTGGTCCCAGTTGTTTAATTGAAAACTACTTTGTATACATCTCTCTCATTTATTTAGAATGCTTCTTCCTGCTTATTTCAGGGAAGCATCCTGGTATCAGCTCTCAGATCTTAGAGGGTCATCAGATGGAAATGATATTCGTGCCATATCTAACACTCTTTCATCTTTGAGGATTTAAACTGTGTGTTTGGCCGGGAACCACCAGGAGCTTTTATTCTGGCTCTGTTCCGGTGTTTCACAAGCTGTGATGTGCATAGGAATCATGTGGGGATGTTGATAAAATTTAGATTCTGATTCAGTAGGTCTGGGGTAGGGCCTGAGATTCTGCATTTCTAACCTGTCCTGAGTGGCGATGACTCTATTTTGAGAACAATAAGGTGGATATTTTCTTTCTCAAGGACTCACCCAAGTTAAGTAGATATGTCTGATGGCCTAAGGAAAGATAGGAATGTATAGAAAATGGGAGGGAGAAACATGGTGGTAGAGTACATAGCGGCTTGCTTGCGGCTTGCCAATTGCTAATAATGAATCTGTCTTTCCCCTCCCTTGGTGTCCCTCTGGAGAGCGACACTGCACATTTTCTTATGCATTCATCTCTTACTAGTTTTGAAGTCAGGCAATGAAACTGCATTACAGTAATAGCCCCTCAGCACACTTAAACATTGTTAGATCTATTTAATAACCTTGCATATCTGGGATTTGCCCAGCTTCCTAGATTTCAGATTCCAAGGGGAAAAAAAAATCATAAATAAATTAATTAATTAAATGGTAGAAGATAAGAAGAGAAAGAGGTTACTTAAAGCTAAGAAGGTACAGCTTATCAATTATGAAATAGCTTTTGAATGTTTAATGTCAGGTCCAAGCATCTTACACATAACAAATAAGATGCCGAATCGTCAAGTAAAACTAAAGTTCATCATGCTGGGCTTGACAGGGAAGGGAATTATCACACATCTGAGAATGGTGTTCATTCATAGCCATTACACAGCAACAGCCACAGAGGAAAATACAAACTATTAGTTATCAGTGGGAGTAAATGTCTATTATTTGGACACTAATTCATGTGGGGCAAATCATATACCCAGATTAGGGCAGAACAATTAAGCAATGTGCTCCTTTGGGTCCAAATTATTTCTTTGAAAATGGCTTTCCTTTATGGGAAAGGTGAGTTAAGTTTCCAAAATTATGTGTCTAAAGGAAAAGGGATAACATGATGAAAGAGCCTAACATTTATTTTAGGTACATTTGATTAAAGAGCTTCTGCAAAACTTAGTCACCAAAACAGCTGCACAGAAAATTCTGTTGAGAAAACGCATTCTGTCCCCTGCTCAGGAAGCCATTCTGTAATGTGGAAAATATGCGATGACAAAGTACTGAGCCGTGGTGTGATTCTGAACTCAGGGTGACATGCTGAAGTGCCTGCATATACATACACCCCAACATCCCCTGAGCATGTCAGCCTTTCTTCATGTGGAAACCATCACTATACTCATTCATTAAAGACACAAACAACATTATTGTCTGACTGTCTAAAATTACTATTGTGA
Organism: Manis pentadactyla; assembly: GCF_030020395.1. Classification (NCBI taxonomy): domain Eukaryota; kingdom Metazoa; phylum Chordata; class Mammalia; order Pholidota; family Manidae; genus Manis; species Manis pentadactyla. The sequence continues at coordinate 143,868,643 of NC_080023.1, read as the reverse complement.
TTACTCAGAAGAATAATGTTCTGAAATCAGTAATCTAAGAGAAGAATAAAACGTCCACTACAATATGTGTGAAAAACTTAGAAGTGGCCAAACAAATCTTAACAATTCTAGGGGATGTAACCAATTTAAACACTGCCAAGAAAGGCCAGGGAACAAGATTTCATCTTTCTAGTGCTCCAGTGATGGTTTGTTGTCTGAATTTGGAGCATATAATCTTGAGCGATCACACTGTCACTATACCTCAAGAACTCCTTTTTACTGTGTGGAAATATTTTCATGGCACAGTTAGTCGCAATGACATCTTAGCTCTCCCTTCCTTGCTTCAATTTCACCTCAGGGCTCTGGGACAGAACTCTGCAATAGACCGTAACATTAGCTTTACTGTAATGATTCCCAGGGTATTAATCTGTCACTTTATTGAGCAGTCAGGTCCTGATGTAACTGGCATATCGCAAGGAAATCACACCACAGTGAGATGCCATTGAATGACAGTTTCAAGGAGTATCAAGTTCGCATGTGATGACTTCAATCAACCTCCCTCAGCTTAACAACCATGGTGTGGGGATAGGCATGTGAGCCTCTGATTTTCTACCTTCGCACTTTAATGTCATTAGGCACACTAATAATTTGAGAAGGAGCAATCTCCTACTCCCAAGAAAGCTGCCCAACAGCTTAAATTTTGGTGCAAAATCCTAGAAATCCTATCAATCTGATGTTGGTCTCTGACATAGCTACAGTCTAATTTTTTAAAAGCTGTATTTGATTAATGAAGTTTGTCTCATTGAAAAATGATTTCAATGCTGAATCTATCATGTTCTGAAAATTTTTATATAGGAATTATGCTCTTTTATATGTATCTATGCATATATATAGAGGTCCATAATCTTTTTATATGTATATTGTGTGTGTTGTGTGTATATGTATGTGTTTATGTATGTATGCACATACATGTAATGTGTATGAGTGTGTGTAGAACGAGTAAGTCCATCCACTTTTGATTGTTGGAAAAAAACATCTGAAACAAAATTGAGCTGAGTATATATGTTGAAAATAAAGGTGAGAAAAGTTGTGAATTGATTTTTTTTTAACTACAGGATGCAAAGAGCTTTTTCCTTCCAAATGTTTAAAAGACATAATTTGGAGAAAGTTTTAGTGAACTGTCCTTTCTCGTTTATCTGCCTAATTTTGTTTCTTCTCAGTAATAATGAATAAAATAATGGAAGAAGACAAACAAGTAGGTGAAACTCTAAAGTGAAACATGTTTTGGTTCAAACCCCATCTTAACCATTGATCAGCATAGACCTCGGTCAAGGGCATCCTTCCCCGCTGCTGAATGAGGAAAATGATAAACGAAAATCACCTCACAGGCCTACTGTGAGGATTAATGACAGGGATGCCAAATCCAAGGACCTGGTGCAAAAAAAGGCACTCACTTCAGAAAGAGTAAAAAGTTTCATTTAGAGTAAATCTGGTGCTTTTCCTGGATTTCGGTAAAATTGAGAATAATGGGGATATTTTCCTCACAGGTAAGCTGAAATGTATATCTACTCGGTCATCTAGTACAACACATAAATATATAAGTCAATAAAGCTTTCAAAAAATACATCGTTTGAGTCTGGAGCAAAGGAAATGACAATTTTTCTTGCTGAATGGTCTTTCACTCAATATTAAGGTTGATCACTTAATCTCGGAAAATCCAGAAAATTCAACAGCTAAAGCTCTCACCTACACCCTAATTCAGTTCTTTGGGGTCTGTATGGCTCTTTGTGTTACTCCACAATCTGTTCCACCTGCACCTTAATAGGTGGTCAAATCATAGCTGAGTCCCAAAACTTCACTTTGGAATGTTCTAGCCTTTTAGGCTCTAAAAGAAAGTGTTTAGATTTAATGGTTTTATGGCCCATCAAATCCTGTGTGGTAGCCTCTAATTGCATCCAGGGGCAGGAATTTCTTTAAAAAAAATTTTTTTTGACAGTTTAATAAGAATTTGCTAATATGCTGAGCATTCCTGGAACGCATTAAGTGGGTTTTAATTTCTCTCCATTTGAGGTCCCAGCACTCCCTCATGTGGTCCTTGTCCACATAACAAGTCAGAGCAAAAGGATAAATGAATATTTAATCATTTTTTTCCTTTTCATTTCCCATGTTTAAATGTAGCAAAAGAGCTAATGTAGCTCCACGGAGGATGAAATAAAATTTTATTACGGCCATTGTGCATAAAACCAGAGAGCTTTCCACGATAATGTTCTAAAAGCCTAAGTGGAATATTAAGCATTTTATTAATTGGCTCTTTGAGAAGTCAGAGATGCTCTACTTATATTGCAAGATGGGAATTTAACCTAATGAGACCACCTCTCTTATATGCTACTAGTATTTATTTATTATTGCTATTTCCTTCATCATGTTAAATATTTGCAGAAATGATTCTGTGTTCATCCTTGCAGCTTATATGAAGGATAAAACTTTAAAAATCTAATAGAGTTTCAAATGGATGTGGCATCATAGGTAGAGGTATTTGTATGACTGTTCAAATATTATGACAGTATCAGTTATTAAAATGTTGACTGAGCCCTCTACTGCAATAAATCTCTAATTCATAACACAATGTACAGCAAACTGCTCTCCACTCGGTGTTGCCCTGTTATTTTCCTTCCATCTTGAAAGAGTTTTAGGAGTTCTAATATTTGTTGTTTAACATTCAAAACAATTGTTAAAATTTTCCACCTAAAGCATTATTTATGCTCCTAAGTTTTGCACAAGGCTCACGTTTCCTAATGAGTTTCATATTCTGTGGCTTATTCTATCCTTTCAAAACTAAAAGGATAAAACTATAAAAACATAGAAAGTTTGCAGTTACTATTCCAAGACTGTAACATAGAGCTTGTTTTAGGGGCTGGCTGCAGTTGGTAACATTTGGGAAAGTCAGTAACTGACCAGGATGGTATAGACAGCATTGCATAAGTGATTAATAACCTGGAGCATGGTATTTAACCTCTCTAAGCCTCAGTTTCTGTAGCCATAGGATTTAGAGAAACAGCCTTAGGGCTTTGGACTCACACATTTGAAGATGGTAGTAAGAGATAGACAAGTTAATGACTGCAAATTGCCTGGCACAAATTCATTGTTCAATAAATAAATAATAATTTTTCACAAGAGTTTGAGGTATCACCTTTTACATTTATGTAGCACTTACTGAGCATATATTTATGTCTTCAGCAAGATCCAGAAATAAACACATATCTGCTTGCTCTCATCTATTCCAAGAATGCAGTTATGAGAAATGAAAATCAAATGCACATAAACCCTCACACGACTGTATTCTCCAGGGCTGGCATGAAAGATAGAAGGTAGAGGAAAGAGGAGGGATTTCAGAAATTTAAGGACAGGCAGTTCTCTTCTCTGAATGTTCCCTTTTTGTATTTGAAAAAATTACAAATGGGGACAAACCACTTTTTCATATACTGAAAAAAAAATTGCAAATATCTTCTATCCCTGATGGGAATTTTCTGATTTTGTTTTTCGAGTTTTCTCATTGTGGAGGTTTTTCCTTGTTTCTGTCTTAGCAGCAGAACTCCTTTAAAGAACTGTCCTTTGAATCCCAACATGTGACACAGTAGCTGTGTGCACGGTGATGCACCAAACCTTCCTAAGCAACCTAGGAAAAATCCCCACCTCCTCAGAACTGGGTAAGCCAACCACTCCTCTTGGTTAAGCAGCTCACTTTATCAATGAGGAAATGTAATCCTCCTAGAGAGTGCAAATGACCTGCCACAGAAATGAAACTAGAAATGAAACTAGTCAGTGGTGAATTTCCACATAAATCAGATGTCCCAGCCTGACACCCCAGGGGACAGTAGGAGCCCACAAAAAGTATTTACTTTGGCCCACACATTGTTGCCCCAAACAGTGTTTTAAAGAATTCTGATTTATTTGCCAAGATATAAAAACCAGGAGATTACACATAAAAATCAAGGTTTTGGCTTCTCTTCAGTTTTTGAAGTTTTGGCACCACCACATCCTCATTCCTTTGGGGCAACAGCTAGCTGGCCTAAGAGGTGGCTGCCCCCTTAAAATGGAACCTGCAATCTCAGGTTCACTCAGTCTCCACCATCAAGCTTGGATTGTTGTTTTCTTAACGTCATCCCTCTTTGGAGATTTGTGTTACCAGTCTGACCTTTAAAGCCATTTCTTTTTGACTGCATAAAGCCATTTTCTTTGACGGCATTAAACTTAAAACAAAAATATCTTTAGCAAAGTAAAAAGAGGCTTTCATTCCCACTAAAATGTAGACAGATGTACTTTTTTGAAAGTCAGTTTTTTATGTGGAAGGGAAAGATCTGGGGGACTTTGGACTCTGAGGGACCAATAAAATGTATACCCCATTTTGGGAAGTTTTTCCTAGCATTTGTCTCATGTGATCCTCACAAGAACCCCTAGAGGTAAGAGCTTTTATTCAACTAGGCTTACCAGATACAGCAAATAAACATAGATATTCAGTTATAAGTGATTTGCAGTTTTTCTGAAACTCAGATATAACTGGCTCCCTGTATTTTATTGTCATCTTGAAAATGGAGAAAGAGTAGTTCCGTTGGTCGCTCTGAAACCACCCAGCTGTTCCAAAGGTAGACCTCTGTTCTTGGGCCCGTTGGTCCTGGGGATGTGTTCCACAGCGGTGAGAAGAAAGGCCAAAAGACCCTTGAAGCAGGACTCTGAGGACATCTGGAGAGCCAACTGGGAATGTGAGACTGTGGTATGGTGGCAACTTTCAGAACTTTCTGGATGTTCATTCTAAATTTTTCAAGCCGGACCATTCCCTGATCTGAATGACCTTCACCTACTTTTACTGACCAGGCTGATGGGGATGCTTTCTGCAGAGAGCACTGCTAACTAACCCCTGTCCTCTGAACTTGGCCTCACCTTCTTCTAATTGGGGGCTACAGCTCTGGAAACAGAAAATCTTGATTAGGAGCCAGATAATCAAGAGGGTGGGAAAAAATGACCTTCACAACAACTTCCATAGATTTCACCATCTCCTCAAGGATCAGGCTTGCTTGAGAGAGGATTTCCATGTTTTGAAATTATAGGGTAAATTGAGTATCAGCTGCATAATTCCCATGTGAATTTTTCTGAGTTTTGAGAAAAAAAGCAATCACTACCAAACAGAAATGTCCTTATACTCTTACTTAAATTTGTGTGTGGCTATATATAATCTTCAGCTAGCCATTATCTGGTTTGCATTTTTGCAGAAGCCAACAATGAGACAAAAATAGGAGTGCAGGCTTTTAATGGGGGTGATCCCAAGGCGAGCGGAAGGAGTAGGAAAGTGAGAGAAGGATGGGAAGGCAGTCAGTGAAGGGTGTGCAATAGGCAGGTAACTTCTGAAGGCAGAGAAGGATCAATCCCACTGAAGAACACTAGGTGATAATATTTAGAAAGTGCCTTAGTTACCCTGAGCAAATAGAGCTGAAGTATTTATCCATTAACACTGTATCATTAGCTGAGGGGTCCCCTCCAACTCACCCACCCACAACCAACCCATCCATCAGCTTCTGTTGCCAGAGAAAATGGGTCAGGCAAAAAGTTGCAGGTTCTGGTAGAAATGATAAATAACAAAGGAGGATATTCAGAGTATGAAGGGCAACTGCTCCAGGCATATATGCTTTCCTTCCAAGTAACCTATCTGCCCTACAGCCAAAACATATCAATCAAGGAATACTCCTGGTTACGAGCTGATCACCACAGTCTTTCAGGATTTATCTAAACATTAAATAGGCTATCAATCCATAGCTGGTAACTGTAACATAGCAGAATATATTTTAAATGTTGAAATCCTTGATGGAGGTTTTTACTATAAATCTGCTTATAAACTGATATTCCATACAGAAACCTGATCCAGGAACTTAGATTCTCCAGGGCAGTGTGTACAACCTATCTCCGTGTTCTGTGTCACCACACTGTCTTTGCTTTATCTGTTCTACTTAATCCTGATGTCTGTCATGTATCTCACTTTCCTGGGGGCTTGCTTTGCATGCACCAAAGCCATAAATTAATAACTTTTAGGGGACTGTAATTGACAGATAATGGCTTCCCCCTCATGACATTTGATGGGATTTTCTGGCTATTAAAAGCAACACAAGGTAGTGAGCCAAGACTACATAGATATGAATCCCTGTCTGTCACTTATGAGTGTGATCCTGGGCAACTTACTCATCTGCTGTGTGCCTCAGTTTCTCATGTGTAAAATGGGCTTAATAATAGTACTATTCTTTGGGGTCCTCCAAGGATTGGATGCTTTCATACCTGTAATATATTTAGAATGTGCCTGGAACATGGTAATTGCTTCTTAATGTTTATAGATATATCTAGAGGAATACTCCAGCAGGTGCTTAATAACACCTCATGGTTAGTGCCAGGAGGAAGTAATGTTGGATAAAATAATCCTGCACATGCTATCCACTTAGTTTCCATGCAGGGTTTCTTCTTATTTTTCTTTCCACCCCATCCCCCCAAAAATAAGGAGTCCTAATCATGGAACCATTGGGGTAAGGTGGAAAGAAAGTCTGTCATTTACTTACTAGGGAAACCTGCTTTCTCTGGAACTCTGGCTCTTTGCCCACAAAATGGGGACAGTGACAACTGTCAATATCAAATAAAGTAACATATAGATACATAAATAATTTGCAGGCTTCAGGGTACTGAACCAAGTGAGCTCTGTTTATTGCACCCCCCGTTTTGTTTTTACCTCCTCTCCTTCATTTCCATTCTTTGCACGGTCCCTTCTCCATTTTTCTCTCCTCCTTTAGGTTCGTTTCTTTTTGTTTCCTTCTTACAAAATAATTCAAAGGAAATTTTATAAATATGGACCCAAAATAAGAAGAATACAAAGACAGGAATAATCATTCATAAATAAATACTTGTTAAATGTAGTCTGCAATCTTTGTCTTTAAAAATAAGTGTATTTTGGGACCTTACTATTGTTTGTAACTGATTATTAAAAATTAATATATTGCAACATCTTTCCATACCACTATAATCTTTTCTATGACATGATTTTTTAAAATTTTATCCCATTTTTAATGTGCTCAACTTTTGCAGTGAGTCTCCAATTATGGGACATTTGGGTGCTTTTTGTCAACTTTTCTTTCATTAAAAATAACAAATGCATCAAAATCTTTGCAGAATTCTCATTCCTCAAAAACGTAATTATCAACTTGGAATTCATAGAACAGATGTTACAGCATTAGGTGGAATTCACATTTTTAAAGCTTTAATACATACACCATCCCAAATTATTTTCTAGAAAGATATTTCACTTTACACTCTTCCTCTCAGCATTTGAAAATGCACATTTTCCTTCCAACCTCATCACACTGTATAATCTTAAACTAATAATTTGATATTCAGAAAATAAAGGATATAGAATAATTTACATTTATTTGATACTTAGTGAAATTGAATACTTTTCATATATTAGACGTTTTTATGTCTCCATTTGTAAATTTCCCACAATTGCCTTTTTGTTATTTTATCTATGTCTTTTTTCCACTTATATCTTCTGCTCTTTTTGGGGTTATATATTATTTTATTATTCAAATATGAGGGCTCTTTACATACAGAGGACAATAACCCTTTGCAATCTCATAATTTTTTAATTTTTTTTTTAGTCTGTCATTTTGTTTTCAATTTTATAGAAATTTGAGAGCATGGAGATTTCCATTTTTTGTGTTGATTTGTTTGTTTTTGTTTTAATGTTTGTTGTCTATGGCACACTTGGGAAGGCTTCTCTTATTCCAGCCCTTTCTGTACCCATATTTCAGAATTACTTCAGACAAATGGCTGGGGCCACACACTTCTCTGTGTGTGGTCCTAGTACTAGGGAAGCCCCAGGCTCTAACCTATGTCTGTCCAGCACAACCTCCCATGTCATGCTGATATCTCTGGCAGAATTCTGTGGAAAGACCTGAATTTCCTACCCTGCTTAGCAATCAAAGGAAGTCAGATAGAATTCACTCCCAGTGTTTATAGGAGTTTCTGAAGCAGAATGTGGGGAAATTTATCCCTGTGCATACCCTTTCCAATGTTCATAGTTCCTAGAGGATTGGGAGTTCATAAATTAGCCCTAGTAAGGAATTTCTTTACATCATATTTGAATTTCTCATCACTCACTCAGTTAGAACATATTCTATTGGGTAGTTAGAAATGTCCTACTGGGGATATAACCTATTTGTAGAAAAGAATCATGGATCAGAACGATGGCAGAAAACCCAATACTGGGTCATTGCACTGGCCTCCACTGTGAGAAGCACATGAGTCTGGGGAGCAGGAAGGGTTTTGAAATACAGTAGCCACAAGGTTGAACACCATCTCTGCAACTACCTAGGCTGTATGACCCTGGGTGAGTCAGTTTCTCAAACCTCCATTTTCTGAGATGTTGGTCTTACTACTCACAATAGAACCAAATGTTATTGAGCCACTACTTGGTGCCAGGCAGTGCTATGCACTTTCTATGTGTGAACTCATTGATTCTTCACAGTAACCCAAGAAGGTAGATGCAATTCTTATTCTGTTTTACAGCTGATCAAACTCAGGCACAAAGAGTACCTTGCCCACAAAAAGCCAGCCAGCCAAAAAGCAAAGGAGCAGGATGTACAAGAACAGGCACTTGGGTGGCAATCAATGATGAGCTTAATTTGGGGGAGTGTAAAAACATCCAAGGAAGTGCTTGCTTGATGAATACAGAGTAAGGAGTCACCAAATGTTAGCCCTCTTCTGTCCCTTCCGGGGCACTTTCTGCCTACCTCTAGCAGTTGCGAGCTCCCCATCCACGTGAGCCATGCACTGCATGGCCGTAGCCCCAGCACATATTGGCATGCTGATTCTCTGCCCCAAAACCGAAGATGACAGGTCTATTCCAGCAACATTCCTGAGCATCCGTGGATACAGCTTCCATCTAGAATTTTAAAAAGAAAGGTTTTACTATTCCAAAAGCATGACCAAAGCTTTGACATTATGTTAAAAAGAGAAAAACATCTCATAGTTTTTACATCCAGCAAATTACTTGACAAAGGTAAGGAAAAGAGGCAAATTTAATGTTTGCTAAGATGGAAAGTTAACAATAAGATACTAATGAATTTCGTAAGCCATTTTCTCAGTAAGGTATAAGCAACACATAGTAGAATTCCCCCATTTGAGTGTACAGTCTTGTGTGCTTTAACAAATGCATATAGTTGTGAACTGCCCCATTAACATCTAGGACAGTTTAAGCACCCTGAAAAATTTTCCTGTTTCCTTTTGTAGTGAAACTTTTCCCTCAACAATCCCCTAACAACTGCTAATATATTTTTTGTGTGTGTATCATTTCTCTTTGTAAGAATATCGTATAAATGGAATCATATAGCATGTAACCTTTTCAGTCTGGCTTCTTTCACTTAGCATAATGCATTTGAGATTCATCCACATTGGTGTTTGCATGAATAGTTTGTTCCTTTTGATTGATGAATAGTATTCCATTGTATGGAGGCACCACGGTTTGTTTATCCGTTCCCAACTAAGAGATACTTGGAATGTTTCCAGTTTGTAGCAATTATAAATAAAACCACTATAAACATTCACTCCAAAATTTTTATGTGACCATAGCTTTCATTCCACTTCCTCCAAGCCATTTTGAAGGTGGAATACAAAGACATGAAGATTAGACTATAGTTTAAGATCTGTCTACTTTGTCTTTTTTAAATATGTATTACAGACAGTAGCTTCAGACAATTACTTTTAAAATTATAATGTAGTCTCTTTAAAATCCTTAAGCTGAATTCTATATCCATTGAAGTGTGATGATGAGGAAAGATAATATTTTTTTTAATTTAATAGAGCATTTTCCTCAAACATGTTGTTTGGCAGAGACTGGACTTTTCACTTAAAATTTTTTTGATTCCTGAATATTATCTCAAATAACATTTTTTTCAATTCTTTCAGGTCGTAATGAAAACTACCAGCAAACCAACAACAAAAAAATGTCCTGTAAAATTTACAGGAGAACTAGTTCTCTTTCCTCTCAGCAAAATTTATATCTCCTATTTGTTCAGGATTTTTCTACTCCTCAGTAGTAACTGATTAAAACTAAAGAAAATAAAGCCCTATTTCTAATGAACACAAAGACAATAGTGTGTAGGCACACACACACACCTAACCAGCACTCCCCTTTCACTAGCTGAACTTAGCACTGCTTCCAGAGAGATCGAGATTTTTAGTTAATACAGCGAAGTGTGATTTGGGAATGGAGTCACCATAATAAATTGAACGTCCAAAGCCTTAATTGAAGCCTACTTCCTGCAGCGGAAGGAGAAATTCTGCCTTCATGTTGCTTTGTGGAACAGTTAAGGGTCTGTAATCCAATCCTTCCCTACACAATAAAGTGAAAACAGCTAGCCCCTGGAAAGCATAATAAAGAAGTTTTACTGTGCGATTTCTCTGCAGTTCCTTTGAACATCATAATTGTCATTATTTTCTGTCACACCACATGATCTACCGCTGGAAGTCTTTTCTTCTCGACTGACCCTCACAGCGTGGTTCTTTGATCTCCATTTTGAAGGGGGAGAGGCAGAAGCCTTGAAGAGAGTTTTTATTACCAATTATCTCTAAGTGTATTATTAGAATGAGGGAAAAAGATTTTAATAGCAGTCGCTCGCATGCTGGCCTTGGAAGGCATTAATATTTACATAGAGCTGAGGAAACAATGAAAGCTTTTATGAAGAGCACACGGAGCCGCGGGGCATCAGCTCTGTGTGTGTGTGTGTGTGTGTGTGTGTGTGTGTGTGTGTGTGTGTGTGTGTGCCGCGGGGCATCAGCTCTGTGTGTGTGTGTGTGTGTGTGTGTGTGTGTGTGTGTGTGTGTGTGTATGTCTGCCTGACTGTCTGTCTGAGAGGCAGAAAGGACATTTTCAAATCTCCAATTCCCATTTATAAATAGGCAAGGCGCAATCCTATCTCCAGGCAGTAGCTTTAGGCTTGTCCACATGGTGGCGCAGTTCCTTTAATAACGGTGTGTTTTGCTTCCCCTTACACATTTTCTGTTCTGAGGATGACATTACAGACTTGTCAACCAGTGCACAAAATGCAATTCTCAGGCAAAATTAGGTAAGAGCAATGGAGTGGGAAATGGATTTTCTCAAAAAGTCCTCCACGTTTTGATATTTTCCAAAGGGTAATTACCGCAATCTTATCAGGTCGTTCCAATAGCTTTCCCCACCTGACCCCACCCCCAATCTGAGTGATCTTCCCAAATTCTGCGTAAAATAATAGCTGACTATATATAACCTTGGATTGTGCTTTAATGGGACCTCGACTTTGGAAAAAGCATGTGAGGGTTGCCAAAACAATTGAACCAATGAATAAGAAACCTTTTTCAAAGAATGGAAAAAAAGATGCCTGAGCAAAGGAAGTGGGGAAAGGTGGGAGTCCTTTCACAGGGCTCATAATGCACACTTCACATTTCAACAAGGGCCTCAAATTTAATTAATCAAAAAGCCAAGTGATGTCCACACTCCCTAAGACAGGGTACTCCATTAAAGGAAGACAGTTACCACATAACTTTAAAGCTGTGTGCGGTGACTGAATCTGAATACCACCAATTGAGCACAGTAAATGAGTGTTGTATAAGTTCTGTAAGATGATCATATTGCATTCCAATTTCCCCACATTTGTTTTTTATTCTAAGAACTTAAAACACATAAAATACATGCATATATGTACGTAAAATATACCACAACTTTTGTAATCTTATTTTTACCGTTCATTATAATATTGTGCGACTTTAAAACATTTAACTAGGTTACTATCAGCCTCTGAATCACCCTAGTAAAAGGAAGAGGCTGGTAGGCATTGAAGTCTGAAAAAGGCATAGCATGGTAATTAACCATATTTAAACAGTCAAACCACTTTTTGATTGTCTTGGTGTGTAGGTAGGCTTCAGAAGGCCCAAGAACATCCTGAAATGGCATGTGTGTGTGTGTGTGTGTGTGTGTGTGTAGGTTTGTCAATATTTGTCTGGATAAACAAGCACAGCTTTGGGGTCCAATACAGGTAGGATGGGGGAGGGTGGAGGGAGAAGGAGAGAAGAGGAGAAAACAGAGCTGGGATATCTGGGATATGAAACCTCTTCCCATGTGAATCTTCAAAAGCAAGAGACAATTAGCTGCTTTTCATAACACAAGAGCAAAAAGCAGCGTCCACCTATTGGGCACACTAGCTGAATGATCCTGTGACATTTACACCCATGAGAATATAGAAAATGCCACCAATGAGTTTATATTGCTTCTCAAATATGGAAATGAGAGAATGATAGCACTTTTACCATCTGTTATTGAAAAGAAAACCATGCAATTTTCAGTGTAAGTGATGCAACAGGAAAAAGAAGAGCTTCATTTCCTAATATCATCAGGACTTCTAAACACCCAAATGGTAGAATTACTTTCCAACAATGACAATTTCACAAGAAGCCACAGAACACACACAGGCTGTGTTTTAGAAGGATACACTGAGTTAATGTGTAAGAGACACAAAGTTTGTTTTTTAATCAACTCCAATCAGGTCAGACCATGCAAACTGTAGCAAACTGATATTTGCTCTATTCTTGTGGTGTTTACAACAGGAAACAATGTTCTTTTGTGTGGTCCCATTTGTTTGACTTCATTTGTCTTTTGCATTTTATTTTTAATTTTCATTTATTTTATTTTATATTTAATTTTTTAGTCACAACCATAATAGAGTCCCAAGTCTTATCCAGAAATGTCTCCAAGCAACTGCTGGGTCATGTAAGTAAACCATGCCCCCAGAACTCCAAAATGTGGTGGTCAGAGTTGAATGCTGAGATAAAAGCTGTCTCTGTGAATGACCCTTTATTGCACTTATAGGAGGGGAAGGTATACACATTTCATAAATGTCTTTTAAAATACACTGGCACTGTGTCATAGCAGGTTATCTGAGGTTTGGTCATTCTGCAGTATTTATTTGAAAAGAATGAGAGATTTCAGATTCATCTCCTTCGTTCCATCCATACAGAGCCACCACAACCCTGGAAGAAAATGCATTCTTAGTTTCATGTGACCAGCTCGATGATACAGGGTGAGGAATGAAAGTTCACCTAGCAAGTTATACAGCAAAAGAGGAATGAAAATCTCACATAGGCAATGCCTCCTAATGTTTGCTGCAATAAAAACTCCTCAAGTGGTTGATAGTAAGAGTTTCAGCCACCCTCCAGAGAAAGTTGACTAATCCATAGATTTTCCCTTTTAAATCTGAACAGAGAAAGGTGACATTGCAAACTCATTCTCATGATCTGTGTCCTGTCCCAAAGTTACTCAGTACATTGATAGCCGGGGAATGCTCAGTGGAGTCCTGTGTCTTTCACACAAGGAAAGTCACTCACACAGGAGTCACTCACCCAGCTCACAATCTGGAAGTCACCACAGGCTTTTACATCTTGCAAAGTGTGTAGAATTTCTAGGGTTGCAGAGGTAGGTGGTCTGTCTGTTTTGCTGTACCCCTTTACTTCCTCTTTGAGGCCTTCACTGGGCCAATTGTTTTGGAATCATTTTGCATCAGTTCAACCCACCAGCATTATGGATGCCAAAGATCAGTGTGCATCCACTGGAGTGTGAGCTCCTGTGGACAGGAATTGTGTCTGGCTCACTGCTCTGTCCTCAGCATATAGGACAGAGTTCAGCCCACAGAGATTCCTAATTAAGTATCAGTTAATGAACTAGTGTTCAGAGAAGGGGGCTAGAGGGTAGATGAGGAAGGCTATATATAAGTGGAATGGGTGGTCACCTGAGCATGTGACCTGAGGAATGCAGAGACACCCACTCCATCAGCTTGTCAAGGGCCTGACATTTCCTTAGTTTAAATAACCAGTTTGGGCTAAAGTATTGTTTTCAGGAGACTACTAATAGGCAAACCACATTACCTAGTGAACAGTTGCTATGGGTCCAAGAAGGGGCATCTTACAAGAGCAGAAAACTTTGAAGGGGCCCAAAATGTTAAATAATAATGGAAAAGGCATTCAGAATTTTAAGCTCCTCCACTCTCAGCCAGCTTTTTCCTTTCCATGGCTCTTTCAGGATTTTTTGAGTTAATTTAAGTTCCAGGGAAGATCTGAGACAAAGTCAAGGCTTTTAGGGGCTTGGAGAAGCCCCACCCTTTGCCCCAGTCTCAGGTTCCTATGGATGAATTGGTGCCGCATGCCAGGGACCACCTTGGTTAGAATGATTTCATTTTTTCCAGTTTATATACAGAAAAGTGATCTTGAGAGATGTTACTCCAGACTAAAGAAGAAATCAAAAAGGCAGATTCTTTCCCATGGATAATTTCTGCTTTTTTTTTTAAGCATATCACCATCAGTGAGCATTCACAACCCTCATCAGCTTTACTAAAGGCTATCATGTAAAATGGATAAGCCTGGAAGAGTATGATGTATTGAGGGCTCTCCTCCCCTACCCCAGCAAATAAACTGTTTTTTGTAACTGTGGAGAGAAAAAAAACTCCTTCAAAGTTATTTTGTTTCTTATTTTTATTACAAACAGAAAACATAAACCATGACACCCACCATCTTGTGCTTTGAAATATGAAAGTCAAGGGAAAATTAATTTGGGGAAAGAGATGAAGCGCTTTGGAGGACAGATGAAACAGCAAAGTTGATAGATTAACATCAGATAGACAAATGAAAAATCTGAAGTGAAAGTTTAGACAACAGTAATCAAAGTGAGTGATCATGGAAAGCCAACAGGATGGAAACATAGGAGGCAACAATTCGATCTGATTTGACCAGATAAGGTGGCTATCTTGTATTTGATGCTGTTTCCACACAGTAAACACAGACCCTCAGTATCAGACTCAGAAAATGGATTCTTTTCCCACTATCACTACTTATCAGAATGTATCACTATTTTTATATGTAGTGAGATTAATTATCCACATAATTCCCAGTGAGGAAAATTAGGGTTGGTTTTTTCCAGCCAACTGTTCAAGATTCCTAGGCTTGGATGATTTTTAAACAATTTAAATTAAAAGCCCAAGATTACTCACAGCCTGAGAATTCTCCCCCTCCCTAGATTGTATCTAAGCAAATAATTTCACATCATCAACATTCGAACTAGGAGATCTTATTTTGGTAGAATGCCTTCATGTAATTTTAAAACATGATGTAAAAGTTAAATTTTCTTACCTGGAAAATGCTGCAACATTATCAGCCAAGGTTTCCTGATCATTTGCCCCAGACCTGTAATAGTCATAAATAGACTTTGGAAGTACTGATTTAGCGTGTTGTTCATAATCATTGATACAAACTAGCTGGGGGAACATCTTCACAGGTGATCACCACCCCAGGTCTTTTTTTTTTTTTTCCCTGCACTGCCTTCTACATCCTGACAATTCCATTATTTGTCAATTATTAACAGGCTTCCCCAAGGATCAGATTTAGTTCTCTGACACATTAGGTGAGCAAACATATGCTTAGACTTTGAAATTTCATTTGCAGCCGTCTGCCAAAGAAGAGCTACCTCTAAGCCACAAGAAGTTAGGGTTGATGAGGCATTAAGAGGGGATTAATTATCTGTCACATTAAAAAAGGCAGATAAATGAGTCAAAAATGAACAACTTCAGAGTAGTATTTGCATGGAATCACTCCTGGCTCTGCTCTAAGGCTGTTGCTTCCACACAGTATGTACCTTTGCTCTTTGCTTGGTACCCAGAGTGGGCTGCCCACTCATTTTTCTTCCACATTTGGATCATGCACATATCATGTGACAAAGAGCTCATGAAATGAATGGGTATCCCATAAATACAGGTGTCTACCCAATATGAAATTCGGCTGATTATAAACCTTTGGCTTTAACAGGGAACATGAAGGCCAAATTAACAGCTAATTCTTTTAAAAATCTTATCTGGCACTGGAAAGGATGTAGGCAGGCGTCATTCCAAAAGACCTTGTGGTCTCAATCTAAAATTTCACTGCATCATGGAATACCTGGGGAAGATGTGTATTAATAAGACATGATTGAGAAAACAATGGTTCTGACATCAGTCAGACCTGGGTCTCAGTCTAGGAGCCTTCACCTAAAGCTACTCACCAGCTGTTCAGCAGCTGAGTTCCAACTGCCTACATCCGAAGGCATCTGTAGACTGTTTCCTTGAGCTTGGAGCTTGCTTTTCCACCCACATGGCACGCTAAAGTGCTGTGGAATCATTGTCCCAGAGAACAACCCTCAAGCAAGGACTTGAGAGAGTTGGTTTTAAATACCTTCTTGCCAATGGGTTTCAGCTCCAGGCAAGTTTGCTATGGTTTCAATGTGACCAAAGAATGACAGTAGAACGTTGTTGGGGTGACAGGGTTTATCATCCGGCTTGTTCTCCCAGCGGTAGGTTGGGCACTAGCATCTCTGCCTCCACCCAGAGCACTGGGCCAACTCTCTATACAGCGCAAGAATAGCTTATTACCTAGGGTGTGGAAGCAGTAACCTAGCAACAGGCCAGTTACATCAAGTGGTTTAAGTTCAGTGAGGATCCTGGCCATAGGAATGCCAACTTCCCCACAATACCCCAGCTCCCTGACTCCTCTGCTGGTTTGCTCCTGGATGTATAGTCCACACCATGGGCTCCAGTTGCCTACAGCATTAGCTGGGCTGATAACCTGCCCTGTATTAGCTGCCTTCATTTCCAGTCTCACTTCCCTGATCCTTAATTTGATAAAAAAGCTTTATGTTGGTAGATCAGCATTGAATTAGTTTTATTCCAAAAGTTCACAAAATGTTTACTTTTTGCATCAATATGGTGATAGGTAACATGACATGTAAAATTGCTTTTGGAATGTGAGAATCTGTTAATATAATAAGGGAGTCCTAAAAAAAAAAAAACAGATTTCATAGTTAACAAAAATCACTGTGAAAGTTGATCTAAGGAATCTTAACTGCTGCTAACAACTGATTCAAAATTTGCAGATTAAAGCCTGACCTTTGTCTTGCCTGAGGGTTTCAGCCCCCGGCAAGTTCATTATGGATTTGGTGAGACCAAGAAATTATAATGGAACATTCTTGAGGTAAAAGGGTTTATACTGGCTTTATTCTCATTCTCACTGTAGGTCCAGCACTAGGATCATCCAGCAGTTTCTAGGTCTGTAACCCTCCTCTGCCTGCCTCCTGCAGGGCAATGGGCAGAGCTCTTTATATAGTGACTCAGTCAATAACAGCTTTTGCCTACGGTTGTGGAAGCAGTAGTCTAGCAGCAGGCCACTTACATCATCAAGTACTTTAGGGTCACCTGAATGTCCATTTTCCCCACAACCTTTTACTTAACATATTCACTTATTTGCAACTTTAACAATTAGTAAAACTGTCAGCACCTTGCAACTAATGTAATTTTGATGCAGAGGAAATTTAATATTCTAGAATGAACTTTCAACAGGTCAAGCCCTGGTGAAAGTAAAGAAGATAAAGGCCAATGCTTCTTAAAGCGTGGCTCTGGACCAGCAGCATCAGCCTGACCAGGTGTCTTGCCAATGGGTTTCACTGTGGATTCAATGTGACCAAAGAAATGACAGTGGAACATTCTTGGGGTGAAAGGGTTTATACCCAACTTTATTCCCACGGTGGCAGGTCATTCACTAGAATCCCGTCCACTCAGAGCCAGTCTGCATGCAACAAGCTGGTCTCTGCCTCTGGGCCTCTCTGCCCCTGCAGCTGTCTCAGCCTCTGTCCTCAGCGCTGCCACCGCTGCAGTCTCTGCTCTCCTGCAGCTGTGCAGCCCTGCCCCTGTGCAGCCCAGAGCAATGGGTGGAGATCTTT
Organism: Manis pentadactyla; assembly: GCF_030020395.1. Taxonomy (NCBI): domain Eukaryota; kingdom Metazoa; phylum Chordata; class Mammalia; order Pholidota; family Manidae; genus Manis; species Manis pentadactyla. The sequence continues at coordinate 143,850,813 of NC_080023.1, read as the reverse complement.
ATATAGAGTCAATAACAAGGTATTGCGCACACGGTGAGCAACCGATCAGGGCCAGGTGAGCATCCTAGCCACAGGAACCTTCACTTTCTCCACACCAGGGAACCTGTTAGAAATGCACATTCTCAGGCACCAGCCCAGTCTTGCTGAATTAGAAACTCTTCAGCCATTTGTGCTGTAAGAAGCCTGACATGATTCTAGTGTACAGTAGTACTTGAGAACCACTGCTCTTGGCAAGATGGAGAGTAAAGGAGGATTTTTTTTTTTAAAGAGTCTTGAATTTAAAAAAGAAGTTCCACTCTCCTCTATACTATTGTGGCCCAACAAGCTGATTTGGAATACCATCTCAGTGGATAAACTTGCGTTGCTTAATTACTGTGGTGGCAAGAACTAAAAGAAGTGGTTGGAGTTCAGAACAGTGTCTGGATTAATTTGTGTTAATTACATTGTTTAAATACCTCACATTCTTTCAGAGACAATAGTGTTGTGTAAAACTCCTCTCCAGGCCTCTGTGAAGTGAGGGGCTGAGGGCGTTAACAGGACAGAACAAGTTCAGAGTCTTCAAGCTGCAGGGAGCCCACTCGCCCCGGCCCCTCCCGGTCTGGGAGTCCGGCTTGTAAATGCCCATGCCCTGGCCTCAGGAGGATTGGGTTGCTCCCTCCTGCACCCAGCCAAAAGAATGGGGACCTTATAATGTTTGAACACTGGACTTCATAAAATCTCAATTCACTTCCAATCCGTCCTAATATCCCAATAAAATGGTCAGCTGAATAATGCCTCACCATCTCCACTACCCTTGGTATTTTCCAAACCGCCGGGAACTAACTCTTCTGTCTCCAGCGCTGAGGAATATGTGAGCATGCGCCGGAAAACTCCACATCCTCCTCTCGGTCTGTCTCATTTGTCTTGAGAGGTGATTAAAACTACTGCCTGGGGAAAGTCTTGTTTCTTTTTTTACCCTTCCCAGAGGCTTTTCAGTTTCAGTGAGGGGTAGAGTTAGTGAAATCAGTCGTCTCCACCATTCTAGGCTCCAGAGGAGGCCGTGTTTACACCTATAGACACCAGGGTACCCAGGGCAGCCAGAGAAGTCCCCTCCAAGGGTAAAAACCATTTCATGGCAGTTTAGCTTTGCAGTTCCCTGATGACTAATGGATTTGATCATCTTTTGTAAGTTTATTCATTGGCCTTTTATTTTTCCAATTTGTGAAATGCTTACTCATGTCTTTTTTTTCTCTCTCTCTTAGATTTGTTGTTACTGATTGGCAGAATTCCTTTATATACTCTGGACACAGATCCTTTGTGGGTATATATATGTATATATATATATACATATATATACATATATATGTATGTATGTATGTATCAGGCACATTTTTACTAAATTCTTGGCTTTTTTCACATGAAAAGTGCAACATCAGCCTCAAAGCTGTATGACTGACAGCATGTGGTTTTAGATATTCTCCATTTTCTTCCTTCATTCCTTCCTCCCTATCTCCCTCCCTCCCTCTCTTCCTTTCTTTGTGTCTTCATCTTTTACTTAGTGTCCTCTGTATTTTCTTCTTCCCCTTCCTCTTCTTATGCCTCCTCATTTTCTTATAATTATCCCTCCTTTATTTTTCCCTCCTTATTCTAATTAGAGCCAAATTCTAGAAAGGCAAGTTGCCTCTAGGTAGGATATTATTTTCTGGTTCACCCACTAAATTGGTTACTCGCTGAGGTCCTGGCTTTGAGCTGGGATGAAAGGGTATGTGAATGTTACAGACTTCTGGAAACCTTCCCTCTTTCATGCAGTGCAACAGGGCGGGAATTTGCAAGCAGTCACCTGGGGGTGTTCTGAAGATGGAGATGAGGGGTACAAAGACTTTACCTGGGCTTCTCCACTACTGGTTGACATCCTTTTCAGTATCCACCTTAGAGCAATACAGTTTGTCTTCAGTTCCCCAAAGTCCATGAGGTTATTAACATAAAGCTCCAAAACTGGGTTCAGCGTGTATATTTTTATAAACTCTTTGAGCCTTTAGAAATACATGTTATATTTTAAATAACTAAGTTATTTTTGGCAGGATGATTGAATTGACATATTTTAGATCATGCAAATGGTAAGAAGTGGGCAAGAAATCATTTGACTACTCACTACACATAGAAATTACTGTTTTGTTTTTCCTACTATCCCAGATGTAGTCTGTGGGAACAGGACATTTCCCTTTGGGTCTTCCCTTGCAGGAAGAGATGGGGTTTTTTTTTTCCCACCACTATCCTTCCACTGAGGTAGTGGTTCCCATTTTTATACAGGTGTCCGCATGGCTTTCTCTCCTCAACTGCAGAGCTACAAACACAAAAACTCTCAGTGAATAGAGCTTAGTACATGTGCTTCGGGCAAACCTCAGCTTCAGTGTCATTTACCAACTTTTGTTTGTGAGTTTTTGTTTTTGTTTTCTTGCTGTGTTTGCTTATTTGATTTTTCGAGACTATCCATTCCTTTCTTGCCATTTCAGCAACACATTGAGAAATATGCTTTTAATATTTTTCTCACATCCATAGGTGTTCTATGAGAGACCTGTTCTCAGTAAACCCAATCCACAGTATTTTCAAAAAACTGAAGTTCATGATTTTTCCTGAATTATTGGTCTTCCACTTTGTGGAAATTTAGATTTTAGGATGGAGTCAAGTTTATCAATAATTTTATTGGTTTGGGCTGAAGTCACAAATGCGTTCTCCCATATTTTCTTCCATCTGGCACTGGCCTTTGCGCACTGTGGTAGTCATTACTGCTCTTCAGCAAACAGGTCTTTCTGTCAATAGGCCTTCAGTAAATAGGCCTGTCTTAGGATTGCACGCCCTGATTTGCCTGTGGTACGTTTGGGCCATGAGCCCTGCTCTGGGCAAAGAATCATGGGTGGAAGTATAGTATGTCATTTCTAGGACAGAGAATTTAATTGCCAGCTGAAACCCTTTGGTGCTCTCTTTTCTTTGCCTCAGCAGCTAACAATGTTCCAGAATGGCTGCCCCATCAGCCTGAGCTCCCACATATGGGCATCATGGAAAGTGGTCCCTACCAGATCAAAATGGCTTTGTAGTGTAAGCAAGAATAAACTTTTCATTTTAAGACATGAAATTTTGAAGCTTGTTACTGAAGTATAATCCAACCCACCCTGACTAACTTTAAAAAATAGTATGAGAGAGGGAGTAAAAAAATATTTATATTGGGTATTTGGGTAGGGAGTGAGTGGTAGGAAAACTGTTGAAGGCAGGGAGGATGAAAATTCATGTCATGCAGGGGCAAAACCCTTTTTATTTATGTCATTTGCAGTAACAGAAGGTGCATCGTGTACTTAATGGACACGTGCCCCCAAGGGAAGGAGTTGGAACATGAAATATGTACTATGAGTTGGCTACTATTGTCTGTATTGGGTGAATTATTACAAGAAAACTAAATAAGCTCACAAAGAGTTGGCTGGCTTATGCACAGGAAAAAAGATTCCCCAGTGGGGTATCCAAGAGATTCTCCAAAGAGAGAACCCAGAAATGTGGAGATTTAAAAGGCTTGGAGCAGCTACTGTTTCCCAAATCCTGTCAATAAAATGTAAACTTTAAAAGATATTTGAGTGATAAAGGCCATTTCAAACTCAGTTCAATGTAGGCTCAAATCTGGGGCATGGAACTCACACTCCTTGTTAACACAACTGAACGAAGTAAGCCATCTCAGAGCAAGACCCGTATAAGGAAATGACACTCAGTAATCTTCTCGACTGGATAAACGGCTTGTGGAAAAGAATAAAAACAGGTAGCTGCTGCACCTGAGGTCTGCTGTTCGTTATCCAGTGCTATATAGCAGACCACCCCAAATCTAGTGACATAAAGCCAGATTCATTTTTGTTATGCTCATGGATTCTGTACATGAGGAATTTGGACAAAGCAAGCGAGGACAGCTTCACTCTCTTGATGTGTGGCCTCAGATGGTATGACATGAATGGACAGGGGCTAGAATCATCAGAGGCTAATCACTCACATTTCTGGCACCCTGGCTGGGATGTCTCAAAAGGTTTGGTCAGTTGGGACAGCCAACCAGAATACCTACCACCTGAAGCTTCTCCATGTCACTAGGACTTCTTCACATCATTATAGCCTCAGGCAATGGGCCTTCTTACGTGAAGGCTAAGCACTCCAAGGTGAATGTTCTAGCAAACAATGCATAAGCGACAGTGTTTTATAATCCAGCTTCAGAAGTCACATAGTATCACATGCTCTGTTTTTGGTCAAAGCAGTATCAAGTTCACCTAGATTCAAAGGGAAGAATATAAGACTCCAATTTTTAATGAAATGAGTGTCAAAGATTTTGGCCACCTTTTAAAACCAACCTAAATACACAATGAGGTTAAACAAAAGAGAAAAAGAACAGCAAAGGAGCAAAATACCAGCATCTTCCTATTTATTAGCTCTCAGGAATCCCTTCGTAAAAATTTGAAATTCTACATTAAACTGCAAATTAGAAGCCTACTTCCTATTATTTAATGGGAGGAAATTATAATACATTAAACGCCAATGATACTCAACCCTCAATCAATTTCCTAAAAATAGAACCAAAATAAAGAATGTAAAACATCTACATGTAAGTTCTAAACTATCATGTCAGGATGTAAAATGCTTAACATATCACTTCTTGATGCTCAAACAATTTAAAAGGTTGTAAACAATCACTCTGTATATGCACTAAGAAGCCACACATCTCTACATACCCTCAGCACACTTTTCAAAACCTCTGCATGTGTTTTTGCCATTTTACAAATTGTAAACAGAAAGTAATGCAACATTTTTCACCCACGTCATTTTGTTTAAAATGTCCAATTTTATTTGAGGGATATAAATATTCATTTTTGTGTGTGTGCATTGTCCAAATAAACAATTGAAATCATATGGATGGTTTGTAGCTATTAAGAATAAAAATTTGTCTTATTAAAAACTAAGATAGGACATTAGAATTACTACAGACAAATGCCTCCTGAAGACTCTTATTCCTTCTTCCCCTTTATGGCAACTCTGTTCCTATTCTGTCTGCAGGACAGTGCTTAGCAACCTTTTATCAGAATCACTGGGGGATTAAGCACAGATTCCTAGGCTAACCTCCAGCATTTCTTATTTAGTAGGTCTGCAGAGGTCTGAAAATTTACATTTCAAATATTGATGCTGCTGATCCACAATTTGAGTGGAGTAATGCCTCTATAATGGACAGAAAAGGTGTAACTCCAGGGGAAAATCCCACGGCAAAATACCTTTGAGACTGAAATCAGTCAAAGGGAGAAATAAAGTTTAAGAAACCAGTTTATTTCTTACAAGCAGTCATCCTGTCTCTCTCTTGACCAGGCTGCAGCAGAAGAGAGCTCCACCCAACCTTTCCAGTCCAGATAAACCCTCACATGCTGTGGATAAAGTGAAGGCTCCTATGGACAGGATTCTCAACCTAGCCCTGGTTGGCTAGCTTACTACACACATGTGGGCAATACGTCATTATTGACTCTATAAAAGAGCTCAGCCCAGTGCCCTGGGAGACACCGTGGCTCACCTCCAAGGCTGCAGGAGAGATGAGACTGGAGTGGTGGCAGCACCAAGGACAGAGATTGAGATGACTGCAGGGGGTAGAGAGGCTCAGAAGCAGAGGCCGGTTTGCTGCATGCAGAATCGCTCTGAGTGGTTGGGATTCTAGTGATTGACCTGCCACTGTGGAAATAAAGTTGGGTGTAACCCTTTCACCCCCAAGAACATTCTACTGTCATTTCTTTGGTCACGTTGAATCCATAGTGAACTTGCCCAGGAATGAAACCCAATGGCAAGACACACACCATTGTATTTACCTACTGATATATACTACGTTTCTCCACCCCTTGGAAACACCTGTTGATATGCAGATGCATGCACTAAAGCCAGGTGAGAGATTCTGGAAATACCCACAGCCCATGTCTCCAGAAATCTCGCCTCACAGTCTACACATTTCCATCTTCTGCAACGGCTCCTGTGTGAGAAAACTGGAGCACTGTAATCAGGCTAATAACATAAAATAGCAATAGCAATAAAATCATGATAATCCTCAAACTGGAAGCTTCAGCTAGATTCAAAGTCCTAGGCAGATTAAGTCCATGGCTCACCCATTCCACAGGCAGTCAGTAGCTGAACAGGTAGGGAGTTCAAAGCAATCATCACATGGCAGCTGCAGCCAGGGTATGCATACAGGACACAGGGACTGTAGAAGAAGAAAATAACCTTAAGGGTGATAAGATACATGTTTGACAACAGCATAGGCAAATCTTATCCATCAGGTAGGATACATGCAAGAGAGTGGTCTTATGATAGGACAGTGGCAGGAATGGGATCTCATCTTGGTCTAGTATACTGGACTTTCACCACCCTCCCTGTGGGAGTTACAGATGGGTCAATATATAGGGTTATGGGAGGTACATGCACTGGACATAAAGATAAAACAAAATTTCCTCGTAAGATGCTCTTACCTCCTGGACGTTTTGGGTACACTACCGTGATCTTTGGGGGCCACTCTGCTGTTACTCCAGGAATACACACAAGGCCAGCTTCCAGGCCTTTTCTCCAAGGTACCAGAAGGGCAAGCCATCACTGGTCCATGTGTCAAAATGTCCCAGGCCACATCCATTCAACAGTGTCTCCAGGGTTGAATGCAGCTGGGGCTGGCAGCTGTATGTTGCTCTATTGGCCATATCTGGGCTTCAATAATTCCTCTTTGGTTTGCACATACAGTTGTATAGGAGAGGCAGTGAGGTGTGTCAGCATATCCACAGGGCTCAAGGCTCCTTTCTGGGGCTCCTCATTCAAACGCTGTAGCACTGTCCATAAGTGAACTGACCAGCCCTGTAGACTGGTGGTGTTTGACTTAAGGCCAGATTTCAACAAACCATTGTACCTCTCTATCATTCGCCCCAGCAGGGTTATATGGTACATGAAACTTCCACTTTATTCCTAATTGCTACACCCATACTTGTACTGCATGCCCAGTAAAATGGGTGCCTTTATTGCTCTCAACCACCTGCAACCAGCCATAGACTGCAAAGAGACATTCTAGGCCCCTCTTAGTGATTTGCTGATCTGCACAACATGCAGGAAAAGCAAACAACAGGTCAGTAGCTGTATCCATACAAGCTGTGGAATACCGATATCCTTCTGATATGGTCAAAGGCCCAATAAAGTCTATCTGCCACCTGACAAGGGGCATTGGCCCCTTTATTATTGTCCCATGTTGCTGCGGGACTTGGTGTAAGTCCCTCTTAGAGCACACAAGGCACTCCTTCCAGGCTCTGCTGATTTCTTCAAAGGTCAATGACAAGCCACACTGATGGACTACAGCCCACATTGTCTTTTGCCCTATGTGCAACAAATGCTGATGTAACCACTGAGCTACATCAGAGGCAGGTTTCCTTCTAGCCAATGCACTTGGGCCAATATGTCTGCTTCATCATTCCCTGGGGATGCCAAAGGCAAATGGCCAGTCACATGATATATATGGTAACAGTCTTAGTCTGACCAGAGGCTCATAGGTCTTGCCACAACTCTTGCCCCCAAAGGGGCCAGTGATCAACCATCCAGCTGGCATGATACCATGTCAGTAGCCACAGGGTCAAGCCCCAACAGATGGCCCAGCTGTCAGTGCAGGCAACTACAGGGGAGGGCTCCTAGGTGATCATGAGCCATACTGCCTGCAACTCAGCTCATTGGCTGCTCTTCCCCTCTCCATCCTCCATCCATATTGTCTCAGAATTAAAATGGAAAGCGACAGCCTCCACTTGGGGGCTGCCCATGACTGGAGCTGTCTGTATACCAAGCATCTTCAGGTATAGGGGCTTTTCCCTCCTGATAAGTACTCTTGGCTACCAATGGCTCAAAAGCAAGTTCTTCCTGCTTTCTACTGGTATGTGTCACTGACCCTAGTAAGTGTTGGAGTTCTCCATTTAAGGGGCTAGTAGAGAGGGTGCTATGCTGCTGTAAATATGCACCCCATTTGGCCAGTGTAAGTGTCTGTGCCATGACATTCTGGGGCCTTTGGGTCCAGTCTCGCACCCACCCCTCAATGGGATAGGTGGTTATTACCTTCGCTGGAGCTGTTCCAGTGATGGACTCCATAGCCACCAGGTATGGTACACAGTAGCCAGTTGCTTCTCTATCAAAGTGTACCAGACCTCTGCTCCTTTCTAGAGTTGTGACCAGAATCCAATGGGTTGGTGTGTCCATTCAAGCCACTGCCAAAGACCCCATCCATAACCATCTTCAGTTACATGAACATCTAGCTCACAGGGCTCTGATGAGTCCATTACACTCAAGGCCTGTACAGCCTTGACTGACCACTTGGCAGCAGTAAAAGCAGCTGCATATGTCTCATCCCAGTCCCACCTGATGCCCTTTCATACAAATTGGTTGTAAGGGCTACAGGATTTGTGCCAACTGCAGGACACTCTCCAGTAGCCCAAAAGACCCCAAAACTCTTGTAATACTGCCACAGTAGTAGGGGTAGGGAAAGCCTGGACCTTGTCTATGACTGCTTCAGGAATAATTTTAGTTGTAAAATTATTGTCCAGACAACCCCCAAGAACTTTACAGACAAACCAGGTCCCTGAACCTTGGTGCTGTTCACAGCCCATCGTTTCTCCTGTAGATGTTGCAGCAGTCTAGGAACTGCCCCTTCTACATCTGAAAGAGAATCAGATGTGAGCAGAATCTGCACTGTTTGCGGTTTCCTCCATGTGGCCAAGTCCTGGGCTACAAGTCCGTGACAGATGGTGGGACTGTGGAGGTATCCCTGTGGAAGGACAGTGAATGTCCACTGCCGGCCTTCCCACATGAAGGCAAACTGTTCCTGACTTTCCTGTACTATGTCAATAGAGAAGAAAGCATTAGCAAGTCCACAACATAATGATACATCCCCAGTTCACAACTGAGGGTGTCCATAAGGACTGCTATAGAGGGGACAGCAGCATGCAAAGGGGGTGTGACTTATGCAATTCCCTATAGTTCACAGTCATACACCAGGAGCTGTCTGGCTTTTTCACTGGCCACACTGCAGAATTAAAAGGACTATGAGTGGGCTTTATGATGCCCACCTTTTCTGACTCCTGTAGAGTTTCTCCAATTTCCTTGTGCCCTCTAGGCAATTTATACTGCTTAGTATTTGTCACTCCCCTAGGTACAGGCAGAGCTACAGGTGGGTGCTTAGCATGTAACCTCAGTCTAAACTCACCTGCAGTGGTCTATAACCACAGATCCTGAAAGATATCTACCCCCAAAATATATTCATGGCTGGGAGAAATTACATGGTATACTCCTTTGGGGACAAACAGCCTATCCCAATGGGATTTGGGTTTTCTTCACTCTAATCGCCTCACCCCCATAGCCATCTATTACAGCAGCGGTCCCAGGAAACCGCTCAGGATTGCCATACTTCAAAGAATATTCGGCTCCAGTGTCCACCAGTGTCACGACATGCTGTACATTCACAGGGGACCAATGACTTGCTAATTCTCTGGGTCCTTGAGACCATCACAGGGCACTTTGCACCTCTCCTTTCAGTCGTAACCTGAACTTCCTTCCATGCTCTTATTGTTTCAACCTCCCCCAGATCTGCTAAATTACAAGTGGCTTCACTTAGGGGTTGCCCTACATGGGGGGGCAAAAATAGTCCCTAGGGACCCAAAAAAGAGATTTGGGAGCTGTATGCAGCACCATACTTCTCATTCCTATGGTGAACAACTCATGGGAACCCTGGGCATCCATATTACAGATGAAATTTTTTCATGTCCAATTCCCGCAATACCTGTTGGAGCTCTGCATATATTTTCCAGCTGGTGGATAAGTATGGCAAATCACCCTGATTAGGCCAAACTGCCCTGATGGCTGCTGTCAGCCAATCCAGAAGCACCCGATTCCCTGAGGTGTGATGGGCACTTTGTAACCGCTGCAGTAGGGAAGGGTGAGTCATCAGGGAAGCCAGTCTACTCATTTCAGAACCCGACATAACAATGTTTTCCACCCCCATATCCTAGAGATGCAAATGCCATCTAGGCGGAGGTTCTGATGGCTTCTCTGATACTGGACACTCATGTCCACCAGCTCATCCTGGGTATAGGGGTAGAGCATGGAGTGCTCCACAACCTGGGAAGGGGGCCACTCCTCCACCTCAGGAATTCACTGTTGTGTTTTTACTTTCTTAATTACAACAGTTCAGGCCTTTAATACCAGAGAGGCTGGTGCCTCAGGCGGTGGACTCGGCAACAAATTGGCCCTCGGCCCTACCCCCTCATCCTCTCCCAACACCTCCTCCACCATCTCCACCTCTTCCACCATTTCTGGAGCTGAAGGCACTGCTTTTTCCTCCCCCTCCCCTATGACTTTCTGCAAAGCTGACTCTCCTGTTGTCTCCCCTTCACTGCTGCTAAGGAATTTTCCGGAGTGTGACCCAGCCTTTCAATAACTCTCTCTCTTCCTTAAGGGCATCCCATAGATCATCACCCAGCTCCTCCAAGAATGCTGAAGTGTGTCTCTCTCCTGCCGAAGTCTCTCTCTCTCTCCTCTAAAACCCTCTCTCTCTCCTCAATGACCCTCTCTCTCCTCAGTAATGTTTTCCACTCTCTCGACAAAAAGAGACCCTACATTGCCAGCTGCCACACAGCCATTCAGGGCCTCTGAGTAGTCTTCTCTGATGGAGGACTAATTCTGCAGCTTCTGGAGTCTCCACCCTTCCCCAATTCCGAGAAGGTCCCACCCCTCTAGGAAGTGCTTTACCCTAGACCAATTTCCCACTAGAGGCTCCCCAATTGGAAGCCCCACATATAGGGGATTCCTGAGTAAAGCTGCACCCTTTACTGCTACAGCCATTGTGGGCCTCCCCATCATCCCTAGAGGCAGCCCGCCTAAGAGTTCACACCCATTTAGACAGATTTTGGGTTCAGAGGTCCTACCAACTACCACCAGATGTAACTCCAGGGGAAAATCCTGGGGCAAAATACCTTTGAGACCGAAATCAGTGAAAGGGAGAAATAAAGTTTAAGAAAACTGTTTATTTCTTACAGGCAGTCATGCTGTCTCTCTCGTGACCAGGCAGAAGAAGAGAGCTCCACCCAACCTCTCCAGTCCAGATAAACCCTCCTCTCCCTTGTAATTACCTATTGATATGTAGATGGCACTCTTCTCCACCCCTTGGACAAACACCTATTGATATGCAGATGCACTAAAGCCAGATGAGAGATTCTGGAAATATTACAATTTTACCCACAAAAGGGTTTTTGAATTTTTTTTTTTTAAGTTCATAGATCTCCATAAAAAGGGAAACCACATTCCAGCCCAATTTCCCATGCATCACCTCTGATGTCAAAACTTCCCCACAACATACAGTAGATATTCTGGAGTCTGAGCTGAATGCCATTATTAAATGGGATTTTGTTTCCTTTCCCTTGGCAAGGGAATGAGTTCATTTTGCTTCAGGAGGCAAACTGAGCCAGATATTTAGTTCAACAAATATATCCAGTTACTCCCTTCAGGGTACATGACAGTGGTGCATGCTCTGATTCCCTTGTGGATGGGTTCTACTAGTTCTGGGATGTGTAACTTGTTCTGGCCAATGAATTGTTAGGGGAAGTGATTACTTTCAGTTTGGGTTGGAGAACTTGAGACTCTTCCTACCTCTCATGTATCACAGCTGGTAATATCCTAACAGCGGCTACCTCATCAGCTTGAGTCATGGACTGAAGGTGATGTAATCACAAAGTACACCTTCATTGTTCTAAGTCATATATTGTATCCCAATCTTACCTTATTGATACACTGTGGGTAAAACTGCAATATTTCCAGTATTTCTCACCTGGCCTTAGTACATCTCCATATCAATAGGTGTTTTCAAGGGGTAGAGAGAAGTAGTCCATCTCTATATCAGTGGGTAATTACAAGGGGGAGTGAGGGCATACCTGGACCCAAGAGGTTGGGTGAGGCCCCTTTTTGCAGCCAGGTTGTGAGAGACATGGGTGAACAGAAGTGGAGAACTGATTGTAGGCAATAAATGGGCTTCTCCCACTTTATTTCTACCTTTGACTGATTTCGGTTTCAAAGGTATTTTGCCCCAAGCTGTGAAAATATTTTCCCCATTGAGTGACATATACTAATATGTGCATGCATGTGTGTACATCCTAAGGAAGGAATTAATTCATTTTTTCAAATAGCTAACCAATTGTCTCACCATCATTTATTGAATAGCTCTTTATCACTCATTAATAATATGCTTTAAGGAAGAATGTCATATTTTACATAATAATCATTAGAACCTAAAACTTATCTTTTCTATAACAAAACCAACTGAATGCCACACTATTTCCTATATAAAGATATTCCCCAAGGTTAACAATGAAAGAAAATGGATAGTAAGTGCAAAAAATTATGCTTTCTATAAGCAGTGTACAGAAAGGTAAGCCAGCAATCTTCAGAGGCGGTCCTCTTTAAACACAGCCAAACTTGGAACTCTTGAGCAAAGCAGACTGACTATCCCGAGATGGCAGCCTCTTTGACTTTAGAGATTAAGAATCAGAATTCTTAAACAGTGCAGTTTTATTTAGATATAGTCTTGTAACAGAAGGAATAAAAACTCTGGATATTTAAAACACGACACAGTTTCTTCAAGAAGGTAATTTGAATTCATACAAGAAGGATAGCTCTGCCTAGAAGGGGATGCTGAAAGGAAATTGCTACACTCACAGGCCCATCCTGGATTTGGGTCCGATCCTGCAGGCACTTGGTCTTAGAGGTTGAAAAAGAGAGAGATGTATATACTTGTTCTATATGTTCAACTATTTGAGACCCTTGAGAATGTTAAAGATGAAAATAAACTGCATGTTCCCTTTTAAACGATTCCCAATCAGTAAGGGTGAAAGTCACATTTCCATGTATATGTCAAGTGAAAAACTCCTGTAAGCATATTTGAAAAGTGGAAAATTGTTGGAGCCAACATCTTTTGGAAATGCTAAAATAAAAGAATTACTTTTGTGAGAAATGTGTGTGGGAATTATGCAAATGTACTAAAAGCAAATGAATTTGGGAAAAGGAGCAGATTAAATAAATTTCTGTCCCTCCTCTCTCGTTCTGCTGATAGTGGTAAGAGTGAGATTTTTTAAAATAAATAAATAATGACTCAGGTTTTTGGAAGAATTGTAAAAAGGTTTTTTATATGTTGCTACTTTGACTCAATATGATACTAATACTGCTGAAAATAATCTTTTGTGGCAAGCACAGGTAGCTTCCTATCCACAAAGGATAGCATAGGAAGAAGAAAATATTTAACTTATCACTTCTAACTTATTACCATCATGAAGTCTTATTACTGGATGGAGTCCAAGCTGAAGGTGGCAGGGCAGAAACAGACAAGGAGGCCGGGCAGTCCTGAGGCCCACAGAGATGCCATGCCAACTGAAAACCCCCTGCCTCCTGACTTTCTTCACATTCTAGAATATAACCCTTTTTCTTATTCATGTTCTTTATGTTGGGGTTGTCTTTGCTAGCATCCACATACAGCTCCTCAACAACCTAGACCTCAGTTTATCAGAATGCCCAGAAAGGATGCAGTAAGGTAATAATATGATACATAATATATTATATACACACACATATACTGTATATTTACGCACAATATTTTGTATAGATACAAATACGTGAATTGCACTTTGCCTTATATCTTTGCAATTAGTTGTGAGTTACAGTTAGCAAATAATTAAATGTAGCTTCATATAGTATCTATAGAACTAGAGATATTAGAAGTCATTGAAATTAGTCTAAGTACAATCCCAGAAATAATCTTAAAATGTTGGTTCTTGTTTTTCTTTTCTACAAATTTATTGGGATGAACATGGGTATATGTGTGTAGGTGTGTGTGTGTTCTGTGATTCTGACATTGAACATTGAAAAGAAAAATCTTGATCTGAAGATTCTGTTTTGACTCTTAATCAACTGCAATTTTCCCATATAATCCAACACTATCAATGAGGGCAGGACAAAAAAGGATGAGACTACTCATAGTGCCCAACTGGAGCTTCTAATGTCACAAGAGTAGAATGACTGACTCCTCCTCCAGTGCCCTTATAAACTACTTTTTTAAAAAACCAATATGCCCCCAAACTGGAAGGCCACATAGTTTCTTAGACTGAAAACAGATAAAACATCATGTCACTTGGCTTCAGAAATCCCAACAGAAGAAATTGCCTGTTCTGTAAAAGACAGGTAAAAGACATAGATGCCGACCTGACCCAGCACCCCAGGAAACCCTCACAGCTGAGGCAGGGTGGCACTAAGATGATGTTGTCCTCAGTAAGGCCCTTGTTTCTTGATGAACCCATCCCACAGCTATCAAGTGCAAAGGAAGACTCTTTGAATCGACTGAATGAGACCTTTGCTTGGTGAGCTCTCTCCTCAACAATAAACAACAACAGAATGTTCTATAGGTTACTATAAATGTACCTCAAGCCAATAGCTCATTATAATCAGGAAAACAAAGGATGCTTGCAACTCCTGTGCAGCACCTGAGTACAAGTCAGCTCATTATAGAAAATAAAAGCAAACAACTTTTCGGTGTTCAGTTATAACTGCAAAGTCCCAGCGATGGACAGTCCCTTGAGTGAAAAGATAAATCAGTTTTTTTGTGCTCGCTTTCCTTCCAAGCTAGAATGAGATAATGGTATAATGCTGAAGCTTGTGGCTCATTTCTTTTCTGAGCCTTGCTTTCAGTTGAAAGTTAAAAAGATGTGTGTTTAAGAATCCCATTGCACCCTAAGAGAGAGAAAAACCACACACACACACACACACACACACACAGAGGAATTGTTGAAAAGAATATGGTGAATTTGCAGCAGAATGACAACTGGAAAAACACATCTTAACATTCTCTACAACAAGTCGCTTTCGAAAATTATTCCCTATGAGCTCTTATGTCACTTCTGAAAACAATAATGATGAATTCACCTCTGGTGTTTTCTTGCAAGTCCTCAGCACACCCACATCTACCTTTTCCTCCTCTTAGTGTCCACATTAATCTCTTCAGTTCAGTTAGACAACATGGGAACCAGGCCAGTTCCATAATTCTCAGCCCTTTTATCTTAATAGAATTTTCGGGAAATCATGTGGATATGGATCATACAAATTATTCTGCCCCTTCATCCATCAGTAGCAGGAAAGTGTCTTAGTTAATGAGATTTCAGTATTGATAGACATCAACATTTTCCAGAAAGGAGATGGCATCATTTTCAATGTGCAGGAAACAATTTCTCAACAGATAGCTAAGCTCAAAAAACACAGGAAATAGAAAATGATGGATGTATAACTATGGTTATATGGGAAGGTCATTAATTTTTGACCAATATTTCTCAGCAGAAATATTTACCATTTTTAGTAATAGTATTTTTACTTTTCGTCCAGGCTGGAGTCACTATCTACTGCTACAAAAATCAATTTGATAACACTAAATAATTCTTGTCAATAGAGGATATGTAAATTCTCAAAATGTTTGGATATATATAAAATGAACAGTACCTGGAGTTCAACTAATGAGACACATAATCTATTTTGTATGTGCCTTTTTTCATTTCCCACATTGACAGAAAGGCAGCAGCTTCTAAAGTCATTTCCCAAAGTAGATTCCATGGATCACTAATAATATTTCTTGACAGAAATGTATGTAGGAAAAAATTTGTGCTTCAGTGTAGAACTATGATTGTTTAGATGATACTCTTCCAGGTTATCTGATTTTAGTCCCTCATTGTGTTTGAGCTATTTTGCAACTTTGTAAGTTGTAGCATCTGAAGGAGATGCAAAATAATTCGTGTCTTCAGACAAGTAAATTCAGTCCTGTCCTATAGATCAATAGACTTCCCTCTCTTCTTGTAGAAACACCAATATTGCTTCCATTTGCATATTCATCTTAATGCTGCTGATCTAGAAATCTGTTTTCAACCCTTTCTGTCTGGTTTCCACACTGATCATGAGTTAAATAAAAACTTTAACACATATTCGTTTTTACATCTAGGATCATTGTACCCCCTTATCTTTTTACATGTGTGTATATATTTTTAAGAAGATAATACAAGTTTGGGAAAGGCTGGCAGAGAGGACAGTGCAATGAGCTGAGACTCTTGAGACCTGAGTACTTTTCCAAACTGCATCAGCCGTAGGACAGCTATCTTGTTACTTTCCATTATGGAACGTTTCAAACAGATTCAAAAGTAGAGAGAACGTTATAAACACCTTCCCTCCGTTTAACCACTACCCAGCTTTCCAAATTGCCAACTCATGCTCAAGCTATCTTCTTCTATCTTCTCCCCACAGCTCCCTGTGGGATTATTTTGAAGCAAATTCCAGTATCTCTAAAAGATAAAGGCCTTAAAAAAAAAAAAAAGCTTCAATACCACTATCATACCTAAAATTTAACAAAAATTCCTTAAAATCATCTAATGTTCAGTTACTGTTCAAAATGCAACTTACTGACAAATCATTTTCTGGCCCTTAACAGCACTTCCTTGGCAAAGGGAGGCAGAACATCGAAGACCCGGTTCTTGTCTGCTGTGCTATTTGAGGTGCAGCTTCTGGGGAATCTTGGTTTTATGCAGTAGCTGAGCTTCTGAAATACTGAGCTTGGTCTGCAACTTTAAAAACCTTGTTCAAATGTGCCACAATTAATTACTACCTAAAGGAGATGAGCAGTAAATAGTTCTGAATGAGCATCTCCTCTTAATGTGTTCATATATCTAGATTTTTAGGTGTCAGTTTTCCTCAAATGAGGCACTTCTTACCAGATGGTCTGCAATTGGCTTACTTCAAAAAGTCTTATAAAATGACTATCCTTCACAAACACAAGCCATTACTAAAATAGGATCTTTGAATACCTCTACAAGATCATGAACACAAGAGGTATTCTTCCTATCTTTAGATTTGCTTCTAACAAATACGCCAGTCAGAAGCACTCTGGAACCAGAGATGGAATTGTCTTCACTGTCAATGGTTGGGAGCAGTTGGCTTGGGCTGCTTTAACAAAATATCACAGATTGGTGGCTTAAGCAGAAATCTGGGTCACAGTTCTGGAGGTAGGGAATTCCAAGATCAAGGTGCTGGCTGCTCTGTTTGGTTCCTGGGCAGTGTTCTCTTCCTGGCTCGCAAATGGCCACTCTTCACTGTGTCCCCACATGGCAGTGGCGGGGTGGGGTGGGGAGGTGGAGGGCAGAAAGAGCGAGCTTTGGTATCTCTTCCTTATCTTAGGGTGCCAGACCTATCACATCAGGGCCCTGCCCCTAAGACTATCTAAACTTATCACTGCCTTACAGGCCCTAATGCCAAAGAGATTCATACTGAGAGTTAGGGTTTCAACATATGAGTTTAGGGAGGGGGGCACAAACCTTCAGTCCATAGCAGTAGTTAATCCAGTAATTCCAATTTTCATGCATTATTCACTTAGATGTTCAGGCCAAAAATCTAGGAAACATTACTAATTCTTCTCTTTCCCTTTCACCCTCCACTTCCAATCCAGCAGCAAGCCCTATTGGCTTACATTAAATTACATCTCAATTCCCATTATTAATCAACACCTGTATTTCAATCACTGTGGTCTGTGCCACCATCCTCTCACTTGAACTGATGACCAGAAGATTAACTTAAAAACTTAAGTCAAATCATATTACTCTTCTGCTTTCAACACTCTAGTGACTTTTCGTCATACTTGGAATAAAATCCATAGTCCTTATCAAGTGGCCTTCTCAATGTTATTTATACAGGCCTGCCCTCCCACCACATGCATGCTATATGCCCCATCTCCAACTATTCTCCCTTTATGTTTGCTTGAATATATCAAAATCATTCTAGATCCAGAGCCTTTATAATTGCTTTCTTCTCCAAGAAACACTATCTTCTAGATTTTTCTATAGCTTATCCTTCTTATTCAATAAACTGTTCAAAAGGCACCTTTTCAGAAAGGCCTTCTTTCATAGTCCTATTTAAAACTGCATTCTCCTTCCCTAACCCTGCCCCTTATCCTGCTTTATTTTCTTTATAACACTTATGAAAATCTGAAATTAATTAATTCACTTATTAATATTGATGCCCTCTACTAGAATGTAAACTCCTCATAGTCTCACCTCTCTCTTACATTTGAATCTCCAGTATCCAGAACTGAGTGTGTCCTGTAGGATGCTTGGAAGGCTGCATAACTGCCCCCAGGGTCCCCTTCAAGATGCCCACCTTCTAATCCCTGCAATCTGAATAAATTACCTTGAACAGCAAGGGGTCTTTACAGGTGTGGTTAAATTAAGGATCTCAAAATGGGGAGATTATTCTGTTTTATCTGAGTAAGCCCTAAATATAATCATAAGGGTTTTTAGAAGAGAGAAGTAACAAGGTCAATAGGGGAGAAGGTGGTAATGTTGAGGCAGGAGGTAGCCAGTGGGGTAGGTAGAACAGGACATGTTGCTTTGGCAGAGATTGGCCAAGTGGGAAGCTTACGCACGGCATCGTAGTCAGCTGGTCAAGTGGGGCCCTGATCAACAAGGCCTCATCCTGAAAGAACTGGTACAGAACGCCAATACACCATGCTCAACCCTAGCAACAAGCCCTGGCCAGCTCCTAGCAATGAGCCCTGGTAAAATGTGAACTTCCTTCTTTTAGTGCTTAGAAACCCTTAAGCATTGTAGCCCTAGTGGCCTCCTCCTTGGAGCCCCTCCTGATTAGCAGGAGCCTTTTTCTTCTCACTCTTCATTGAAAGCTTTGCTGGTTGCTCCATACTCATCTGTTGGCTTCATTCTTTGGCACCTCCAAGACAGCACGATCCTGGGCAAAACAGCATCTCAGCTGGTTAACAATGTGATGACAAAAGTAGAGATCGGAGTAACATGGCCAGGAACCCAAGAATGCTGGCAGCCTAGAGAAGCTGGAAGAGGCAAGGAAGCAGACTTTCTCCTGGAGCCTCCAGAGGAAACAGCCCTGCTGACACCTTGATTTTAGTCCCCTGAGACCCATTTTACACTTCTGACCTCCAGAACTGTAAGAGAATAAATCTGTGTTGTTTTAAGCCATGAAATTTGTAGTAATTTTTATAGCAGCAGTAGGAAACTGAAACTGAGTGAGATGTATTTATAGATATTTTCTTAATGAATCAATTCCTTATAGAGCAATAAAGTTATGATTGAGAACATAAACTGTAAACTAAGACTTCCTGGATTCAAATCTAACCTCTTAGATTAAGGAGACAGTACATGTAAAACACTTTATACAATCACTCAGTAAATGCAGCTGTATTATTATTATTATTACTGTGTTTTTAGTCCAAAGACAAGTCCTCATACTAAAATCACTTGACGAGGTTTAAAATGCTCATGCTTTATCTCCCAAAGGCAGGGCCAACTGTATAATTTGCAGGACCCCTTATTCATAAATTATTAAGAATTTCAAAACAGCAACAACATAGCATTTAAACCAAGATTTAGGCCCTTGTAAGCATGTATGTTAGTCAGTCCTATATGACTGCACAAGTTTCATCCCCATGGAACTCCTTTGTGCAAAGGTTCTAAAAGAATTTATCTAAGGTAGTGTTCTGGTGTGTGTAACATTTACAGTCAAGTTACTCTAATATAAAGCCACAGCTGAGATCACTGATATAGTCCAATATCATTTAATAAATCAAAAACACTGAGACGTGTTCCAAAGATGGCACCCCAGAATATCACTAAGACAACCTGTTGCTAGGACAAAACCGAGTTTATTGCTTACTACAATAAGGCCAAGCACTACCTAACACATTCTTAGTAATGTATCAGAGGGGGCAGGGCAAAATTGGGTACTGATTAAAATTTGGAAGTCTCCTTTTAGATATTTGTTTTCCCATGAGTGAGGGCAGACTTGGTGAGGACTTGTTAAGAAGCAGGGCACAGTTAGGTTAGGATCAGTAAACAATAAGCCAAAAAAAAAGACTTGAAAACTGTCTTTTGATGCCTTCTATTGAAGAGTCTGATGGGCCTTTTAGAAAGTTTCTGGAAATAACATATTATAAAGTTCCTTGTAACTTTTAACTTCCTGTGCAAGTTTCCAGGAATAGTAAAGTTCAACTGATGAAGACAGTAAAAATAATGAAGTTGTGTTAATACAACAGTAAACTGGGTAGATTGGCTTCTCTCCCAGAAGGATTAAATGATTTGCATAGTATCATCCAAGTTGTAGGTGAATCAAACTAGAACCTAAAGGTTCTGATTCTAAAGATAGTGCTCATCCCACTTTACAGGCTGCTTTTATAGGACACATGGGATGCACAGCCATCTAATTAAAACCTCTTGAGTTACACAAAGAATTTTCACAAAACTGCAATAAGTATTAAACGTCCAAGAAAATAGTAAAAGAGTAACTTCCAGTTGTATTATATATCAAAAAAGCTGAAAGTATTAATTTTCATCACTACAAAGATACTATTTTCAAATCTAAAGGTAATTTAGGAGCACAATTTTGAGGATTTTTTTAATTGTTAGTCACATATGCAATACATCTGTAAATCTTACAGTTACGTTTGTATCAGGGAATGCTGAGCTGGTTCAGAAATTGGGTTTGAGAAGGCTTCACAAATGATGATTTCATCACTATTACTGTAAACTGAAACATATCTCAGTCTTCCATCTAAGTTTTTCCCTTTTTTCAAAGGATGCAGTACTGTGTTTTAGAACCTTTTACAAGAAATCCTCATCTCCCTTTTCACTGAGTGACATCAAGCAGCATTTGCTGGATTCACCTAAATTAGAGAAGTGTTGTTCTGAAAAAAATCAGCCCACATTTTTTGCAAACTTTTATAATAAACTCTTTAATTTCATTTTGGTATTAGCTATTTTGCTAAAAGAAAAGTCATCAATAATATTTTCTTTGATGGAGAGATTGTTTCCTTGAGTTGACAATGGTATATTGCTGAGAGGAATGTAGTCCTCTGGAGAGATTTTTACGTATAAAATTAAATTACATAAAGAAAAATGAACAAACATTGGCCATCGCACATTCTTTGTGAGGAACTTAATGATGATAACCTGGAGGGAAGGAGAGAAGCAGGGGAATTATTCTTCCTATACTGGAACGGTAGATGTGAGATTTTTCTTTTTCTACTACCTCAAGGCTAATTTACCTGTGGGCTAACAGAAAGGACTGAATGGAATTAGTATGACCAACTTGTGAACTCATTATAACATCTTTCACTCAAATGTGAAACATGGTATAAGTAAATGTTGGGGAAGGAATAAAGGAAGAACAATAGTTTTATTTGCAGTTTTAGATTGAAGACTCAAAGTGTCAGACTCAGAGAGATAAAGGGGAGAGGGGAGCGGGAGGTGGACAAAAACATGGTCCACTGAGGCAACAAATTATATCAGCTTAGTTTACTATTCTTACACTGTAACGAAACAGGGACCATACATTAATTTATGAGCATTTGATAATTCTCCCAGTGAGGAGTAGCACAGCTGCATCTCATTTCTTCTTTCGTCCTCCTTCCCCCAGACCTTATAATACCGACTCAGAGCAATCAGGCAGAGACAGAGGACAAGGGAAAATAAAAGATAAAACAGATTTGTAGCAGAAAAGCGTGAGGTTTTTTTGTGAAAGGAGAAATAAAGAGAGACGTGGAAGGAAAAGGGAAGGAGGAAAAAAGCAGGAGCTTATGCAAAGGGAGCCCCAGCGTAAGTTTTTGGGAAGAGAGTGGGAACGAGAGAAGGTGTGAAGGTGAAGCGCAGCCTCGGGTGCCCATGTGTGAGGTGGTGGAAAATACAGACAGGGTAGCCTACAGAGTGAACTGAACCCTCCTTACTCTTTTTCCAGAGAAAGAATTAATTATTAATGTTTCTGGTTCCTGGGCTGAGTTGTGTAGGATGAAAAGACTGAACCGTGCAGAGTCAGTGAATTTAGATGGCTTATATTTTGAGAGTGAAATCTCCAAGTCCTAGGATTTGTGACGTGACAGCCAACTGCATCTTGCATTAAACTATCTCCTGAGTCACTAGTGCATTTTGGTAATGAAGGCCAGAGTCTTGGAACAGAAATGAAGAGGTGGAAACTGAAGAGTGGGCTCTTGACACAACTGCAGAAAGCCAGAGTGATGTGGCTGAGGATTTGCTGAAATGAATGTTGTAATTGGAGGGGGGAAGGAAGAATAATTCCAATTTGGAATTCAGATTTATGAAGCAAATATAACGAAATCAATTGAGGTTGCCTTTAAAACTTTCCTGTGAAATTGCAAACTGGACATTAGTTTTAAGACAGCTTCAATGGCCATCTAACTTCTTAAGAAATTGTATTCCTCTCTTAACAAAGGAGGCCTATATCAATCCTGCCGGAGCCATGAAAAGCTGGTACCCAGCTTCACTGTTGGTGAACACATTCATTCCAGGGGGATCTGGCTGCTGTGTGGATGTCAATTTCAAGCAGACTTCAAAATCACCGGAACAGAATAATAGCTCCCAGAAACTTGAGAAATCTGTGGGAAGGGCTAAATAAAAAACACTAATTTGACCATTCCACCAAAATGGTAAAGATGCACAGACACAAAAATAAAGAGATGCTAACATCTAACATTCTACACCAGGGGTGACTTATGAAATCAAAGCTAGAAAAGCTGTCATTAATGTTTGGGATGGTTTTGAAAGGATGTGCCCATAGGAAATAAACAGCTAGAAGAATTCCTAAGCTGGACTGTCTACCAGGAGTGATGGAATGAGGCTTGGCCAATCTAATGGTTGAAGCAACTAGGTGAGTGAGCCATGGTTTTCTGAGTTTTAATCCCAAAGCAAAGCCTTATGAATTCTCACTACTGGAGAAGCAGACCCAGACTGAGGATGAAGAATGGATTGTAATGGTTTTCAGGATCACCTCATGGAGCTCATGCCAGACACCTTGAACAGATTAAAAGAACTGGAAGTTACAGCAAGGTTATACCATTGTAAGTCTTCTCAGGTGAACAGGAATAGGATCCAAATTCCAATCCGGGACCCAGAGAGACAGCTCTTCTTGCACACTGGACACCACGTTGCTTCCCATACAAATAAGATTCCTGCGATGAGAGGACATTGGAAAGAACCAAGCATACGTGAGTCCGTGCAGGAATCATCCTTGGCCTGCCTGGTCAAAACTGGAGGGCTGGATTTGCCCATTTTGCTTCTGCTGTAGAGAAGAGGAGATAGAGTAGCCTTCGCCTTGAGGGTGTTTATCAGATGAATCATCTTTTGATACATGAGGCCTGGAGACTGAGGAGACAAGGGGAGATTCTTGGGGGTAGGGGATGTTGGGGATGGGGAGGAATTCAGTACTAAATATGACACGTTGGCCATGGAATGGAGGATTCTCATTCTCTGACTCCAATGTTTGTGGAAAGGTCAATGATGCATTTTGGCAGAGGCAGTGATCCTGCCAGTTCCTCCTGTCAGAGATACCTGACAGGGATTTGATCTGCCCAGAACAAACTAGAGAAGTTGGGGGACAGAGATGGAAAGTGTAATAGGAACACAGGCACCCTTTCTTTTGACACGTGGGCATTCATGGCCTCCCTCCTTCTCAAGGAGAACTCTGGCAGTGTCATTTTGGTATTTACTACTTTCCTGTGGCTCTGTGGCCTAATTGGGCAGTGAAAGAAACTTATAAACCAAGAAGGGGTACCTGTTGCAGAAAGGATCCTTGGAAAAAGGATGTTTCTCCAGAAAGAGTGCAAATGCAGAGGTAGTAGGTAAGAGGATAATGGAAGGGGAAAGAGAGCAATTAATGTTCACATTTTGGGGATGCCATAGAAAATTTTTCAAAGATATACTAAAGAATAAAAGGAGAGATAGTGCTGGCTTAGGGAAGGGATTGCTCTGGGGACTGAAAGATGCAGAGAATGAAAAGAATATAAGGAAATCAATGTTTACTTTTGATTGCAAGATTATGAGGTGTTTTGAATACAATAATTCACAAAAACAGGACTATATGAGTCCCAGGATTTACTTAGATCATGGAATCCTACCTCATAGAAAGTAAAAATGCCAGAGAATTCACCACTCAACTCAATCCAAATTTGTCTGTAACTTCATTCATGGGTGTGGAAGTCCCTTCCAACCCCCACTGTAAAGAAGTTAGGCAACTTGCTCAAGTTCTCACCGCTGGTAAACGGTGGGCCTGGGATTCAACCCCAGAAAGACCTGCTCCAGCACCTGTTTCCTCAAGCATCTGCTCCCTGCAAGGGTGACTGACATTGCCTTCTGGTGGTAGAAAAAATCAAATCTTGGAACACCCTGAGGAACATATTTCTAACACTTATTCCAGTATTTCAACCAAAGATTATTAGTAACGCAGTCCTAGAAATGTCTCATAATCAGAAGATTCGAAAGGCCAGACGAGAACCCGAAGAGTTTACAGGTCTTTTAACACAAGAATGGATAAACAATGTGTTGTATAAGCATACACTTAAATACTACACACCAATAAAAAATATGGAACTACTAATACATGCAGCACAGACAAATCTAAAACACATGATTTTGAGGGTAAAAAAACAACCTTACTTTTTGTTAATAATTTTTTGTTCCTTCACTGTTTTTTTTAAAGTTCAACAATTTATTTGATATTATTATTATCCTAAAATTAGGGCAAACCTAATTCTGTTGTCTGATGAATAGCTTCCATGTGTAATTTGTAATTGTATATTGTGAGTTCACCTTAGGTGGGACTTTTTCTATGGGCAACTTTATGTCAGGTTGAGGGTGTTTTTCAAGAGCACTTCATTTTATGCTTGCTTCTGCTAGTATGCCCTCCCTCCTTCATTAGCCTCATGAGAATTTCTTGATTTGGGACCTTTTGAGACAATGAAGCTAGTGTAAATTCAAACTTCAGCTTTTAAAGGTCAGGCCTGTGTTTAAGATTTCTTAGGAAAATCTATTGTTTTTGAACACATACACCAGATCAAGAAAGATAAGCCTTCCTATAGTCTCTACTTGCCAGTGAGCAGATTTTTTGTTTAACTGAGTCTGTTGCTTGGAATTTCAGTTTCAACTTCCCATCTAACTACAGTTAAGACCTTGTACCCTATACCTATGTGGCCAATAAAGCACACACTCCCTGGTTACGTAAGGCAGCAGTTCTCCACCCCAATTGGGGCAGTTCCAATGCCAGGTCATGTTTGTTTACGTCATGGTTTGGGTCCCTGTAAATTTTTCTTTCTTTTGCGGTCAGCTATGTCTTTAAGAAGGTATCAGTTGTATCGTAGTCAACATTTGTAGTTTTTGTAGTGGAGGGTTTTCAAACTTTGCGTTGCACAATAATTCTTTGTCAAATAAGTTTTGGAAATGCTAGACTAAACTCCTCCTTGGAGAGTCACACCACACGCCTGTTAAAAGCCAACAACTTAACTCTTTTAGAACACCATACATTAAGATCTCTCCTGACCTGGGTTAACCTCTAAATCACCACTTTGCATACTATCAATGTGGCCGTTCTTCCTGCTCAAGAACAGTCATGGGCTTAACTCTTCCTTGAAGCCACTACTTTAGCCCATCACTAGGACAGAGATGTACCCACAGGGAGGGGGTCTTGTCTTTCTGCTATAGCCTGAGCAGACTGGCAGTTCTAAAACAAATGCCAGTACTACTCATCTGTATTCAAAAGCAAAGAAGAGAAAAAAAAATCACCCTATTTTGTGGCATTTAATAGGACAATTTGCTTTGTGAGGATGTATTCTTACTTGTCCAGTGTCAGTAAAATAAAGGCTGTGAAGGGGGTCAGATGTCTTGATACGACGGTATAATCAGATGGCTTTGCTGTTTCCCATCTGTGGAGCAGTCAAGGATATGAAAAGTCGTAGAACACTCTGTACAATATTGCTATTAGTCAAAAAATTTTAACTATTTTAAAGATCAATGGTCAACCCTGCAGGTTTCTAATGCTATTTATTAGGTTGAGGTTCATGTTCAGAATGTATTGCACAAAGAGCTAAAGTTTGAAGGACAATCCCATAGAGTGACAGCTCTGTAGTCTTGTGAACTTAGCACACT
This sequence comes from Manis pentadactyla, assembly GCF_030020395.1. Taxonomy (NCBI): domain Eukaryota; kingdom Metazoa; phylum Chordata; class Mammalia; order Pholidota; family Manidae; genus Manis; species Manis pentadactyla. The sequence continues at coordinate 143,824,756 of NC_080023.1, read as the reverse complement.
GTCCCTTTGGGAGACAAACATGCTTCTGGGTCTATCCTATGGTTTCTACCAAAGCAACTAATTATAATAAATAATTTTAGGAATTATATGCCTCAGCAGCAGAACACAAAGAATTCTGATAGCATACATCTTCCAAAGTGTAATTTTTAGGTTAACATGATTCATCAGATGTCTATTAACCAGAATCAGGTATAGAGATATTTATGGAATTCATAAATTATTGATTAAATAGGAAAGATACTGAAATGGGAGTAAAAACTCATATAAAGATCAGTAAGAAACTGTTCCACTATCACTCCATCATAAAAAAGGAAAATAAGGTCCCAACCTTCCCTGGGAGCTTGGCAAAGTACCTCCCGTTGACATAAATATTAGTCCTACTTCTCCGTATGCGCAGCTTCCAGGTTGTTTGGATACATCAAAGGGGTCCCGATTCCATCTCTGCCTGAGCAACCCTAATCCTGCTCTCCTGGTCACATCTAAACTCTCAGTGTAGATCAACTTCCCTTTTCATAAGCTCTCAAGGCATCTCAAATTTTTCCATTTGTAATTCTTGTCCTACTTATTAACATCCATCTTCCCAAATAAAACACAAGCTCTATGACAGCACACCACTCATGGTTTGAAAATAATAGCAAAGTTCAGAAGGACAACCAGCACTGGGCCCAGCCATACTCTTCCGTCTCCTGCCACCTGGGCATTCCTGCCACCACCATTTCTCAGGCACTTACTCTTCAGGAGGCACTGGGGTTACAAAGGTGGATTAAGATTAAGTCACCATGGCAGAGACATGAGCTCTCAAATCTCCCTTTGTTCTTAGCACACGGCAAAATGATATATTTCAGTCTCCCTTGCAGGTGGGTGACACTGGGACTAAGTCCTCTCCTAGAAAAATGAACAGAAGTGATGCATGTGTGCCTCTCCACAGCCTGACTTTAAAGTCTCCCCCCGGTGTTCCTTCATGCTCTTTCCTCTCTGACTGGGATGCACATGACCAGTCACCTCAGAAGCCATGTGTCAGAGAGCAAAGCCAACCTTGACCTGGGTCCCAGAAAAACCTGCATGAAACAGAGCCCCTCCTGTCTGTGACACCTAACCTGAAAGAAGTGAAACAGTAATAAAATTCTCAGTCTTAATAAAGCCTTGGAGATTTTGGACTGTTAACACAGCCTATACTAGCCTGACACAGTTATCAGTCTCAAGAAGTTCACATGTCCTAGGAAGGAATTCCTATTACTGTGGACTATGTTCCCAAGAGCCTTTGAGACTCTGGTGGGGGGCTGTGTTTTGCCAATTCAGTGATGCTGGCTTCAAAAGCTGCAGGTTTGTTCCCATTAAGGATGGATGGCCAAGTTCATTTAGGCTGAGATACTGCATAATGGATTATTTTTTTCTATACAAACAAGCATTCTGAACCAGTTTTTCTGAGGGAATAATTTGGTGGTATGTAAGCTCAACTGTTTTCTTCTCACTACTCATCCCCCTACCATCTTTCAAAAGTGAAAAATCCAGTAGCCATTATTTCAGCCCCTGAGTAAGAGTTCTCACCTCCTTTGTGCTTTTGCACTGCTACAGTGATAGGCAAGGTTCGGTGCAGATGGGTCTTCCAAATGCCCTAGGAGACGAGGCAGGCCAGTGTCTTGAAGGATAAGCAGGATCCCTTGCCGTCTGCTCCAGCCCCGGCCACGTCTAGGCCTCAGGACAGAGGGAGACCTGAGAAGTGAGTGCAGTGAGTTTCTACAGGCAACACAAAGGGAAGCCTTGAATCTCTGGATTTGTCCTTCGTCTTGGGCACTTTACAGAGCAGCTAAAAGGCACAAAGTTTGGATTAAGTCAAAGAGGAGAGGAAAAAAAGAGGGAAAATGATCAGACTGGACGGAGGATGGACACATGAAAATTATTTTTTAACAAAATAACACTTTTCACTGCTGAGGCAAATGGCTTTTATAAAAGTGCTTAATGAAAAGCAATATATTATTTTGTTTTTACTTATCACTATCATCATGTTTTGATGCAAACAGATATTTACAATGAAACCAAAACATGTTAAGATCAAGGATTATGTACAATTTTGTGAAAAGATGATTTATAATCAGGCAATGTACCACTTGAGACTCATTCTAGTTGCTAGAGATGCTATTTGAGGAAGCAAAGAATACATAGGTGAAGAGAAAAATAATTAAGTATCACCGGGCTAAATAATTAAGACTATTACAAAGAATATAAATAACAAATTTATAATGTTTTGCAATACAAATAGACAGTATTTGTAGTAGAAAAATTGCATTTGCACCAAGCTATTTAAAACAAATAGGATTAAACTACATCAGAAACATGTTAAAGGTACATGAGTCACACATATACACTGTCACAGTTCACATGAAACTTTATTCACATGGCCATGTGAGGGCCATGCCCTGGTCTGAAACTACCAAAAGGCTTTCAACCAAACCTCCTGGTTTGGGAAAGCTGCTCAAAAAGCTGCCCAACAGGGCTCTTCAGATTTGATGACTCCATGTTTGGTTTTTCAAAAGAAGCTATAATGTTCTAAGGACAAAACATGTAGGACTGAGGTAAAGAGATACTAAACAAGAAGGAACTTTTCTGTTGGCACAAAAGTTTTACATGAATACTTTCCAAAATGTTGTATATTTGACAGGATGGGTCAACCACACATTTGTAATACCAGCAGAAATAACACTTCAATATTGAGGACATAAATGAACTATTGATGCACATTAGCAAAAGCACCAATCTCTCCCTTACTTCTCTCACTTCATGCTAAATTAAGGTTTTATGCTGGAATCTCAGGTGTACCTTACCATTTCTATTTTTTTTTAAGAGTCTTTAATATTTCCCATCCTACAAAGCAGCATACAGACTCTGCTCTTGAAGGACATGGTAATTAAGTCACATGTGAAGTTATTTGCCTTAAAAGACATTTTTATCATCTACCTCAAAGGTGGTACAGGATGCAGGCTCTGTAGGTTTACATACCCCCACATCAGGTAGTAACACGATATCTATCAACAAGGGTTTGGGCCATAGAAAAGTCAAAATTTGGCTGTTTCCACTGTCACAAGGCAACCCCAGGCCAAAGGTTGTTTACTTCAGATTACAGTCATTATTTGGGTTTCATAGTTAGAGAGGCCTGTGCCTAACAGGGATCATCCACAGGAGAGGTGAGGTTGCAAGGCCGTAAGTACTGTGGCGTGGCCTGGGAACTGCAGGACCCTGCTTCTCAGCCCAGGCAATGTGCACTTCCCGAAGGGAAGAAGTGCGGTTGCCTCAGTGTTGCTTCACTCTGAGATCTAAGCAGGTCAGGGTGGTTTAGTAGTTCTGGCAAGAGATGAATAATAAAAGAAACAAAGAAAGAGGTTCCAAACTTTCCTTCTAATCAATGAAAAGTCACTCTGCTCCCCCTACTCACACACAAAGCCCTGCCCCCCATCCTAAAATCCACACTTTTAATTGACCTGATTTTGACTTGTATCAAATACTATTTTGTAATTAAATAACTGATATTGCAATACAGGGAAGCATGGTTATTTTTAATTTTTAAAATTAAAATCAAGTTTCCACGCACTTGACTTCTAGATCAAATATATTCTAAATAGGAAAAGTCCATAAGGTCTTACTGAAATGTTTATTTGTTAACAGTAATGTATTAATTATTTCAGGTTGACTTTTTTCATTTAGTTTAAATTCAGTAAGTAGTGAAAACAAACAAAGTCTCAAGTGGAAAGAAATTAAATTGGATGAGTATTTGTCAGGCCATTTAGTAAAAACCCCATCTTTTGCCAGGATATTAAAAAAAAGGGGAAAGCAGAAAAATGGTTCCCACAGTCAGACACTTCCATTTTTAATGGGTCCTCTTCTCCAAACTGTTTTCCCCTCTTCTTCCAATTTTTTTTTTAAGTATTGCTGAGAAAGAAAATACATTTTTCTTATTACATAATTAGGTACTATTTGGGGTCCCACTGGAAATTGGCCTTACATTTATAAAAAGCCAAAATAGATTTTATTTCTTCATTCTTTCCTCTCTAGTCAACCACTCAACTTTACAAGAATATATGAATATTTTAATACAGCAGGGGCATTATACAGAATACCCAAACTCTGAAATCTTTCTTATTCCATACCTCTGAACTTAAACTTAATGGACTTTGAAGACTCTGTTACAGCTGATTATATAAGAAAGAAATCCGGTGACAGGACGCAGACCCAACTCAGGAATGACCCAGAAAAGCTTCCTAGCATCAGGGAGATGGAGTCACTGCCTTCAAAACCACGGCACTTCCAATGAGGATGTGTCAAGACCTACATGCGGGAGTGGCAGAAAATGAGCCAAAGTCAAGATTTCCCCAAGCTATTGGTTCTGCTCATGGCCTCAAATTCTAGGTTGTGTTATAGAAAGAGAAAGTATTGGTGACTCTTAATGAAGAACCTCAGTGTAGTGGGGGATGAGATTGTCAGGCAACTGAGTTGAAAGATGAAAAATAACCACTTCTAAAAATTGGATTCTATCAGAATAAAAACTCCCTTTGTATGAGGCTTGCAACAGGCTCATTCAACCAGGCCAGGGTAGTTTCAGAACCTCCCCCTCCTCCAGTGAGCCATGTTCAAAGTTAATACAATGCAAGGGTTATCTAAACAGCCAGATAGGAGTATACTGCATACTTCTTCTTAAAGATGACAGAAACTCTTTGAATTTCATAAACCTATACTAACTTGTTATTCTGTCTGGACCCAAGGGGTATAGGATCAACTTTAGCCATCTTACATAAGCTTGGAATCTAATTTTATGAATTTATTCTAAGACATAAATCAGGTAAGGCAGAAGTGGACGGATGTATTTTTTGAAAGAAATTGAGCCCCCAGGGTACATTTAGTAGATTGAGTATTGAGAGATTTACAGGGATAAAAATCTTTATAAGATTAAGGAAGAAGGAAACGAAACCAAATCTTTCATTTTCAGATACTCACTTCACTAATTCTTTCACCAAAAGCACATCACTGAAGGAAAACCAGAAATGGTTTTTCAGTTATTATTAAAGTGGTTCAAGAGCCAGGTAACCCTTTGAGACCGGATATAAAATAACAGTTTCAAGTTTTCTTCACAAGACTACCTTGTACTGGCAAGACTTAGGGGACTTCTGGCTTCAAAAAGAATATTGAGAAAGCAACTTAAAAAAAAAAGTCACTACATTTTGGCCAAAAAACAACAACAAAATTTCTCCTGTAAAATACCTACTTCCTTTTGAACCTCCAAATGTTAGATTTTACTTGAGATGCTTGGCAGTCACAGCTTCATGGGCTATGGTTCTTGATTTCCTAAACCCTTAGGTCAGAAAAGCACAGCTGATGTCACCCGGCTGCTGTGTGAGTCCTCTCACTGAGGATGGACTGTGAAGACAGCGGGGAGCCTGCAGGTCCCTGGTGGGAACTCTGTGAAGGTTACAGGTAATAAATAAAGCATGATCAAGGAAATTCAGAGAGCTGGGATGACTTCCAAGCCCTTTTCTGTAATCATTTCCAAGGCTCTCTCAATCTCTCTCTCTAAAATGTGTCCCTGTACTATGCACCTGATGTTTCTTACAATTTGACCAAAATAAATACTTAATCCAAGAAGAGGAAGCAAGACTTCTGCTACACTTTGGGGAAGCTCTCAGGCTGCTTGCTTTCATTTCATGGAGGCTGCAGCCCTTTCCGTGAAAGGTGCTAATGAGGGCCTGGGGTTGTTTCCTTTGGTCAAAGCCCTCTGGCCCCAACTAAATGAACTTGCGCCCATCCCAAGTCCCAGAGCATAACCATGTTTGTTTTTCTGTACCCTGATTGTCATGCCTGAAAGATTCTCAATATACATGAAGCTTAATGCCATGAGACTACACTACTAGCAACTGTTTTATAAGAGAAGCTTGCTCATTCAGGAAAATATAAGGATTTGGTCTAATCTGCACACCAGAGGGAGGCTGACATGCGTTCCGCCTTACTCTATGAAATGCTCTCATTAGGCTGATGATCCCTATCAGCACTCGGACTCTTGCGCTGCCTCAGCGTGTCTCCGGCCACCTCTGTGCCAGCCGACCGGGGCTGCTCAGGGGCAGCCTCTTCAGTCTCATCAGGTCCCACGTCCTCCTGCGTGTCATTCCTCTCCTCATCCACACCAACAGCCAGGCTGTCCTCCTCCTCTTCCTCCTCTCCTTCATCCTCATCACCAAGGTCTTCCTTCTCTTCATCATCATCTATGAGGCTGTCTTTGTTTTCTTCTTCATTTGAATCATCTTTTTCCTCCTCTGCATCCTGCAACTGTTCGGCCCTCTGTGCTTCCTCCGACCTCTGATTCTGCTCTGTGCAGGGGAGAGAGGGGAATGTCCTCTGAATAAATATTGGTCATTTAAGCGCATCCAGGCACAGGGCGGTTTCCTTTACTTTGAAACTGTTGCCACACAGGGCAGCTCTCTGGTCAGTGTCCTGGCCCCATCAGGCTCCTCCATCCCTCTCTATAGAGGTTTCACTGACCGTGCTGGCTTTGGCAGAGTACAGGGGTCAGGAAGATGAAGGTCCTATAATGCTTTGTATTTTGTCCCTTTCAGAAAACTCAGTGACCCATCCACTGGCCATGGTGATTGGTTCAGAGATGTGACTTCAGCCAGGCCAAGCAGAGCACTACCCAGGAATTTTTGGTCAAGGTCTGAAAGAAAAGCTTTCTCTCTTCTACAGGGGCCACTACCCTGATAAAATGTGAGTTGGGGCTACTGACAGTCATTGAATCAGCCACACAGAAACCTAACATCCCTTCGGCTGTGCTTGAAGCCAGAACATCCCTGGCCTTTTCAGTTATGTGAGCTAATAAATTCTATTTTTTTTCCTCCTGGGTTTCTTTAAACTGGGTTTTTGTTACTTTAGGAATTCTAAGGAACAAAATACATTTTATAATTATCTATGGAAATCTCAAAGCCTTGAAAACTTCAAGAACTAAAAAAAAGATGTTTATTTAAACTCCCACATAAAATTGAACATTACAAACTCTCATAAAAATCTTGCAAAGTCTCAAAAATAGCAGTAAAACCATGTAAACCCAGGGCTATTTGGTCCCAGAAAAAGTGTGGAGCAGTTAAAGAACTTAGGACAGTTACTGGTCCTCAGGAGAGATTCCCTTCCCTCCCTTCTCGTTTCAGTGTGATTGAAAGAAAAGGTGTCAACTGATAATGAAAGGCATACACTGTATGGGAAAAAGCCACTGCCAAAGTGAAATGTTCCTTAATTGAAGAGAGGAAAACCAGAATTTGTGTTTAAGTCTGTCTGGAGCATATATTTTAAGTCATCTGGTGGTGGTGATAGTTTGATCAGGTAGCAAATCAGGGAAAGCCACTGTCTGTAGGAGCACAAAAGGGCACACCACGGAATTCCAAAAACACTCTATTGCGTGAGTTTATCATACTTACCAGAACCTTCAGATAAATGCCTTGGAAGGGGCACAGAGAAACATTCTGATATTACCACCAAGACCTGGAGGGAAAAAAGTGATTTTACAGTGAGTAGACAAGACGTTTATTACCAAAGAACCCCAAAGTTAAGCCTTGCCTCTACACCCAGATATTCAAAGCCAACTAACTAGTCAGCAGTTAGTCAAAAGTACACAAAAAAGACGAGGGTATAATTAAGAATTACCTACTTTTCAAATGACATAATGTAGGAAAATACTATTAATTTAGAACAGGGGTCACAAGCTCAAATGTCTACAGAGAGCCCACTAAAAACAGATCAATTCAGCAGGCATACGAAAATAGATGCTATCAGCCAAGCTGTCAGCCATCAACAAAGACCTTCTTCAAGACGAACAAAACTAGTTTCACAAGGGACTGCCCTCACCAACGGGTAGCCACCAACTGAGCTGAAGAACTTTTCCAAGTCTAAAGTAATAAGAGTACCATAAGAAATTTCTACAGGTACACTGTGAGAAAAGTCACCACGGTATGAACTAGATGCCATTTTGGACAGTGACTGATTGGCTTGGCTTCCCCTCCGACCTTGGTTGTACTATGAGCCACTTTCTCCTTACTGTAAGCATGCCTTTCCCTTGAAGAACTGCCAGTTCCCTAGGAGCAGGTTCACCCCACGGCGATGAAGCTGACCAGCAGGGGCATCTGGGCCGCAATGAGCTGGAGAGGCACTTTCTGCCTTCTCCCAGAGCACCACACAACACAGTGATCCAGCATACGAAGAGGCGGCCCATTGCGAAGGGCTGTAAATTGTTTTTTGTACCTAAGTCACTCCCAACTTTGTTTCACTTTGAATAATTGCCCAGATTTTAAAACAGGCATACATTAGTGTTTTAAAGGTGCTCTAAATTTTTAAAGAACCAAAGGCATAACCCTTTTGATTCGATTTTATAAACATTACATGAGTACCTACTTTGTGTTCAGGATTATTACCCTCTGTATATTTATTTATTTATTACTTTACTCAATATTTGGTTCTTTAGGTTCAAGGTATCATGATAATCTCTATGGCAAAGGATGAAAAGGAGAAACAAATTGCAGCTTAATTCTAAAGCAATATGAAACATGAGTTTCCTAAGAAAAAATAAGTAAAGCACTTTGCTCCATATTTCAGAGATACAGAGATTACAGGCAGTTTTGGGACTGGGAAGGATCAAGGATGACCACTTGAAGGTGGTGGCATTTCAGGCCCTGGGCACAGTCGGAGGAGAAGCGTAGCAACAGCTGTCTGGCTCAAGTGGGGCAAGGGGATCCGGGAAGCTCTGTGGGTTGGGGAGGGACAATTTACAAGCCATTGAATTAATCTGAACAACAAAGTGGTAGATAATCCTATCTGAAAAGCTAGAGGCTGAAAACTTACATTTTAAAGGTGATAGTCATGTGTTTATTAGCTATTCACAGATACAATTTTTTGTTACTTTTTTTTTTGCTTTTCTTAATGGAAGGGAAAAATTTGGTCCTGACATATTGCAAGGGAAAGAAGAAACACCTGCCAGTGACAAGAAATACTGGCATTTATGATGAAGGCTGGGAGGAAGTCAACCATACCTAGTAATGGTTGAAATATTTTAGTAAATGTTATTTTTCACATGTAAATAAAAGGCTCAGTTTTAGAAATCAAGTATGTATTTTGCATTTTAAACCAATATGGGGAAGATCCCCGAGTGCATAGCCTGTATGTGAAATCACTCTGGCAGGAGCATTTTTTGCCATCAGCAACTGCTCTGAAGGATGGAAGACAGCAAAGCTCTCAGCAAGCAGAAAAGCAATGAAAACACAGGCGGTGTTTTAGGACATCAAGGATCTAGAGGGCCAGGTAGAGAGGGTATAGAACAGGCTTGTGGAACACTAGCCTCAAGCTTGTTCCTCAATTGCTGTGTGACCCTGGACAAGTCACGTAACTGCTTGCTCACTTGTACCCTCTTGAAAGGAAGGGTTTGGACAAGCCTATCACCAAGGTCTGTTTTATGTCTAATAGTACACAATTCGATTACATAGTCTTCTTTTTCAGAAACTGGTTGGAAAACCCTCTCATTCTCAGTTCAAAATCTATTTTCTGGTCTAGAGAACCATTTCCCTGGAATGGGCCACTTTCTCAGCTACTAAGAATGGCACTGTTTAAAAACAAGGTCTATAGGAGAATTGGTGCCCTCCTTTCTATCTTCCTTTCCAGGAGTGCATCTTCAGGCTTCAGCTTTTACCCAGGCGGGTACAAGATAGTTAAGCATCTAACTGAGGAGAGCACATGGATTTGCCATATTTCATAGACAGTGACATCTACTCCTCCTCATGCTGGAGGCCCTCCTCTGTAGGAGGCTCTGTGTTAAGCACCAGTCAGCAGCGTGCAGAAAATAACAGCAAAACTTAGTGTCTATTGTTACCAACCGCAGTGGAGAACAGACAAGAGGTGCGAGATCACTGCCTGTGTGTGTTTTCATTGCTTTCCTGCTTGTCGAGAGCTTTGCTGTCTTCCATCCTTCAGAGCAGAGTCGCTGTTGGCAGAAAACGCTGCTACCAGAGTAATTTCACATACAGGCTACGCACTTAGGGATTGTGGGTAAAACTGTAATATTTCCAGAATCTCTCGCCTGGGCTTTAATGTATCTCCGTACAATAGGTGTTTCTAGTGGGTGGAGAGGACTAGTCCATCTCCATATGAATAGGTAATTACTAGGGCAAGCGAGGGCTTATCTGGACCAGAGGTTGGGTCAGGGGCTCTTCTGCAGCCTGTTTGCGAGAGCAGAAGTGGACGACTGCTTGTAAGAAATAAACTTTTATTTCTCCCTTTGACTGATTTCAGTTTCAAAGGTATTTGCCTGGGATTTTCACCCTGGAGTTACAGGGATCTTTCCCATATTGGTTTAAGATGCAAAATATATACTGGATATCTAAAACTGAGCCCTTTGTTTACATGTGAAAAATCACATTTAGTAAAATACTTCAACCATCACTAGACTCAACCAAGAAAATAAACAAAAATCAAACTACCAGCCTTGTTTTGACTTCCCATCTTCTAAAATTGGGAAAAAATAGGAAACTTGGTAGTCAGGCTTATGGGAAATGATGACTTGATCAGGAAACCACTGCTCTATGGAAAACATCCTGCCCCTTCTGAGCACTGTCTAACTTAAACTCTGTGAAGACTCATAAAGGCAGAGAACCTCCAAGGTCAAGCTTCGCATGACTGTATGTCTGGGCTCTGCTTTCAGTCCCAGGTAATGGCAAAGGTACCACAGGGCACCGAACTGCACAGCTGGAGGCCTCCCTGAAGGCAAAAATTCCAAGTGCTGTGTATTTCTTCCAACACATACTACAGTTGTAGAAAAGGCACTTAGAGAAAAAAAATTCCAAAAATTTGCTACTTTATGGAAATGAATTAACCAAAAATTTATGAGCTTATTATTGCTTTGAAATTATTATTTTGTTTAAAAAAAGTTATCTTCCCCATTTTATATAAAGGAACAACATTGTACATCAATTAATCAACTTGAACAGTCAAGAATCAACTCTCTTCTTTCTTTAGGCTAAATCTATAATAACCTTCCTGTACTGATTATTTGAATCTAAGGTTCCAAATGAACTGTTTTCTTAGAGTTAAAGTCCATCTCAAAGATAAAATTCTAAAAGTTTTCATGCTGAGAAAAGTTTTCAACCATTTTCCAGGAGGCTCACACTCAACCTGCATTCTCTGTAACTACACCTCATGATTGCCTAGGATCTCATACTGTTCCCCCTCCAAGAACCTTACATTCATGTGGCTCCAGAATACACTGCTAGAAAAATCCAACACTAGACAGTAGATGAGAGAAGTATGTTTATATACAGTCAAATTTAAAATGAAAGCTAAATCCTTGTAGGCCAGAGCATCAGAGACATGTTAATTAGCAGTAAGAGTAATGCGACAGAATGGGACACACCCAGCACCCAATGAATGACATACCTAAGTTCTACTCCCATCTGTGAACTTAACACCAACAGTCAAATCTCAAATATAAACTATAATATGAAGCAAGCATGTTCATGGCAAAATAAAATCAGGTGTCTTTGGCTCTTTGGAGTACAAATTTGTTACCAAGTTATGATTGCTATAAAGGCTATTGCTAACATTGTAAACTTATTTTTAAAAAGACTTTGCTGAAAAGCCAAAATTCATTATAAAATGTAAGGATAAACTAAGATAATCTCACCTAAAAGTCTGTCCTTTCTATGTAAATTTTTAGTGTTTATCAATTATTCCTATCATACAGTGTTTAGGAGCTATGTGATTACTATAGAGTATAATGGCTTTTAAGAACTTCTTAAGAGTCTAAAGCTCTATCAAATTGATCAAGTGTAAGTAAAAAGATTAAAAAATGATGTCAAGAAATAAAAAATGCCATAACACATATAGTTGTTTATGTTGTTACGCAAATAAATTTATTTTTATTCAAACTCTTACCAAAAACACCTAGGGGGAAAAAGCAGATACCTCCTAGATCATTGATTTTCAAACCCAAAGAAGATACAGTGATGTGTTTTGCAACTTACTTTTTTCCATAAAAATGGCTGTGTTTTTTTATCTACATTAACTTACAAAATCCACCTTTGGGAAACCAGAGTGTATGTATAAGCAGCTGGTCAGGATGTGAGATTCAAAGGGAGGACATGAAGAAGACAAAATCATCTTGTTCCCCAAAGCTAATGCTTTGGCCTTATCACCACAATGCTCTAATCCAGCAGGCAATGTGTGAAGTCACAGCTGACTTGGTTGTCTTGGAAACTACCAATTCAAGTAAGTAAGTTCTCTATATTCTAGGCAGAACACATCTTTAGAATATTTAAGGGACAGAATCAGGAGTTAATAATTTAATGAATTTTATATTATATCTCAAATTACAGCTGAAAGCAGTGTAAAATTTTTTAACTGCTTAGGTTTCACACAAAAAATTATGTTTGTTTTTTGTGCTTTTTCTTTCTTGGCTGCATAGTAATTTTGCATGAGATCCATTTGACTTTAAAGACAGGAAAAAAGATTGGCATTATCGCTTACCAGACCCATGAAAAGGCCAAAAATCAAGGTGGCTATGACGAAAAAGACATAGGAACACCAAGCAGGAATTCCAAGGGTCACTGTGAAATAGTTGTGAAGATGCTGTAGTCAGAAGAAAAAATGGAGGTGAAATATTAACTTACAATGAGGACCAAACAAATGTTCAAATCTCCCTCTCTAGCTATAACTCAAGTGTGAAAATTATTTCTACATATATGAGCTCCCACAAAGGCCATTCAGTGGTTTTTGCATCTATGATTCTAAAAAAACTCATCAAATTTTATAATATTACAAATCTGAGAGTAAAAAGTCATATCTACTAGTAAGAGTTATATTTCTTTGTTCATACTACAGAAGAACTCTGACAGAATTGTTTTTCTAGTATTTTTCCATTTTTTTAAAGTGTATATATTTATTGAAGTATAGTTGATATATAGTACTATATTGGTTTCAAGTATACAACACAGTGATTCAACAGTTACACACATTATTAAATCCTCACCCCAATAGTACAGTTATTATCTGTCAACATAGAAAGATGTGACAGAATCATTGGCTATATTTTCCATGCTGCACTTCCATCCTGGTAACCAATTTCTATTATGTGCTCTTTAACCCCTTACCCTCCTGACCCACCCACCCCAACCTCTCCCCCATGGTAACCGTCAGTCACTTCTCAGTGTCTATGAGTCTACTGCTATTTTGTTCATTTTATTTTGGTTTTAGATTTAACATATTAAGTAAAATCATATGGTATTTGTCTTTCCTGCCTGCCTTATTTCACTTAGCATAATATCCTCTCCATCATGATAGATTTTTTTTTTTGGTCATATTTCCCTAATAATTCCATATACCTCAATTTTTACTTGCAACATGGCATCCATAAAAATTTAACTTCTCAGGCCTTCACCAATTTTTAAGTAGAACTAAATTATTAGTTATGAACATCAACCATTTAAAATCTCTCCATTATTCCTTTTTCTAGCCAGATTCTCATTGCTCTATGCCCACTTAAAATTTCCCTAAATCATCATAAAACTAAAATGTAATAGTAGACAAAAGAAAGTTTCTCCAGTTAATTCATTATGAGCATATGAGATTTCATCAGTCTTTGAGTACACATCCCTTCATACTTACTATTCCCTGGGGCTCTGTTTGATGCCAAACACTAAAAAAATGAGTGAAGAGATACAATCTTACATAGAAATTAGTTACATGCCAAATCATACAGGAATTACAGCTATACCCCTGCTAGTCTGGAGTGAAAGCCCCCTTAGCTGTGAACTTGCAGGAGCTATGCTTCCTCATGATGGTTTAGTGATCATCTGTTTAAGGCCCTTACAGCTTCAAAAACAGCCATTCATTATAATCCAAACAATTACTGACACCATGAAACGACTCCAAGCTAATGCCAAAGCAGGCAAAGATAACGACTAAAGTACTTGCCCAGAACTGATGAGGTTGCTGAAAGTAAGTCTAACTTGCTATTTTAATGTTTCTGAAAATCTAAATTACTCAAGTATCTCCACTGGTTTCTTGGTTTATAAATACCAATATAATGGAATAATATATTTCATTCTGGCTAAATTCTCTGAATGATAAACAAAAAGCTTGTTACCTGATCTAGCATAATCTGAGATCTCCAATTTCTTTTTCAGCAGAAGAGAGAGATCTAAAGACTCAGCAAGTATTTTAAACACTGACACATGTAATCAAAGTATTTTAAAAATATTTGTTAAATAAGGAAAAGATACTAGCAGATCTTCCAACTATACATAGGAAATGCAAACAACTCTTAATTTGAACACTGTCATCTGTTCTCTACTGATGCCACTGCGTCATGGGCAACTGTTACTAAGAATAATCTAGCATTCTGCAACCCAGCAAGCAAAAGAGGTATATGGGATATCAAAAGGTTGTTTCATTCAAACTCTTTTCAATGGAAGTTCTAAAATATATTGTACAGGTCCTTACTTTAGAAAGTTCTATGTGTTGAACATGGTATGCTTTTCTTGATGATTCAGTGACATCATCAGGATTAAAGTCTAAAAGGTGCCAAATAATTAGAAGATATGGAAGCCAGTCTGCCTTTGTGCTGACCCATGGATGTATGTACTCTGGAACCTGGGACTTGTTTTATAAATAATATATGTCCATTTAGATTACTCATATAGTTAGAATAAATAATGCACAGTTACAAGTCCTTCCAGACAGTACCTTATGTCCTTTCTGTAAAATAAATGATTAATGTAGCCCTCAAGAAACTTTGTAAGTTATTTTTTAGAATTCAGTACTTATTTGCCTCTGAAATAAGTGCATTCTGAGTCACACACTTAGCACATTCAAAATATCCTTTTATTTTAATAAGCTCCACTTCAATTTTCTTGTATAAACTTATTCTTTAAAGGATTTATTTCAGCTTCTTAGAGAAACCCTGCCATCTTGTGGCCTTTTAGATAATTATTATAAAGCCTCATTATTCAAGTTGTTTTATCACAACTACAGACATAAATCTGTACCTGTTAACTTTATCTGAGTACACAGTGGTTTTAGAACACCTTAAGAATATTAGGGTTCATGGTACTAGGTACTTGAAGTTTTGGTGTATATGTTCCCAACTAATAACTTGATTAAAACTCATCTAGATTTCTGTGTTTCTGTTTCTTTAAATGCCAGGGCAAGTAATAGTTTTCATTCGTGGGAAATACTGATCCTTGTCAATATTTTATGCACACATTACAAGGAAGCATCCTACTCTGCTTCATTAAAATACACAAAAATGTTGCCTGATGGGCCTACTTATACTGTTACACAGTTGTGACAGATGACCAAGATAGAGCTATTTTTTGGTATACACAGATTTGAGTGAGAGGACTAAATGAAGGCACCATTACAGCAGAATAAATGAGAAGAATATTCCAACCAGTGGTCAGATGGATTTAAGAAATGGAGCCTGGACAAGGCATCCATGGATCAGAGGTAGAGCCTCCCCTCCCCAGGAGGCCAGCACTCTCTGTTGCATCTGAACTACTGCAGGTCAGGTTAAACACAGCCCAGTGTTGAACAGTCTCATTCAGAACTGTGCTGGCCACAAAGGACAGAGATCTTTTTGGATTTAGATCCTACCTACAGCACAGGATATACTCTGAGGAATTTTGGGACAAGTCCTATATCCTTTTCAGACACAGATCAGATCGTAAAACTATCTTTGCATGGGAGCAGCTCAGAAGACTTCTCCATGACGGCGAAGGGCTAATTTACCCTTCCATGTTTTAGCCTCTCCACATCTGCAACATGACACAAACTTGTAGCCTCTTACAATATAGGCATTACAAGAGGTACCTGTGACCATACACCATCTATCTCACTGTAATATTTTTCTAGATATTTTTACAAGGAAAAACAAAAACTAAAGTAGTAAAAGAAGAAATATCAGTATTTAAAACAGAGGGATGTTTTGGAGTTTTAAAATACACTTTTGTTATTCTCTAGTCTAAACACTCATGGCCTTTTCCTCATAGTGAGATAATTATAAAGCATTAAATCTCCATCATACGGATTGTCCTCCCAAGGATGTAGCACACCTTTCTGTAGCCAAAATTTGCCACATGCTGCATCCTTTCATAATAGCACATCCTTTCACAAAACTAAGGAAAGGTAAGTTACATATTAGCTCAGCAAGCAGCACAAATTCACCAAATCAAAAAAAATATTTAAAAACATTCAAATGCTAAACCTAGTTAGCAAAACTGTACACTCTACAACAGCCACAGAACCCTATTTAATCCTGCTATCAGCCTTGGTAAAAAAAGAAATAAATAAAAAGTATTCCTTCTTGCCTAATAGAGGGGAAAAGTGAAATAGTGATGACAAAAATGATTAATGAATATACCTAACAAAAAACAGTTTCAAGTATATAGTAGGTACCAGGTTCTATGCTAAGCATTCACAGTGTCCTAGTAACTACAGTGTACCGCAGGGAAAACACAGGGGTTCAGACATACACACAAGGTGGAGAACAATGACTTCCCTTGTCTCCCTGCATCACTCCAGCCAATTGGGAAGAGACGAGAAAACAGACAAAAGGAAGTCTCTCCATACATGAGCCAGATAAAATCTTATTCCAAGGACTCCTAACCCTGGCTGTGGCACCAGTACTGACAGCAGTGCTTCCCAAGTTCCATCTTCTGCATATAGGTTTCCTGGCATTACCTTCACCTTGTGCTATCCTTTAAATTATTAACATTTTTCATGACACGGAGTCACTTTCTAAAATTGAATGTAATTTTTAGGAAATTTCATATTGTTACTATAAGTTGAAAATAAGTATCAATTCTGTATCTAGAAGATACCTACTCTTTGAGAAACTCCTGTAGTTATACGTCTTCTAGGCTTCAGGGACACTTGTGAGATAGGCAGAATGTGCAGACTGTACATGAGGATAGGTATTGTAGCTAAAGTGGCAATGACTTTTGTGAGTTTAAAAATTAAAATACCTAGAGGTGGATACCATCATGACTGGATTAGAAAGACAATTGGAATTTTGGTGGTAGAATGCTTAAGATCGTCTTCCCTTCTCTTACTTTGTAGCACAAATTAGCTATCAAGGATCCCTAGGATTCCAGGTGGCATCAGGAAGCACACAGTTTTCCAATTTATAAGACTATTCAAGGGACCTCCTCAACCCAAAAGTTTATTCAAACAAGAACATGTGGCTGGTGGGCACAGAACTGTTAAGAAAGCCAAATGCAGACCGAACAAATTGCAGACCTGAGCTCACAGGAACTCAGTTGTGTGGGTGTCTCCTCGCCAAGCAATCCTGACATCCTGAGGACCAGCTTCTGTCTCTAGAATTCCAGACCCAGAAGGCTGGCTTCAATCCTCAGGTAGAAACTCAAGGACTTTAAGGAATCACTAGTTCAGTAGTCTCTGATCTTCTAGATATTGCTTTTGTTTTTGTTTTCTCTTTTTCATTACAGAAAAGTTAGAAATACAGAGAAAGATAAGAGACTTTTTAAAAAGTCAGCCATAGCTTCAACATCAGAGATAGCCATTGTTGATAACTGATTAATCCCTCTACGTACTTTCCTATATACATATAAAACTTCCATATAAACATAACAGTACATAAATTCTTTTGTTATCTTTTCCCCTGCTTAATAACATGCAATTTTCCCTATCCAAGTGTTTATATCTAACTAGCTACCCATCTAGGGCAGACAGTTGCTCAGGAAAGACTAACTCCTATCTGCTCACATACCTATAAAATCTCTGCAGAATAAAAGAAATTGGGGGTGGGCATCAACAAGCTTGCCCCACTGGCATTAGCCCCTTGTGTCAGTCCTTCTTCCTGTTTTGATCTTATTTCTTGGAGACTTTACACTCTGTTAGTTCTAACCACGCTCCTTCTCCTACCTTGGGCAATGCTGCTTCTGTTCATTATTAATATGGTTGCACTCTAGTTTTATATTGTCTAAACATGAGTTAAAAATGGATTATGTTCCCTACAATTATACATTCAACACTGATGGGAAGATCCCAGGCAGGGGAGAAGAGTTCCCTGATACTGTCTTTGAAAGTAGCAGAAGGAAACTATATGAAACTAAAACTATCTGGAAAGAGGGAACATGATAATTATTGTCTAATGTGATTCTTAAAATGCCAGAAAAGTAACAAATGTTAACCAAAAAAGATTGAATCCAAGTCACCAATTCAGCTTCTGTTTGAAAAAAAAAAAAATTCCTGAAATAGGTAATCTATCTCACAAGACAGAAAATATAATACAACTGAGAGACAGGGACACAAAAGGTTTTTCTTATATTTCCCTCAACATATATCAATGTGTATGAGAAACAGAAAAGGAGTTTTCATGAGCTCCTTGAATATTAAATTCAAGTTATGCACCATGACCTATACTCATAGCTTAGAAAAGACAAGTATAGGGGGGACTCACTCCTAAAGATTTTTTGAAATACTTTTAGAATACATATTTAATTCTATCATAATTTTGTTAAATCTGTCAGGATTTAGCCCACCCTAAGCATAAAGGAGAGGAAAGGGTTATAAGACACATTCAAGTTCATAGTTCAACATTTTAACCTAATAACGGTTCCATCTCACTGAAACGACTCAGTGGCATGGTACAATTGCAAATAGCAGGTAGCACAAACTTTTCCCGATAGGGTCAGATAGTAAACATTTTGGACTCATGGGCCTATGGTCTCTGTCACAACTACTCAAGTCTACCATTGTATCATGAAAGCAGACATAGAAAAGAGGTAATGAATGAATGGCTGTGTTCCAGTAAATCTTTATTTACAAAAACTGGAGGCCAGTCCACAAGCTACAGTTTGTTGATCCCTAACATAGTCACTTTCAGGCTTAGATAATCTTGATTTTGTGGAGACATATGACAGTGGGAAAATAAGATTAAGTAAAACCACATAAGCCCTTTCAGCTTTGATAAAGGAATTCATCACCAATCTAAGACAACATGATTGACACAGTAGTTACATATCCTTATTCAATTTATGTCCTTCTATACAAAGGCATACTTCCACAGGGACCCCACATCATAGTTGTATGGCTTAAGAACAAAAGTGAAATTATAAAAGTTTTTATAAGTGTTTTATCTTCCCATTGTTTAGAAGCCACATTCTTACTCTTAAAAAACCCTCTGACAAGACAATCGCAGGGGGTGTATTTAAGATTACTCACCCATATCTTGCCAGAGATGCTAAAAAGACCAGCCATTCCAGACATCCTTAAAAAAAAAGACAGAACCACTGGTGATACATATGATGAAAAAACTAAACAAAACTTGGGTCATAAAGTTATCTTCCCCTCCACTTCCTGAAATACACTGTTCTCTCTCCCAGATTCACTTCTTTTCCTATAGAGTTTAGATTCGAGTGCCATCATTTCAATCACTGCTGTAAATACATTCAAATCCCCTGGCCCTTTCTCCCACCGTTGTACATACCTGGAAAAACCCCAACCCTGAGCAGCTTCATGTTTCTGGGGAGAAATCACATGACATGTCTCTCTCCCCAGTCACAAACCCCAGCAAGCACTCAATACTGCAACTGTCCAGGCACTAGCTGAGATGACAATGATAGCTCACGGTCTTTTCCTCTCTTCAAACCTTACAGACCCTCCCCTCCCCCTGCCCTCTCAGCTAATGGACACTCCTTGTGTGTCACTGAGGAATCAGAGGCCATCATCTGATCTCTTATTGTCCCACCACCAAATCTGAGCCTAGGTGGTTGATACCTGATTAATCTCTCTACGTACTTTCCTATATACTTCCTTATAACAGAGAAAGGCTATCTGCCCGACCACATTCCAACCCTCCACGTGTAACTTGGATCCCATCCCCCTCATCTGGTTAATGACTTGGTTCTGTCATCCCTCTTCCTGCATTTGCAATTTCTCCCTCTGCTAGGTCATGCCAGCCCCATCAGAAAATGCTCTACCCAACCCCCCTCATCTTTTAAAGAGCATCTATGGATCTCACGCGGCCCCCCCATCCTCAGACAAACTTCTCTGAAGAGCAGTCCACACTTTGTTTCTTCTTCCTCGTCAATCTTTAACCCATTCAGATCTGGCTTCTGTCCTCACTACTGCTTCACCAGTACTTGTCCAGGCCACGGTGACCTCACATTGCTTACTCAATGTCCATGGCTCAGACTTGGTCTTTCTTCTTCTTGGTAACATGGGGCACAAGTGAATACTCCCTCCTTCTCGAACACCACTTTCTTGGCTTCTAGAAACTGCACATTCCTGTTTGTCTTCTGGCCTCACTGGCACTCATTTCAGTTTCCTTTAGCTGACTCTGCATTTCTAAGCCTTTAAACACTATTACATGCTTTGTACTTGTGTTCCCCATGGCGACCTATCTCCATGCATCGAACCTGACAGCTCTACAAAGAAATCTGCATTCAAGCTTAAAATGTCCAACACTGAACCCTTGATTTGCTCTTGCTCAAATCAGTAAGTGGTACCAAGACCCACCAAATACTCAAACCAGGAACCCAGGAGTTTTTATTTGGTAATCTTCCCTCTCCTTTTCCTTTGCTACATCTGTCTTCAAAAGATAGTTTGAATCCACCCATCCTCTCCATCCCACTGCTGCCACCACCCTGAGGCTGGACACCCCAACAGCCTCCTAACCACCTCGCCTCACCCATTCTGGAGCTCTCCAGTCCCTTCTCTGAAGAGCCACCTTCTCATCGTCTCGACTGACAACATCCATCTTCTTCCCTGTGGCCACAGTCCCTGTGTGATGTGGCACCAGCCTGTCTCTCTTACTTGGCTTATGCTGCTCTCCTTCCTTTTCACTGGGCTCCACCCTGGTCACCTTTCTGTTCCCCCACTCACTACACTCTTTCCAGATTGGGGCCTATGCATACGCTACACCCGTTCACAGAAATATTCCCCTACTACTTTTTACCTGGTCAGGTCCTTCTGGACTTTGCATCTCTCCTCAGAGCCATCTCTCCTGGTCCCTCCATCTAATGTAGGTCCATGCCCCCACAGTGATTCCCTTCTTGGTAAATGTTTGTTTGATTGTTTTAAACAGACCTTATCCAGACTATGATTCTCTATATCCTGGTTGTCTTAATCTGTTTTACTCTTAAATTACAGGGGAGCAAAGGGACTATGTCTGCCTGGTTCACTATTGAATATCTAGCATCTCAGATAGTATCTGGCATAAAATCAGTACTCAAATATTTGTAGAATGAAATGCCAGAGGTGAGCCACCTTTAGGGTTAGCTATGTATTTCCTGGGTATCACACAGGTACCAGTAGATGATTTATTTCTTAAATATTGCATGCCTTGCTCCTATTTCAGAAGAAATATTCCTTACACTTGTATATGCTAACAGAAAATTAATTACAAATAACTCATTCAAAATTAAAACCAACTGTATAAAAAGTTATTATTTGGCCTCATCTCCCTAACCAAGTATTAGAGTTTGCTGTCATGGCCAAAAGCTATCCCCAGCAGTATTCTGCTAGGCAGCCTCAGACACCATAGGTTTTATTTTCCACATAATATACAGTAGCAATTCTTTCATGAACTATAATTCAAGAGTTACTGCTCTATCAGGAAGAGGAGTGGTACATGGTGTTCAACACCCTATTTTGTAAAAAGAAAACAGCATGGCTTAGTGCAAAAGCCAGGGAGAGATTTTCTGTAACCCACCCAAATCTGGCTACTTAACTCCCAATACGCTAGTAACTAGCTAAAACATATGGAGGTCATAAAGTCAGAAACATCAATTTATAAAGCATGATCATGTGTAGCCTGCATATCAAAAGTGATTATGAAGAAAAATGTAGACTTTAAAGGCCCATGGCTGTTACCTTGATACCTCCTGTTTTATTAATAACACCTTGTCATTAAAAAAAAAAAACAGCAAATTACGTTAGAGAAGCTGGGGATTTCCAGCCAGTCAGAGGTTCAACTGATTGCCATTTCTTCTCCAAGATATAATTCTGCAGGTCTTCATAGACTCCTGGGCCACGGTAACGGCGGAATATCCCATCCTTTGCACTATAAATTATGAAAATAAATCAATTAAAACATCAAGTGCTACAGATAATAAAAATCAAAATAATTATTGGTTATACATGTGAACTCTACTCCGATTTTAACTTTTCTCAAATTAAGAAAAAAATACTGTTAGGCACAAATCAGAAAACATGCATAAATATTAAACTATTACAAATGAGAAATTCCAAAACAGAGAGCATTAAACATTCTTTTTATCACTGCACAATTTGTGATTAAAAGCAAAGTTCTTGGCAACGTTTCATCTGCCATGTCACTTGTACCATTTTTGCTACCAATTACTTTGACTTTCCTTATAACAGAAAACAGCACTTGTTATCAAGTTTTAAAAAATTAAACCCACATTTTCAAATGTATGTCATTCAAGTCGTCCCTCTTAAAGTCAATAAAACACCACTTAGTCTCACGTGCTCCTTCAGTCTTCCCCCCCCCTCTTGCTTCTTGCCACCAACTAAGCTTCCTAAGGAAGAGTCTGAACTTGCCATGTTCTCCTCCTGTATTACTCATTCACTACTTGGTGTGATGAGGAGATCTCCAATGACTCCTAAGTGCCATATCCACGGAGCATTTTCTGCCACTTTTCCATCATCTTGTCACTGGCCCTGACCACTACTGAATGCTCCTTCCTTCCTCCACTCCCTGGCTTCTGCCATGACATTAGCTCCCTGGACTTCTGCCGACCACTCTGACCATCCCTTCTCAGTTCCTTACTCCCCATCTTCTTTTGCACATGTCCTAATGTTGGTCAACCCTAGGTTCTATCCTTGATCTACTTCTTTTCCCATTGCATATGTTCTGTCTAGATATAGTTCAACTGTTACTTACCTTGAAGCTGAGGAGCTGCCAATATGTATCTCCAGTCTAGATCTTTCTTCTGAGCTCTAGATCCTGATATCCAACTGTCAACTGAATTTCTCCATTTGGAATTACCACAGGCACTTCACACTATTTTCTCCTTTCTGGTCTCTGTTGCCCATCTTATTTTAATGGCTCTTCAAAGGCTTTTTCAAGTTTTACATGGCCTGTTGGTAGTCATCATAGGCTTGTCCTTCCCTATAGCTCATCAGTCATCAAGTTCCAAAAATCCTATTTCCTAAGTATTTCCAGAATCCATCCCTTCCTTTGTCTTTTCCGTCACTGCCTGAGCCTCTCTAGCTTCATCACCTAGAATGATCCAGCTGCACCCTGTGGATAGCCAGCCATACAGAACTACAGAACTAGTTACAGTTCTCAGAGGGTATCTCATTTTCTCCTGGCTTTTCCGTGACATCTCCTCTGTTTGGAAAGGCCTTCTCCACCTTCTCTGCCTAAATAATTTCTACTTATCTATTAAGAATAATTCCACCTTTAATATCATCAGGAAAATCTTCTTTGATCCCCCCACCCCTAGCTATTCACCGCCTGAATCAGGTTCCTTTCTCTGTGGCATTCTGGGCATCCATCTCTGCTAATAGCTGTCATTTTTGCAGACCAGTCTTTCTGCCTTCAAATATTAAACTGAATTAAGTTATGGAAAATAACTTAAAATTCCTTGTACACATCTAATAATTTCTAATTTTGAAAGACCAGAAAATTATTTAACTTACTGAAAAAATGCTGGGAGAGTGGTGACAAAGAAGCGGCCACTCAAACCTACAAGAAACATAAACGAAAAGTTACAAGTCAGACTCAGACTGACCCAAGCAACTAACTTGAGTTCTAAGAACAAGCAGACTTGAGCTTACTTTCACAAACACATTATTAAAATCATTACAATAACTGAATCAAATTTCCTATTTACTTTTTGACTTAGGGAAATTTTGTTTTACCCGTTTTTATTTACCTAACACTTTCTAGTCACTGACAGGCAACTTGTTTATCTTCTATGTATTACGTTAGAGTAGTCTGGCTTGTACATCACCTAGAATCATATGATGGATGAAAGGATAAGTTTTAGAGTCATGCAAACTGGATTAAATACCAAATTCTCCACTTACTAGCTTTGTGATCTCAGAAATGTTAAGCTCTCTGAGCCTTAGTTATCTCATCTGTAAAATGGGTATAAGAAGACTAACTGAATTTTTTCCAAAGTTAGACTAGATCAGTATGTTAAGTGCTTAGAACACAGTATACAGGACTCAGTAAATTAAAGGTATTACATTAGTTATAGGTTTAAAAAGAATATGGAATATGAAATAAGATCATGTGTAATCTTTGCACACTTAAAAAATTTGCAAGTACTGTCAAGGGCCTGCAGATTTTTTCAACTTGCCTTAGGAAATTACTAGACACTAACTACATACATATCAAATGCTATGCTAGGTATATGTGAAGACAAAGATAAATATTTTTTTAGCATTTAGTTAGTGCTTATATTTCAGACACTGTATTAAGTGCTTTGTAAATATAAAATGACACTCAACAAATATTTACTAAGCTCCTTCTTGTTCCAGGGACTGTGATAACTGCTCAAGAAACACAGATAAGCAAAAACATGTATAGTTTCATTCTCACAGAACTTACAGTCTAGGGGCAAAGGAAAAGAAGTTACTTTAACCAGAGATAGATGATATCAAGTAAGGGGCTTGCAACAAAAATCTGACTGAGACTATGAATAAAGAACAGATCCCTGCTCTTCAAATGTACACAAATAAATAATATTTACGTGGGAACTCAGAAAGGGTTAGCCCAGTTCTGGCAAAGAGAAGGAAAGATAAAGGAACCGTGGCCAGCATGGAAAGACGGTAGAAACATTATTTTAACAATTCCCATCACTTCTGCCTTTCCCACTGAAGAACAATCTGGAAAAAATCAAATATTCAAATAAAGTTGCTCAAATTTTACATCTTTGGGTTATCTGCAGCGTAAAATACTGAAGGTTCTTTCAATAACATGGGAAATTTGTGTATCACCCATTTTGTAAATTAAATCTATATTCAGCATATGATGCCTTCCCAAAGAAGGATTTTCTATTTTTCTCATGTCAAAACAAGTAGACTTTAAAACATTCCAGTGGTGGTTAAAAGAAAACACAGTACTTCAAAGGCAAAAAAAATCAGTGTCACAAAAAGAAACATTCATTACATACATTTTTCATTATATGTACATTAAAAAAAAACACATTGTACTGGCAGTAACAAAAACACAAGTGACGTGAGAAGTCCACTGCAGATTCTAACAAGCATCTCTGTTTACAGGGCATTTTCACCTTCAACATTGCTTAGGATTTCACCCTAACAGTATATTTTCAACTCTAAATCACCGGGGGAAAACTACTGGTAATTCTAAAGGCTTAAAAATTATTATATGCTTTGGCTTAAAATAACCATTATAAACAGTCTCATATCTCACTTCTTTCCTAGTTATAGGTTCTAATGACTGCCTAAAATTTTATCTAAGGAGAATTACAGTGTTTGAGAATTATGTTTTAATTATATGGCCTTCTAAAATGGAATGAACGAACAAATGACATCCCATCACTTCTTCAAGTTTCCATTTATGTTTTCTTTTTATCAGAATAAATAGATAGAACTTCTACTAAATACTAGGTATCAGTAAAGGCAGTATTTTTAATTTGTTCTTTAAAATCCTTCATATGTTTTTATAAAAATATTTCATAAAATTCATTAACTTACACAATATGCAAAACGGAATTCCCAGATTCACATGCCAGCTTGTTGGGAGTTAAAATTAAAACTAAGAAGAAGAAGTAGGGCTTAAGTTTTGGTTTTAATTCATTTTAATCTGGAACATTAAATTCAAACTCTCCAGGCTTCAGTTTTCTTAATGGAATCATAGTTTCTGTCTCATCGTATTTTAGTATTAAATCATTTTATATTTACAAAGCACATAGAACATAGTGTCTGAAATATAAGTACTAACTAAATGCTAGCTATTACTTCCTATATTTTAATCTCTGATTCAAAATTAGAAGAATCTAAGAGGATATAACAAACAAAAACTAATTTAGTGTTAAGTGCTTTGGAAATTATACATTATCATGGGTAATACAACTTACATCTTCACAAATAAATGTGCCCATGAAAATCAATGAGTACAGAGAAAATAAGAAAAAAGAAACAGTGACAGATGGTCTCTGAGATTTTTCTGCATCTTTCTGGTTCAGGCTAGAAGGTATAACATGACACTCATTCCCCAAATTGCTAGATTAAAGAGTGTAAGAATTTATGGCTCTTGACATGAATTACTGGGTCATTTTCCATAACTACTGTAAGAATTTACAAGACCATCAATTTTGCTTTCATTTATGTTTCCTTTTCAATATTTCTTCAAATGACAACCCATGTGGAATATTCATAAGGTTATAGCATCTAACTTACATATGAATTCTGTTTGTTGTCTGGAATAATATACTGGCACTCAGAATGTATTCAGAAAATTCAACAACAACAAAATTAAGAGCTGCCAATGTAGTCCTTATATTGTGACACATTAGTAAACTCTTGAAGATCTGGAACCATAGGAAATTCCTCTCAAATAAATGTCACTTCTGAGAGGCTGACAAGAATCAGAAGGCTTGGGGTCTCATGTCAGTGCCCCACAGCATGCCTTCTAACCTTTGATGCTGATGCTGTAATGTATCAAGGAGGACTTTCATTGCCTGACAAGTTACATCATCATCACCTTAAAACAGAGAAGCACAATCAGAGTTATAGACTAAGGACTTAAAAACAACAAGTTACATGTGGATCTTAACACAGAATTATAACAGCACACAGCAGCTCACTTCACGGTCTGTGTCACGGTTCACTGCAATAAACTCCAGCAAGTGCAGAAGAAACTAGTACATTCTTACACCTTTAACTAAAAGAGAGAAAGTTTGACCACAAGGTCTCACAAAACTCCTGCATATTTTTGCTTTAAGAGTAACTTCTACTAGTGCAAGTTGCAGTGCTCCAAAATCGTGCGACTATAGACTATCTACTGTTAAAAGTAACATATGGGATGTGAACAGTTCCCAGGAATGTGTTGTTTTAATTTGTCTGATTTTTCTCAAACTATTCAAATTCAGTTGGACAATATCTATCATATCATTGATAAGTTTTCACAAATGCCTAGGGTACCTAACTGGTTTTCTTGGTTTCACTGGATATGGCTGGTAGTTGTAGGTCTGCTTTGGTTATGTAACTGTATTCCTATTATGTTAATGTGTGCGTGCAATTTAATTAGTAGTTTAAAACCTATACATGCTTATGTTACTCTACAAGAAGATATGTCAAAGAAATAATCAATCTTCCCATGTTTTCTTCCGTCTGCTACTTCTATAGCTTTTCTTCTTCCTTCCTACCTTTAGTAGAATTCGTGCCTCATATTGAAAATTACCGAGTATCATAATTCTTCCAAGTGGTAAAGATACCTCAAGACAATTGCTGGGCATAGAAGCCACAGGGCATAAATCTGCGAAGAAGTAAAAAGCTAACCTTTTCAAAGAATATTGCTTCTCTCTCACTTACCAACTTTACATTTCCCTGTATGGCCCCGGAAGATGGCTGGTTAGCCAGAGACGGGTAAGATTCCTCAAGGGAGGAACAACCTAAGACAGGCACAGTCGCAGGGGGGTCATCAGGTGAGAAATTGGGGATCAACAGAGGTGAGGCTTAGAACCTCAACCCCCGTTTTGAGAGAAATCTTCTGCATCCGTGGATGTTTTGTTGCCCTTGTCTAGCTTGGATTAATACTTAGTCTATAGGCACACACCTGATCATCTACATTTGCCCTCTTACAGCACTAAATTATGTTTTCTACCTTTACCTTGCATCTACCTACCACTTCAGCATTTTATTAAAATAATAATAATAGTAATAATAATAATAAGGGAGAAATGTGGGATTCACATATAAATCAAGTATAAAAATCAAACGAATAATCATATCTGACTTGATTGTTTATAGTTCATGATGCATGATCAAAACCGAAAGTTTCTGTGATATGACTGCCCTTGCACTGTTCACCATGTAAGAACTTATTCACTATGTAAGAACTTATTCACCATGTAAGAACTTGTTCATTATGCTTCAGAAGATTGGAGACTGTTGAGAATTAGGCTTGGGGTTGATTAATGATTGTGCATTGAGTCCCCTATACAGAATTTTATTGTTGTTAACAACCATTTGATCAATAAATACGAGAGATGCCCTCTAAAAAAAAAGAGTAACTTCTACTTTAAAATGAAGACTATATTGCAACATAAAAGGGGCATTAATCCAAAATGCAGAAAAAAAATTAATTTCTTATTAGCAACCTTATCTTAAACACATACAGCAAAAGAAAATAATTAAAAGATAAGAGAAAAAACTTACGGCATGGAACTATATTTTTGTATGCAAAAACACAACAGAAATTCTTGAAGTTCAACATTGAGAAAATGGGGAGAGCTATTAACTTCTGTTCTGACATTTATTAACTGTGTTACCTTTGATATGTTACTTAACATCTTTGAGCCTTGGTTCTCAGGGTAATATAAACAGTTTGCTTTCCTAGGGTTATTAGGAAGCTAAAATGTATGTAACTGCTTAACACAATTAGAGGCTGAAGTAAACGCTTAACTGAATGCTAGTTATCACCAAAGAGAGAAGCACAAGTTAAACAATGAAAAAAAGTAGAACTAGCCTTATCTTTGAGGTTTAAATGAAGCTGTTAATATAAGAGAATACAAGTAATTTTTATAATTATACAATTAAACTATTAACACTAATTGAGGTATAGTAAACTAAATTGGCTTCTGTAATACATCAGTGGTTTTAAACACAATGCTTTTTCTTGGCCATGGTCGGGGTCTGGTTGACCTCTACTCTAGTGAAATAGCCATCACCCATGGCTTCTCTATGAACAGCTGCTGTTTCCTGTCCTTGATAACTAAGCTCATGGAACAGAAGGTCAAGTACGTACTCATTAATTTCCCAAAGTCAACTCAACTGGAACATCACCTGGTCTATGCAGTATTAAGCAGGCAATGTAATGTAACCTAATCAAAGACCTGTCCTTTCCTTAACTCCTACAGCTCACATGAAAAAATACAACGTGTTTATCATTACCTTTATTATTCTGGCACCTTACTGTCTGTTTAAAATACTTAAAAAAATCTTTTTGGATCTACCAATAGAATAATTATAGGCGTAACTAGTATGCACGAACACTTCAAAAATTCTTGCTTTCTCTTCTTTTTAAATTTTACTTGCAAGAAAAGAAATGCAATTATCCATTATTAGGCCTCCTGTGGCAAGACAGACATGAAGAAAGAATATACTAATAGAGATTTGTAATCAAATATAAATCTGCACAGAAATATCTAGTAAGTGCTCAACTGTGGAAAAAAATAGTATCACTTCAATGGTTTCCCAATGCTGATTCAGGAAGTTACATTTTGTAAAAATGAAGTAAATGTTAAAATAGCTTCCAAGAATAGGAATAAGCTGCCCAGAAGCTTGCCAATAAGTCAGTGCCACATAAAATACCCTCTCTTCATCTGGCTTCCAGGATCTGCCTACTTCCCCATCTCTTTCTTACCTCACCAGCTTCTCCTTTTCCTCTGTTGTAACTGTTTCCTTTCTTCTAAATGTTAGCATGCCCTGGTTCGCAATCCTCAAAACACTTCTCTGGCACATACTCCCTAGGTAACCTCAGTTCTTCCCCAAGTTTTAAATACCATTACACTAATGGTATAGTAGTGTAACCTCTAGCTCCTCCAATTGGATTTCTATTAAACCTCCTGAACTTAAGCCCTGTCCCAAATCTGTTCCTCCTCAGCCTTCTGCATCTTTCTCTCTTTCCATGAAATACTAACCACCAATCTCTCAGAACTCCTTTTGGATATTCCAGCTGACATAGTATCACAAATCCAGCCACTAACCCCTACTGCTACTAGTCCAAGACACCATCTTTTCCACTCTGGACTACTTACTGCCTTCACCCCTTAACCTCTCTTCTTGCTTCCACTTCTGTCCTCCTATAGGCAATTTTTCACATAGTAGCCAAAGGAATTCTTTTGAAACATGAATCACATAATGTCATTCCCTCGCTCAAAATCTAAGAGTAGTTTCCTTTCCACTCCTCTCCAATCCCATTTATCCTGAGTACCCATTAAATCATTCCTCAAATGAGCCAAGCACACTCCCACCTGCCCATGGTGTTTGTTCTGCCTGCAGAGCTCCTCCCCTAAGGCATGTTGAAATTTACTTCCTCAATTTGTCAAGACCCGTAGTCAACAGACCTTCCCTGCACATCCTATTTAAAAGGCTCCCACCCTTGTCTACATTTTTACCCTGCTTTCTTTTCTTCATTGCCTTTACCACTACGAAACATGATTTTCCATTTTCCTTTTGTTACTGTTTAATCTCCTTCACTACAACATAAGCTCAATGAGGAGCCAGGTCTCCATCTTCCTTATTCACCTGTATCATTCATCTGTATCATCAGGACCTGGAACAGTGCCGGTGCATGGCAGGGACTCAAATATTTGTTGAATAAACATTACTTCTAACCCCTATTAAAGGATTAATTGAAGGCACTGGGTTTGTAATTTAAAAGTATCAAGATAAAATAATATAATCTGAAGTGAATTCTCTAGGCTATTCAATCATGTGTATAGAATTTTGTCTAATTTTTATTTATGAATTAACAATTTTTAAAGCTTTTATCATTTAAAAGAATTCTAGAGCCTCTACTTTTAACAATTATTCTAATACCTAAAACAATTACTACTTTTCCTTCTTGGACTTTCTTTAACTATTTCTATAGAATCCTAGACCAAAGACTTTCTTTCTTCTTTGATAAGTATTTCAAATACATAGTTTATATTTACATAAATACTATGAGTCAATGATAAATTTGTTTTAAAAATATTTTACCATAATGAATTTCTCTCTTCATTATCAAAAAAAGCAATCCAGTCACAATGGAAAAAAACAGCTATAAATCTACATTTTAGATGGAACTATATTCAAATAGACTTTAGATTTTTGAATCCATCATAAAGCTAGTATTTAATTTTCTTCAAATCATGCTGTGAATTCACAGCAGGCATATACCAAGAGACTTAACTGTGACTAGGCCAGCTCTATTTCTAAGAAATTCATTCATAAAATGTGTCTGATGCCCACTAACTAATAAGGCTTAAACCTGATTTTATTGGACTCAAACTACTAAAAGATGAAAACAGGTTTACAGCAAAATGTAAGTGCAGTGACTTGACCTCCAAATAATCCCCAGAATAAGACATTATAGTCAAAATCATGAACTAACAACTATAATTGTCCATCCCTAAATAGCAGATGGACAGAAGGGGCTTTGATTAAAATACTGAAAAAGGTAGACCATTGAGGACTTAATGGCTTTTAACAGAAATCTCTCTCCATGGTTTGTCAACCCAACAGTCTTAACAGATGCCATTATTCTGTTGTCCAAGTAATTGGTAATTCATTACTCTGTGTTTTTTAACTTACAGTTATAAGAGAAAAGTAATAGCTTCACTTCCATATGTATCTTCTTTTTTCCCTTGTAAAGGGATACAATAAGTAGAAATTGAATGTAGACAAGAAAAAATAACTAATAATGTTTGAAAATAGTCAAATTTGAGATTTGAATCATAAAAACCCCCCTTTTCTTCTCAATTTTACAGAATTTTTTAACTACAAATATAAATTAATTGTATGTCTCTTTTCAGAATTCAAGTTTCCTTTCTCTCTTTTTCATTCTTGATAAATTATATCATAACAGCTAATAAATGTAGATGAAACACAGAATTAGAAACTCACCATTCTGAAATCCAGAACAAAATACTTAATTCAAGTAAGATCATCATGGATCTTAAAATTCCAAAGTATCACCCCACAGATTATTTGCTAATCACAAAGTTGGGTCTTTTCTTTAAAACTGAGATATTTAGTGTCATGACCTTATTAGCCAAGTGCTCAAATTCAATACCACAATGGTGAAAATGTACGTCTTCTGATAAGATATAAGTAAAGTCACAGCCTCGAGTCACTGTTGCTATAAATGTCTAACCTGAATCATGCCTCAAGACTAAACCTCAAGTTTACAGAAATGCAGAAAATGTAAGAATAAGTTGAATGTCACCATGAAGAAACATCTAGAGCAATCCCTGGCCTGCTCTCTTCAGAATATCGATGTCATGAAAAATTGGGGGACTATTTTCTAGATTGAGGGAGACTAAAAAGACATAGCAATCAAATTCAGTTGGTAAGCCTTTACAGATTCTGGTTCAAAAATTATAAAAAGACATGTGGCAAATAATTAGGGAGTTTTTAACATACTGAAATATTGAAGTAGCTATCATGATGTCTACAACTTTTTCAAATAGCAAACCAAAAAAATAATAAAAATATGAAAATAAATACATATATGTTTATGAAAACACAAATACACATAGGCCCAGATATGCCAAAATGTTATCTGTGGATTCTAGGTGGTCAGTTCAGGGGAACTCAGTATCTTAATTATTCAACTATTCTACATGTTTGAAAAACTTCAAACTAAAACGTAACACACTTTTGTATTTTATTTTATTTTTAGGTATCATTAATATACACTTACTTGAGCCACCTTGTGGTTACTAGATTCCCCCCATTATCAAGTCCCCATACCAAGTGACTTAACTGTGAATAGGCCAGTTCTATTTCTAAGAAATTCATCATAAAATGTGTCTGATGTTCACTAACAAGGCTAAAATCTGATTTTACTGGACTCAGACTACTAAAATACCCCATTACAGTCACTGTCCATCAGCATAGTAAGATGCTATAGAATCACGACTTGTCGTCTCTCTGCTATACTGCCTTCCCCGTGCGGCCCCCTTACATTATGTGTGCTAATCGTAATGCCCCTTTTTCCCCTTATCTCTCCCTTCCCATCCATCCTCTGTAGTCCCTTTCCCTTTGGCAACTGTTAGTCCATTCTTGGGTTCTGTGAGTCTGCTGCTGCTCTATTCCTTCAGTTTTTGCTTAGTTCTTATACTCCACAGATGAATGAAATCATTCAGTACTTGTCTTTCTCCACCTGGCTTATTTCACTGAGTATAATACCCTCTAACTCA
The DNA here is from genome assembly GCF_030020395.1 of Manis pentadactyla. NCBI lineage: Eukaryota > Metazoa > Chordata > Mammalia > Pholidota > Manidae > Manis > Manis pentadactyla. Next base: position 143,791,595 of record NC_080023.1, on the reverse strand, counting down.
ATCCATGTTGTTGCAAATGGGAGAATTTGTTTTCTTCTTGTGGCTGAATAGTATTCCATTGTGTATATGTACCACATCTTCTTTATCCATTCATCTACTGATGGACACTTAGGTTGCTTCCATTTCTTGGCTATTGTAAATAGTGCTGCAGTTAACATAGGGGTGCATGTATCTTTTTCAAACTGGGCTGCTGCACTCTTAGGGGAAATTCCTAGGAGTGGAATTCCTGGGTTAAATGGTATTTCTATTTTTAGGTTTTGAGGAACCTCCATACTGCTAGCCATGATGGTGGAACTAATTTACATTCCCACCAGCAGTGTAGGAGGGTTCCCCTTTTTCCACATCCTCACCAACACTTGTTGTTTGTCTTTTGGGTGGTGGTCATCCTTACTGGTGTGAGGTGATATCTCACTGTGGTTTTGATTTGCATTTCTCTGATGACGAGCGATGTGGAGCATCTTTTCATGTGTCTGTTGGCCATCTGAATTTCTTCTTTGGAGAAGTGTCTGTTCAGATCCTCTGCCCATTTTTTAACTGGATTATTTGCTTTTTGTTTGTTGAGGTGCGTGAACTCTTTGTATATTTTGGATGTCAACCCCTTATCACATATGTCATTTATGAATATATTCTTTCATACTGTAGGATGCCTTTCTGTTCTACTGATGGTGTCCTTTGCTGTACAGAAGCTTTTTAGTTTGATATAGTCCCACTTGTTCATTTTTGCTTTTGTTTCCCTTGCCCAGGTAGATATGTTCATAAAGAAGTTGTTCATGTTTATATTCAAGAGATTTTTGCCTATGTTTTGTTCTAAGAGTTTTCTGGTTTCATAACTTACATTGAAGTCTTTGATCCATTTCGAGTTTACTTTTGTGTATAGAGTTAGACAGCAATCCAGTTTCATTCTCTTACATGTAGCTGTCCAGTTTTGCCAACACCAGCAGCTGTTGAAGATGCTGTCATTTCCCCATTGTATATCCATGGCTCCTTTATCATATATTAATTGAACATATATACTTGAGTTAATATCTGGACTCTCTCTTCAGTTCCACTGGTTTATGGGTCTGTTCTTGTGCCAGTACCAAATTGTCTTGGTTACTGTGGCTTTGTAGTAGAGCTTGAAGTTGGGAAGTGAGATCCCTCCTGCTTTATTCTTCTCAGGATTGCTTTAGCTATGCAGGGTCTTTTGTGCTTCCATATGAATCTTAGAACTATTTATTACAGTTCATTGAAGAATGCTGTCGGCATTTTGATAGGGATTGCATTGAATCTGTAGATTGCTTTAGGCAGGATGGCCATTTTGAAAATATTCATTCTTCCAACCCAAGAGCATGGGATGCATTTCCATTTATTAGTGTCCTCTTTAATTTATCTTAAGAGTGTCTTGTAGTGTTCAGGGTACAGGTCTTTCACTTGGTAAGGTTTATTCCTGGGTATTTTGTCCTTTTTGATGCAATTGTGAATGGAACTGTTACCTGATTTCTGTTTCTGCTAGTTCATCATTAGCATACAGGAATGAAACAGATTTCTGTGTATTAATTTTGTATCCTACAACTTTGCTCAATTCAAATATTAGTTCTAGTAGTTTGGGAGTGGATTATTTAGGGATTTTTATGTACAATATCATGTCATATGCAAATAGGGCCAGTTTGACTTCTTCCTTACCAATCTGGATGCCTTTTATTTCTTTGTGTTATCTGATGCCTTGGCTAGGACCTCCAGGACTATGTTGAATAAAAGCAGGGAGAGTGGGCATCCTTCTCTTGTTCCCAATCTTAGAGGAAAAGCTTTCAGCTTCTCACTGTTAAGTATGATGTTGGCTGTGGGTTTGTCATATATGGCCTTCATTATGTTGAGGTACCTGCCCTGTACTACCATTTTGTTGAGAGTTTTTATCATGAATGGGTGTTGAATTTTGTCAAATGCTTTTTCAGCATCTATGGAAATGACCATTTGGTTTTTGTCCTTCTTTTTGTTGATGTGGTGGATGATGTTGATGGATTTTCAAATGTTGTACCATCCTTGCATTCCTGGGATGAATCTCACTTGATCATGGTGTATGATCCTATTGATGTATTTTTGAATTTGGTGTGCTAATATTTTGTTGAGTATTTTTGCATCTATGTTCATCAGAGACACTGGTCTGTAATTTTCTTTCTGTGTCTTTGCCTGGTTTTGGTATTTGAGTGATGCTTGCTTCATAGAATGAGTTTGGAAGTAACCCCTCCTCTTCTATTTTTTGGAAATCTTTAAGAAGAATGGGTATTATGTCTTCTCTAAATGTCTGATAAAATTCAGCGGTGAATCTCTCTGGTCTGGGAGTTTTGTTCTTGGGTAGTTTTTTGATTACCAATTCAATTTCATTGCTGGTAATTGGTCTGTTTAGATTTTCTGTCCTGGGTCAGTCTTGCAAGGTTGTATTTTCTAGAAAGTTGTCCATTTCTTCTAGGTTATCCAGTTAGTTAGCATATAGATTTTCATAGTATTCTCTAATAATTCTTTGTATTTCTGTGGTGTCTGTCATGATTTTTCTTTTCTCATTTCTGATTCTGTTTATGTGTGTAGACTCTCTTTTTCTCTTAATAAGACTGGCTAGGGGTTTATCTATTTTGTTTATTTTCTCAAAGAACCAGCTCTTGGTTTCATTAATTTTTTCTATTGTTTTATTTTCCTCAATTGTCCTTCTACTGACTTTTGGCCTCATTTGTTCTTCTTTTTCCAGTTTCAATAATTGTGAATTTAGACTATTCATTTGGGATTGTTCTTCCTTCTTTAAATGGTCCTGGATTGCTATACTTTCCTCTTAAAACTGCCTTTGCTGCTTCCCACAGAACTTGGGGCGTTGTGCTGTTGTTTTCATTTGTCTCCATATATTGCTTGATCTCTGTTTTAATTTGGTTATTGATTCAATGATTATTTAGGAGCATGTTGTTTAGCTTCCATGTGTTTGTAAGCCTTGTTTTCTTTGTACAATTTATGTCTAGTTTTATACCTTTGTGATCTGAGAAGTTGGTTGGTAGAATTTCAATCATTTTGAATTTACTGAGGCTCTTTTTGTGGCCTTATATGTAGTCTATTCTAGAAAATGTTCCGTGTGCACTTGAGAAGAATGTGTATCCTGCTAATTTTGGGTGTGGAGTTCTGTAGATGTCTGTTAGGTTCATCTGTTCTAATGTGTTGTTCAGTCCCTCTGTGTCCTTACTTATTTTCTGTCTGCTTGATCTGTCCTTTGGAGTGAGTGGTGTGTTGAATGCATTGCATTCTGTTTGCCCCTCTAATTCTGTTAGTATTTGTTTCACATATGTAGGTGCTCCTGTGTTGGGTGCAGTTGGGTGCATAGATATTTATAATGATTATATCCTCTTGTTGGATTGACCCCTTTATCATTATGTAATGTCCTTCTTTGTCTCTTGTTACTTTCTTTGTTCTGAAGTCTATTTTGTGAACAGGTGAGCAGCACATGTTCTGCCATAAGAACAAAGCCTTTGTGCCTCCCAGACTCTGTGCCAGTCTCCACTGCCTGTGCTGGTCAACTGCGTAAAGGAAGCAGCCTCTGGGTCTGGGCCAGTTAGCCACGCACAGGGAGAAGCCTCTGTGCTAAGCTGTGTGGTTGCTGTAGGTGGTGCTGCTCCCGGGCTGTTCCATAGCAATAGCTGCCAATGGGGAGCGGAAGGAATGGTATGCTGCTTATGTCTGCGAGGGGCTTCAGAGCTGTGTTGCCACCCAGGGGGTTAGGATGCCTGAAGTTCCTTAAAGTCCCCAACCTGCTGGGCTGAGTGTGCCAGGACGATGTCCACCTGTTAAACCCTTGTCCATTTAAGACATTTAAAGCACCCGCTTTTCTTTTGTCCCAGGGCAGCTGGCTGTGGGAACCTTTTTGCAGTCTCAATCTTGGACCTTGCTTTTCTGCTCCTCCAATATCCAGTGCACCATGCAATGTGTGTCTGTGCTCCCAGGGCAGACCACCAGGACTGGTTATTTAGCAGTCCTGTGCTTCCACTCGCTTCCCACTCTGATTCCCTTCCTCCCGCTGGTGAGCTGGGGTTGGGGGAGTGCTTGGGTCCTGCCAGGTCACGGCTTTGTATCCTACCCTTTTCCATGATATGTTGGGCTCTCACAGACGTAGCCTGGCTCATGTACTGTATCTTCCAGTCACTTAGGAATAGTTGTATTCACTGTATTTTCAAAATATATATGGTCTTGGTATTTCCACCACCCTACTCACGCTGCCACTTGACAATCCCTGTATACTTTTGAATTTAATGGTCAACATTTACAGTACCTGGTTCTTGAATGACATCTACTTTCCCCACACTGATCTGAAGTATGTCACCATTCTTTGCAAACGTCTCCCATTCCGAATCAGTCTGCTGGCAGGATGGACACCAAGGGGCATAACTATAAAAGAAGAATAGCTAATCAATATAAACATATGAAAAAAGTACCTGTACAAGGCAATAGTCTTAAAAGGAAGCACAAAAACAAGCATTCCCAAAGTCATCTGATATAGAAAAACAGAAGCATATTTCCTTCCTAGAATTTAATTTATGAATATCAATTCCCTGGGAAAGAATTAGCCAAAATTTAGTAAGATTTTCACAAATTATTGTAATGTACAAAATATTTTATTTCAATGTTATTACAAATAACACAAAATTTTCACTTTCCAAATAGCTTTTGATTATTGAGGGTGAAGACTGGTTTGAGTGCCCCACTGAAGGGCAATTTTCACAAGGGTTTCCCTAAACTAACCAAACCAGTTTCAGATCCATCAAAGCTAGATCTGACCAGATGATCTGCTGCTAGTGAGTCCCCAAGAATGTGAGCCATTTCCAAAGATACGTGGCAGTTCTGAACCATTCTAAGTAAGAAAGTAAAACCTACAGGGTAAACCAGTGCTCCCTAAAACTTTCTTAAATAAATGAGGAGTGAGAAATATCTGGGATCTTCCAACAGACACACGAAAAGATGCTTAAATATCACTATTCATCAGGAAAATGCAGATCAAAACCAGTGAGATATCACCAGTCAGAATGGCTAGATTCAAAAAGACAAGAAATAACAAAGTGTTAGTGAGGGTGTGGGGGAAAGGGAACCCTTGTACACTGCTGGTGGGAATGTAAATTGGTGCAGCCAGTATGGAAAACAGTATGCAGTTTCCTCAAAAAAATTAAAAGTAATAATATCATATGCCCCAGTAATTCCACTTCTGAGAATTTACCCAAAGAAAACAAAAGCACTATTTCAAAAGATATATGCACCTCTGTTTATTCCAACACTTTTTAGAGTAGCCAAGATATGGAAGCAACCTGCATGTCCATCAGTAAATGAATAGATACAGAAGATGTGATACATATGCACAATGGAATCTTATTCAGCCATAAAAAAGAATGAAATGTTGCCATTTGTGACAACATGGATGGACCTAGAGGGTACCGTGCTAAGTGAAATAAATCAGAGAGAAAAATAGATATCATATGATTTCACTTAGATGTGGAATCTAAAAAAATAGAACAAATGAATAAACAAACAGACTCATAAATACAGTGAATAAACTGATGGTTGCCATAGAAAGGGAGTGGGGACAGACAAAACAGGTGAAGGGGATAAAGAGGTAAAAGCTTCCTCCAAAAAAAGAAATACAAGGGCCTTCAACGAGGACCCTGCTTTTTATGTTTACTTTTTCATTCAATGAACATGAACTGAGTAGCATACTAGAAGCTGATGCTAAAACTGTGAACAGCACAGATGTGGTGCCTCTTCTCCTTGTTGTTTGTATAATTCAGAGATGAAAAGATGCCAGCATAGGAGTAATTACAATCCAGGAGGCAAATGCCATGACTGAGAGTGGGGAACAGAAGTTACGGAGACATGCAAGGGCTGGGTGATCTCAGAAGGGTCCACAGAGAAAGAAGCATCTGTGCTAAGATCCAGTGTAGGAGTAACAGCCAAAGAAGGGTGAAGGAATGTTCTAACCTAAGCAGAGAGAAGAATAGTTAAGTGTGAAGACATCTATAGTTTTTTTAAAAGTTGTATAAGGAGTTAGGACTTTATTCAAAGCTTCATGGTAAGCCCCTAAGAGGTAAGAGAATTACAATCAGTTTACATTTTGGAAAAATCCCCTGGCAGCTCTGTGGGTAATGGTCAGGGAAGAATGTGATGGAAGCAAAGAGAAGAATGGGAAAGCTGGGCCATCATCCTGACAACAGGCTAAGTGGCCTCACTTTGCCCTTGAATGTCCTGAAGAGCATCACAAATAGACCATAAATTCTGAAGTGGTCCAGCATTCCATCTGCACGTGTTAAAATGGGAATCCAGTGAAATTTGCTGTTTGCAATGTACAGTGGATACAACAGCATTCCTTAAAAAAGATATGTCCATGCCCTAAGCCCTGGTAGCTGTGAATATGCCCTTACTTGGAATAAGAGTATTTACACATATAATTAAATTAAGGGTCTTGGAATGAGCTTGTCCCAGACTTAGGGTGGGTCCCAAATCCAGTGACTAGTGTTCTTGTAAGAGAAAGAAGAGGGAGATTTGACCGAGACACAGGAGGAAGACCATGTGAAGATGGCAGAGACTGGCATTACACAGCCACAGGCAAAGAATGCCAAAGGCTGCTGGCAGCCCCAAAAACGAGGAGAGGCGCAGGCTCTCACAGGGCCTCTGGGGGATCCCAACCTGCCAACATGTTGACTTGGGATTTTTAGTCTCCAGACTTGTGAGACAATAAACTTCTGTTGTTTTAAGCCACTGAAAGTTTGTGGAATTTGCAGTAGCCCAAGGAAACTAATAAAGGAAGATAACATATGAATTAGAAGGGAGAGATCAGATAAGCCTTATGGAGACTTAGAGTAGGTAGGGCTGTGCTTAATATAAAATATTATGAACAAACAATACCATATGCTGGAAATTCATTTAAAAATACTATCATATGACACAGTTAAAAGGAAAATTAACATTTACAGAACAATGTGACAGAAATGCATTAGTACAATTGGAGAGACATCTTGTTTTGCTTACTAATACCCAGAAGGAAAAAAGCAGAAAATAAACAAGTTAATCAAAGCTTGTAAAATAGAACAGGGTAACTCCAGGGGGAAAATAATCACCAGGCACTCTGCATTTCAGGAAGCCAGCAAACTAGACCTGATATTTTAAAGATTTTCTTACATCTGCTTAAGTTACACTTTAGAAAGATCCTTAAGTCAAAATACTGAGGGCATAAAAACAATACTTTTAAAAGACTGATATCACTGAATCATTTACATACAATGGGTGAATATTTATAGTATGTAAACTATACTTGCCACCAAGGGGTAGAGGGCAGGAGATACAGGTGAACCAAGATTAGCAACATGTTGATAACTAGTGGAACTGGATGACGGAGGATGGGGGCTCACCATACTACTACTCCTAGTTTGGGTAGGTTTGAAATGTTTCATAATAAATAGTTTTTGTTTGCAGTATAACTGCATGTAACACTATATTAGTGTCAGGTGTATGACATAGTGATTAAACAGTTTTTTTCTTAAGACTTGATAAAATGGGAAGATACAACAAGTTCTGGATAGGCAGGCTCAATACTGTAAACTGTCAACTTCCTCCAATTTATTTTCCATTTCTGAATTGTTTTTATAAAATGTGGCAGCTATTATTTTATGTCGAGAAGATAGATAGGAAAAAATACCTCCCAAAAGAATAATACACACACACACACACACACACACACACAGAAAAAAGCCTTGGGAAAGTAAAAGGGGGAAAATTGTTAAACTGATCCAATTCTCTAACAAGATTTGTAGGTTCAAAGGTCCTGTCAGGTCATCATTACAAGTCCTTTTCTCTTAAACTGTGCAGAAGCATTTATATAAGTGCCATTCAAAACTCAAGGCAATGATGCATACAAACCAACTTTGCTGAATAACAACAAAAACACTGAAACTGGGCAAGATTTTGATCTTTTATATTATGACCAGGTTGGGGAGGGGGTGGTTAAAAAGTCAAGTCTAGGGAGAGGAATGCATTTACTTCAGGAAAACTATTGAGATTGGGCACAGCCCAAAAGAAAAAGGGATGCGCAAGGCAAGGCATGCATTTCTCTCTCCAGCCAGGTCCAGAAGCAGCCACATAGTAAGCCTCTCAGCCTCACACTCAGGTCATCCTCTCAATGCCATCTCTACAAAGAACCTGTATCAAGAAGTCCAAGATCATTCTAAAAGGTCACTGATCTTTCCATTACAGCTCACTGTCTAATCCCTGAAACTCCTACGACATGGACAAGACAAGAGAACCCGTTCTAAGAACAATCTGCTGACATCTTTGAACACTGCATTTTTAAAAGACTTGTTATCTCTGCATTTCCAGGGCAAAGTATATTCCTGGGACAGTAAATGCCCAATAAATGTCTGCTGAATAAATGACCAAACTTTAAAGAAAATTATATTCTTTTACTGAGAAAAGAGTTTTTTCCTATATATTTTCTACATATCCATATGGCAGATGAGACTGGAACAAGCAGTTGGTAAACTTTAGGAAAAAAGGAAATATTTCATATTAAGTACACTTCAGTATTTCAGTATATTGGATAGGAGTTCTGCCAGAGGACTCAGGAAGACCAACTACAAACTAACCATGCAACAACTTTGGCCCAGTTAATAATCACTCCATGCTTCTGCTTCCTCAACTGCAAAACAGGATAGTAACAGTAGATACCTCAGATGGTTATGGGAGATGAGAGGACATATGAGAAGCTGGCGCAAATTAAGAACAATCATTAATACCAATTACATTTGTAACTGCTTTGTTTCAGAGACACTTTTATGATGCATTAGCTCAACTGAACCTCACAACCTCACTGTCAAAAACAGACAAGGCAGACTTCGAAAGACTTACTTAAGGTCACCTAAGACCTACACAGAGCTAGAACACAGAGAGAGGTATTTATGTGATAAAAATTTACAAGAAAAAGAAGATCCAACATCAAAAAAGGGAGAGACATACAGATAGAAGAGGTAAGAAAGAAATCATCTAAAATAAGGAAGAATCTTAAAGTATAATTTAATGAACTCTAGATCCTCTTTGTTTTGTTTTTCTAGGCCTCTGTCTTTGCATGTAACTCAGACACATGTGCTACATCAGCAATTATTAAATCATGCAAATTTCATCATTTAAAAAGAAATCCCTAATCTCTAGACAGGCTATTATATAAATTGGGTTTTCGATGATTCTGATCCTCAGATATACAAATGTCCTTGAGGTAATTTTAGATATTCCATTTTCTGTGTAGCTCGTCTCTGGGACTGTTAAAACCATTATTTCTGAAATTTAATCAAAGCTTATTGTGTTGGAATGCACCAAGATTATCACTAACATACTGGAGGCGGAGTTAGCTCCAAGGGTCAGGTATGGGAACTGGTCCGTTGTTGCTTCAGGTTTTTAAATTATTCGTATTCTTTTGTACCTAAAGAACAGTAATTTAGACTAATTTAGAACCTGCTATGAGGAAAATACCTCCAGGGGTCAAATGAATACAAAGAAGGAAAATCGTATGATTTTCATTCTCTTCTCTCTGTCTGTATAATTATGCATAAATGTAATTTTTATGCACACAGGGATAAATAAAATTCATCTGAAAGGACTAAACATGATCTTCACTTATATTATTTAAAACTAGTTCATAGTGTCAGTCTTAAGCACTAGATAATAAGAGTTCACCTGCCTCTAAAAAAAAGAGTAATTTGTCTTTTACATTCAAATTAATCCTTTGATTAAGAGAATCCAAGATGAATTAAAACTTTTATTATCATGGAAATTATATTATCTTTCTATTTAAACATTTTGCAGGTGGTAGCAATATATAAAATGCTTCATAAAGGCATTTGGAATATATTCCAGATAGCTAAAACAGTTAAATTACACCCAACTTGGATATCAGTCCAATGTTTTTAACCATTTCTGGGAAACAAACTCAATGGCATATGTCTGTTACCCATGTTAGTATTCAGGCACAAATTGCATTTAGATTCTGCTATGTGTAAGGCGGTTGAAGGCCCTTAATTCTCTGATTACATGCCATCACTGAATTTGGTGTGAGATTTCACTAAGTGTACTAAACACTTCAGGGGAAGGAGTTACATAAGTATATTTCCTAGAAATAATATTTTATTAAAAACACATTTTTATTCACTAATAATGGACAATTTTTCTTCTGCCATGGCTCAAATTTCATCAGTGTTTCCCAGTACCTTTTCTTATCTCTGCAGAAATAAGATGGACAATGACAGACACAATCAATTTTCACGTAGAACATATTTTGACCAAAACAAAAGAATCTGACAGTGAAGATGAAAGACATACACTAGGTTCATTTTTCTATGACTTAATAAATGAAACTGAATCAAAATGTCAACAAACTTAACTACATTAAGTGTTATTCTGCTTTCTGGAATATCTGGAAAAACTTACTGACCCAAAAGCTGGAAGCCTTATGCTTAATTCTATTTATTTAGAAGATCATTTTTAGAACATGTTATCATAAAATATAGAGGAAAAATAAAAACTGACAGCTCTATGAGAACAATGGCACTTGCCAAAGAAAATGGAATTCACTACTTTCACCAGAGTGGACGCTCCACAAGGAGAGCTGGTACCTAGAACAGAGCCTGGCAGGTCTTAGGCCACAGTAACTATTTATTACATTAATGAACAAATGGGAGATGGGAATGACAGTGATTGCCCTTAATACTTAAGAAATACATACAGATGTTTCCTTTACTGATATAGTTGAGGAAGCTCTTGATTAAAGGAACAATTAGTCTTATTCATTCAGTCCCTTAGTCAAAAAGTATTTACCAAACACCTAGTAACTTGAAAATTATAAGACTCTGGAAATAAATAGGAATAAGAAAAAATTCATTTATTTAAAAATTTATCATCTGAGGAGGAATCAGACAACCACCTAGCACAAAAGCATATATTAATTAACAATTTTAAGTTGTGATAAGGGCCATGCTAAATACAAATGAGACACAGTGAGAATTTTCCTGGGAAGCTGGAGTATAGGGGAAGGCTCAACACATGTTTGATAGTAAAGAGTATCAAGAATGAGTATATAGCTATAGCGTTCTTCATGTGCAGAAACTAGAGAGATGATAAAACCATGGATGGGCCTTGAATCCTTCAAGGAAAGGCCTTCCCTCACGTGGGTCTGGGTGCTAACACGTTTCTCCGGGTTCCCTTACTGCCTAGCTACTCTTCCAGGCTTGCACTGGGGACTGTAAAACTCATGCCTACATTCTAGTTCTGGCCTTGTCCACCACTTACTAAGGATGTGGCCTTGGCCAAAGCTTTAACCTTTCATGTTTTCATGGTTAATGAGAATGACAATGGTAATTCCACACCAGATTGCTGGGACAATCAAATAAAAAAGCATTTAGAACATGAGATATAAGCAATGCAACTGTTTACATTGTTTAAGATAATGATAATGATGTTGATGATGGAGATGGATGTGGATGATAACCCTTTGTAGAAACAGAAATCAAATACTTCTATATGTTAGTTTGTGAGCTCTCTTGCATGTTTTTAAAACCCAAAACAGTACCTAGGGCAGTGGCATTTTCAATCAGAGGCATTTGGAATGTGCATAGAAGATGGAGATTGACTTTTTTTTTTAATGTCACATGACTACTAGAATGTAATGGGCAGGGACCAGGGATGCCAAAGGTTCTCCAATGGGTGGGTCATTCCCATATGTCAAAGAACTTTGTCCAGCCCAAAATGCCAACAGTGCCCTGATGAGAACCACAGCTGAATGGTTGACAGAGAAGTATTCATTAAATATTTGCTAAATAAATGAATGCTATATATGCTATTTCTTTCTTTCAGTGGACAGTAAATTGTCAGTCCCTTGAAATCAAGGACTGTAGCTCATTTTCGTTTTCCCAAGACCCAACCCTGAACCTGACAGGTTATAACATTTAACAACTATCTCTTAAACATTCAATCAAGAAATCAAGACAAGTTATTAAACTGCAAGAAATTATAACTATTTGATTGGACAAGTTAAGGCAATGATGTTTAAGACTTTTTCCTTAGGTATAAGAAGGATACTGGAAATATAATACTAAAGAGTTTAAAACCTAAAGAAATAAATGAGACTTTCCTATACCACCATATGACTAATTTCAATTGTGAAACATGATCATCTCAAGAACAGTCACAAAAGGTAGTGCTTCATAAAGATCTATATGCTTTACAGAGATAAATTAATTCAACCCAAAGACATACTTTTCCCAGATGTCAGTTTAAAAGTAAGGTCAAAATCAAACAACTTGGATACCTATTTCTTTTGGGGAAAAAAGCCACCAGAACAGTATATAGAATACATTACACTGTATACTTTTGTGTTTCAAAATAACAGAAGTATTACTCTCAAGGACTGATATAAGGGGAGCCAGGCAAGTTTAAAATAGCAAAAGGTTACAACACAACCAAATGAAGGACAGTATGAAACAAAACAACTAGGAAAGAGAAAACATCAGAAGGCATTTTTAAAATTAGATAATCTTCCCTAATCTGAAAAAGGATAAACTTCATCAGAGGTTAAGATGAAAAATGTACAGCAAGTCAGTTTTAGAGACATGGCAAAAATGGGGGTAAAAATCACACAACAATGTAAGAAAGAAAGAAGAAGGGGAAAACTAAATATATAATAAGTTTATGGAGCATTAAAGAAGTAAGTCATGGGAGAATTTTTCAGATTTTAAAAAAGTTTTCATAATAGAAATGAATTGGTACAAATGTGTTTTTCACTGATAAGACTCTTAACAGAGAAGTACTTTTTAAACTAATAATTCAATTGCAAGGGTCTAAAAAATTGACTGAAAGACAAAGAAAATATAAAAAATTAAATATTATAATAGGAGCTTTTCAAGTTTCAGAGCAAACACTGTCAGGTCCATAAAAGTACATTAAATTATCCATACCAATATAATTAGGAATTGCATCATAGGAACTTGGTATGAAGTGGAATAGAAGAGAAAAACTTCCCCGAACAGAGTAGCATATAAGCAAATGAACAAGTAATGAACTGTCATTCAAAGTAATGTCTTCTTAATACTATGAGAAAGCCTCCTAACCTGCTCCTTTAGAGAAGTTAAATACATCATCTATGGACCCCTGACTATCTCCATACACTATGACCAGTTCACATGAACAAAGTGTTCACATGCGAGCTAGTCATAACACATTTTGCTTTTCTCTGTTACATTACATACATCAGAAAAAAATACTGATAATTTATTAGCTTGTTTGAATGAATTCTTAGAAATTTATGGTAGACTTTTATAATGGTACTGGGAATATAATCAATCATATATTTTTGAAAGTGCTAGACTTTATCAAAAGGAGGAGAGGGAATATCACGAATAGACAAGAGACACAGTATTTCTTCTTTACGACGAGCACCTAGCTTCTGGCATACAGGAGAAAGTTGGATGTAATGGTTCAAGTCCTCTTTCCTTTATAGCCTTGACCTATTCTGAAGTGTAGTCAATGGAAAGAGAACGTCTATTAAAACGATCTCAAAAGTCTACACTGCTTCCAGGTTACAAGTCCCATCATGCATCACAGGCCAAATATATCCCAGGTAATGGATGCATGGCAAGCTTAGAGCAACTGATGTTTAGGGAAGTAAAACTTGAACTGTCAACATGTCCAAACACAGGAACTGCTGACTGTTGCTCATTTAAAAGCTTAATGTGACTTACACTTACCTGAGCTTCAGTTTTCTTTTCTAATGTTTTTTTTCCCCTTTACCTATTTCATTCATCCTCTGATCCCCTTCTCCTATGGTAACCACCAGTCTGTTCTTTGTATTTTAGTTTTGTTTTAGTTTGTTAATTCTTTGACTTAAAATATTAAAAAAGCTATTCCAAAAGGAACTATAAAGGAGTTGAGGCCTTTCTGCTTTGACCTTCATCAAGTAAACACATAAACTCAGTTTTAATCAGAAAACTGATATCTAGAAAAACTCCATTGTATAAGCATCTACTGAAAAAAAAGAATTTCTGTAGTACTAGCTAAAAGAATGCAGTCTAAAATTCATACAATTATTACAAACATGACAATCTTAAAGTTCCACTTACTTTACAAGTTTCTCTTACAAATGGAAAATTGCCTCACCTTCATCCAAAGTAATTAAGTAACTTCATAAGTGCTTCATGTCTATAGATCTCTTTAATAATTTCACTGATTCATTATTATACTAAAGGAATTTTACTTTGAAGTCTAAAATAGCTCCTTTGTGAATAAAAGGTAAATGCATGTTTGAAGGAGTAATGTGTATTGTGTTCTTTGAGCAATGGTGACTTTTAACTTTGGCCCTGATCTCACATGGAGGTTCGCACTGCACAGGTATCTGCTTGCAATCTAAATTCAAAGAATCAAAATTCGGTATTGGACAAATAAAGGGAAGATCCAATTCTGTGTGTCCTCAAGGTCAAATTAATTACCAAATAGTAGTGATGGAGTATGCATACTGCCTGAAACCAAAGGCTAATGAGATGTGGTCTGGGTGATGATGTCTTTAGACGTTTGTCATTTTCCCTGCAAGCCCACCATAATGGTCTCTCAAGCCTATTCAGACACCTGCCAACTGTCTACGTCAAGACTTCTTTCAAACGATCACTTCCTTCCTATAAGTTAATTTTAAGATATGAACAAATCCCCTCCTGCACCTAACTCAAAACTATATTTTCCCCTCTCCTTCAAGCAAAGGCACTATCCACGATTTACATTCTACAATTCAAAAGGGGCAATTTATTAATGTTCTTTTCTTTATGACGCTAGCACAATTAAGTTTTATCTACCCAGAAAGACCCACAGCTAAAAATGATAATATCGACATTTATTTGAAAAATTATTTTAAAACTTCAAAGTCATCCCATCTTTCTGTTTTATTTTTCAGTGACATCTCGGGATCTTCAAAATGAAAACTAAGACACACTGTACAGATTGGTCTGCCCTTCACCAAACTGCAATTATTCATGTAACAAATACCTTGCTTAGCCTAATACGTACAAAAACGTGTACTGTACATAAATGTCACTGAATGACGCCCTTTCTCCTCTACATGCACACCGGTGTCAAAAGCACGCGATTTGCTTGCGTACTTTCTCCATTCCCCTTCATCCCCTTGGTAAATCGCCCACCCCACCACTAACGCACTTTTCCCCAAAGCAGCGGATGAGCGAGGCAGGGGATGGGGATGCGCTCCACCCGCCACTGTCACCGCAGCGAGCCTGATGCGCGTGCGCAGGCGTGAGCCATCGGGCCCGGCGCCGCAGGTCGCAGGGAGGCCGGGCCGCGGCCCTAGGTCGGGCCCAGCGGGCAGTGAGGGGTCCCTCGCGGCCCGCGCGGTCTAGGAGGGCAGCGCCCACGCGGGCAGGGTGGCATGCGGGGCAGGCGGGTATACTCACAATTTCAGCATCCACTCGCCCTCCATCACCAGCGTCCAGTTGGAGGCGGTCATGGGCAGCACCCGGCTCTGCTCCTCCGGCGGCGCTGCCTGCTCGGGGCCGGCTTCCGCCGCTGCCGCCGCGACCTGGGCTGCCAGGAGCGCAGTCAGCAGCGGGCCCCAGCGTCCGCCCGCCATGTTGGGGAGCGGGACGCGGCCTCCCTGCAAGAGGGTGTAAGGAAAGGAAAACGGTGGGCCCGCAGGGCCGCTCCCGCCTGATGGGGCCTTTCCAGGTAATCGGAGGAGATGCCAGGCCGCCCCGCCTCCGCCCGACAGCGCCGACAAGCCGGGCTCTCGACACGGGCCAACACCGCCTCTTATCGGCCTGGGCTCGCCGAGGCCACGCCCCCAACCGCCTCAACTTGCCGTTGCCCGGGGTGTCGGTTGCCTTGGCAACGGCCGCCCTTTCTGCGTGACCCCTCCCATCACAGCTGAAAATAAACAGATGACCCAACGTTGCTTAAGTTAGATCCTGGTCAGCATGTGCCCGGGCTCCGGTGAAGGGGGGGGATTGACACGCGTGGGTGCTTGCTTCTAAAGGGAACCATGGCCAGTAATTGAAAAATTCACCCCCTAGGCAATGGTAGCAAAAATGATAACGCACTGCAAAGCAAATCTTTTTAATGAAAAAATGGAGGGCAGTGTGCGCATCTCCTGATGAAAAGGAGAGGAAAATTTAAGTACTCTGCCTGTGTGTATTGAAGTATCACTGACTAATGTGGAACTAGTCACCTGGACTAAGTGAAACTAGACTATGCACTTGTATTTTTTACAAAAATTTCAGTTTCACAAAAACTTAAAACATGGATACATCGAGTTAAAAAATGAGTATAAAATAACAATGAGTCAGTTAATAAGAATATTGCCAGTTGGAATAAAATGGGCCTTCCCTTGGCTACAGTTTTTTCAGGTCTAAAATGAGAGTAGCCTTAAGTGATCTCTACATCTCTTTCCAGATTCATATTAGATGCATTCTGTACCTTGAGATCACCAAGGCACCCTCAGTATGTATGACTGAATTACAATATAGAGGATGGGTGGGCCTTTTCAAAGTGTGCTTTGTAAGAATTTATTAAGTGTGCAAAGCATAAAACTGGTTAATGTGGTCAATATGTCCTGAAAAAGTGTGGTTTCTGTCCTGGGCTTAAAACAAAGACAGCTATACAACTAAAAGGATTGTAGGGCACATGAGATCAATCTCCAATCAGTATGTACAGGAAAGATTAATTTTGCCTGCAAAGAAGATCTTATCTGAATTGGTGTTAATTAGTAGTAGCTCAATTCCATGTGGAGCCAGTCCTTATCATCAAAATATGAGACTGAAATATAGAAGCTACTGTAAATTTGGAAAGTGTCCTAATAAATATTACTAAGAGTCACTGTTAATGTATACAAAGCAATCCTATAAACTCATCAAAAACATTTTATTTTGCCTATAAGAAGAAATGATGTTTACAGGAATTCTATTATTCTTTCAGTGCAGCTTTGTATATATGTGATTGGTAAAAAAAAAAAATTCTTAAAAATAATGATCTACTATTAAGGAAATACTATTAATTTTGTTGGGTGTGGTAATGGTGTTATGATTCTATTTCTATTTTTTAAAGTATTGGTTTTGGATAGTAAAATAGTTATGGGTGAAATAATATGATATCTAGAATTCACTTTAAAGCGTTCCAGAAATAAAATTTGGGGAAAAGACGGCAGATGGATGAAACAAAAGTGGTACAATGTCAATCAGTGTCGAAGCTAAGTTCATTTTTGCTATTCTCTCTACTTTTGTGTATGTTGGAAAATTTGCAAAATGAAAAATTAGAAAGATCATATCTGAGGCAGAAAGAAAACTCATTGCTATAACTCTTCCTATGTCTAATATAAAGTATATGTTCAAGGATCACATTTCTTGGCCTTCAGACTAAGGTCAGTAGAAAGGAATATCACAAGAATGTGTGGGAGCAAGTGTGTGGAGGGGTTGGCACAGATCACAGTGTGGGAGCGGCTGCCATCAGACCATGGTTGGTATCTTGGTCCTGACACTTCCTACCTGTGTGACTTGAGGGTAAAACTACTTAATGCCAAGGCTCTGTTTAAATGCAGATAATAATACCGCATAAGGTGGCTGTGAAGATTAAATGAGATAAATACAAAGCCTAGCAAAAGGTATGGTTAACAGAGCTTATATATTATTATTTGGTGGCAACAACATGCTATAATGCTTGTACAGTTCTCTGTTTTCCCTAGATTAAAGCCAAATTAGCTTATCATGGTACACAAAAGTCCTTCATAATCCAGCTTCGGTTTTGCCCACTTTACATTCCACCATTCCCACATCCGCAAGCTCCAGTGACACAGAACAACTCCCCATTCATTGCCCAGGCACAGGATGAACACTGGTGAGATCTCTAAGAGTGCCATGAGGTCGGGTCAGCAATGGTTTCCCACCCTGCTTCCCCTTCTCTAGCATTGAAGAGGGAGTTAAAATCCAAATGCCCTTTCCCTACACCCACAGATCTGCATATTTCTCACTGATGTGTCACATTTCTGTGAGAGTGTCCGTTCCCGAATTTACTGTGTCATCCACATCACATTATTTCAGTTACAGTCAGGTGTCCATAGAAAATAGTATGTTGACATTTGTTGAACAAAGAGTTGACTCCTTTTTTTTTAACTCTTCCCCCACCATTACCTTCTCCCTGACACCTCTTCCCCACCATTTAGGATGACAAAGTGTTTAAACAGAATAATGGGTGGGTCTCTCTGACTCCACAGTACAGCAGCAAGTGACAACCAAGGAAGCAGTTTGCATGGCTAGAAACCTCCCAGAAAAGCAGGGAGGGACACCCAGCTGTAACAATGCCACAGCCACTGTCTCATTAAATCCATACTCTCTAAACAAACAAAAAACCCAAGGTGCTTGTATGCCTTCTTGCTCCTTCATTCTGCTTATGATACTCTTACCTAGTGAATCATTATTCAGCCTCTGTCATGTAGCTCACATTGTACCTCC
The DNA here is from genome assembly GCF_030020395.1 of Manis pentadactyla. NCBI lineage: Eukaryota > Metazoa > Chordata > Mammalia > Pholidota > Manidae > Manis > Manis pentadactyla. The sequence goes on along the minus strand of NC_080023.1, from coordinate 143,773,071 downwards.
AATAGCTGTGCTTAATTAGCAGCTATCTCTCCTTACATCCAATAGTTCTTCTCCATACTCTACCACACTTCTTTCCTATTCTGAAGTAATTACACAGTTATCATCCTTTCCACTCACTCCTTCAAACTCCTCTGGGAACTCTTCAAAATTAAGGGCTTTGCCTTCTTTAATGTTGTGTTTCCTGCATGGTGGAATTCCCATACCATAGGGGTACTGGGGGGCAGTCTCCCATATGGCCCCAATATCCCCACCTCCTGGGGGTCAGACTGTTGTATAACCATCTCCCCTTGAGTGAGGGCTGGGCCTAATGACTTACTTCTAATGCAGATATATGGCAAAAATAATGGGATATCACCTCTTTGATGAGGTTACAAACAACTGGGACTTCCATCTTTCTCTCTTGCTTGCTCGCTCTGAGACACTCAGTGCACTACTCCATGTGATAAGGAACTAAGAGCAGCCCCGGCCAACATCTTGTGAGAAACCGAGGCCTCAATCTCAGCCCTGCAGGAACTGAATCCTGCAAACAAAAAGCCATGGGAGTGACCTAGGGACAGATTCTTCCCCTACTCTTGAGATGACTGAACCTTACAAGTGACCCAGAGCCAGAGGGAAAAGCTTACCTGGGCCCTCTAACCCACAGATACTGAAACAGTAAGTGATGTTTTAAGCCACTAAATTTGCAGCAATCTGTTATACAACAGTAGAGAACTAGATCAGTGCTTTAAATGCAGAATAACAATTTTAAGAAGATTGGTACAGGGTACTACAAGAAAGAGCTTTTGTCCCTAGAGTAGTTTTCAAAGGTGACACTGTGGGGCTGCTATGATCACAAAATACATGGTTTCTAGTAGGAAAAAGAATTTCTTGAATTCTGATGATATAGCCAAAGAGAGGGGAAGAATGTGGTAGATGCATATCCTGTTCCCTCATTTCCCAGCCTACACAGGATTATGCTTCTATACCTCCTTTGAAGTTAGGCAGGCCAGTATAAAAGTGTTCTCTTCTCCTGCTATGAATATTTTAGAGAAAAGATCCTGGTCTTGCAGTCTACGAGACTACAGAGAAGCCTGGATTGCTGAGGTGTCTCATGGAGAACCGTTGTCCTGGATGGTCCCTTGGATTCTCAATGGACTTGGCATCGGCAAGAAATACATTTTATTACGTGAAGCCTATATGGGTTACCTGCATAGCTAACCACTCCCAATATCGTGTCTCATGATTCTGGGGGTTGATGGGCTCAGCTGGGCTATTTACTTTGGCCTGCATATGTTCACAGACATTTGGAGGCTAAGGCTAGAGTTATTTGAAGTCTTTTGCACTCACAAATCTGGCACCTGGTGGAGGATATTTAGAATGGCTGGAGACAGGTGCTGCATGTCTCCTACGTACCTGGCCCCTCCGTGTGGCTCCTTGGGCTTCCCTTCAACATGGCAGTCTTCACTGTCATATTTACTTTCTCCTGAGTGAGAGTTTCCAGAGGCCTACAAGGAAGCTGCACTGGTGCCTAAGATCTCACTTTAGAAGCCTGAGAATGTCACTTCTACCATATTTAATTGGTCAAACAAGTTATTAAAGGCCAGCCCAGGTTAAAGGGAAGAGGAATTAAACTTTGCCCCTTAACAAGAAGCAGCAAAATAAATTGTGACATTCTTTCAACTATCAAAAAGCCTCTCTGAAAAGTTGTAATTGTCACTGGAGCATCATCTAGCCACTCTAACTAACCCACTGTCTTCCACTGATGACTTAATTAAGAGTAGTCTGGGAGGAGGGGGAATATTGGGAGGATGACATTTCCAGAAAGCAGAGTGGGAACTATATGTCTCCCCTTTTACCTTTAATGCATAGACCTGCCCTGCCAAGTGCCTGTTTGGGCAGAAAGTATTGGAAAAGATAGTTTTCAAGCCTTTGAGCAGCCACCTGCTTTGACATCATGACATTTAAATATACATGGGACCTCACAGGATTTTTGTTAAACTTGTTGCAAAAAGACTTAAAAGGATGTGGTAAGATTTATTAAGATTTATGTATAAGGATCAGATATCTGTCTTTTGTACTCTAAATCCTTATTACACATTGAATAATGGATATAACAAAACAAATCATCAAACGAGACAAGAATTTGTATTCTAATGGTAGGGACTTTTAATACACAGTAACAAACAAAGACCTTGATGAAATTGACAACTTGGGACTTGATATTAAGAAGATAATAAGAGAAGGAGCTTGTACTCAGATCACAAACTCTATAATGATACAGTATAGAAATAATATACAATGTTTACTGAAGATGGTGAAACCAATACGGAAATATTAAATAAGCTGCACAGTGCTGTGAAATTAGTCCATAAGTAATAATAGTAGAGGAATTTAATTGCACAAACAGATTTGCTAAATGCCTTACAGGAACAAGAGGTATAAGAAGAATTTAAGTAGGACACTTCCTAGAATAGATGGTAGAAGGGACCACAAATGATGGCAACACACTGAATTTTCTCAGGCTAGTGACTAGAAACAAATTCAGAAGGAGACTTGATCAGACTCTATTAAATAGCAATCCCAGAGCCACTTCTTGGTGAAAAAGAATCAATTAATTGTTCAAAACTAGTAAGTAAGCTCAGAAAAAGCTGCTTGTAAAACAAATATACTCAAATAAATTATCTTCTTATATACCAGTTAAGAATTCATTTTGAAATGTGAAATAGACGAAGATCTCATTCAAGAGCAACAAAAACTACAAAAAAAATTAAAGAAATATGCAAGACACATGAAAAAAGGTAGACATGTGGTGATGTCAATTTTAGCAAGTTAATCATAAATATAATACAATATGATTCAAAATCCAGCAAGGTCTTTTATATAGAATTCTAAAAAACTATCTTAATAAGTGAGTGCTAAGACTAGCCAACAGGATTTTGAAAAAGAACAATGATGTAAATCTTGCCCTCTCAGGTATTAAAGTCTGTAATAAAATTACAATAAAACATGGAGGAACTGGTGTAGGAAGAAGGAAATAGATGGATCAGAGTAAAGGCTCAAGAAATAAAACTATGTGTATATGGATATTTATATACGTTAAAGGTGGTACATTAGTCAGGATGAGGTAGACTTAGGCTGCAGTGACAAACAATCTCAGAATCTCAGAGGTGTGACACATAAAGCTCATTTCTCTGTCATGCCCCCAAATCCACCTCATATCTAAGAGACTTTCTAGGAAAACTGAGCACCAGGGTCTACACAATACAGACAGCTTATGGCTCTGCCATGCCAACATGAGGTCTCCTCCATGATCAGGAAAAGAGTAAAGTAAAAAGCTTCGAGGAGCTCTTGGCTTCTTTAGTCCAGAAGTAGCACCTACCAGTTCAGCTCATAGTCCACTAGCCAGAACTAATCATATAGCTGCCTAACTTATAGTAAGGGCGGTTATCCATGGGAACTGAATACTGATGAACAGTAATAATGTCCACAAATGGCATTTTAAATCAATGGGAGGAATTAGACAAATGCACAGTAGTGTTGGGACAATTTCCTCTTCATCAAGAGGAAGAGTATTTATTTCCACCTCAATCTATACACCAAAATAAATATCAGATCCACTGATGAAAAAGCACAGAATAACAAATGCTCTTGGAAACGTTTTGGGAGAATACTGTTACAATTGCCTGGTGGGCAAAGTCTTCCTAAGTAACACATGAAGCACTGAAGCCATTAGGGATCCTGGTAAATTTAACACACCACAAAAAGGTAAATTAAGTAAAGCCAAAGCATGCAAATGACCTGAAATACACATGATACACAAAGATTTCATATTCCTGAAATTCAAGAAGTCCTTCTAATAATTAGGAAAAAGATATACAACTTAACAGGAAAATAGATTATAAATGCCCACAGAAGAAAAAATACAAATGGCAGATGAATATGTAAAGTTGCTTGTGCATAATGCTGATCAGGAAAGTACATTTTATGGGTAGTAATGCAGTTTATCTGATGATTCCCTATGATTCCCCTCTGGGTTCAAACAACTGTGATTAGGACCCCAATATAATAAAATCTTCAGTGGACTCTAAGTACAACAGCCCCAATTCTGTAACTACTTGACCCCATCACTTGTAGATTATATTGTCTGATTACATGATATTTGGGAACTTAGCATGTGTGTATCAATCTTAAAGTAGGATTAAGTAGAAACTGAAAAGGAGGGAGACATAAATTTTATTCTACCACAATAGTGTATCACAAATATGCCAAGTTATATATGAAGAGGGAAGAAAACTTCAAAGAATCAAAATGTCAAAAGTATCAAAGTTTCTTACAGTGTTTGGTGATCTCTAATGATCATCAGGCCTTGAATATGGAGCTGTTGTCTTCATTTAATTCAACAAATTTTGCAGAGCTTACACTGTGTGCAGGCCTTATGCTAGATTCTGTTTTTAAGGAGCAAGGCATTCATTGATAAAGCATTAAATAATAAAAGTTAAGTCATGTTCAGACAATACTGTGTTGGACAGTCTGGAACATTTCAGCATAGGAAGCCTGACAGCTACTCTAATACAGAAGTAGGAATAGAACCCATCAAGAAAACAGGCAGAGAAAATTCCAGATGGAGAATGACACAATAACACGGAAGTATAAAAACCTCAAAGTTTAATCTAAACCATGTTTATTATGAACAAATATCTGTGGTCTTATGGCATTTGAAAGTTGAGGACCGAGGAATTGTATCTATGTGCTCTAACATATTAAGTCAAATTAATTTTTATTGTAGAGGAAACTGGAAAGGAACAGAGATGTCCATTGAGTGTATTGCTCTGTTCCAAGACAATGAAATGTGTTAACTAAATGTGTTAATACTCGTTTTTGTGTGTCTATACAAGAATTCACTTTACAGATCTCATTTTAGTAACTATTTCTTGATATTTGAGCCAAATATTTCCCAAGATATTTAAATCATTTAAAAAATTATTTTGTTTTGTTTACATTTCAGTGAACATGGAAAACGCCACTTAATAAACTGAATTTTATGCTCCTATGTTTCATTTTTGTTCATTTATTTCAAGCTCTACTCCCTTTTTCACCATATAAATTATTGAAACTAAAAATTAGATACAGATAAGCATTAAATAATGTAGGCCAAGAATTCAACATCTTGCATTTTACCTAATAAAATGCTTTAGGATAATTGCTAGGCAGTAATTTATAAGTTCCTGATAGAAGCTGGAAAAACAATTCATACCTATTCTGTAAGAGAAAACAGTACTAAAATGGCGCTAAAACAAAAATCCATATTTCACATAAATCACTAGTACAGTTTATCAGTAAAGTATAAACATATAAAATTATAAATGTAACAGGACAGATTCTATGGAACACCATTTTAGGCCAAGTTCCTGTGGCATGATGGTAAATATTTAACAACACACATCCCTGAGTCCAGGAAGCCCTGGTTTGCTGAGTTGGCCAATTTCTGTGCTCTAAGTACTCCCACCATGGCTGATTTCCAACTACTAACTTGATGTCTACCAGCTTGTAACAAATCTGAAAATTCATTAATTGGCTCTTATAATCTTGGGCAAAATGACTCCAGCATTACCCACTGCAAACACCAATAATGTGCTTGCCATTTATTTATTATTCTAAATACTAAAGAGATGGGTTTAAAACTGTAAAATACTTTTAAAATAATGAATATAGAGGTGTGTGTAAGGGTTTTGCATATTTATGAACTTAGAATGCTACAGTACATTCAATCCTATGCTTTTGACACTTTATTAAATTTCCTTGAAGTTTCTTTTAAACATACCAAAGAATACATGTTGTCTAAGATGAATTCTTACACATAAGTTTAAGATGAATTCTCACACACAACCATAAGTTTAACTGGTGCCAAGTTCCTGCTTGCGTCTTTTGCTCTGCACACACATACACCCACTCTTGAGTTTTTAAATGACTCGATTTAGTACAGATGGTTGGACTGTGGCAATGATCCTCTTTTCAGCATAACCAAATGACATTTTCCCTATGTCCCTTGACAGATTTATGACACTGCTTAAGCCCTAATGAATTACAGCATCAATTTTTTCTCATATGCACTTACTTAAAAGACAACATGTACTTTAAAGCATCTGTAATATAAAACATGCACCATGTTGTCAAGTAATTTTAATGTCTACCTTTTTTGACCAATAAAAATGGAAATAAATCTAAGTAACACTTAAAAATGCTTATTTTTGCCATACTAATGGGTCAGAAATAGTAACCTAGTTTTCTTTTCAGATGTTTCATTTGAAAGTATAAGACTTTCTCCATCGATCTTATTCCATGACATACAAAAGAGAATTTTCATCACATCACTGAAAATGATGAAAAAGTTCTCTTCTATCAACTACTGGCCCCTAAAACTCTCATAGGATAAAGGAACTAAGAAATAGAAGCAGCCTCAAACTCAGGATTTGGAAGGATAACTGAAAACATTCCTTCTGGAGAAAGGTACACAAACGCCCTACATTTTGTAATTATGTTCAAAGGGAGCAGGTTTAAGCAAAATTGTGTTGGCTCTTGTGAAGAGTAAGAGCCATTCTTGTATTAGTGGCAATTTTCATTGGAAAATTACTGTGTCACTGGTTCTCAATGAAGGAATGGGAGGAGGGTGATTTTGTTCCCTAGGGGATGTTTGGCAATGTCTGGAGACATTTCAGTCATCACCACTGCAAGGGGGGAATGTTACTGGTATCTAGTGGGTAGAGACCAGAGATGTGGCTAAATTTCCTGCAATGCTCAGGGTAGCCTCCCACAACAAAGACCCAAAATGTCAATAGAAACCTTTCACTATCCCCAAACATTTACACACGTGCATGTTCACCCAGGTGAAGAGATGGAATGTCACCAACACCACTGAATCTCCCCACCCACAACTCCCTCCACCCTCTCTAAGAGTGACTACCTCAATTTATGAGGTAATTACTTCCTTGTTATCTTTATAGTTTTTCTATGTATGCATGCACCACTAAACATGAGAATGAGTTTTGTCTGTTTTGAGTTTTATATGAATACAACTTTGTACCTTCATCAGGTATTTTTCTGCATCATACTTCACTTGTCCAACATTCTATCTATGAAGTTCATACATTTTGTTGAGTGCGGCTCTGCTATCTTCCTTTATATTGCTGCACATGATTGCACTGTATGAACAAAACATGATTGAATGATCCAACTTAATGCAGATCGATGTTTCCACTGTTTCTAGTTTGGGACTACTGCAGACAACACTGCCATGACCTTGGGGCACATGTGTACTTGGGGGCACAGTTGCTCTAAGTTCCATGCAGAAGATTGGGATACTAACTTCCAGGGTATTATGTGTTTTCAGTGTTCTTAGATAGTACCAAATTCTCTTCCAGAATGGTTATACCAATTTATAGTTCCACTAATATATGAGAATCCCTACTGAATGACATCTTCTCCAAAATTTGCCATTCTCAGACTTTTTAATTCTACCAGTGTGGTGGGTGTGTAATATTTCATTGAGATTTTAATTTCTATTTACCTGATCACTAACAAAATTGAGAACCTTCACAGATATTTTTGGCCAATTTTTCCTTTTTAATTAAGGTCCATGTTAGGTCTTTTTCTCACTAATTTTTACTAGGTTGTCTAATATTTTTTTTATTGACTTGTAGACCTTCTTTATATCTTCTGGAAATTAGTCTTTGGCCAGTTATGTGTGCTTGTTTTTCACTAATTTTATTGTATCATATTAATTAATTCAAATTTTTACATTTGTGGCAGAGTTGTATTTACCTACTTTCCCTTTTTGTTAGTGCTTTTGTGTCCTATTTAAAAGATTTCTCTTAATATTAGACCATGAAGCCATTTTTCCTATAATACCCTCTAAATATTTCCCAGTTACACATTTAATTGTTATGCCTTTATACCCCTTAAAATTGTTTTTAGGAAATAACATATATGTGATTTTTATGTTGTTGGTAATTACAAAGTTACACAAGCTTGTTTTAGAATGTTTAATACATGAACTTGTATTCTAAATGAATAATGAGTTTAATGTCTTCCTTTTCAGTTTTTAAACCATTTATTTCTTATTTTTTCCTTACTGCTCTAAAATCTCTAATACAAAGTTGACTAGAAATGATGGTAGTAGCATTATTGTCCAGGTCTTTATATCAAAGGGAAAGTTTTCAATGTTTCAGTATGAAGTATGATATTTACCATAGGATTTTTGTAGGCAGTTTAATGTACACTATATATTAAGCAACTCCTGTTAATCCCTAGTTTGCTAAGAATTTCTTAAAGAAATGGATGTTGAATTTTATCAAACACTTCTTCTGCACCTTTAAAAGTATCATACTATCTTATCCTTCAAATGGTTAATGTGTTGTATCATACGAATTGAATTCCTAACATTCAGACGACTTTCATTCTAGGGGAGGTGGGGAGAGAAGAGAAATTTAGCCATGGTGCTGTAGTTTTTAAATAAATTTTTGGATTCTCTTTGCCAATGTTTGGTCTAGGATTTTCACATCTATATTAGTAAGTGAGAGTGATTCTGAATTTTTCTTTATTTTTCCATCTTCTTTGTGTTTTGATATCAAGAAGATGCTAGTTTGTGCAATGAGTTCTCTGAAAGAGTTGTGTAAGATTGCATTTTTTCCCCCTTGATTATGTTTAAGAACTAAATGGTAAAGTGTCTGTATCTGGAGGACTACTGAAGGATTGGTTTTAATAGTGTCTTCAGGTTGTCAAGATAGACACATTAAATATGCTAACAGAACACTCAAATATACTAAGCTAAATTTGCTCTCAGTTGATTACTGTTGTAGAAACATATCCACAGAAATTGAATGAGACTCTAAATCAGTGCTTCCTGAACTTATGTGACCACTAAACACTCATGTAATCTTAATTTGTGAAATAGAGTATATTTTGTTAATTTAAAACTTACTTTCAGTAAAGATCCAACGAAAAGAATTCATTTAGTATACTGTTTCATATACACTATATCCTAAATAATATGTCAAATATGTGTGAAATTTAAATACTAAATTGTAATCAATTAGTTTATGATACATTTATAAAATGCTTTATATCATTAAACATATTTAATACATAATAACATATGCATTAAAGCTCAGATTTTTCATTCATGATACACATACAGCTGTCAACCATGTGGTTCCTGTTTTGATCAAGAACACAAAGTAACACCAAAAGTAATGTCAAAATAACCTTATTTGTAGTTCTCAGGTCTTATGAAAGGGACACTTAAGCCACATAGTGCTTCCTAGAGGAATAAAAACATAAAAATGAAATTTGATTTCTCCCACTAATTCCTCATATATCAAGAGCTACTCTCGTCTCTTGCTCACACACACACACACACACACACACTCACAAACACCTGAAAAATCTATCCCCCTTTCTTAGACCTTGGCTTCCTGTTCCTTTCTTCCATCAATAAGAGCTCCTAAAGTTATAGATTCACTTAAGGATGGGAGAGAAAGCAAGCCTGGAAGGAGTTAAGGCCAACCTTGTAAGAATATATAATTTATCCTCCTTTTGCCCCATGGTCCCAAGCACATAAGCCGGTGAGAATTATGCCTGGGCTTGCCTGGGTTTACCCTGCCTTATCTCTAAACATCCCCACCCTCCCCCAAAGCAACAGGCCAAGCTGATCTGCCACAATAAAAGGCACCACGCTGCTGCCCTCTCTCTCTCTCTCTCTCTCTGTGTCTGTCTGTCTCACTGCTCTCTCTCTCTCTGTCTCTGTCTGTCTCTCTGCTGCCCTCTCTCTCTCTGTCCCCCTGCTCTCTCTCTCTCCCTCTCTCTCTCTCTCTCTCTCTGCTCTCTGCTCTCTCTGTCCCACTGCTCTCTCTGCAGCTCCCTCTCTCTCTCTCTCTCTCTCTCTCTCTCTCTCTCTCTCTCCCTCCACCTCCCTCTGGGGCAGCCACTCTCTCTTTCAGATAATAAAGTCTCTTGGGTGGGCCCGTGTCTCCTGAGTCATTCTGGTTAAGGAGGGTCGCGGTGAGATACCCTTTCATTGGTGCCGTGACTTCGGATGAGGCTCTCCCATTGACTTTGATCTTCTTCTGGGAACCTGAGTTGCTTTGGGAACCCTCACTGCCCGATCCTCCTCCACAGGCTCACCATCCACTTCCCTGGTCACTCGTCTTCCTGCCCAACACTGGCCTTCAATTTGGTGAGTCTCCCCTTCATGGTCAACTTAAATGTCCCTTTGGAACCTGGGAAGTGACTGTTGAGGGTCTGGCACCCCCAAGGGCTCCTCTGGGACAGGGGCACCCCCAACCACGACTTTCAGAGTCAAGGTTGATCCCCATAGTTGACCCTTCTCTGCCTCCCCATGGTGAGAATCCTCATCGACTGAGGCCAGATCTCCCTTTATCTACGTATCTACTCGACTCGAAAACTCCTGGTACCAGGTACCGAGCCTCCCTGGCGTTTTCGCCTCGACCCCACAGTTAGAGGTGGTGACGACCCCCTAACTGTGCCTGGTCTTCTCCATGACCTTCTCAATTGCTCAGGGACGCCTCAGCGACTTCTGAACAGTCTCGTTCTCACCATGGGATCTGGCCCCTCCGTTCCCACAGATTCACTGCTAGGGTGCTTACTCAATAATCTAAAGCCCCTCCACCTCACTCCAGACCTCAAACCTTTTCGCTACTGTAGTGAGATCTGGCCACAATATCCCTTAGGCAATCAGTCTAAATGGCCCCCCAATGGCTCTTTAGATCCTAAAATTCTCCGTGACTTATACAACTTCTGTGAACACACGGGCAAATGGAAAGAGATCCCGTATATCCAGGCTTTCTCCTACCTCCAAACCAAGCTCTCTCTCTATCTCCCCTGCAATCCTAAACACCTACTACTTGCCTTTAAAGTCCACACCCCTAAGCTTTTTTCAGGTTCTCAAATATCCTCAACTGCCTATAAAACTCCTAGGCAATGCACCACCATGGGCTCTCTTGTCCCCTCCTGGCTCATGCCAGGAGCTCTGTCCTCTCACTGTATCATTACGTCTCAATCTGTATGTTTGTCTCTAAGTGTGTAAATGAAAAATTTTTTTCTACCTCTGGATGGTATTAATAAAAATTGACTTAAAGACAAGCGCTTGTAAAAATTGGGCATTCTAAAATTTCCAGAAAATTCTAATAGAAGATATTAAGCATTAATGCTAATTTAAGTTGAACTGAATAGACATGTCCTTATAGTTATCAGCTGCCTGAGTTTACCTAAAGTCTTTTAAGTTGATGGTATCTGTTAAATCTTTCAAAGAAAAATGCTTAAAGTGAAGTGTAGTTTTGTCTAATGTGAGTAACTATTTAAGCAAGTGCCTTAAAACTTTTAACAGCTTCCCAAAATCAAATTCAAAAAGGTACTTTTATCTCTAGTTAACTCTGATATTTTCCAGAGGGCCCCTGGAACATATTAGAGGAATTTTTCTCATTGGAGAAAATATTTGGCTAATTTGGCTTATTTACCTGCTTAATTACCTGGAAGGAACTATCACGGAGAATGATGCTAAACTTTGTTACTAAATGTTTTATGTAACAGAAATATCCAAATTTCCTTATGTCAACTGTTTTACAGTAAGCTCTCATCAGATCTTTAACCATTGTCATTTGTAAGTCTTTTGTCATCTATACTCACTGTTTTATTACTCCTAAACTAGTAAAAAACTAGATATCAGAACAGGTATTAGTTACATAGGATTAAGTAGACTAAGGAAGATGATTTGGTGGCTTTTTGTTTCAAATGTTGCTGATAAAGTGTTTTAAGCTTTTTCTCTTAAGCTGACAACAGTTTAGTAAATGACTGCCTTTATAAGCAGAATTGAAACTTTATCTTTCTCTCTACCTGATCCCTCCAGAATTTAAAAACTCTCAGTGACTATTTTTATATTTCATGGCAGTATGTTTATTTGCATAAGTTCAATAAGAATCTGCTTTCCTTGTAAGAGGACTAATTAAAAACACTGGTTATATTACCAAGGCTTTGACTGGAACATCATACCTGAGAGACACGAGTGTAAACTCAGATATGAACACACAGCTTTAAGGAACTAAGATTGACTTTATAAAGCCAACAAAGCTCCTTATAAGAACTGGCCTGGTACCTTCCTTACAGAGTTCCCAGCAGCCTTACCAGGTGAGTAAGGAAGGTCACTTCCTGGCAGGTGCAGGAACCTCAGGAATGTCTTGGGAATCTCAAGAAGAGAGGAATTCACCCAAATCTACAGGTACTGCAGGCACAAGCTGATGGCAAGTCTGGCTTGGCTTTCTGGCCTCAAGAAGCCCTTAAAAGTTCAATCTGAAATTCCTTACAAAAAGTTCCAGCAAAGCATATTTAAAAGAGCCTATGTAATCTATTGCTCTTCTTGCTGCACTTATGCAAATAATCAAGCCAAGTGTTGCTTATTTTCTTAACCTGGTTACTTCTAATAAAAATGAGGGTGAATTAAGAGAAAAGTATTGTTTCAATAATGCAGTCTTATCTATACTAAATCCTAGTACTAGTCATTTAGATGTAAACTCAATCCAGAATTCTAGTTTCCCCATGATACCTGGCTATGATTCTCAATTAGACTCTTCTTATTTCTAGTTCTCATATTCAGCCATGCATTCTTAATCTCGTCAAGTTTGTCCTTCCAGAATGGAAAATCCAACTCCAGATGTTGCTAGTTAACCTAATAACAATTTGTTCTACCTTGCCTAGAAGCCACAAAACTGCAAATAGTAATAGAAATGAAACCCAGAATAGAAGCGCTAACCTTCCGAGGCCCTCTCAACTGACCCGTGATGGAGACCTAGCTGTACCCTTTACTGTGCCCCCTCTCAGCATGAAGCAGCCAGAGCGGTCATCGTCTCCTTTCCTTAGCAGCAGCTAGAGTCTCCATCTGTAGAGGGAGTAATGAGACAGGGACCATAGGCTTTAGAATAAGGTGAGAGCCTCTGGAGAAAGCCAGGCAGGATATTTGCAGTCAGAGCAAAATAACTACATGCTAGGAATACCTCCCCACTAAAACAGTTGAACATTCTTCAGTGAGATCAGTTAATGTTCCCCAGATAAAGAGGAGTAGCACATGTTTTATTATGCTAATCATTTGTAACCATGTGTAAGATTCACTTTAGCATACTAAAAAGCCCAGGCCTATGTGCTGTCTTTCCTCCTCCAGATCTGACGAGGTAATTTTGCAAACTGAGCAACTAACTTAGCATGCAGACCCAGCTGTAGACGGCATAGTAAAAGGCAGGATTCTTTAGCAAATAGACAATGCCTTAGCCCACCTTGGGAGCTGAGCAGGCAGCCTTTTGTTATGCTCCCAGACCAAGATGCCAGTATCCCAGAGAAAAATCAAGGCAGGAAATTCCTTATGTTAAGTTAATTTTTAATATTCAGAGAACACTTAACAAGTCCTTCCCCAAGGCTTTAGAGATAGTCCCCACCTTTTTGGACAGGCTCTAACACAAGACCTCAAATCCCTTACTCTCTCGAGCTCCACCCTCCTTCAATATGTAGATGATCTTCTCCCGTGCAGTCCCTCCCTACAAACCTCACAACAGGATCTATTCTCCTTTTAAACTTTCTCTCAGAACACGGCTATCGAGTTTCACCCTCCTAAGTTCAGCTGTCTGCCGCTCAGGTCACATACCTGGGATCCCGTTCAGCTCTCCCCGCGCTACAAGGCCATTACCATAGACAGGAAAAAACTTCTCCAAACCATTCCCATTCCAAGACCAAACTCCAGAGTCTTCCCCATTAGATACACAACTCTGACCTTAAGCCGTTTGTCTCAGCTTATTCCCCTCCCACCAAGTCTCCCACAGGTTCCTACTCCTCCACCCTGACAGGACCTTTTACTCCCCGCATTTCGCGCTGCTCATCTCCGCTTCCACTCATCACTGAAGAAGTTTCTGCCCGCACGGAGTCCTAAGACCTCCCTTACAACGGCCATGTGTCATGCTTCAGGATTATTAACCCTGGTCTCAACACTTATTCTCTCACCAGACCTATCTTCCCAACACCAGCCCTTTCTTCTCTTTCAGACTGTCCAAAAGATTGCACCATCAAGGATTCCCTTTGCCCTACAGGTCGCTTTTCTGCCTACACATATTTCCCCCAAAATGCTATTAATTCAGCCACCCTATGTAAACATAGCAATCAGCCCAAATGCAAAAAATTTCTAACCAAACCTTTAACCAGCTTACATTACAGGATTACCAACCCCTCTCCAAAGACGATCATCCTTATTGAATCTGGAAAATGCCATCACCACTGCATACCAAGGGCTCATCTGAAGACCGCCCCCCATCAGTACAAAAATGAACTTCATCACCCCTAATCAGCAAGAAACAGTTACTGAAGACTAACCTTACCCCTTCCCAAATCCTCTACCATTTATAAAACAGAAAAGGGAGGAATGTAAGAATACATATTTATCCTCCTTTTGTCCCATGGTCCCAAGCACATAAACCGGTGAGAATTATGCCTGGGCTTGCCTGGGGCTTGCTGGGCTTACCCCGCCTAATCTCTAAACATCCGGACCCTCCCCCAAAGCAACAGGCCAGGTGGATCTGCCACAATAAAAGACACCTTGCTGCTGCCCTCTCTCTCTCTCTCTCTCTCTCTCTCCCCCCACCCCCCTCTGGGGCAGCCACTCTCTCTTTCAGATAATAAAGTCTCTTGAGTGGGCCCGTGTCTCCTGAGTCATTCTGGATAAGGAGAGTCACGGTGAGATCCCCTTTCAAACCTCACTTCAGCAGACAAGGAGAAGGCTGGAAACTCATTATAAGCCATGGGCTTTATGTTACACATTGACAGACCACTCCACTCATAAGGACCAATCATCACATGCTAACAAGAGCAATTATATGTATATGCTTGGTAATTTATTTATAATTTTAAAGATTTTCTAAGAAAAAAATTATTCCCTGTGTTTGGTTTCCTTGCTTCCAATAGTATTCCCACCAATTTTCTATGGAATACTAGATTTTGGAGGGAGAAAAAGATGGCAGTGTGAGAAGTGAGGCAGAAATGTCCTCCTAAAACCACATAAAACACAAAAATACAACTATTCTTGAAAGAGTGACCTGAAGACTTCAGAACAAACTGCCTATATCTGGGGGAAAAGAGACCTCACAGAAAAGGGTAAAATAACAAACCTGTGATCTGGCAGGACCCAAGCCCTCCCCCGCTCCCCAGTCCACAGATCTGAGGAAGAGAAATGGAGTGGGGAGGGAGTAGAAGCCCAGGCCTACTGAACACCCAGCCCTGGAGATCTGCTCCAGGAACATGAACTCACATTAGATGGTGCTCTGGAGATTAGAGGGGTTGGAAAGCAAAGACAGGCAGAATACTTGGAAAGACAGATTTTAGCCACTTGTAGAGAATAGGTACTCACTACTGGCCCCTGGGACAAAAGAAAGGTGAGCAGTTTGAAAGACTTCCCAGCAGTGAAAGGGGTGTTAAAGGGGCAAAGATCACACAGAACTTGCTGCTCAGGAGAAAAGGCAGGTGGACAAAATCATCTTGGCACACTCAGTCCAGCAGGTTGGGAACTCGCAGGACCTTCAGATGCTCCACCCTGCTGACTGGCAATGCAACCCCGAGGCCCACCACTGAGGTTCACAGCCTGCCGCTCCTTCCTCCCAGCAGGCACTGGTCCTGCACACCTGCTGCCCCCACCATCAAGGCAGGCCAGTTGGAGGGTGGCCACACCTATAGCACCTACAGGGGCATAGCACAGAGGCTCTCTCTGCATGCTCAGCCCACTGGACCTGGCAGTGGAGGTAGGCACTATAGCTAGGAAGACAGGAAAGAGCTCTTTCTTCCCAATAGATGCTGGTTCTGCTTACCTGTGACCCCAGACATTGCTGCAGGTGCTAGGACCCTCCAGAGAGTAGAGCTTCTGGGCACTAGGGTGCCACCTACACAGTTATTATTTCATAGGAAACACTAAAAAAATGAAATGGCAAAAGAATTTTGTCCAAACAAAACCGCAGGAAAAAATACCAGAAAGAGATCTAAGTGAAGCTGAAATCACCAATCTTCTTGATAAATATTTCAAAATAAAAGTCTTAAACATGCTCATGGAGCTACAGAAAAATATTCACTATCTCAGGGAGGATTTCAACAGAGACAGAAACTTTGAAAAATACAGTATCTGAAATGAAATGGACAATGGAGGACTTTAAAAGTAGATTAGATGAAGTAGAAGAAATGTAAATGAAATAGAAATTAGAAAACAGGAATACAAAGAAACTGAGGCACAGAGAAAAAAGGATCTCTAGGAATGAAAGTAATAAAAGAGCTATGTGATCAATCCAAACAGAACAATATTTGCCTTATAGGGGTACCAGAAGAAGAGAGAGAAAAAGTAATAGAAAGTCTCTTTGAGGAAATAATTGCTGAAAACTTCCCCAAGCTGGGGAAGCAAATAGTCTCTCAGGTCATAGAACTGCAGAGATCTCCCAACACAAGGGAACCTAGGAAAACAACACCAAGACATATAATAATTAAAATGGCAAAGATCAAGGACAAAGAGAGAGTATTAAAAGCAGCCAGAGAGAGAAAGAAAATTATGTATAAAAGAAAGCCCATCAGGCTATCATCAGACTTCTCAGCAGAAACCTTACAGGCCAGAAGAGAATGGCATAATATATTTAATTCCATGAAACAGAAGGGCCTCAAATCAAGAATACTCTACCCAGCAAGATTATCACTTAAATTTGAAGCATGGATTAAACAATTTTCAGATAAGCTAAAGTTGAAGGAATTCACCACCCACAAATGGTCTCTACGGTGTATTTTAAAGAGATTGTCCTAGATAGAAGTGCTCATAAGGCTAAATAGCTGTCACCAAAGAAAATAAAACCACAGTAAAGGAAGCAGACCAATTAATTACTAAACAAATGCAAAATTAAATCAACTACTCACAAAGTTATTCAAGGGATATACAAAAAGTACAGAATATGACACCTATATATAAAGAGTAGAGCAGGAAGAAGAAGAAGTGGGGGGAAAAGAACCTTTATATTGTGTTTGAAATAGCATAATAAGCAAATTAAGACAGACTGTTAGATAATAAGGAAGCTGCCTTAATTATTTGGTAACCACAAATCTAAAGCCTACAATGGCAAAACCTGCATATCTATTGATAATCACCCTAAATGTAAATGGACAATGTACCAATCAAAGGACAAACAGTTACAAATGGATAGAAAAACAAGACTCATCTATATGCTGCCTACAAGAGACTCATTTCATACAGACTAAAAGTGAAGGGATGGAAAAAGATATTTCATGCAAATAATAGGGAGAAAAAAAGCAGGATGGCAGTAATTATAAATCAGACAAAATTTCAAAACAAAGAAAATAACAAGAGACAAAGAAGGACATTATATAATGATAAAGGGGTCAGCCCAACAATAGGATGTGAAACAAGCACTAACAGAATTAAAGGAGGAAATAGAATGCAATGCATTCATTTTAGGAGACTTCAACATACCACTCACACCAAAAGACAGATCAACCAGACAGAAAATAAGTAAGGAAACAGAGGCATTGAGCAATGCATTAGAACAGATGGACCTAACAGACATCTACAGAACACTCCACCCAAAAATAGCAGGATAGATGTTCTTCTCAAGTGCACATGGAACATTTTCCAGAATAGATCACATTCTAGGCCACAAAAAGAGCCTCAGTAAATTAAAAAATATTGAAATTATGCCAACCAGCTTCTCAGACCACAAAGGTATGAAGCTAGAAAAAAATTATGCAAAGGAATACTAGATTTCTAATTTTCACAGAATATATTGGTTGTTAAAGCCTCATTTAGTTTTTAAATGTCTTTCTTAATCATTTCTTTCAAATGATCATTTTTACAGTGACTTACATATGTCCTTATTGAAAACGTACTAAAAAACAAAATTGGTAGGTGCAGTATACAGCCCAGTGTCAGCCATATAAAAGATACTCAGAAATTGTTTGTGGGCTTAATTCATTAGAAGCCATTATCACTTTTAACCATGTGAGTTTATGTGAATAGGTTCAGCTACACATGTCACATCATAGATCCTTCACAAGCTCAATTTGTAAATGATCAACTTATAAGAGCAGTGTAAAATAAGTTTCAGTTAACTCATCAGAAATTAGTCATGATTGGCCCTTTATTGCTAATGGAAAATATTTTGCAATCTTTAAAATACAAAATTTGTATTTGTTAAAATGGGAATTTATTCCAAACAGGACTGATTGTGAATTCATGAACATGTCGGGAGAGAACAGATAGAGATTGCACAGATGTTTTGAGGTGGGTTTACTCATTTTGTGGTAATTCATTGAGCTATATGCTTGTGGTTTGTCAGCTTTTCTATATGTATGTGTTTAATTAAAGCATTTGAACATTTCATATTCTTGTGGTTTATTTAACAAAGTTACATTGATCAAATTAGAGAATATAATAGGTTATGAATGAACACATGTAATATATCATATTGGAAAAATACAGAAGTGTACAAAAAACCCTTTAAAATATAAATATCAGCAATTTCCTAGCAGTTAATAAAAAAGAGTTGCCATGTGGAGCTGTGATGAATATAGTTTATAGATAGTGCTATATCAGTATAAAAGAGCTTCCTTATTTTTTTTTTTACAACTTCAGTGTTTCTGCATAAGTTAATCAGCTTTCTATTGATGGCATTTAGGTTATTTCTAAAATTACTCTCATGAACAGTGTTGCAATGAATAATCTTGTACACATAATGCACTGCATATGTGCATGTACATCTGTGGAATAATTTCCTAGAAGTAGAACTGCTGACTTAAAGGAAATGTGCAGTCATGCACATTGACAGTCATGGCCCAATGGTCCTTCATAAGGCTATCTCAATTTATGAAATTGAGACATAAGCAATGTATGAAAGTTCTCATTTCCACACATCTCTGACAACACAACTTGAATTTATTCCATTTCTCCCAAAAAAACTTGCTTACTGCAGAAAATGTAAAAGCCACACAACAAAGTATTTTGGTGGTATTATAAGTGATTCCCTCTCCTTTTGTTGTTTTGCTTTGCTTTTTTTAGATTTTTTAATTACAGGGGAAAAAAATCAAGTTACAGAACAGTATGTATTATATACTACCAAAGATGTAAAAAATGTTAGAAAAAGAATAGAAGTTTGTTTTTATGTAAATGCATGAAAGTTGAGTAACACGTAGACTCCCATATTTCCCAGTATCAAGTTTTATTAAGAATGGCAAGGGCCTATGCAATTGAAATGCTCAGATGAAGCAAAGAGAGGTCTGTGAAGTCATAGAGACTCTCCCTCACCACCTCCCACCATCTAGAGATGTATTCTTTGTGTGCGGTTCAGAGGATCACCTCTCACAGTGGGAACATTGATTTATGAAGCATCTCTATTCCAGGTATAGTCTACCTGACATTCTCCCAGGAGGCCCACCTCAGTGAATCTGGGTTCCATTTATTACAGGCTATCCTTAGCCAAGGACTGCCTACTAAGGGTCTTTTAAAAACCATGTCTTTTCCTCCTAACAAATATCAGTACATCTATTCATCTGGAGGTCCAGACGAGAGAAGCTAGACCAGTTTGAGGTGGGTTTATTCATTTTGTGGTAATTCATTGAGCTATAAGCTTGTGGTTTGTCATGAGTAGATCTCAGGTAGCTAATTTAACTCCTTCCTCCCAGAAGGATATACCACAGTGTCTTGGGGAAGTTGGTTAGCTAAGAATGGGTAAGATGGAGATTTTAAACAAATCCTTTTGGTCCATGTGAATGTATTACCTATTAAAATTAATTGTATAAATACAAAAAGTAATAAAAACATGCAGCTTGTAACAGGTGGAACGTGATATTTCTGGGATTCCTATTTTGTTTGCATTCATGGAACATGCTTCTATGCTATGCTTAAACATTGCCAATTTAATTTTGTTAATGGAATATTTGGCACAGGAAAGATTGGGAATGAGGAAGAGAGTGTAATAAGATTAAAATCCTTTGGCTAAGCACAGCACAGATCTTTATGTTTAGCTTTGGAGCTCTGCCTAGTAACAGTCTATTTTTTTCCCTCCTGAAATATATTAGTGAATGTTGTATGCATTCTGAATTTATTAATTAAATTTCCATTTTTAAGTTTGACCATTGTGTTTTATTGTGCTCTATGAAGTAATGGCAAGGCTTCAGGACATTATCATACTAGTGCTGTGTTTGTTACTTTATTACCTTAGCAAGACACAACTTTTTTTGTCTTAGGTGCAGATATAGTATGAAGCAGACCTAGAATCCAGGCTGGATTTGGCCCGCCACTTGCTATTTATGTGACTTCAAAATTATTCAGCTTCTCTGAGTTTCACTAATATTATCCCCACCTGTAAAATGGGGCTATCAGTGCTTACTGCTTCAGCCCAGATTTCCTAGAAACTGGAGCCTGAGGTCAGGGAAAGTAATGATACTTAATTTGAGGCATGTATGTATGAAAATCTGGAGTAAAAGAAAGAAGGGAGTGAAGCTCAAAGAGGTACAGAGCCATGGTAATCAGCCTATGTGCCCACCTGGCTTGGCATATCCTGAATTGCTCAAAAAATATCTATACCTCAGACCAGTCCACCAGAGGGAGGAAATCGAAGGAATATATCAGCTGGGCTCCACACATCACCTCTTGCTCACTGGTCAAAGTTGGCATTAATAGAATTTTATCCCCCACACTGCCAAGTGGCATCATTTGGCCCTTTCAACTGCCATATGGACCCAAAACACATGGTATGATATTTGATTGAAATGCTCAAATGGCTGGAGGAGTCAGAACTCCAGATGTGCCTGCCTGGCTGCTTTGTGGTGGCCATGAGGAGGGTTCCAGCCTTCATGGGACAAGTGACTGTCATTCCTGAAGGTGACATGAGTTTGAGCAGAGTTGGAATGACATGGAAGGAGGTGACTGAGGTCCCTGGTATGGGACCTGATATTCATCCTAATATTTTGTGCTGACAAAAGGGTTGTTTTTTTCTTCCATAAGCAAAGCAGCCAATGACTTACATGATACAATTTCAGGACATTAAACAAGATATCTTAACCTGTAATAGTGCCTGAAATTCCAACATTAGTTACTCATTTGCTTGGTCTTAAAAGGTTTTTGGTCTTTGAAGTTCTCAAATTAAAATTCAAATATTCCTAAATATTGAAATATCTTAAGGCATCATCAAAGAACATTTTAGAAGTTGAAAACTAGACTAGATCAAATCTTGAAGGAAGGCACCCCAGACTAGCTGGATATGGTAGTAGAGTGCAGAAATGAAGTAGAAGGATGCCTGAACCAACTCTGCCTGCTATATAACTCTTTTATAGTCACTGTCAGAAATCACTAGCAAAAGAACTCCATTAAAATGCACTCTTGTTGGGGAATGCACTATCTTTTCTTAATGAGTACTACAATGAAATGATACCTGTGAGTCTAAGGGTCATGATTATGCACTCTGCAGCCAGACTTCCTGGCTTCAAACCCTAATACTTTCTATTGCGACCTATGAGACCCTGGTACAGTTGTCCAGCTTCTTGGTACAGCAGTTTTTTGGTCTGTAAAATGTCTTAATATACACTAAATTAGTCAATGTATGTAAAACTCTTATAACAGTGCCTGATACTTTGGTGGACACCCAACAAGTGTTGGCAAACGATCCATCAACTTTCAAATACTTTATGTACTGCAATTCTGAGTTTAACTTCCTAAAACTTCCTTGTGACTGGGCCATCAGGATCTTTGAGTGAATAGACTCACTACTATATAAGTTACATACTTTTTATTACAAATGATTTTATTGGAGATATCTGTGCTCAATTTGATTGCATCAGGTCAGAGGAGATATGAAAATTCAATACTTTGTGAAATATTACTTGATTGTATCAAAAAAACCTCTACAGTTTTACCATCATAATTATGGCCAATGTCTATACATTTCCCCATCACTGCTGTGTTCTATAAAAATTATAAGCTACCAAATTAATAATTAAAATCTCTTCTAAATTTTTCCATAGGTCTTTGAGGTAATTCTTTCAGTTATTTCTCTATCCATTAAGTCAATTATCTCTGAAGGAAAAAAAAGTCTGCCATGATTTATTTTTAAATATTAGAATCATTTAAAAATAATAATTCCTGGCAATTCATAAATGCTCTGATATATTTTCAAATAATATTGAAATAACTGATTGTATACACATTTTCCTTGTCTCTGTGAAATATATTCATCATATTAGACTGCTGAAACATGTTCTCTCTCTCTCTCTCTCACTTTCTCCCTCTCTCTCTGTGTATGTTTCTGTGTGTGTGTGTCTCTCTCTATATATTTTACATATCCTTCTTGACCTGTGAGACAGTACAAGCCAGTCAGATATATTTCAGTTCTAAGTCAGCATATGAGCAGTAAGAAAATATGAAGAAGGCATGATTCAAAAGACAAGCTAAAATGCAATACTAACAAAGCCCATTCAATGGGGAAAAATTACCTTTTCAAAAAATGGTACTGGGAAAACTCGTTATCTATATGCAAAAGAATGAAGTTGGACCCTTACCATATACAAAAATTAATTCAAAATGAATAAAAAACCTAAACATAAGAGCTAAAACTATGAAACTCTTGAAAGAAAACAGGGGGACAACTTCATGACATTAGTTTGGCAATGATTTACTGACTATGACATCAAAATCATAGTTAACAAAAGAAAAAGAAGATAAACTGGACTATATCAAAATTTAAAACTTCTGTAATCCCGAGACTCAATCAACAGAGTAAAAAGGCAACCCATGAAATGGTAGAAAATATTTACAAATCACATATCTGATAAGGAGTCAATATCCAGAATATATAAATAATCTCCACAGTTTAACAGCAAAAAAAACTAACAACCCTGTTGGTAGCCGCACCCAGAAAATGGCACCCAACGTGGAGCAGCTGGAAAGCCCCGTACGTTCCGGCGGGAAAGTACCCTACGTCATAAAGCCGCATGCAAATCACACCTCAACAAGCGCACCAATCAGATTCACTAAATAGGTATGCAAATTAAGCGCTTAAAGCAGTACCAATCAGCATAGAGCATGAGACCTATATAAGCTAGCCCCTTTTCTCCAGTCGGGGTCCTGCCTAACACACTTATTCACAAAAGAACTGAAAATAAAGCTTTCTGCAGAAGAATCCTGCTGTTGTTGCGTGCTGTTCTTGCTGGCGAGGATGGAGCGCGCGAAAATTGGTGCCGAAACCCGGGATCCAGAACATCGCCGGCACAGGGCGGACCCTTCAGACATCTGGAGAGGATTCAGAACTGCAGGTCAGAAGAAAACCCGGAGAGGTAAGTTCCGAGAGACGCGCTTTTACGGGAGGCGGCTGATGGTTCTCTGTAAATAAAGAGGCACCATGGGGAATGCACCATCATTGGTCACAGCACTCCAGGCAGCTCTTAAAGAGCGAAATCTGAAGGTCTCCACCAAGGTTTTAAGATCGTTTGTTAAAGAAATAGACCGTGTAGCTCCTTAGTTTATCTGTTCAGGGTCCCTCTCCATCCCGAGCTGGGACAAGTTGGGGAAAGACTTTGATAGAGAGGAAGAAGGGGGAGGCTTGAGGGGAGGCACTAGACCTTTATGGAAACTGATTAGAGCTTGCCTACAAGACGAAAAGTGTGAAAAGGTCTGATAAAAGCAGGTCAGAGAGCTTTGACAGACCTCCAAGAAAGCATGTCAGAAACGGAACGGGAGACAGAACGAGCTCGCGGCCGTAGAAGGGCCACAAAAATGAAAGTAAGAAACCCCCAAAGTGAGGGAGAAAGCCCAGCCAGGGCCAAAACGAGAGAGCCCCGAGAAGCAGGTGACGACCGCCTCGGAGAAGGTAGCAAATACCCCTGGGAGGAGTTGAGAGAACTCCAACTCTCCAATAAGGAATCAGAGGATGAACTAATGTCCTCAGGAGAGGAGGAAGAGAATAGAACCACAGGGTGCGGAGGCAGGGAATGTAGCAAAACTGAGAAGCAGACCAGAGAGAAAATGAAAGCAGGGTGCACTCCAACACCCTCGGCTCCGCCACCTTATGTGAGCGGCGCAATTTCCTTTTGCCACCCTGATACTATTCAAGCAATTAGACAAATGTTCCCTGTGTTTGAGGACAATGGCATACGCTCTCACCAGCCCCTGAGTCATAAACAAGTTAAGGATCTAGCAGAATCCGTTCGGGCTTATGGAGTTAGTGCCAACTACACCATAGCACAGATTGAAAGGATGACAGAGACAGCTATGACACCCACAGATTGGCAGTATGTAGCTAAGGCATGCCTTTCTAGTATGGGACAATATATAGAATGGAAGGCACTGTGGCATGATATTAGCATGGCCCAAGCACGCGCAAACACTGCTGAAGGACAACCCGCGTGGTCATATGATATGCTAACGGGCCAAGGACAGTGGGTTGCTAACCAGACCGCCTTCCCCATACAGGTATACGCACAAATAAATGCGTGCGCTGCCAAGGCATGGAAAGCCCTCACTAACAAAGGGGAAGTGTCTGGTAATTTGACGAAAATAATTCAAGGGCCGAGCGAACCATTTTCAGATTTTGTTGCTCGCATGATGGAGGCCGCAGGTAGAGTCTTTGGAGATCAAGAGCAGGCTATGCCCCTTGTGGAACAGTTGGTATTTAAGCAATGCACCAAAGAATGTAAACAAGCAATAGCACCGTGGAAACAGAAGGGGATACACGCCTGGCTAAAGGCCTGCAGGGAAATAGGGGGACCCCTCACTAATACGGGTCTGGCCGCAGCTATATTGCAGAGCCACAAACAAGCTAGAATTACTAGCAAAAGCATTAAGTGCTTTCAATGTGGAAAAATGGGTCATATAAAGAGAGAGTGTAGAAGCTCGGCTCCCGAGCCGATGGCCCAAAGAACCCCCGGACTATGCCCTAAGTGCAAGAAAGGCAGGCATTGGGCTAATGAATGCCGATCCACTAAAGATATGGAAGGGAGACCTTTGGAACCGCCAAAAAACGCCCAGAGGGGCCCTCGCCACCAGGGCCCACAAATATATGGGGCAACCAGCACACAAGTGGCATTCGGGAGCAAAGCCCCCCAAGGAGAGCCACTCCAGGTTCCGCGGGACTGGACATCCATGCCACCACCAGAATAGTGCTAACACCGCAGATGGGAGTTCAACCTATCCCCTCAGATTTGAAAGGCCCCTTACCACCTGATACAGTTGGGTTACTCTTAGGGCGCTCTTCTACTACCCTGAAAGGCCTAGTAGTCCATCCCGGAGTGATCGATCAAGATTATGAAAGACAGGTAAAAATCATGTGTTCAGCCCCCAGAGGACTCTACCCTATATCCCCAGGAGACTGTATAGCCCAACTCTTAGTATTGCCTAGTCTCCATGCCAATTATCCAGCCGCCACCACTGAAAGAGGAGAAAAGAGCTTTGGCTCCTCTGATTATAATTCAGCTTTCATAGTATTAGATTTGGCAGACAGACCAAAATTAACTCTTAAGATAGAGGGAAAAAATTTTGAAGGAATCCTAGATACTGGGGCAGATAAAAGTATTATTTCTGCAACATGGTGGCCCTCTAAGTGGCCCGTGACACAATCCTCACATTCACTACAGGGTTTGGGATACGAATCTAGCCCTACTATTAGCGCCAAACCATTAAAATGGCGAGCTCCCGAAGGACAAGAAGGCACAGTTACCCCTTATGTGCTCCCATTGCCAGTTAATCTATGGGGAAGAGATGTCATGCGGGACCTAGGCCTCAAACTCATTAATGAATACTCCACCCCTGCCCAAGGCATGATGATGGATATGGGATATATCCCTGGTAAAGGTCTAGGAAAGCACCAACAGGGACGCACAGAGCCTATCCTACCCAAAATAAAAAATGACCGTCATGGCCTGGGTTTTTCCTAGGGGCCATTGGAGATGCCTTGCCCATACCTTGGCTTACAGAGGAGGCCGTATAGGTACCCCAGTGGCCTCTATCCTCTGAGAAATTAGACGCAGCTCACCATTTGGTACAGGAGCAGCTCCAATTAGGACATTTAGAGCCCTCCACATCCCCATGGAATACACCTATATTTGTAATCAGAAAGAAATTGGGATCATGGAGGTTGCTTCATGATTTGAGAGCAGTTAATGCACAAATGAGAATGCTTGGACCCGTTCAACGGGGACTTCCACTTCTCTCCGCATTATCCAAAAAATGGAAGGTAATTATAATCGACATTAAAGATTGTTTCTTCTCCATTCCCCTAAACTCCAAGGATAGAGAAAGATTCGCTTTCACCCTACCAGCTGTTAATCATGAACAACCAGACACTAGATTTCAGTGGAAAGTCCTCCCTCAAGGAATGGCAAATAGCCCCACCATGTGCCAGCTATATGTTCAGCAAGTACTAACTCCGATTCGTAAACGCTACCCCAAACTAAAAATCGTTCACTATATGGATGATATCCTTCTCTGCTCCTCACAACCAGCAGAAGTAGAAGAGGCCTATATAGACCTCACTAAATCCCTAGGAACTTGGGGACTGAATATAGAGAGTGAAAAGGTCCAAAAATCTAGTGTCAGCAAATTCCTAGGAGCCACCATATACACAGATGTTATTTGCCCCAAAAGCTTGAGATAAGACATGATCAGCTACGGACTTTGAATGATTTTCAGAAACTCCTAGGAGACATTAACTGGCTGCGGCCATACCTAAAGATACCAACCTCTGACTTAAAACCGCTGTTTGAAATCTTAGAAGGAGACCCCCAGCTAACATCACCACGCTCCCTTACACCTGAGGCGGTGCAGGCCATCCGCAAAGTGGAACAGGCCCTTATGACAGCACAATTGAATAGGTTGCAACTAAATGAACCCTTTGAGTTGTGCATCCTTCCTACCCCCGGACTGCCAACTGCAGTCCTGTGGCAACAAGGTCCACTGATCTGGATCCATCCCCAAGCCTCTCAGGCTAGAACAATAGAATACTACCCGGCTGCTACAGCCAGACTCGCTCTGCGGGGAGTGAAAACCTCCATAACACATTTTGGAAGAGCTCCGGCGACCATCATAACCCCTTACAACATGGAACAGATACAAACGTTATGTGCTATGAATGATGATTGGGCCATACTCGCTTATAGATTCCCAGGAACCTTTGATAATCATTTCCCAAAACATCCCCTCATTAATTTTGCTAGGAATCATCCCCTAGTATTCCCCCGGGTCACTAGCCTAACCCCATTGTCAAATGGAGAAACAGTCTACACAGACAGATCCAAAACAGGTACAGGTGCCTATGTCCATGATGGCAAGGTTGTGACAAGAAACTATACACCCAATACCCCACAAATAGTAGAATGCCACATAGTTTTAGAAGTACTACAAGCCTTTCCTGGGCCCTTAAATGTTGTGTCAGATTCTTGTTATGT
This sequence comes from Manis pentadactyla, assembly GCF_030020395.1. Lineage (NCBI taxonomy): Eukaryota > Metazoa > Chordata > Mammalia > Pholidota > Manidae > Manis > Manis pentadactyla. The sequence continues at coordinate 143,745,579 of NC_080023.1, read as the reverse complement.
AGTCAATGCAGTTAAATCTCTAGAAGTGGCCGGGCTCATCAGAACCTCCAGCACAGTAGCCTCCTTATTCAAGCAGCTACAATCAGAATTACTTAATAGACGGGCACCATTATATATAACCCACATCAGAGCTCATTCAGGCCTTCCCGGACCTATGGCCCGGGGCAACCAACTAGCAGACCTCGCAACTAGAAGTGTAGCCTTCCCTCTGCTAGACCCTGTCGCTACAGCTTCCCAATTCCACTCACAATATCATGTCACCGCTGAAACACTGCGCCTGCGGTTCTCTATAACCAGAGCCGAAGCCAGGAACATTGTTCTTAGTTGCCAACACTGCTGTAGTTTTCTCCCCGCCCCCCATGTCGGGATTAATCCTCGTGGTATTAAGCCCCTACAGGTCTGGCAGATGGATGTGACACATGTCTCTTCCTTTGGGAAGTTGAAATACATACATGTATTTGTGGATACTTGCTCAGGGGTCATCTTCGCCTCCCCATTATCTGGGGAGAAAGTTTCCCATGTCATTCACCACTGCCTTGAAGCCTAGAGCGCATGGGGGCTGCCCCAGATTCTCAAAACAGACAACGGCCCAGCCTATACCTCTGCCAAGTTTGCTCAATTTTGTCATCATATGGACATAAAACATGTCACTGGTCTGCCATACAACCCACAAGGTCAAGGTATCGTAGAGCGCGCGAACCGCACTCTCAAATCCTATTTAGTAAAACAAAAAGGGGGTATTGGGGACATACCCCCCACACCTAGAACAGCAATAGCCCTAGCACTTTTCACTATAAATTTTTTGAACCTGGATGCTCGAGGCCATACAGCAGCGGATCGCCATAATCAATGGCCAAAAGACCCACAAGAACTAGTAAAATGGAAGGATGTATTGTCTAACCAATGGAGGGGCCCAGATCCAATTATCATAAGATCCAGGGGAGCTGTATGTGTTTTCCCCCAGGGTGAAGAAAACCCCTTCTGGATCCCGGAGCGCCTGACAAGGAAGGTCCTGGACAAAAGAGATGACCTCCCTGTATCTGCTGACGCTGCTCCTGTCACTGGGAATCTGGATCCAGGGAGTATTAAGATGGGGAATATTGTCAGCCTTTCCTAAGCCCATGCCCGTCAGATTCAATGCGGCAGTTTTCCCACGCTTTTTTACTACCAACTCTAGCATAAATTTGCCCTACCTAGCGAAGGACACCCTGACAGCCCCTTTGGGAGAAAACCGATCCTTCACAGTTAATGGATCTCTATGCTTCACCACTCAAGGCCTCCCAAACTGCTTGTCCCTGAAACAGCAAAGATATGGCTGGTTCAGTGACATCATCTTAGAGCCCAGTGGCACTCCCCTTATATCAGGAAAATTTGAAGGGACGTCTACTTCGGGGGAAACCTATAAGAACCTAACTATCCACCGGATAGTTCTCTGGATCAATGGAACATTTGTAGATCCTCCCAGAGACCATAACTCAACCACCAGCCCCCGGCAACCCAAATATGCCCCCCACTGCTTGGGTGAATATGAGGGAGAGCCATGGCCCTGGACAGACTGTCAGTCAGCTATAGGGACATGGGCAGATAATAGGCATGAGTTTACCATCTCTCCAGACATGGCTGGGCCCTCAACAAAAGATATGTTGAGGATGACACAGGGAGAATTCCGTCAACAACTAAGCATGAACCCATTTCATAAATAGATGTTATGTGGAGTTAATGGCTCGTGTACTGACCTTTCCCCTTTTTCCGCCCTCCTGAGTGGAGGAATCGGTCTAAAGAATGTCACCTTTCTATGCGATAACAATTCCACAAACAAAAGCATGGTCATGGTACACGAAAATAAAAACTTTTCATGTGAACTTCAAGCAGCACCAGATGCCCCCGATTCCGGGTTTCCAACATCCCCAGTATGTGTCTACCCCCCATTTCTGTTTGTCTTGTCTAACAGTAGCTTTGACTCTTGCTCCAATGACACCTGTTTCTTGTCTCAATGCTGGGATGCGCTGAACTTTACCAATGCTATGGTAGCCCGTATTCCTCGTTGGCTCCCCATCCCAGTAGACACACCTGATACCATGACTCTGTTTCGAGGGAAACGCGACTTCGGTGTCACAGCCGCCATAGTGTTACTAATCTCCATGACCGCCGTCGCAGCCACCGCAGCTGGCATAGCTTTAGATACTTCTGTCAAAACAGCCGCTGAGCTCAATAACCTTGCAGGATCAGTAGCCTCTGCCCTTGACCGTCAGTCCACGCTTGATGGCAAGCTAAAAGGGGAAATATTGGTCCTCAATCAGCGCGTAGATCTAGTAGAAGAGCAATTAGATGTGCTCTGGCAGCTGGCCCAATTGGGATATGAACGAAAATTTCGCGCTCTCTGCATTACTAGCATACAATATGAAAACTTCACATGAGCGGCTAATCTGTCGCGAGATCTGTCTCAATATCTTTCAGGAAACTGGTCCCAAGGTTTTGATGGAACGCTGGAAGAGCTACGGCGAGAAATAATCCACATCAACTCCACTCGGCTAGATATGTCCGTGGTGGAAGGGCTCTCCTCCTGGTTCCACCGAGCTCTCTCCCACGTCAAAGAATGGGTGGGCATGGCTGGGACGAGTGTATTCATGCTTGGAGGTCTCATGCTCCTACTCTGGTTGCTCTGCAGGCTCCGTGCCCAACATAAGCAAGATAAGGTGATCATTGTTCAAGCCTTGCTTGCGGTAGACATTGGTGCATCTCCCCAGGTATGGCTTAATATGCTCAATAAGGAGGCTCAGCTCTAGCCTAAGGTAGCCCTTACACCCTGAGCCCTTGCGGCATTGCACCAGGCACGGGTACCTTATCGCTGGCCTGCAGCTGTTTACTAGGATACCCGTGATGCAAGAGGGTCAAAGAAAAGGTCCAGACCCTTTGCACCAGGCGGTCCCGACGCCCGCTAGAGGATGCGAGGCAAAGCACTGCAAGAGGTTTTGGACCCCTCTGAGAGACACGCCTGACTGCATAGGGGTGGATGCCCAAAGACCCCTCTCCAAAAAAAGGGCATCAAGAAATGTTTACTGGAGGTCAGGCCTCTATCTCCGCCTCAGCGGGCATGTTCCGTCCCGGGTTTTCAATCAAACAAAAAAGGAGGAGGTGTTGGTAGCCGCACCCAGAAAATGGCACCCAACGTGGAGCAGCTGGAAAGCCCTGTACGTTCCGGCGGGAAAGTACCCTACGTCATAAAGCTGCATGCAAATCACACCTCAACAAGCGCACCAATCAGATTCACTAAATAGGTATGCAAATTAAGTGCTTAAAGCAGTACCAATCAGCATAGAGCATGAGACCTATATAAGCTAGCCCCTTTTCTCCAGTCGGGGTCCTGCCTAACACACTTATTCACAAAAGAGCTGAAAATAAAGCTTTCTGCAGAAGAATCCTGCTGTTGTTGCGTGCTGTTCTTGCTGGCGAGGACGGAGCGCGCGACACAACCCAATTTAAAAAATGGGCTTAAGTAAATATTTGTCCAGTGAGGATATACAGATGACCAATAAGCACAGAAAAGGTGCCTAACGTCAGTAATTATTAGGGAAACACAAATAAAAACTACAGTGAAATACCACCTCATATCCTTTAGGATGACTACTATTAAAAAAAAAACAGAAAATAACAAGTGTTGACAAGGATGTGGAAAAATAAGAATCTGTATGCACCATTTGTAGGAATGTAACATGGTGTAGCCACTGTGGAAAGAGTATTGTAGTCCCTCAAAAAATTAAAAATATAACTACCATGTGATCCAATCATTCTACGCTGGTTGCATATACAAATTAACTGAACACAGGGTTTCAAGAAGATATTTGTACACTCATATTCAGAGCAGCATTATTCATAATAGCCAAAAGGTAGGAGAAACCAAAGTGTCTATCAACTGGATAAATGGATAAATATGATATGATATATATACATATGCAGTATTACACAGCCTTAAACAGAAGGAAATTCTGACATATGCTACAACATGCATAAAGCTTGAGGACATTATGCTAAGTGGAAAAAAGCTAGTTGAAAGACAAATACTGCATGATTCCACTTAAATGAGGTACCCTAGAATAAAACAATTCTTAGAGACAGAAAGTAGAATGGTGATTTCCAGGGCTACAGAGAAGGGGGAGAGGGGACTATTTTTTAGTGGGTACAGAGTTTCAGTTTTGCTAGATGAAAAGAATTCTGTACTTAATGACACTGAACTGCACACTTAAAAATTATTAAGATAGTAAATTGTATGTTATATGTATTAAAATAATACACAATTGAAATAATATTAATAAGAAATAAGTACAAATGCAGTTTTGAAGAAATAGGAACACCTGTAAGTTTGCTGGTGGGAATATAAAATGTTGCAGTGCTATGGGAAACAGTTTGGAGTTTCCTCAGTAAGTTAAATATAGAATTATCATATGACCCAGCATTCACACTGATAGGTATATACCCCAAAGGTTTAAAAATGGTGACTAAAATGGATACTTATGTGTGAATGTTCACAAAAACATTATTCAAATAGCCAAAAGTGGAAACAACCCAACTGTGCATTAACAGATAAATGAATAAGCAAAACATGGTCTATACATACAATGGAATATTATTCAGCCATAAAAGGAATGAAGTCCTGATACATGGTACAACATAGATGACCCTTAAAATGATTAACATAAACGAAATAAGCCAGACACAAAAGGACAAATATTGTAGGATTCCAATTTTATGAAATATCTAAAGAGGCAAATTTATAGGGACAGAAAGTAGGTTCAAGGTTATCAGGGGCTGGGGAGGGAGGAATGGGAAGTTAATGTTTAATGGGTAGAGTTTCTGTTTGGGGTGATGGAAGAGTTTTGGAAATAGATAATGGTGATGGCTGTACAACATTATGGGTGCAATTAATGTCACTGAATTGTGCACTTTAAAATTATTAAAATGGAAAATTTTATTTTATGTATTTTACCACAGTTAAAAAATGGATATTAAAAATAAAGAATGGGGTTACTGAGATTTTTCTGGCCAGTTTTAGGAAGTGAATGAAAGGAAGGAATTGGTGAGCACATTAAGATTTCATAGACTGTGAGGCTATTTGTGCTATCAATATAGAGCCCATAGAGGGATGGGAAATGGGACTATGAGAACGAGAGGGGGTCTGCTCATTGGGTTTTGATGATGCTCAATTTGAGATTGGTTACAGGGTATTGGGAATACGATCCAAACCGTGTAGAAATACATTTGGAAATCAGTAGCATTTAGTGGTAGCTGGGGAAAAAAATGGCCTAATAGTGATCATTAAAACTTGAGACAGTTTTAGGAAAATTTAAGCTCCTCTTCCAGTCTAATAAATACAGCTACTTTATACTTAAAAAAAAAAAAAAACAAAATAAAACCAGAAAATAGCTTCCTAAGTTCTTAACCCTAGTCATAATTCTCTTTTTACTTTTCTCAACATGGAAAAATTAAAGAGTGAACATTGTTATATCACCTCATAGCAAAAACCTAACTTAATTTTCTTTTGGTTACTGCTGAAAATTTGATTAGGTACATAACCGAGTCATGAATAGTTTGTCTATTTATTCTAGGGGACAAGTGGACTTTTGAAGGCTGGTTCTGAGAATCCACTTACTTAAGTGCCCTGTGCCCTCTGTGGGAGCTCAGATTGTTGTTAAGACCCCAGATACATGAATATGGATATTGTTGGAAGATTAATGGGCTCTACCATGGAAGGACCTCACAGTGATAGCACCCTGAGCCAAGGTTCAGAGTAATACACAAGAAAATCTTAACATAATTTAAAATTATATGTAAATATCATTTATTATTATTGTAAAACTAAGGCTGAGTCAGTGGATCAATGCATTATTAACACGAGCGTGTTAAAAGGGATGTTAGCAGCGTGATGATTTTTTTATGTGTGTGTTATATTAGTTGGTTGGCACTAGACAATTCTGAAACAGTTCCTTAACTAGTTCCTATAACACTGTGTCTTCAGTGTATTTAACATTATTAATGTTTGGGACCAGATCATTCTTTTTGTGGGGCTGTCCTGTGCATTGTAGGAAGTTTATCAGCATCCCTGGCCTCAATTCAATAGATAATGGCACCACCTCCCCAGTTCTGGCAATCAAGTATAACTCTAAACACTGTCAAATGTTTGCTGGAGAGGAAGCAAAATTGCCCCAGGCTGAAACCACTGCAGTGTATACAGGTATTTACATCTTGACTCATTTATAACAAAGATAAATAGTACTCAAGAACAGGGCTCTAACTGCCACCTAATTGAAATATTGCCCTTGAGAGATGCTAAGTGAGAGATGCTTAGCTACTGGAGAGTAGGGGAGTTATTCGCAGAGCAGCCGTAGGTACCAGAGCCCTAACAGCATGGGGCAAGTGGAGCAACCAAGTGAAGGGAGGGCAGGGCGAAGAGGTGACATTTCCCCATGTCCCTGGAGGCCTCATTCCTCTCTGCATCTCTGGTTTCACTTTTTTAGCCCTATCCTCTCCCAAAATAGCCACTGACAATATAGCACCACCATCATAGAATAAGTCACTCTGAGGAAAGGGTGGAGTTTGCCCCACTTAGGGAGAGATGGGTAATGTTTTTCATTATTTTTAAAATCAGTTTCTGAAAAACTGATAGAATCAAAGTAGCCATAAAAACTCTAAAGATAACCTCCCTCTTGGTTGTCTGGTGTGGGCAAGAACACATGCTACACATTTGTGGATAATATATATTTAGAAAGTCTCAGTGGTTTTTTGCTCTTCTTTTTTCTCTTCTCAAAGTACAAATGTGGAATTTGGTTTAAAGTGCGTGAAAAACCAAGGAGCCTTTTCATTACTGGTTAAGTAAAAAATAATAAGAGCTAATACCAGCATAGGATAGAACTCTAACAAAGAGAAACTAATGTTTAATACATACACATACAGACATCCATATAAATGCACAAATTTTATTTTGAAATCATTTTAAGTTTACAGATAAATTATTTTAAAAATACAGATAGTTCCTATTCACCCCTCACCCAGATTCCCCTAATGTTAATATCTTACAATTATCAAACCCAGGATAAGAAGATTGGTACAATATTATGACCTAAGCTGCTTTATTTGAAGTTTATAAGTGTTTCCACTAATGTCTGTTTTTCTGTTCCAAGAGCTAATTCAAGATCCTACATTGTATTTAATTGTCCTGTCTGCTTGGTTCCTCCAATCTGTAACAGCTTTTCAATCTTTCCTTCTTTATCATGGCTGTGGCAGATTGAATATTCTTTGATGTGGATTGATGTGATGTTTACTTGTGATTAGACTGAGCTTCTGTAGTCTTGGCAAGACCACCACACAAGTGATGTTCTCTGCTTCTATCAGGCGGCTTTTGGTGAAAATGTGTCTTGTCAACGACTGTTATCCTTGTTCACCTGGTGAAGGTGGTGTCTGCCAGGTTTCTGCTCCATAACTTCACTATTTTTCCACTTAGCAAATTAATTACTGTCTTGGGGAAGATGCTTTGAGACTATGCAAAAATCCCGCTTCTCAAATTTGTGCCTACTACCTTTAGCGTTTACCAGTGGTTCTTGCCTGCAACGATTATTTCTGTTGTGTTTGCCTTGTGATTTCCTCTTCCCTCATTCTTTCTACATTTACTAATTAGATTTCTACTCTAGGTAGAAGTTTCTATTTTCCTCCACTTCTTTATTTATTCAACTATCTTTTTTCTGTCAGCATGAATGCAAGGTTATTTCTTTTATTCTCTGGGTTATAATACAATGTATAAGCATTTATTAAGTTGTTCATATGACCTAGCTTTGACTGTAGGAGCCTCTTTGAGTTGGTGCCTGTGTTGTTTCAACATACCCATCCTTTCCCGAGCATTTCTTCCTTAGATTCTCATTTTTGTTTTTGTTATTTTAATCGAATCTTCTCTTTCTTCTCATTTTCAAATATAGGAAGAAAAGGATTTTTCATGCAATTAAAAAAAAATAACTACAACTTACAAAAGCCAAATACTTATTCTAAAAGAAAAAGCATTTAATCTCTGAAGAGGGGACAGAGTGTAGCTTTTGAGAGGAAAACACAAAAAGAACATACAGAAAAGCAGTGAAAATGTGCATGAAGGAAAGGGGTGAGCTTGAGGAGAGAAACAACATAAGTGGGAACAGAGGGAAAGAGTCTTTAAAGCACTCTAAAGCACAGTAAATAAAAAAAAGAAAAGGCATTGAAAAAGAGACATGCAATGGAGATTTTTAACGAAGAGTGATTCACATTTGACTTTATATGGCATTGGGGCACCTTACAGTATTAAAATTAAATACTTTGTTTTTTGCAATAACGTTTATGAAAGTTGGGGAAATACCGCAATCCCCAGTCCTCAATTGCTCGAGTTCTTTTGGTTATAGAGTTTGTTAAATTCGTGGATGATTCCCTTCTCTGACATGGAACACACATTGATTGCCTTTTTTGTTTTTCCCCAAAAACTGTGATGGAGGAGACAAAATGATCACGAAATCTCACATGCCCTTTCTTTATTATCAATTACAAGGCCACGTGTTGGTTAGTTTCCACACGTTCTGCTTTTGGGCTTCTCCCTGAAGAAGGTGATCTTAAGTTCTGTTCTGGGCTCTAGAGCTGGTGTTGATCCCCCCAGTCATCAGGAACTGACTGCCCAGAGGCTGGTTTTGCTGTCTCAGTTTTGTGTCTGCTGCCTCTCTGTCTACACTAGACTTCTCCCTATGGTAGGAACTCTGGGATCTAGGTGAAATCCAATTTTTATCTTCCTTCTGTATCAGTTGGATATAAAAGGACAGGTTCCCCTCTACTTTACTCAGAAAACATATATAAAAAAGAATCAAACTAACAAGGCTTTCTGGCCCCAATCCCCAACCTAACCTATTGGCCATGACATATAGCAAGACCAATAGATTCGAAAAATTAACCTCAAATCTCAGAAATATCTGAAATAAATAAAATATGCCAGTTGTCTTGTGGTGTGTAATGAACAACAATGGTGTATTACTGCTCATGAGTATGTGGGTCAAGTGGGAAATTCTATAGTAATTTGCTGGTCAGCCAGGGTTGGCCTGCCAATGCCCTATCAGACCACTGGTACTGACTGTCAGTAGAGACAATGGGGTGACTGGCCAAATGTATCTCATCACCCAGCAGCTCCTAAATGTATAAATTTCTGGAAAAAATACAAAATGCCAAAATCAGCACAAATAAATAGAAAACTTGACTAAAAAATAACCACTAAGAAGCACTAAAAATGCCCCATGATTTTCAGGTGAGTTATATACATTTTGAGTGAAGAGATAATCTCTGCTTTAGAAAAGAAGCTCTGTTAATGTTTTTCAAATGTTCATCCTCCCTAACTTACTCTAAAACCTCAAAGAAATTCCAATCAAAATTCCCATAGGGCATTTTAAGAAACTTGAAAAGTTAGTCTTAAATTTACATGAAAGAATTGACCCATACAAATGATTAGGTTGATTTTGAAAGAGAAGAGCTAACAGGGAGAACACGCCGAATTAGCCATGTGTCTGCTGTTTCAGAAGGGTCTCTGTTCTGGGTAAGTGTTCTGCCATGGGCAAGGGCACTAGTCTCAGGTGAAAAGCCCTTTCACCAGAAATAAGATGTGCTACAAAGCCAGAGAAAAAAGAACAAAGTCCTGGAACCGTGTAGCAAGCTTAAAAAATGGATTCATGTATGTATGGAAACTTAGTATAGGATAAAAGTCACATCTCAAATCAGTAGGCAAGTAATAACTTGTTTACTAGAAGGTATAGTGCTGGGAAAACTGGATAAATGTGTGGAAGTAAGGTTGGATCCCTTCCTCCCATTGTATCATCAGGGAGTCTGGGGCAGGTAAGAACTTCTTAAGAAATACTCCAAAAAGCCCAAACCGTAAGGTAAAAATATGGATGGATTTGCCTTGCAACGTAACTAAGAGTTGTTCAAAGCAGGGCATCATGGACAAAATTTGGGAGCAGTCAAATGCCCTGTCAAATACCTATTGATACTGATATCAATATAATATGAAAGGACACAAATAGTGGACATCCAATAGAAAAATAGACAAAAAAGAGAAGAACAGGCAAAATACATGAATAAATCATTCGTTGTAGAAACAAAAATGGCTCTTCAAGGACATGAAAAAATACTTCACCATTCTAGAAATCAGATTAATGGAATGCAACAATAATGACCCTATCTTTTTGGCAAAAGCAAAACAAAGAACAGTGATGTAATATAAAGTGTTAGCAAGGCTATGGAGAAATGGGAGCCTCACGCACTCCAGGTACAAGTTTGGACATTGCAGCATTAGGAAAAGAAATAATTCACTTTTTAATGAAATTGTATCTGTAAAATCCCTATAAATTGTGCCTGAGAATATAAAGCACGGTAATTCCTGCATGAGGGTCATATGCAAGGATTCTTACCTAAGCATTGCTTATAATACCAAGAGTAAGAAGCAATCTGATAGCCTTTCACTAGAAAAAAAACGGAACCAAGAAAAGTGATGTGAAGTTAGACACAAATAACGAGTAGAAACAGCAAAGAGAGGATCCTCAAAAGAGTTTGGGGAGAAAATAAGTAAGAAATGGAATGGTATCTAGAGATAAAGTAAGATAAAATAAGAGAGGGACTTTGTGTGAAAAAATGATAGTGTCCCAAGAATTGGGTGCATGATTATTTTAACTCTACACTCAGCTGAAGCAAACCAAACATTTTTGCACTTTTCTCTACTGCAGATATGCAACCTGTCTTATTTAACATATCCTTTGGTCTGGCTTCTACATGATAAATAAACATTAAGGTCAAGGCCAAACTAAGTTTATATCTTTATATATCTCCTGTTTTTATACTCAGCAAAGTTTTTTAAAATCGTTTTTATTCTATGATCAACACACATACTTATAATTTTAACATAACTTAGAAAACACTAGTAGAAACATTTATTTACTCATGCATGTGGTCTTTCCCACAAGGTTGAGTTATGGGCCTTCAAAAGCTTAACTGATATGTCTCCTTACTGTGATGTCAAAATAACCTTAAAAAAAGAATGTATTTTGTGTTTACTTTACCTTTTAGGTTGATGATTTTCATTGAATCTGATGATCATTCTTCTAATTGTTATCAAAATCAGGAAAATAATGTGCAGAAAAAATGTCCTATAACTTCAAATAGTTTAAATAAAAATGAAAACGAAGTTCTACGCCTTCAAATAATTTAAATAAAAGTCATTGAATTTTCCTATTTTTATTTAAAGGAAAATATTGTAAACATTACTTCTGAAGCAACAAATTCCCTTCATGTACTAAGGAAAAAATTAAAACTTTTCCTAAAATGATAACTTAGTCTTTTTGACAAGCGAAATAACACAAACATGTTTTACATTCCATTGGCTTAATTTCTCCCACTCCTTTCTTTTAGAGTCTAAACAAAGAAGCCTATAACTAATATATTAACACCCCACACCACTCACTCTTCTGCATTCTGGCCGAGAACAGAGAGAAAAACACATTCTATGGCCTTTGATTCCTGAGAATGAATGAAGCTGGAGGCTCCCCGGCAGGTCCAATTGTAAAACTGCTCTGCTGATTGGTTCTAGCAGGTTTTTAAGATTTGTGCCACTAGATGGTGATAGAGTTTCTAACTACGGAGCCAATTCTTTTAAGTCATGGTATCTTAGTGCTCTACTATTCATGCTTTTAATTTATTTTAAATGATTCTTTATTATACGAATAGAGATACTGCTCAGATAAAATTATATAGAATGGTAATACATATATAAATATATAAATGTAACAAACTATATTATATACCTAATATAAATTATATGTATATTATATGTAAATAGGAAATTTAACATAACAGCAACATATGCACCTTTGCTCACTGTCTTATAAAACTTAATCCCAAGACTCGCCAACCTTCTTCACACTTGAAACAGCAATTCTTTGTTTACCCATTTAGTAAAGTCTGACAAACAGCAAGAACTTTATCAAATGAATGATTGTAGTCACTCGGCTCTTGTCTTCTCCATTCTAATTAAGCTAATAATCATCATTTCAAATATATGTTACAGCCTTAAAGTCAAGATTAACGACTATTCAGTCTGACAGTTGTACAAGAGCATCAGACTCAATTATTATACTGAACTCAGTCTCTGCTGCATCTCCTAAAATAATCATACTTTCCTATACTTATTTTTAAAGTTTTCCTGTCATAGAAATCAAACACACCAGGAGGAGAAAAAACCATCATTTTTTCATATGTCTAAAATCGGATGAACCTGAAAGGGATCATACAGTCATAAATGAGAGTGAATTCCACATCTGCTCTGCTCGCAACTTCCTGTGTTACTTGGAAAAGTCACTCAATATCACTTAATGACCATGTAACAAAACAGGCTCACTCAATTAAGTGAGAATGTGTATGTACCATGTGTTCAGTCAAGAGCTACATTTTTTCTATATTGTTCTCTCCTCCCCAGAGAGCAGGCCATTTCTGATCCATTCCTGAATGTTGGAGTGAACTTTAATATGTGCCTAAGTTCTTCTGAGTTGATGGGACCTCTACTCCAAGCCCAGAGACATCACCACCAGCTGCCATGTGCCATCTCAGAGGTCTGGGTGCCAGCCTTCTGCCCACTGGACTGGGCACCTTATCCATGCCCAACTGGCCAGTACCACCTTCACAGATGTCTGAGGTGCAGCTCCAGAGTCCCTTCTCTAAATTTCTCATTTAAATTAATCTAACACTTCCCTTTTTTCCCTTAGTCCATGGGGTGCTAAGTAGTGATAACTTAAAAAAAAAAAGTCTTTAGTTCTGGGTTAACAATTCCTTGAATTCTCTGTCAACAACACTGTCAGCAGCCCTGGTGTAGTTTCCATCCTCTGAGTAGACACACTAATAAACCCCTCTGTTGGCCTGAACACTCCTCAGATCTGCTCTGTTGCAATCTCGGTAAATGTCTCATCCAGGTTAAGAAGAAGTGAACTAGACTTAGGAAACATTCATCTTTCTTCTGAAATTAAAATAAGACTCCTAATGGAAGAATAGAAAAACACCAAGGGAGAGTGAGCAAACGTGTCATTATTTTGGCAAAGTATATACCTTGGTTCTACAGCGAAAACGTATCATTACAGATATTACTACTTAAGCTGACTGAAACAAACAGAGCTCAATGACTTCAAAAATGGGAGGCCACTTTGGCCCCGAAACTGGAAACAACAGTATCCCATCAAATAGTGAAAGAAAACTGCATATGCTTAAGGAATTTTATTACATTGTCCACAAAGTTAGTAACAGTTTGTTTTATGTAATTTGTTGCTTCTCAAAGAGGAAGTCACTTGGACATTTCATTCTCATTCATCAGCTTGCCTTTCTCCAAAGAGTAGTAGTGCTTTAATTGGGAAGAAGTTCTATCAGAGGAAAATTAGCCAAGATTAAGTCTCACAGTTTATTATTTCTTATCTATTCTGATAACTTCTGTTTATCTGTAATATTTCCAAGACAATGGACTAGGATAGGTGGCTTAATTTTATTTTGTTTTGTTTTAATGAGATGTCCCAGGATGCTTTTCTTATTACAGTATATGTTACTATGGCTACTGTGTTTTTGAAGATTCAGTATTTTCCTTGTTATGAGCATGCTTTTATTAAGCTTCTTTTTTCCAGATTACATAAATAATACTTGCTTTAAAAAAAATCAGAAGGTACATCAAATTATATGAAGTAAAATTAAGTGACATTATATTAAATAATATATTATTTTATAATTTTATAAATTAAGTAAAAATTAAATGAAAGTAAACATCACCAAAATCTCACCACCTTACTTGTTATGCATTGACATTAATTTGCCTACTTTTAGGTAAAACTTATGGTAAAAACTTCTTGTTATATACCACTTGATAAAACTATTTGGTGTTCTATTATAAACCTAACCGTATGCAAAGCCTACAACCTAACAATTCCATCCTTAGGTATATATATATACCTGAGAAACTCTTGTTTATAAGCCTCAGGAGACTTACACAGGGGTTTTAAGATGCATGATTAGCTCATGGACATCACCTGATTGGCTGAGCATTAGGTCACCAGAAGATAATTCGAGAATCTTAATCATCAATCTTCTGGGGTCTACATGCTTGTGTTGAGCATGGGGTCCATATGGTGGGGTCTCGGCTCCTGGGAAACAGCTCAAGGACATGGGTCAAGACTTTACCTATAGTTTTCTAGGGGCAACTGAAGTCCTATGACCTCAATTTACATCCAAGCTAAGGTATTATTACTCTTGCCTAATATTTTCCTCTGCTGCTGAATGTACCCATTGCCTTAATCAGCATTAACTATCTAGTCCAATGCCCACACCCTGGCTTGGAGGGCTCCAGCCTTTAGTGGAAGAAAAGGCTGAGGGGCATCACTGAGGAGGGGGTACTTGTGCAGTTTCACTAAGAACATAATATTTGAAGGAGAAAAAGCAATTTGCAAAAGAATACATACAATATAATTCTATTTTCTATGAAGCTGATAAGCAAGGGAAACTCAGTTTTGTTTAGGGATGTGTGGTTCATCTATTAGTAAAAGTAAGGGAATGATAAAGCCCCATAATCTTTTCCTTTTTTGTTACCTCTACCCTCCCACCAACTCTCCAGTCTAACATTTTCACTCCCTATCAAAATCCTGGCATACGTGCTGTCATGGAAGTACACTGCTTGGATCTGACTTCAAGAAAACTCACATTCAGCTGCAAGGAACGCAGTCAGCTGACCGCCTCCAATGGTTAGGGCTTTCATGTCCACCTCAGCTTTTCAGTTGATACTACACTTTTCTTGGGGTAGACCCCAACCCATGACTGGCCATTTGTGCCCAATGTGGACTCTTCCATTGGGAATTTTTGTTCTAGAGCTTCCTATTGGGCTTTCATGTCCACCTCAGCTTTTGAGTTGATACTACACTTTTCTTGGGGTAGACCCCAACCCATGACTGGCCATTTGTGCCCAATGGGAATTTTTGTTCTAGAGCTTCCTATTGGGTTGAGCAAGATTTTGACCTAGCTGAATCATAGTCCATGGCTCACTCTATCCTATTCTACCTCCTCTCCCTTTTATCTTTCACAGGTATTGTCCTCCTAAGAACCTCTTGTACCCTCCAATCCATCTCAACAGCTGCTCCCCAAAGGACCCAACTGAAATACTCACTTTCTCCAACTGACCTAATTATACACAAATGCATTAGAAAGTTCAGCATTGTTTACACAACTGTGATAATATTGCATACGATTCTATTCATTTTGCTTTCTTCACTCTACAAGAGAGTGTGGCTATGGCTCCAAGTCCACTGTAGAGATCTAGCTCATCATTTAATGGTTGTATAATGTCTGAGGGCATTGATGTCCTTCAGTTTGTCAGCTAACCCACTGATAAAATTTTTGTGTTCAACCTTTTTGCATTTCAAACAATGCTGCTTTCATCACAGTTGTATATACAATCTTATGTACCAGACTTTTTATTTCAGTGGGATAGATTTTCAAAAGTAGGATTTCAGGAACTATGAATATGTGTATTTTGAATTTGAGTAAATATTGGCCAAGTGCATTCCAAAAGGCCCTAAACAGGACACATGCACATCAGCCAAGGGAAAGGATCGTTTCTCCTCCTCTCTGCTGGTAGCAGGTGTAACTACACTCATGTTTTCTTCCAGTCTGAGAATAATAAAGTTATAAAGAGTTATAAAGAAATAAAATATATTTCTATTCTTTAACTACTGGGGAAACTGAGCATTTTTCCCCCGTGTTTGTTATTTATCTGTATTTGCTTTTCCATAGATCACCATTTCATATCACCAATCTATTTTACTATCAATTTTTTTCTTAAGAGCTCTTTGAATGTTAATGTTATGTGGTATAACTACATACATTTTAAATTTGTGTAAGTCAAATATGTTTATTTTTCTCATACAGTTTCTTAGCTTTCCTATCTTCATTTAAAATGTTTCCATAACTCCTTTTTTTTCAAATTGTTTCCTAAACTTCTTTCTATAATGCATATTGTTTCCTCTTTTCTTTTAATATTTCTGTATTTAATCCAACTGAATTGATTAAGCTACATGATATAAGGTTAGGGTGAATCTGTCATTTTCAGATATAAATCAACATCCATGATGATTTTTTAAAAACATCATGTTTCCCACATTATTTTCAATACCATCTTTGGTCATATACTGAATTTCTACATATACAGAGATGTGTTTGGAAGATTTCCAGTCTATTTTATTCTATATATTAGTTTGATTATAGTGGCTTTGGAGTAGGTCTTAGTACTTGAGAAATCAAGTTCTAAATCAGTCTTCTTTTTCATAGTTCCCTGCCTGGTTTTAATACTTACTCTTTCACATGAACTTATTTTCTATCTTTTGATAAAATTTTTATAATTTTCTTCACATTAGTCCTTTACCCTTCTTTTCAAAATTACTCACAAGTATTTTGTAGATTTTGCCCCTAATATGTATATTTTCCTACCTTCTTTTTCCTAGTTTACTATTTCTGTTATCATAAACTTATCTTCTAATTAATTATCTGATTTCTTTAGTAATTCTGTTAATTTTTAACAGGATCTCTTGCTTTTTAGGTAAGAAGATATTAGTACATATTTTAAAAATAAGATTTTACTTTCTTGCTTTTTAAAAATTCACTACAATGTCCAAAGTAATGGTAAATAATGACCATAGCAGGCACCTCTTCTAATTGCTTATTTTAATGGGATGGATTTAGTGCTTCATTAATCAGAATGTGACCTTTAGTTTTTGAAGGCAAAAATATTAGTTTCTTTTTCTCCGTATTTTACTTAGATTTTTATTGTCAGTGACTACTAAATTTTCTCAAATCCCTTTTCAATATCTATGCAATATATTTTTGCTTTCTTTTTAATTTATTGACTTAATATAATAAATGGATTTTTTTATTCATGTATTAGCATTATTTGAGTATGCCTGAAACCCACCCTAGCTTTTCCCCCTTTTTTTACAGTGTATTATTTTGATATGTTGACTTCATATAATGAAAAGAGGAAGCTTTCCAAGTTTTTTCCTTTACTAAGGAGTTAACATTAAAATGATCTATTGTGAAAAACAGCATTTATTTGGTTTTAGTGCCTTTCTTATGTTTTTAAAAGGCTAATTATGTTTTCAACTTGTTCTTAGGCAATTGACCTCTTCATGTTTGGTTTTTACAAAGTTGGAGTCAATTTGGGGAATTTTCATTTTTTGTAAGGAAACATGCCATTATTCTCTAAAATTTCAAGTTTTATATCATAGTGCTGTATATAACCATTTCTTTTCCTTTGTTTCATCTTTCACTTACACAGCTTCTTTTCCATGTTATCAGTGAATATTTTTAAACTTTCCCCTCTACCCACTAAATCATATTTTAGGTCTGCTACTTTCTCTAATTTTCTATTTTTAAAATTTCACTTTATATCTTTATTCATCCCCTTTCCTTTTGCATTTTCATTTATGTCTGTGTTCTTTCAACTTCTTAAGATGATTTTTAACATAGTGGTTTAGAGTGTACATTGGGACGAGACTTCTCTGGCTTTGAAGCCTGGTGCTACCAGTTGCTAGCTGTGTTACACTTGTCAAACTGAGTAACCTCTCTGTGCCTTAGTTTCCTCATCTAAATAATAGGGCTAATAATATCTACCTGTAAAGATTTTTGAGATAATTAAATAATTTGATATATACATAAATAACATACAATGTTATCTAGCATGTAGTAAGCATTCTAGAGTCATGGGATTTTTTCCTGAAAAATCTTTCTCTTTTGATAACAAAGACATTTCAGACTGCATGTTTTCCTCTAATTACACTTTAGCTATATCTCAACTGATGTAAAATGTTTTTTTTATAATCCTTTATACGTAGATTTTCCTGTTGACTTTGTTTTGCTAATTAACTCAAAGGTCATTTGGTGCTTTTTTAATTGAAGTGTACTTGACGTACATACAATCTTTTTTTTTTGTAAGGGTATGGCTAGATTTAGAATGCTAAAGCCAGCGCTTCATTGTCTTCAAGCCTCTAGTTTATTGTTAAGTCCTATGCTATTTTAATTCTTTTTATTTATTTATTTATATATTTTGGTATAATTCATATACAATTACATGAGCAACATTGTGGTTACTAGATTGCCTGCATTATCAAGTCCCCACCACATACCCCATTACAGTCACTGTCCATCAGTATAGTAAGATGCTATAGAATCACTACTTGTCTTCTCTGTATAATATACAATCTTATATTGGTTTCAAGTATACAACAGTGGTTCAACAGTTACCCATATTATTAAATCCTCACTCCAATTAGTGTAGTTAATATCTGCATCATAGAAAGCTATTACAGAATCATTGGCTATATTCTCCATACTGTACTAACATCCCCGTGCCTAACTTGTATTATGATTGAGAATTTTTGTGCCCCTTTATCCCCCTCACCTCTTCCACCCATCCATCTCGGCCCCTCCGCGATGGTAACCACCAGTCACTTCCCACTGTCTATGAGTCCACTTCTGTTTTCTTCATTTTGTTTTGTTTGGTTTCTAGATTCCACATAAAAATGAAATCATATAGTATTTGTTTTTCTCTGCCTGCCTAATTTTACTTAGCATAATACCCTCTCACTCATCCATGTTGTCACAAATGGCAGGATTTCTTTCTTTTTTGTGGCTGAATAATATACCATTCTGTATATGTACCACATCTTCTTTATCCATTAATCTATTGATGGACATTTTGGTTGCTTCCATATCTTTGGTGCTGTTTTAATAAACTTACCTACCAGAAACTTTCAGCAAAAATCGTACTTATTGGTGATATATATAAGAGGCATGCCTATTAAATTCTTAAACAAAGCATGGGTAGCTGCTATCATGGTTGATGCATTGGTGGTCATAACCAATGTACTAAGAAAAAGAAATTAAATACATTGATTAGAAAGGAAAGGCCAAAACTGGCATTATTTACAGATGACATCATCTGCTGAGAAAATCTAAGAGTGAAAATCAAAATATTATTAGAACTAAAACACAAAAATTTAACAAGTTCAGATGTAGGATTAACCTACAGATCTCAGATACCATTCAAAAGTAGTAATAAATACTCTAAGACGTCTAGAAACAAACCTACCCAGAGAAGAAAATAATGCATGACTATACAGAGAAATATTCAAAAGTCTGAGATGAGAAAATTCAATACTGTAAATATTTCAGCTCTTCACACATTAGTCCTTAAATTCAATGCAATAATAAGTAAAATCCACACTGGAATTTTTTATATGAATTTTTATATAAACTTGAGAAAATATATTTAAATTTCATCTGAAAGTGGAAAAACAAATAAATATGTAAATAGAAGAACAGCCAATATACTTTCATAAAACGTAATAATAATAATGAGTCAATTGCCTGGCCTGATAACTGAATTTATTCTAAATCTACAGAATTAAAATAGTGTGGTGATACTTTCAGAAAATATAAATAGAAGAGTCAGACCGTAAGGCCATAAAACAGGTCTTTGTTCAATGGGAAATTCAGGTTATGGCAAAGGGGACACTTTACATCAAAAGGATTAATTGTTCAGTGTAAGGGAGTGAGATTATGAATTAGGCAATTGGAAGAAAAATAAATTCAGTAAGGTCAAATCTGTTGCAAACTAGGCTCCCCTGGAAAGAGTTTTTGAGACCTGTTGGCAGGTAGTTTTGAGGAGTTGCTTATGGATCAGTACCTGAGGGGATGTGAAGGGAAGTGATGGACAGAGGGAGAAATTGAGCAGCAATTAGTGTCAGTGGCCTCAGCCAACCATAGGGGGAGCTCTGCAGCTGGGATGTCCCTGTCGAGCTGTGAGCCCTGGGGTCAGGTTGCTGGTGTGTCAGTCCCACATGGGTAAGTCACTGGATGTGGGCTGCCCCCAGGAAGGAGGTGTGACCTTGAGCAAGGCAGCTCTCCCAGATGAGGGCAACTTTCCAGGGTGGGTTGACACTACAAGAATATTCACAAAATGATTTCCAGATGTATCTGAAAACCAGTTGTAAGAAACTAAAATATGGGATGTGAATTTCAAAAAAAAATACATTTATAAACTTAGGGTAAGAAGACCCTTCTAATGGTAGATGAATTTGATGACTTAGAGTTGAGAACATCTATAAACATATTCTAACATAAAGAAAGCCAAGACTGGGAAAAAATATCTGCAATGTGTTTTAACCAATGCATGATGTTTGGGATATAACAAAATATAATTTTACTTTTGTCTTCCAAATGACACCCTACAAACTATTTCATAAAAGAAGCTTTAATAGGCCCCATGACTTTTCTGTGCTATGTTCGTATTAAGTTAAAAACGTGCTCTTTTTTCAGTCTGAGATATTAATCAACACTTAAAGCTTCTTTCTAAGATAAGATTCCTTCTCCTCCTCTCTCACCCTGTGCTGTATTTTGTGGGCCCCCGGTCTTCAGGGAAGGGGATGTGGTTAGTTTCCGTTCGTTCTTTATCTCTTCTCCCCTCACACTCTCTTGCTAGCTGTGGGTTTAGACCTTGCTTGGTGGTCAAGGGTGAGGAGAAGGAAGGGGACAGAAAGAGACAGCGCAGGAACGTTCCTGCTTAGCTGGGGATTGCCTCTTTCCCAACTGACTTATGCTCTGGACCTGGCTGGTGTTTAAAGGGAACTTTCGTAGGGAATTTAGTGAGGTCTTTGGAGACCAGATGATCCCCCTCAGTTCCACCCAGAGCATTCACGTTCATTTGGTTCATGCCTCCAGCAAGTGCTGAACCACTCCTCAGAATAGTTAGTGCTATTAATGTTACCATATCCTTTTAGGTAGTTTAGGACACAGTTGAGGAAGACCACCACATTCCTGGACCCCTGTGAGTGGGAAAAGAGTTACCTCCCTTATGTTGCCCTTTACATTCTTTCTCATGAGTTTATCTGTCTGCCACCTTCCAGATATCTTGAACAAGAAACAAACAGGAATCCACTTTTCCCCAGCTGCAACCCCATGGAGAACTTTGCTCACTGAGTGTAGAGGAAAGGGAGAAGCATTTCAGCTTGCAGAGGGGCAAGGGCTGGGGTGGGGTTGGAACTCGCACTGAGCAGAGGCTCTCAAGATTTAAGAAATCCTTTATAAATCCCTGCTCATCTTCTCAGCCTCTTGTGGATGAGATTGTTTGTTGGATTGTTTTAGGTTCAAATGCATTCTTTTTGAAAACATCTTATCACAATATATAACAGAAAAGTGATTAATATCCAGAACACCAAAAGAGTTTCTACAAATCAATGCAATTAATTTGCAGAAGACAAATACAAAAGGACAATTAAACAAAGAAAAGATACTCAAACTCATCGGTAATCACTAAAATAGAATTCAACTCAACCGGCACTAGGATTATCATAAACAAAGAAACTCAAAGCATCTAGCTTGGCAGAGATGTGGGGAAGGGATATTCTCATTCACTGCAGTGAGAATTTGAATTGGCATTTTAACAAGGACTGTTAAAATGTTGGAGGGTAGTTTGGCTGTATAATTAAAATTTTAAACCCTTACACTCTTCAATCCAGCAATTCCCCACAAGTGACTACATTACATTTTCCAAAATGAGTAAAAATGTATCACCAGAGATCAAGAAAATATGCGTAGTGGTAAAATAGAGATTTATGTTTATACACATCTGATTTGTGGCTATCAAAATTATATCTGCAGCATATGCTTATTGGAGTTTTTACAAGAATACATTCCTGTTTTTGCAAGGATATATTATCCACTTAAAATATTTTAAAGAGATCATTTCAGTTTATTATTGTTTGGCAATAATTTAGCTCCATAACTACAACATTTATTTCATAAGACAAAAAATGATTTCATCAATACACTCTCTTTTGCCCCTGTCTAGGCTACTAGCTTCTGGAAGGTAAGTAACACTTTTTTTTTTTAACAAGCATTTTTTTGCAGGGGAATAATTTTAAAGTGGCAGCATTAGAAGAGCAAGACATTCCTTTAAGCCTTGGCTTCCCAGTTTCACTAGGTCATCTCCTACATCTCTTAAGATTGTAAACATCAGATACAACTCTAATTTGCACAATTAAAATTGTCTTTAATTGTTTTCTTGAGTTATCCTATTGGCTTCCCAATTTCTCTTTTCTAACTCTAGTTCGAAGCAAATTTCTGCTTTTCAAAACTGAAAGAGCTCCAAACAGTAAGGACCACATTTCAAACATTTTAATTACATTGAACCCTACATAGGTTTTGTCCATAGCAGGCTCATCTACAACAAAACTGCCCCTTGTTGCTGCAGAAGAAGGCTCTGACCTCCACTGCCTCTTACCTCACCAACCACAGCCGCAGGTGACACCTTTAGCTCAGCAGGAGCCTGAACCACAGCACTTGACAGCACACACCACAGCATGTTGCAGGGAGAAACACAAGAGTAGTGTGCTGCTCGTTTAACATAAAGTAGAAGGAAATGAAGTTTTCAACCAAGAACAGTTTTTGAAATAAAGGTTATTAATGTATAACTTACACACCATAAATTTACCCTTTTTTGGTATGCCATTCCATGAGTCTTGACAAAATACCCTATATAATCATAGTTGTATAATCACCACCACCATTAAGGGAATAGCACAATTCCATTTCTTCGCATGACCTCTACCATGCCTTTATAATCAATTCTCTTCAACTCATTCCCAGCCTTTCGCAAGTACTGATCTCACCTCTTCTCTGGAGTTTAGAGTTTTCCAGGAAGGGGTATATATGGAATCATACAGTGTACAGCTCTTTCACCTGCTGTTAATGGATTTGAGGTTCATCCATGTTGTTGCATTTATCAGTAGCTCATCTCCTTGTATTGCTCAGTAGTTATTCTATTACAAGAACATACCACAATTTTAAAAAACCATTCCCCCATGAGGGAAATTTGGGTTGATTTCAATATACAATATTGTACATATAGCAGAAAAGAATAAGAATGAGTCTTGTCATAGAGTCTTAATTTCTCAACTCTACATATTTTCAGGTCATTTTGAGTTTCTTAGGAGCAAAAGTTAGAAATCAGCAGTCTGATATGAAACATGCAAGTTTTGAAGGGGAGCAAGGGTCTCTTTCTCCTCAAGTGTTTTTCCACTGTATTCTTTTCTGGTTTGATGCAATTCAAACGGTATGTTTATGGAGAGTGTAGAAAGTGGATTATGTTCCAAAGGGTAACAGCTGGCCTCATAGCAATGGGATGACAAAAGGATGATCCAACTGCGTAATTTGTAAAAATTGGGCCAGGAGCCAGAGTGGAGGCTGGAACACCCTCTTGGGCAGACTTTAAAGGCTCGGGCCCTCAGTGGTGCCGCTGATCAGGCAATCACAGGCTTTCTGTGCGATGGAGAGTGAACAGGTAAGTGCAGTAAGCGCTCCATGAAGAAAGAACATGGATGTCTCTGCTCTTCCCATTACCCAGCATCCTCTCAGGGATACCGCAGAGCGAGTCATTTCACATGCTGTGCAAGATTTCAATAGATGAGACACTAATTTTTTTTTTGAGAGGGCATCTCTCACATTTATTGATCATATGGTTGATAACAACAGTAAAATCTGTATAGGGGACTCAATGCACAATCATTAATCAACCCCAAGCCTAATTCTCAACAGTCTCCAATCTTCTGAAGCATAACGAACAAGTTTTTACATGGTGAACAAGTTCTTACATAGTGAATAAGTTCTTACATGGTGAGCAGTGCAAGGGCAGTCATCACAGAAACTTTCGGTTTTGATCATGCATCATGAACTATAAACAATCAGGTCAATTATGATTATTCATTTGATTTTTATACTTGATTTATATGTGAATCCCACATTTCTCCCTTATTATTACTATTATTATTTTTAATAAAATGCTGAAGTGGTAGGTAGATGCAAGATAAAGGTAGAAAACATAGTTTAGTGCTGTAAGAGGGCAAATGTAGATGATCAGGTGTGTGCCTATAGACTAAGTATTAATCCAAGCTAGACAAGGGCAACAAAACGTCCACGGATGCAGATTTCTCTCAAAACAGGGGGGGTGAGGTTCTAAGCCTCACCTCTGTTGATCCTCAATTTCCCACCTGATGGCCCCCCTGCGACTGTGCCTGTCTTAGATTGTTCTTTCCTTGAGGAATCTTACCAGGATGAGACACTAATTTTAAATCCATTAAAAATGAGCCCATATCAGCAATGTCTCCATGACCCCGTGCCTTTAAGACAACAGAGAACAATGCTGCCTCACTGATTTTCTCATGCTATTGTATCATTTGCATAAAACAGATGTGCCGCAAACGTTTCACTGCCAACTCGACATAATCTGCCCGCACGGTTCTCTAATTTCACTGTCAATGCAGCCATCTTCTCTCCTCTGTGAAAAGGCTCCCCAGACCACTGTAATGCCAATGCATACCGAATTGAAGTCAAATAATACAGTTGCCTTTCCCACTAACTTTGCATCTTGGTAAAGCAAAAAAAAAAAAATAGAAATGGGTTTTGGAGTGAGACACTCAATACTAAATTTGTCTGGTTTTGTGACAGCCAGTATTTCTAAAAAGAAGAAAAATTATAGGAAAAGATAAAAAGTTCCCCATCATGCTTAAAGTCTCAAGTTACATGTTTTTATTATTTATTTACTGTCAGTCCCTTTCATTGTATCACAGACCTTTCCTCTGAGGAGTTTCCATTGAGAAATGAAATGAGTGTGCGCTTACACGTACACGCCGACCATCTTTTCCTTTTTCCTCTCCCAGCTAGTTTCCCGCTCATGCTGCTTTCTTAGTAATACTCATCAGCAGTGTCCTGGGCATACATGACTGGACACTTATAGTTATTCACAGATACTTCTACCAGGATCACAAAATACACACTTATTTGTCTACATTGATCATTTGTGTACAATGACTGGGAATTAAAACAGATTTTATTATTTTTATCTCCCATGAAATGGGTATGTATAAATAAATTCCTATGAACAATTACATAAATATATATCTGGACTCCTAAAGTGTATATGTGATGAAATACATATATACAGATGTACACATACGTGTATATGTGAGCATATGTAATACATGTGTATAACTTCTCAAATAAAAGTGGGCCCACAGAATTCCCAGCTCCAGCACTCTTTTGACCACATCCCTTACCTTCCTGCTCTTGCTTACTTCACTCTGACCCCACACATCTCTCAGTTTCTTAAGCACACCAAACGAATTCCCACATCCTGGTTTTTGTCTTGTGCATTCTCTTGGTCCCCGAAAGCTCTCTCCTGTGAGGCCAGCAGGACCAAGCCCCTCTACCTAGCATATTTCAACTTAATATCACACTCTCAGAAGGATATTTCTTGGCCAGTTTAGCACAGCTACTGTGTCATTGCAATTAGCTATGTTTCTGTTGGCTTTTTAGTTCCAAGTGGTGTGCTGTCTGTCCCTTTGCAGCTGAAGGTTGTCCCTCTCCAGTTGTCCCTCTTTCCCAGGCTTCCCTCTTAGCCCTGTGGCCCTAGCACCTGATCCTCCCTCCCAGGAGCACACTCAGCCTGCACAACTGTGCAGGTCAAAGAGCACCAAGTTTCCCTTCCTGGAGCTTTCAGGATGCTGTCTGAAGGCTGATGGAAACTTAGGTGGGATGACACTGAGATGAACTTTGCAAAATATATCAGAAATCCTGAGCAACATTGAGCCCCAGTTGTCCGAAGCAGTATCAGCTCTTTAACACACTTTCATAATCTTCCTTCTCTTCCCTATTTTCCTGCCCCTCTCCACATCATCTCTGAAGTAAACCAGTTGTGTCCATGTTCTTGTTTCAGGGTCTGCTTCTGAAAGAACCCAACCTAAGATTCTCCCTCAACTGGAATGTAAGCCCCACTAAAAGCAGGAAACATCTGACTTATTCACTATTATACACCCTTCCCCCACCCAGGTCTGGCACACGTGGAGCACGTGATAGTTATTTGTTAAATGAGTGTTAGGACATAATTTGGATATCTTAAGAGGTCCTTCTCCTGACTCTAAGACCTTCCTATCTCCTAACATAGGAGACCTCTTTATTGCCGTGGGGCCCGAGTATCAAAGAGAAAACACAAAAGCATGAACAGGAAGTGAAAAGACAATTTGGGACTTTTGAGGTTTTAAACGGATGTTTAAAACTGTGTCTGAAAGTCGAGCATTTGATTTTTGAGAGGAGAATTTTTTGAGAAAGAAGACGTTTTCACATTCTCATTGTGAAAGGTCCCAAATTAAACTGCAGAGTAAGGTGGATGGTTCAGAGAAATCTAAGAACACACCAGCCTGCAATTGCCGACTGGCACTTTTCTTCTTTAAATTAGCAGAAAAAGGGAAATTGGATTTTCTGGAGATTGTCTTTTTCTTTAACAAAGTCATATGTTACTATTGTTCAAACATAGTTGTCCTGCACTCTACTATTCAATCAAACATAGTTGTCCTACACCTATGCATATTTTCAGGAACTGTTTTAGGCATTGAGGTTATGACTATGAACAAAATAGCACAAAACACCTTCTCTGACAGAGCTTATATTTGAGTGGACAGAAGCAGTTCCATGAGCAATTTTTTTTTAATGGATAGATAGTAATATCAGTGTTGAAAATAAAGTAAGGTAAGGTGGTGGAGAGAATGTTATTTTATATGTAGAGGTGGGGGCAGGTCTCTCCAATGAGATGACATTTGAGCAGATGTCTTTTGCTCAACATTATATTTTCAAGATACATTTGTATTGTTGCATGTAGTTGTATTTTGTTCATTATCTTTGAATTATTGTGTATGAATTACTTTGGGTGACTATCTTACAATTTATGTATCATTCTGATATTGGCGGGCATTAATGAAGGGGAAGCAAGTTCTGCAGATTCCTCTGGAGGGAGAGCATTTGAAGTAGATGGAATAGTTCAGGGCAAAAGCCATTATTAGGCAGGAGCATGCCCGGCATGGTTGAGTTGCTGCAAGGAGACTCTGAGGCTGAGCTGGGTGAAGGAGGAGAGTGAGGTGCAAGGTTGAGGCCAAAGACATAGCAAGGAGCCTCTGGTGTGAAGTATAAACTCTCCATTATTTCCAAATCATCTTTGTTTGACCTGAAGTCAATTAATTTGACAATGGTGTGTTATCGGAGGGGCTACTCTACGATAAAGCTGCTTCATGGTCACAAGATGGCTGCTGTCTTCCAGCCTTAGGCCACAATGTTAGCAAAAACAGCAAATGTTAACTTATATGTATAAAATCCGATTGAAGGATAACATGGATATTGAAAAATGCAAAAATTGTAAGTGTGCGTCTTGATGAATTTTCACAAACAGAACACATCCATGAAAACAACATCCAGAACAAGAAATAGAATGTTCCTTAACCTCCCAAAGGTAACCCTATTCTAACTCCTACCACCATGGATTTTTTGCCTCTTCTTAAACTCTATATACATGGAATCAAATAGTACGTAATTCTTGAATATCTGATGTCTTTTGCTCAACATTATATTTCAAGATACATTTGTATTGTTGAATGTAGTTGTATTTTGTTCATTATCTTTGAATTATTGTGTATGAATTACTTTGGGTGACTATCTTACAATTTACGTATCATTCTGATATTGGCGGGCATTAATATTTTTCAGTTTGGGTTACTACAAAAAAGTGCTATTACTATTCTTTGCCTGTATCTTTTGGTGAATATTTCTGTGGGTATTTAACTAGAAGTTGAGTTGTTGGGTTAAGAAACATGCATCTTTTTTACTCAGCTAGATTCTGCCAAACAGTTTTCCCAAGTGATTGGCCAAATTTTTCTCCCTTTGGCAGTGTTTTAGAATCTCAACTGGTCCATCAGACAACTGGTATTGTCTGTTTCATTTTAGCCATCCAGTACAGAAATATTGGGTTGTAATTTTAAGTTACATACTCTTGATTATTAATGAAGCCTAGCTGTTTGTATTTTGCTGGCAATTAAATGTTTATATATTAAAAAGCAGCTTATAAGTCATTCCAAAAATAGTTATGCGAATTACAAATGAAAATAATAATAGTATCCGCATTACGGGGTGGGAGATAATTGCATGAAAAAGATACATGTACAAACATTCATTATGATGCCTGGCAGAGAGTAAGAGCACAATTCATTTTATGTATTGTTATCATTATCATTATCTTATATGATTAGAAAACATAGCCTAAAAAATGTGATGATCTTTTTTGCTACTACGTATTCCATTTGAAAATGAAATCCAGAGGCACTGCCGAGTGAAAACAAGTAAAGATAATTCACTTTCATAGAGCCATTAGAAACAAAAGGGCACTGGAATCAAACACCAAGCAAAGTAATTTCAGAGGCTGCACTCTTTTCATTTCAGTGGTAAATACAGTCTTAAACATCAAAATGAGGGTCACAATAATGACATTAAAAGGCTCCATTTTTAACAGCTTTTACGTCCTTTAGGTTTGGTTATTGACATGTCTCACTGATGGTTAGATGTTTTTATCTTTGGCCTGTGAATTAATGTTCTTTGAAGATTTATAACAGGCATTTGGTTATATTCAGCACAACTAATCTGAGGTTTGTTTTCACGATTATTACCATTAGGTATCAGCTGAGTCATCAAGTGGACTCTGGACTGAGTTAGGGCCAAACTAAAGCCTACTTAGAAGAAACAGAAATAAACATGATGGAGCTAACATCTGATCTCAACCTTAAAGGATGAGGAGGACTTAGGGAGTTGAAGGCAAGAAGAATAAGAAGGACTATCAAGCCATTAAAATAAGAGCAACAGAAGAACTGACAAAATATCGTACATGTTATGTTCAGATGATCATGAGGTCTGGAAATGCAGATATGCAATAAGCAAGCAGGGGGATGTAGGCTGCAAAGATTATGATCTTGGTTATCAAGCTAGATTTGGTTCTGTAGCCTGTAGGGATTTGTGAAATGATTCTGAATTGAAAAATTACATGCCTATATTCTGGGAAGGTCACTTGAAAACAATGGATGTGGTGACATTAGGTTTAGGAGCAATAAAACCCTGAAGACTTTTATTAGAGAAGAGTTGGTTTATCGTGAGAGCCCAGCCATAGGTGATAAAAGAGAAAAGGCACAAGAGGTGATTAATTTGAAATATACTTTTGAAACAAACTTGATTGAACTCAATGACCTCTTGGGTGAAGAGAACTAAGATGACATTGAGGATTTCGGTTAGTACTTGTACTTTCTTATTCTAAGTATTAATAGGACTGGATGGAGACCAAATCTGAGAAGATAATGGGTTTAGTTTGGGACTTTTAGACATTGGTAATTCAATTCCTTTGCATTTGTTAATGTAATGGAAACAACAATAAAGAAGAATGGAAAATCAAGGGGAGAAGCATTTGTTTTGGGAAAATAAATTACAGGAGGGAGTAGAAGGATAAACAGTAAGAACTCTGGGTAAATTTATGAGACAAAAATTTGAACAATGAAATGACAAATTGGGATTAAGTATGGCATGACGTATGATACAAGTCTAAAACATAACGCAGATTTTTCCATGAATACATAGACCCTCCTCCTTAGTATCTTCCCACCAACCTTATCCAACTGAGGAGTCATCAGCACTACAGTAAGAGAGTAAATAAGAGAAATCATAGTAATTAACCTTCATGTTTTTTAATACTCTTAAAATTGGGAAACAGATCTTCCAAACAGGTTGTCTTTTAAAGTTATTCTTTTATCAATCTTTTGTATTATTATAACTCATTCATGGCAAAGTATGTTTTTTAAATTCTGTGTTGTAGGCACTGTTACATAAGCATTGGGATATAGCAGTGCATATAATGAAGCCCCAATTTCAGTCCTTTTCGAGAACCTTTTAATTGTTATCCAGAAAATAATCCCACCCCACAAAAATGAACAGCAACTTCTTCTCTATGTATTTACTTTCTTCCTCCTTTCCTGTCAAAGGCAACCACAGCCAAACAGTCTCACGATTGTAATATGCCACTTCCATTACACTGGGCAATTGCAGTGGACCGAGTGACATCTGTCTAATAGAGACGAGTGAGTATTGTGATTTCAACACAACTGTGCTGCTCACTGTAAAATGCTAAATAAACATTTACTGTGCCTCCTATAATTCAGTAAATGAAACTAGTGTTTTATGAATAGATATTAATCCATGTTCATGACTGTTCTAATTTTTTCACATCCTGAGAGCTTTTGACATTACACAGTTCATTTTCCCAGAAAGGACAGTGAGTCCTTAAAATAATTATTTAACTAACCTCTGAGTGAACTAGCTCTGCTGTCACTGTGACAATTTGAATGTATTCATTGTATTAATAGTCTTTGGCTCATTTCTGCTTCTTTATTTCCACCTTGAAAGAATGGATCTTGCACTCAGTGGTCAACATCATGAAAAGATAAAAGGGATATTTTAAATGAACCCTACTGTTGCTTTTAACTATTATTTCCCCTTAGAATTTGTTTCTGGAATCCCACATAGTTAAATCATAAAATAGAAGACATTGAGAACACTTCATCATGAGAAATTACCTTATGTAATGTTGGTTCACACTATTAAAACTGGCTGATACGTTATCTTAGTCCCAGAAAAGTTCCCAGGACTACCAACATGTTAGTAAATGCATTTTAAAATAATATTTGGGCATGTTTTTATCCTATTTGAACTGTGGCCTCTGTGTAATATAAATTTTGCTTTGAAATTCATTGCTATAGTTACTTATTTTTGCTGCTTTGATTAACACAATTCAAGATGCACAGATGTACAAGTTGCCTGAAGTACTAAGACTTCATTGACATAAAGCAAAACATTTCAAAATAGCCAAGGAAATCCGGAATTTAGGAAGATAGTCTCACCTTGAATGAGCATCATTTTTTGAATAAAGAAGTTCTGTTCCATTGTATTTAAAAATTTTGCAGATGCCTTGAAATGTGTTTTTCCTCTGAGAGAATATAAAGAATCTAAATATCAGCAGGCGTTCATGAGAAAGTACATCTTAAATAAAACTATCTATGCAAGGAGGGAGAAAAAAAAGAACTGAATAGATTTTTATTTTTATCAACACTGACTGGTTTTTCCTGAAAAGGTTCCAGTAGGGAAAAATCATAAAATAAAATTATAAATAAAATAGCTTGCTAAAATTATTATGTGTCAAAAACTTCCTCTAGTATGTTCTAAGATGAAAGGAATTTATATCCATATTTCAGTGTTCTTCATATATTCCGTACATAAACTGTTCCATTTCATTATGAATTCTCCAGTCTTTAGAGTAGATCTTGAATTGTTTTATACATCATACCTCCAAGATTTATTTGGAGCATTGACTTGGTTTTTCAAAACATCTGATTCAAATGGTTTGTATACATTTTTATTTTTACCACCACGCTAAGTATCTTTATAGGCGTGCCATGTCTATATATGTATAGTTTGCATGAAAACCTTTGCATGGTCTGGATTAAAGGAATGACATGCAGTTTCTCTCTCACTCTCCTTTAGGTCAAAGTTTATTTCTCACTCCACTGAAGTTCGAAGTTTATTTCTTATTTTGCCGAAGTTCTATATTACTTCTCACTTTACTGAATACTGCAAGATAAAACCAAATCTTTAAAAAAAAATAAACCACCGAGAGTGTGGTGGAGATGAGCAGCATGGTGGTATTTCTCTGAGTGACAGCCGATTGTGCGACTAGAGATTCCATGGTCTTTAAAAACAAGCTGATTGCATGTGCTGTTTAAAATGTCTGAAAAATATTGAGGCACATACCTTTTGACTATGCCTTTGGATTTTAAGACTAAGTGGAAACAATCCTAGTTGTATAAATAATCACTTAGGTTGACTGAAGCTGCCAGAAGGTGTCCCAGAGTTTATAGTTCCTGGGAGGCCAGGAATATTTCCAGGCTGCAAAAGCCAGGTCAGCAGCAATCCGGTTACACCAGAAGGAGAAAGTCACAGGCTTCCTGGGCATGGGAGGTAAGGTGGTGGGAGTAGCCCTGTGTCCATTTATTCTGAGGACTATGACAGTGCCCTTTAAACCACATCACGGCAGACAGAAACCTTCAGACTTGCTTTTTACCAGAGTGTGGAAACTGGAGCAAGGCAGCCATAAAATGACATTGTAACTAAAGAGAATGACCTTGGAATGAAAGATGTTCTTCCACTGCCATAAAATTTGAGAAGAAATAGATTTAAGTATAAAGGCAACATTTTCAGTTTTTAACTGGCTACATAAATGAGTAAAATTCAGCAAGTAGATGAAGATACATTATGTGAGAAGCTTTAAATAAGTAATGCATAGCTGAAAAAACGTATTTGTGCATTCTTCCTTTTGGAAAACTCTTATTTTTCATAAAATAGTTCATAATGCTGCCATTCATTGTTCATTTTATATTGGCTTCCCTATTTTCTAAGGACCCTGATTTTTTTAAATAAAAATTAAGGGCAAGTAAATTTATAATTCTTATATGTTAAACTTTGGGAACCAGCTATTTCTTTTTTTTACAGTAAGATAAGCAGAATGTTTTTGAATGTCCACTAAGTGCTAGGTACTGGGAATTAGAAGTATGTATCAAAATGTCAGAAAATGAGTGCATCACTATATAAACACTATTACAAAGTAGGATATAATTATTCCAAGTAACTGGTACAGACAGGAAGTACTGTGCAGATTTAAAGGAGACAGATTTCTTGAGATAAGGTTCAGAGAAGGAACTGAAGGGAAAACAAATAATTAAAAATATGTTGTGATAGATTTTATGTGATAAAGGCATATACAAAAGTTTTGGCATCACTATAAGAGAGGTCTTCCAGGATGAAATTTTCAGTGAACTGCCTTGCTTCTCATTTGTACTTATTCTAGGACATCTTAAGACATGACTGTGTGGATTGTAGAGTAGATGCCATCGGTACTCCATCTGCAGCCCTCAGGTCTGTGCCCTCCTGTATCTACTGGCCTGCTTTCAAGACCAAGTATGAACATCACTGTGCTGAAGAGCTTTCACTTTAAAATGTAGAAAGATGTAGTCTGAAAAAAACAAACAAAAACCACAATTCACTTTGTATCGCTTTTGTTGTCCAGCATTGCCAAGCTGAAGGTGGGATATGATGACTGAAAAAGATATATTCAAGAATTGGTGGTGGGAGAGAGCCAGTAGCACAGGGGAAAAGCCATTTTCCATGTGTTTGGGTTTTTCTGTAGTCTTTCTCTTTCAGCCCGTGGATTCCCAGAAAATCACCAATTTGATTTTCCAAGAATGATCTCAGATTCCACTTAGTAACACTATTATTTTATTTTACTTTTTTGTGAAATGATAGCAATTCCCTCATCTCTTGTTAAAATGAGGAGAAAGAAAATGGAATTAAAAACAGAAGCTCTTACAGGGGCAGATATGAGAAGGCATGTTCAGTGGTCAGAGTTAATTATAACCTGTGGATTCCAGATTACATAATTTGTAGACAATAGACTTTCAGTCCAAGAATTAACCTCATCAAATTATATTCCCAAGTTATATTTACTTACTAAATGAAGCTCCCATTCATTTCAAGTCACTTTATTACCAGCACTTTGCAGCTCCCTTAATACAAGTCCACGTAAGAGTAATGTGCAATGAACAGAACTTCTAAGTGCTGGGAAACAGACCACTTATTAAAATGATCAAAATAATTAAAAGTATGACTCCTTTCCTCAGGGAAGGTGTAGAAAGATGATCCATAAAAAGTTCAGCGACTTCCTTCCTGTCCTTGGAACATCAAGAGTATGCCTGTCGAAAAATTGGATCGGAGTCCTCCTTAGCTGTACAATGTAATGCCTATGTCAAATCAAATTGTGAAGAAGCAATTTGCAAATATTAGTAATTCATACATAGCATTACCTAATTAAAAAACTACTTTCAGGAGTGAGCCATATCTGTCAGAGGTCCAATTTTTAGAGTTGCTATAACTAGTTTCATTTTTTAGAACATGAAATAGAAAAGTTAAGAAAGCTCTCCTAAAACTCAAAGCAGGCAGGTCTGGATCGAGAAACTGCCCTTTACCATGATGCTATAGCTAAGAAGAAATAGGACCCTGGATAAATGTGACATGAAATCTATTAATTTGAAAAAGTGAAGATTGGGAACATGAGGTACTGCCTTCATAGGCTGCTACAACTCTTGAACAGAGAAGAAACCAGTCTTAATTTCACCAGATTGTTCATAATTTATGTAGTATTCTCAAATTGTTATTACCCTTTGAAATTACAAGTATTTTTACTTCATTTGTTGTGTCTTTATTCTGTGGCCAATTTTATATAGTTAGTGGGAAACACAAACAAACAAGGGAGGTTTCATTCCAGAGACTCTCTGCTTTGTTATTTTTCAACCTTTCATTACTTAAGGTCAATCTTGAAAGGAAAATATCATCTGATCATATGGGAATTTTCCATGTTAATGAATTGATTGTGATAATATCTAACTAATCATCAAAAGGGACAGTAGCTCATACTTTTATTTAGTTCCAGTCTCCTTTGTCTTCCATTATTTACTTGGCTATATCTTTGAAAGATAAATAACTGGGAAGAAACATAAGGCATGAATGCCCTGTAAATCTTTTAATGATATTATTTAGTTCCTGTAAATAGCAACAGACTGTAGTCAAGTTGTGCCAAACTTACTGATTAAGCTATATCAAAATTTTAATAAATTCAGGTAACTTTGTCTAGCAGTAGCTACATACTCATCAAAGAATGCAAAATATCAAAGTCATTAAAGTTGGAACAACGACATAGGCCTTTTCCTGGTAACTTTTTTTCCCTGGAGACAGGAAGACTAAGTCACTAAGATCCTTGTATCTCTCCCCTGACCAAGGGTACATCTCAGCTAAGCCATGGGATCAGCAAATGACAGAAGGCCAAAAACTGGGCTGAGACTGAATCCTATTAGTCAATGACACTTCTCCAGAAGCAATCCTAAGACCAGGATACCTATGCAAATGACTTATTAAGTGAGTGTTCCCAGGGAAACCAGTAAGACACAGAATAGGGAGGGGGAGAAAGCTAAGTAAAAGTATGATTCCAAGTAAAGCCCCATCCTTGACTTAATCCACTGGGAGCTCTGGAGCAAAAGTCACACATTAGAGTTTGTTGCTGCTCAAAACAAATGGAGTGGCTTTTATGCTCCTGTGCCAGTCAGTCACTGGCTACAGATTGTCTCTAGGGAACATGAAAACCCAATTACTTCTGACTGTCCAAGATCCTGATGAAATAGCTTAATGTTGGTCCTTTGAGGAAAGTTGGAGCTAAGAATTGTTAAGAACAAAACATAAAATCAGTGGCACAGGTACACAGAACCGGTACAAGGTGGGGCTAGAGGTGGGAATGGTCATAACTCCTACTACAGATACAAGTGTGCAATTCTAGCACATTGGACATGATAATACTTGTCACTGTGACCATTCATATTTAGGATTAGTTGTGTTACATTAGCCAGCTGTTTTGGTTAAGTAAGAAACCCAGTTTGGCAACCTTATTTCAGGAAGTGCTGGATTTGGCTCATGCTCTGGGCCATAGTTTGCTGATCCCTGAACAAGATTAATGGTATAAGATAAACATTCTGCACAACCATACCACTGTTAATACTAACATCAAGACCTACTGCCTAAGCTGAAACAAGGCAAACTGACTATTTTTCCCCAATGCTGGAGTATTATCTATAGCACCAAAAATAGAAATTCAGTCCATAAAGGTGAAAGGAATCCTTTCATTTCTTTTTAAAGTATCCATATTCCCAATAGCTCTGCATTTTCCTGTACTCTCAACAGGATATTTTGCAAGAGAAAGAGTTTCAGAGTCAAAGTGATAGGGAAGCAAAATAAAATACACGTTTCTACTGTAGGACTTTGTAGTCTCTTAATGTATGTTGTAAATCCCTAGGAAGGATGTCATTAAATATGAAATTGTCATACTGAAAAAACTGTCTAAACTTTATTGTCTGGGGCATTTTTGAAAGACTAACATTCACAGGCACACTCTAGTGAATTCTGTTAGGAATGAATAATGTAGAAAATTTATAAATCCATTTGGCTCATTATATATTATCGATGCAAATATCCTAAGTAAAATATGTGTATATGAATTGAATCAGTGTATTTAAAAATGATGATACGCCACGACCAAATGAATTTAAGCTATAACAGTGTATATATTTCATCACACAAAGAGAAAAACACAGAATCATTTTAATAGTTGCAGATAGGCACTTGCAAAATATATGCCCAATCATGATTTTAAAAAAGCAACTAATTACTCTAGGAGTAGACGGAAATTTTAAGTTCTATCAAACATTAAAAAAAAAAACCTAGAGCAAACATCATTCAAAGGAGGAACATTTAGAATATCCTCTTTAAAATTAATTGTAAGAATCTCTACTATAATTAATTTTACTAATTGTATTGGAGGTCTCGTCTAGTACGGTAAGAAAAGAAAAAGAATTGAGATAAAAGCATGTGAGTATAAGAATTACATCTCAGTATTGCATGGGATGCTTGCTGACATAGAAAATACAGAAGAATTCAAAAACATTATTAGATGTAAAATAATTTATTAAGGTGGTTAGTTATAAGACTAATATTCAAGTCATTTGCATATTTATACAACAATGTAAACACTTAGAAAACATAAGAGAAAAAGATACCATATACAATAGCATCAGAGAATATCAAGGACCCAGGAATAAATTTCAGAGAAGATATGTATGAACTACATGGGGAAAATTAAAAAATTGTATTAAGAGATATCAAAGATGATATAAATACATGGAGAGTGATTTATGATTAAGAAGACTTAATGTTATAAATATCCTGATGTTTTCTCCAGTGAACCTATGGATTCAATGCAATTCCAATTAAGATCCTGATAGTGCTATTCTTGGAAAGTGGTAAAATAATGCTACAGTTGACATGGATGTATAACAGGCCAGGAATAGTCAGGACCTATTTTGAAGACCCTTTTGAAGCAAGGAGAGCAGACTTGCTGTACCAAGAATCCAGATACATTGTGAAACTATGGAATTCAAAACAGGAAGGTAATGACATAGGAAAAGAAATATTAAACAAAGGAATTTAACAAAAACACAGAAAGGGACCTCAGTAAGTAATGAACTTTGGTCTGTAACACAGGAGAAATGGGTGGATGTTCAACAGCAGAACTTGGGAACATGGTTAGTTGTTTGGAAAACAATGAAGTTGGATTTCTGTTTCACACCATATTAAAAAATAAACTGCTGGGTTAAAGTCTTAAACGTTTTTTAAAGTTTTAAAAGTTTGAAAGCTATAGGTAAATATTTTAAGGATATTGAGTCAGAAAGAGGAAACCAAGGGACTTACAAATGCAGGATTCAGGATGATGATTATCTCCAGTAATGAGAGATAGGATGAGATTGAAAGAGACCTCATTTATATAGGTTAGTTTCAAAACTTTAGCTTTTACTGTGGCTGGTTAGCTGATGAGCAAATAGCCTATTATTTTTAAATAACAAATCAAATAAATTAAGTAATATAGCCAAAAAGTAGGCTATACATTAGAATTACAAACCAAGAGTTGTGACTAATCCAATTTTGTCTAAATTTCTCATACAAAATATATATATATATATTTTTTCATCTTTAGTATATTTATGTTTTATGATTCAAAATATATGAGCAAAGGAAACATTATTACACAATGTTTATGAGCATGAATGTCAGTCAAGGAAACATGGGTTTACATCTTGATTTCACCCTTTAAATCTAACTAATCCTGTGCAAGTTTGTGAAGTGTTTTAAAGCCTCAGTTTTCTCATCTGTAAAAAGTGTGACAACATCTTTACCTGGAACTGGTTTCAGATTTTAAAGACAAGAACATATGATCATTGATGCTAGTGATTCCCAAGTACTTCACACAAGTTTTCCAGATAGAAGAGAAGAGTGAATGGGTATCTCTGGATAGAAGCAAAAGCCATCTTCCACAAGGATAAGCTTTCTTTGGGCTCTGGTCTATTGTCTCTAAAATTTCATGCTAGTTTTGACAAATTTTAGGTCTCCTTATGAAATGTTTTAAATCATTTATCATCAGTGAGCATGGGGAAAAATAAAACTGTCACAGAAGACCCAGTGAAAACTCAATTTGTAAAATTGTGTGTGTGTGTGTGTCTGTGTTTGTGTGCTCATGCTCGTGCTCGCTGTAGCAGAAAGATCCCACACTTGGCCCTGGGGGCAAGAGGTCAAGAGCTGAGATGGGAAAAAATATGAATTCTCCAGATGAGTCCACCACTGGAAAGGTGGACAAATTTTTAACGTATCTAAAGATAGGCTTGTCCACTTGGGCCATCAGATCATGCTTTGAAGTTCTATGGGAATTTAATAAACTCTCAGAGAGTCAAAAAGGGAGACTGGTGTCAATTTTCTATGTCTCACTAGAACATATAGAGGGAAATGCTTTGGAATTTCTAAGGGGTGTGTCCCTGCAGTTAATTACATCTGCAGTAATAGGGCCTTTGGAGAGAAGGACCTAGTTTGGAGACCTAAGTTAAGAGATCCTGACCTTGGAAGAACATAAGTCTTTGCAGGGCCAAGAGAATCCCAACAGCGCACGGCTCAGCAGAATCAGCAAGAAACCAGAGGCGATCTCACAAACGAGTGCATTTTGCATCAGGGAAAAACAGAAGCAAGAGCCAAATTAGAGTTTAAAACACCAAGATTCCTACCCATGACGGAGTGGAAGTCTGAGATCCACAGCCCTGGAATGCTTAGATGTGAAAGCAGCATGAAGCTACAGGAATTTGATACTGGATCTCCATTAGAGAGGGCCTAACACAAATTCTAATATAATTTTAGCAACAAATTAAAATGATACTCCTTGAACTCACATTTTCATGGAACAATTCTCTTTCTGTCAAGTTAATGGGAGAAATTATGTTGAACCAGTCTTTCCACACCAGAAAATGGGGCCAAACTGAAGAGTGAGGAGATCTGATATCTGATAACATGTCTCTTTTACATGTTTGTAGCCCAAAACTGAAAGAACCCCAGACTTTATTCAAATAGAAGATTGGGAAAGTATATATACATAAGATATAATTCAGAGTGGAAACAAAAACTACTAGTACCATGAATAAATCTGAAAAAGAGCTGTGGCAAGCCCTTTTTGGGGAAAAATTGTTTAAAAAATGATAAAAGGAGCAAAGAAAGGCCTGACTAAATGATGAGATATATCATATCCTAGGTGAAAGAATTCAGTATAAAAAGATGTCTATTCTCTCCATGCTAGCCATAACAAGGAATACAGTCAGTTCCAATAAAACAATAAACAAAATGTATCAAAGAATTTGACATACTCATTCTTAAACTTGTTTAGAATAAACAAAACCATTTTGAAAAAGTTAAGATGACTTACCAATTATCAAAATTTGTGATAAAACTATAATTATTATGAAAATGCTTTTAAAAAAACTGTAGTAATAATGTCCACAATAGTTAAATAGACCAATAAAACAAAACAAAAGGAAATAAAATCATGCAAAGGATACTGATATATGAAATAAATGAGGATCTGAAATTTGTTGGGGACAGAATGGTATTAAGATATTTAGTTTCCTATATAGAAAAAAGTCATCCAAAATTCATGTCATAAAATACCACAAAATAATTACAGATTAGTTTTGACAAAAAAATTAATCTGTAAGTTAAGAGCATAGCTCATTGTCTTTACTACCTCAGAATACAGAATGATTTTTGAACAAAGAGATGAAGGAAAGTGTAAAACCATGAACAAAAGACTGTTATCCTAATAGATTGATACATTGAGTTACATCATGTTTAAAAGCTTCTGTACAAAAAAGACAGTGCAGTAGGCAGATTCTAAGATGGTTCCCAGTTACCCCTTTTGCTTGGCATTCATGACTTTGGGTAATCCCTTCCTCTGGAGTAACTTGCATTTAACCCATAGAATACTTCAACATAACTTAAGGTTGTGTCTTCTGTGGTTAGATTACAAGAGGTTCTGACTACAGTCTTGCCACCAAGACTGCTTGCTTGCTTGCTTTGATGCAACCAGTTACCATGTTGCTTTTCCAAATGCCACCTAGGAAGTGAATCCCTCAGTCTGGAAGCCGATCCTTCCTCAGTTGATCTTTCGGTAGGACCCTGGCCCTGGGTGACACCTTGACTGCAGCTCTGTAACAGACTCTGAAGCACTGGGCTCAGTTAAGTCATGTCTAGATTCCTGACCCAGAGAAACTCTAAGACAATAAATGTGGGCTGTTTTAAGCTGCTATGTTTGTGGTTTTGTTTCACAGCAATAGACAACCAGTACAGATACCAGGAACAGATAGACATGAGCCAGCCAGAGTGGGATGAGCTATTAGAACATGTATAGTTTAGTATTCAGAAAGGGTAGTACATAAGAAACTCATACAAGTTAACATAAAAAGATCATTCAATAGAAAAATGAAATGATCAGGTAATTCACAGAACAGAAACTTGCATTGACAATAAACATGAAATGATGGTGATTTTTTATAGCATTCTGGGAATGAAACTTGAAGAACAAATAATATTTTATATCTGTTTGATTGACAAAATCTTTAAAAGTTTAATAAAGTCAGGTAAGACCTGGTATCTGGAAATGGGAAATTCACATGCACTGCTGGTAAAAGTGTAAATTGTCACAACTGCTCTGAAAGTCAATACAGCACCACTTCAGAAATTCCATTTCTAGGTATAGTCTCAAGAAGATTTGAACAAAGATAAATAATTTGGTATTTTCATAATAGTGAAAAATAGGACACAGCACAAATGTCCATCAGTATTAGGATATTATAGTTATGCTTTGGAATTATATATAGCACTTAAAATGAATTAATTAGAACTATATTTAGATAGATCTCAAAAAAATTTTAAGGACAGAGAAGTTGAAGAGCATAATACACAGTATCATGTTACTTATGCAGTTCATTAATAATATAATTTTAAAATGCCATTCAAAAATATGGATTAAACAATAACATATAATAATTATAAATTAATATTATTATTTTAAAAGTTGACCAAATATACACTAAATTCATGATACCATTACTTTGGGAAAGGAGAGAGGAAAGTGGTCCCAGGGGAAACCAAATTCTATTATTTAATTTTTATATCTTTTTATTATTTTATTTCTTCTAACAAATTATAACTATGCATACAAAATATAAACGTGTTTAAATTTTGGGTGGTGGGTACAAAGTTGTTTGTTACCCTTGTTCTTTTTGGTATTATTTTACAAAGTAAAAAAAGAATATTAAAAGCAAAAATGATTGTGTGTGCCAATTATTTTATTGCCTGAGTGATGCCCAGGGGAGTCACCAAGAGATTTTCAGTGAACTGCCTAAATTAACATATGACAGCCTTTCTGACTATTGTCAGTCAACATGTTTATGGAGAAATCTTGCTTCAAAGTCTTTTCACATGTCACATATGTCAGACTGGAGAGGTGGTATGAGTTTTGTCTACTAGAACATTAATGTAGTCATTTTCTTCACATATAAATACACTGCATGACTTAAAAACAAATAATTGCCACTGTCAGCTTTCTTTATTTAACTCATTACTTCATAGTTCATTGTAGTAACCTGATCACCTACTGTATCACTTGCGGCTGTGTTAAAAAAATCACTCTGAATCTTAGTGTTTTAAAACAACAGCCGCTTGTTATTTCTTATGGGTGTATGGCTCAGTTTACTGTTTCTGCTGATCTTGGCCAGACTCATCCATGTGTCTCAGGTCCACTTTGGAGTTGGCTGGGGACTGGATGGTTTAGCATGACTTCAGTGGGACAATTCAGATCCAGCCCACGCGTCTCATCCTGCCGCAGGTTAATCCAAACATGTTCTTATAGTAATGGCAGGGGTCTAAGAATGAAAGTAGAAATACGTAAGTGCTTTTTCAAGGCTCTTATCTAGTCAAAAATCACCTTTCCAAAACCAGAATCAGTGCAGGAGAGGAATACCGAAATGTGTAGATGAAGGAAGTGTGAAAAATTTAGAACATTAACAGAAATCATCTCATACTGGCTTATAAATAGTCATGGTTTTTCTTAAAGCTCTTTTTAAAACAGTGATTACATTATGAATAGATATACATTATGAAATGCTCACCATGATAAGTATAGTTTCCATCTTTAGTTCTCTTAATGAAATTTATTAAATTGGCCAACTTCAAAATCCATATTATTATTAAATTCATAACTCTATATTATTTGTGGTACAAATAACATTTTTCATGGAGTCCCCAGACTGTTACTTTTTATTCCCTACTTGCCAATAACAGAAGTTCTGAAGGTGATTTTATTTCCTTCCTCAGTTTGAGTCCACTCCATTAGAGACCAGGAACCTAGGAATGCTCATAATTGAAAGAGAGTGCAGTCCAGTCCATTTTGGCCTTACAGTGTTAGAGGGGTGCTGGCTGCCAGGAGAAGCTACTGTCTCCTAATTCTGAGGCAACCATGGATGGTAGAGTGGTACCTTGTCTGGTGCTAGATTTTCCTCAAGGTTGAGCTGACCCCATGAGGGAGGGTTGGTGTTCATTCATCCTCTTATACATCATTTCCAGGTGCCGTTAGCCCCCAAGAGATGGAGAGGGACAGGTCTGGTGTCTTGGTGGAGATGAAGATTGCAGTGTAACAGAGCTTCCAGGGGCCACTATACCTTTAATTGTTGACTACAGAAGGCTGTCCCATGGGCAGATGAAATGCTGTTTACATTAGTGAAAGATCTTTGCTGGTTGGAAGAAAACTGGTGAGAAGAGACCCCTGTTCTGCTGCTACCATCAAAGCCACAGCTGAAACACATTCTTGACTTGGCAGGATCAGTGGAGCAGAGACTTAAATTCTGGCTATTAGAATTCTCTGTGAGCAGCCTTTCCAGTCATGCACAGTGACTTCATTGGCTGGATGAAGGCATAGTCTTGCTATTTATATAACTCTTACGCCAGAGCAGGTAGATTCCTCCACCAACCGTTGCTAAACTCAAGAGTTGGAGCTGACCTTGGAATCCATTTCACTTCAGACTTGCAACTTAATTTCAACTTAACCTACAGCTCCTCCTTGCCACAGGCTCTCAGTGATTGTCAACATGGTTGGTTCAGCCCTAAGAATCCTTAAAATTTTGAACCTCTCTTAGCAGGAAATGTTTGGATTCCTCCCAGGAAACCCAAGGCTCCTTATACAGACCGGTTTATCTCCTCCATCTGCAAATAGCTCTGGCAACCAAGTGATTCTCTTCTTGCAGTACCTTCCTCTGACTAAGCATAACAAATTTGCCTAAATAAGGAATATTTAGAACACACTCTTTAAAGGCCATGTTTTACCACCCCAGGTACTGGATTGGCAGAGAAAACCAAGTGCCAGGTTCCCTGAAGGTTAGATGTTTAACCTTCAGAGAACTGAAAGAGCTTGATACAGTATCCAAAATTAGTCTTATTATATATGTGGTCCTACATGTCCATACACAGATGTCAGTTCATACAACATGCACTAGAAACAGAAGTGAAACATAATAATATATATACATGAATACATATGACTACTATATATCTAGCATTAATGCATTCATGAACAACAGTAACCACCTTGTGCTAGGCACAGTGCCAAGTACCAGGGACAGGAAGACAACGGCATGGCTGTTGTTCTTGAGCTTCTGTACAATTTTTAAGCAGGAAAAGCTGTAGAAAAAAATGAGAAATTTTCCATGTATATATTACTTCTAATTTTACACAAATATTAAACACAAATATTTACACAAATATTAAACACATAAAATGCACAAATGATAAACACTCATTGTGCATTATCAGAGCTCAATAAATACTCATTGTGCATTATCAGAGCTCAGAGTAAAAACATGGATAAATTGTGTGTGATTCATAAGTTAATATAGTTTGCATGCCTACAGGAATTCTTTAAATAAAAGTAATAAAAGTATCAGAATGGAATTTATCAGAAGCAGGCCTATTGCATGCTTGGAAAAGATAACCAAGGTTAGTCAACTCCTAGCTTTTTCTTTTGATGTAACTCAGATGATTGTGATTTTGCCAAAGTTATAAATAGCCAACAGGCCCTTGGAACACATATTTCTTTTTTATCGTGAAATATAAGTTTTATATCTTCTACTTTGGCAAATTTTGCAAATGACAACAAGCAGCAGCCATTTTGGAGAAAAGCCATGGATGTCTGCTTTTTTGGGGTCCTCATTGATTGTGCCTTTTCTGTTATATTTTTGGAAACTCTCCATATACATAGTTATTAATTGATGGAGTGTCCTTTCAACTGATGTTTGCATTCATAACTTAAAGAATTATTAAATAGTTTCTTCCCTGCCTTTATTTTCCAATAGTGACTTTTACTTTGAGCTAGGCTTGACAACTGTAGAAACAATTGGGCATTAGTACATCATTTCACTTTCAATAATTCAAAACATGGCGTGAAATTAATTTCCATTTCCATGATGCATACTCAGATCTAAGTGAAAGAGAGAGAAGTAGAGTAAAACAGAGAGAGAGACTGAAAGAGAGAAGGAACAAATTTCCTTTCCAGATTCCAAAAGTAGAAACAGCTTAATTCTCTGATGATATTAGCAAAAATAACATTTTATCCCATCTTCACTAGAGTAACCCTTAAAATATGGAAAGAATACATTATCATTATTTTAAAGGCCTGAAGCACAACAGTATATTTAAAAGCATGTATCTAACACTTTTAGAAAGTATGAGACATTACAAAATCAAGTCATAAAGCAGAATTAACTTTTCAATATTTAAGGAATTGATTTCAAACATTTAAGGAATTGGAAACTGGTATAAATCAGTCCCCCCAAACTGATAATGTACTTGGCAAAATGGTTTA
Organism: Manis pentadactyla; assembly: GCF_030020395.1. Taxonomy (NCBI): domain Eukaryota; kingdom Metazoa; phylum Chordata; class Mammalia; order Pholidota; family Manidae; genus Manis; species Manis pentadactyla. The sequence continues at coordinate 143,700,626 of NC_080023.1, read as the reverse complement.
AAAAAACAGAAACAAATAAATGGTTGAGGTCACTCCACCATGGGCAATTTTATTTGGTCAGGAAGAGCAGTAATCTTCATTATGCTAAATAGTAGATCTGGCCTACGTTTTAAGAGGGGCTTTAACACATGGTTTGGTATTTCACACAGAAATTTTTCAAAATGAATATGATAATTTTCCAGAATGAAAATAAAAGTAATCACTGACTCTATTTTTATATGTTTGTTCAGCAAGCAATAGGAACAAATATTGGGAATTAAGTCATTGCACAGAATGAATTTTTGTCATTGAAAAGACATTCCTTTATTACACACAGATTTTAAAAAGAGATCTTCAGTTGAAAGGATGGCACTTCAAGCCTATTTTTGAAAATGGTCAATTTTCTAGTTAATTATTGGGCAAGATGTGCTCTGCTGGTGGACACTGGTCTTAAGCTCTTTGACTCTCAGAGAAGAGAAGCTGCTGCATTCCTGGGTCTGTCTAGCCCTGGGAAATCACTGACTGGAGTCAGAATCATGTACAGGGAGTTATCAAGAACCTTAAACATTGGGCGCAGCAGGGGCAGGGGGCGGGGTGGGGGAGAAATCTGATGTGATGAGTACTCTGTACATTTCCCTCTTTCTGGAAATGTCTGTCTGGTCTCCCATGGGCATGCCTGGGAGGAAAATGAGCAAAAGGGATTTTAAAATTTGTTTAGGAGAAGTAACACTTCCAATTAATTTATATGCCTGATGGCTTTTAGATTAATTAAATTGATTTTATTTTCATTATGTGAATTAATACATAGATTGTATTGCCAAATTTTGCGTTCAAGACAGCCAACAAAATGAAAGCACTTTTGAATAGAGTATTGGCAATACCTCATTTTTTTCCCCTCCTATTTTTCCCTCATTTACTTACCCTCTTTACTGTCACAAAGCTAACACTTTCCTTCTGACACTTCTAGTCACCAGGTATATGGAGGTGTTTCTCCGCACCAAACAATTCTCCACAACTCCAGCTAGGTATCCTATAATGTAACTCGATTCTGACACTATCTACCTGGAAATCTCACAGGTTAAGGGTTGCAAGACTGCTCTCACCCTACTTCAGATGCCATTTGCAATAGGTAGGTCCCTAGGACACCCACAACTTCTGTCTGACTGTGCTACAGAACGGAGGTTGCCACAAGCCCCTCCTTGGTTTCAGTGAGTTTGCTAGAGCAGCTTACAAACTTTTCCTGACAGTTCAGGGAAACACTTATGATTACCAGTTTATAAAAGGATACAGATGAACAGCCGGTTGACAAGTCAGATAGGGTGAGGTCTGGGAGGGGCCTGAGGACAGGAACTTTTGTCCCTGTGGAATTGGGGTGTCTCACCTTGCCAATATGGGGCTGTGTTCACCCACCTGGAAGATCATATACATAGTTCTTGTTCCAGTACCATACTATTGGCATTTTTCTGGAGACTTCGATCATTAACTTCATTTTCAGCCCTTTTCCACTTTAGAGAATGGGGCAGCAGGGCTGAAAATTCCAAGCTTGTAATCATGGCTTATTCTTTCTGGTGACTAGCCCTTATTCACCAGCCATCCAGAAGCCCACCTGGAGTTGAATCATTAGAACAGAAGACGCTCTTAACGCCCAGGAAATTACAAGGGTTTCAGGAACCGTCAGGAACTGGGGGCAAAGACCAAATGTTAGAACAAAAGATGCTCCTACAGTCCTTATCTCTTAGAAACGTTGAAGGGTTTTAGGAGCTCTGTATCAGGAACTGAGGGCAGAGACCAATATAATATTTCTTACTATAATTCACACTATCACACATAGCCACTAATCCTAGCCCCTCTACTGTGTATCCTTTCATGTTTTTGTATGTGTGTATCTGGGTGTGTGGATATGAACATGTGCACTCAGTTATAAAAATATAAGTAACACGTGTAGCTTAACATAATTTCCGTAGTTGTTGGTCACTTGCCTTCCCTCCTCTATGAATTTCCTATCTAGAGAACATAAAGAAATATAGAGTTGGAAATACAAAGGGATTTTTTATATATGAATGGTTTTGTATGTACCACTATACAGGCCACACAGGGATGTTTAGATAGAGATCTTTCCTTGTCAGAATGTATAGAACTACTAATTTCTTTTTAACTGCTGTGTATAGTTACATCAAAGGAAAGATTGAACAGGTTTTATTTAACCATGCCCTCGGATGTGCCTCTCTGCACACCTGTCAGGCTTTTTCCCTGCATAGCCAGAAGCAGAACTGTTCAGTCAAAAGGAATATATATTTTAATTTTTAAGGAATCCTGCCAAATTTTCCTCCAAAATGGCTGTGCCAAATTATTCTTATCAGTCATGCATGAAAGTTAATGTATCTCCCACCCTAGCCAATACTTGAAGTTAACAAATGTTTTAATTTTTGCCAAGTTGATACAAATCATTGCATCAAATTTGTTTGAATTTTCAGTTCCCTGGGTGACAAGTGCATTTTCAATATAATTGAATTTTCAATATAATTGTTCGTCAGTTGTATTTCCTCCTTTTGAATTTTACATTTATGAAATTCAAAGAAAAAATGCAATGATTTTGTTGCTTAATATAATATTATGTTTAATCTATCTCTTAGCTATATGTTGTGAGAGCATTTTCTCATTGAATTGGAAAGTTATATATCCTGGGTATCTACTGAATTTGTGTTATGAAAGGTTTCCTCTATTTTATTACTTGTCTTTTAACTTAAATAATGATATATTTGATACTTTTATTATAATTAATCTTAATATTATATGGTTTATTTTTTTTCTTTATGACATTTTCATGACTTTCCCAAAGTCATAAACATAATCCCTCACTTCTGTGAAGGTTTTGTTTATATATTTAGATTTTAATCTGGAATTAATTTTTGTGAGTGATGGGTGGGAGATAGGGTTTGAACTTTATTTTCTTCCAGTTGGAAAATCTGTTGCCTCCATATCATTTAGTGGGTGTTTGATTTCCTCACTGATAGGAGACACCACCTAATTTTTATGTGAAATTTTCATAGAAACACATGTGTTCTTGCCTCTCTAGATTGTCACTTCTAAAACTTCAAAAATATACCACTTATATATACCAGGAAGTTGGCTATTATTGGTAACAATTAATTATGGTCTCTACTTATTCAGCAGTGTTCACTGAGTGCCTATTATGTGCCAGTCACACTATTCTAAGCCCTGGAAGGAAAAATGGAACTGAGCATGCCATGTCCTTGTACTCATGGCTGTTATGTTCTGCACTGGGGGCCAGGCGCTGGAGGACACCACACAACCAATAGGTATAATACAGTTGATCTGCAAGATGTCAAGTTTAAAAATAATTTACTTTCTCTTTTATAGTATTAAACAATATAGGTGCATTTAAGCTACACCTAAGTAACCATAAAGTATTTTTTGTTTGGTCTTGTTTTCACTGACTCAATGCTAAACTACCCATCAAAGACAATATTCAAAACTCTAAAAATACAGCAAGTATTTTCATATGGCAAGTATTTTCAAAGCATATGGCAAGTTCTTTTCCCTCAAAAAAATTTAAAATATATGAGGAAATGAGAAATGAACAGTAAAAAAGAAATGATACAGACAAAAGCAATAATCAATGAAAGGCTTCAAGACAGTACAGCATTAGTTTTCAAAATAAGTTAAACCATAAAAAGCATGCCAATCTGCGGGACTGTGATGTGGAACAACTGAGCTAGATTCTGAAGGCAGCTATGGAAATGCAAATAGTGGACACAAAGGGCATGCCATTCTCAATCAGGGGAATTCCTCAATTCTTTGTCAGTTTTACTGTGGGAAAAATTGCAGTATTTCCAGAATCTCTCGCCTGGCTTTAGTGCATCTCCATATCAACAGGTGTTCCTAAGGAGTGTAGAGAGGCAGTTTATCTCCATATCAATGTGGAATTATCTGGGTGGGGGCTAATCTGAAACTGAGAGGTTGGGGGTAGTATTCGCTTGCTTCTGTCTCAGCAGGAGAGAGACACCAGATGGCTTTTTGTAAGCAATAAACTTTATTTCTCCCTTTGACTGATTCCGGTTTCAGCTAGGTATTTTGCCCCGGGATTTCCTCTCCCCAGATTTACATTTACTAAAATGGAAAAAAAGGAGCATGTGTGTGGATAAAGTGAAGGTTCCTGTGGCCAGGATTCTCACCTGGCCCTGGTTGGCCAGCTCACTACACACATGTGGGCAATATGTCATTACTTACTCTATATAAAGAGTCCTGCCCAGTGCTCTAGGCGACATGGTGGCATGGCTGCAAGGCTGCAGGAGAGCAGAGCAGAGGCTGGAGTGGTTGCAGCACGGAGGATAGAGACTTGGATGGCTGTGCAGGCAGAGAGGCCCAGAGGATGGCTGTGCGGGTAGACCCCAGGCAGAGACCGGCCTGCTGCATGCAGACTCGCTCTGAGTAAGATTTTAGTGATCTATCTGCCACCATGGAAATAAAGTTGGGTATAACTCTTTGACCCAAGAACATTCTACTATCATTTCTTTGGTCATACTGAATCCATAGTGAACTTGCCCAGGGCTGAAATCCATTGGCAAGACAATGTGTCATTAGAGAATGGACTAAAAGAGCACTGAGAGGGCTTCAGATGAGGAGCTTTGATTTTATGTTACATGCATCAAGGGAAATTAAAACAAAACTTTTAAGCAGGTCATGGTCAACATGTGGTTTCAAAAAACTGATGGTCTTAGGAACCTTAAAGAGAGGATTGCCATAGTCAAAAATCTATCTTTATTTCAACTCTCCTTACGGAGTTCCCTCTTCTCCCCAAGGTGCTCAGTGTTAATGGGCTGACCTTTTCTCCTGTGGCAGGCTACTTCAAAAATGCCAAATATTATTCTCCACTTCCCAACCACCTCCATGCTCAATTAGATGTTTGAGACTCCAATAATATTCCTGCTAATGATGATCAAGTCACACTTGAACACCTCTCATGTTCTGAACAGTTTCCTACAGTTAATTTTTAGTTGGGTTTGGAAATTTCCCCTGTAATTGTTATTTGATGGTGATGCACATTTATGTCTCTGTGCTCACCTATCATTTAATATTTATTTCTCATGTGGAATAAGAAAATTATATTATTGGTTAAGACTAATAGAAAACATGTGTTATCTAGGTCATATATGTGATCTAGTGAGTCTGTAGTCAAGTTTCCTGTGTAAAACACGTCATCTCAGAACACTTAAATGGACAGTGGCAACACAATAGTGCTCTGAAACCATAATAGTGTAAAATGAATTATCAACAGTTATAATAAATACACATAACTTTTTTTAAATGAAATATGTGACAAATTGCAGACATGTCAATAATTTGGCTTCTTCAAGAAGAAAATCTGTGCAATAATAATCCAGCTCACAAGATTACTTTATGAAGTTCTCTTCATTAACCACAAGCATGGGTCAGCTGTAATGTGTCTCATATCCCAAAGCATTTCCCAACTACTTCGCTAACAAATGGAAGTCATACACCCAATGTGGTGAAGCTAGCCGTTCAGTTGAAGCTGTGAAAGAATGGTCAGCTTAACTAGACTCTGAAGGTAATTTAACTGGCAAGGAAAACTGAAAAGAGGCAGCATTCCTGCATGATTTACGTCACTGAAGCTATTGAGAGCCCTCTCTTATCCCCTTGGGACTCCTCCCTACTTTGTGAAGGCTGCTTATTACAAACACCTGCTGCTCTCCTCCTGTGAGCTTTCATTCTGGCCCATACTCAGGACAAACTGGAAGTGCTGGAGGGAGGATGATGTTCAATGTCAGAGCAGAGGTTGGAACCTAGATAGGCTATCTCCCCTACTGCTCTGTAGGCATAACTCTAATGCATGTTGTACACTGTGTCTCAGAGCTCCCAGTCACATTTAAGCAGCAGTTGCCCACAATGGTAACTTGTTAGATAATGGAACTTTTATTACTTGATTTCTCTTCCCTATTCCACTACCAGTGTTTCTTGAGATCACTCCTAGTAACTATCAGTATCCCAGGGGTCACCCACATAAAATATTTGGACTCAAATCCATGTCTCAGGGTTTGGTGGCTAGTTGGGTTCAATGTCTCAGGAGCCGAACCTTAGCTCACTTGGCAGTTGCACATTCAAATCAGATATCACACTCTTAAAGAATCTGGAGTTTTATATCCACTGAAATGCTTAATAATAGTGCACACAAAACAGTAAGTTTTCTTGATTTAGGAGCCAAAATCAGACCTGGGATATCACCTTAATGTAAGTTATGAATTATTGCTACATTTCTCTTTCCTATCTCAATTTTGAGGCTATGCCAAAAGTCTATGTGCTTTTCTTACAACAAAGATTTCCAACATGGTGTCCAAAATTTCATGAAACACAAAGTAACTGGTAGTACTTCTCAACCCAAGAAGACGTGGATTCATAAAGAAAGACTCACAATACAATAATAATCCTACCCCACTGACTGCTACCTACAGGTCAGGAATGTATTTTTGCTATTCTATAGTCAAAATAACTTTAAATTTAGGTACTGTACTTAATGTGTTTTCTGTAACAAGTTTTTGTTGACATAAAAACTGCAGATACTTACAGTGTACAATTTTATGTCTAGACATATGTATACTCCTGTGAAACTATTACTATGATCCAGACAGTCAACATATCCATAACTCCCAGAAGTTTCTTTGTGATTTTTTGAAATCTTTCTCCATTTCTTACCTTTTCTATGCCCTCCCTCCATCCCCATGGACTACCCCTTCCTCAGAAGACTGTCGCTATTGAAAGGGACTTCGTTTTTTCCTCAGGATTTAATTTTATTTTTAGACGCTCCCTTAGCATGTATCCACAGTCAATCAGGATCCAGATCCTACTGCAGCCAATCAGGACCCGGATCCTACCACAGCCAATCGGGACCTGGATTCTCCCTCAGTGAATCGGGACCCGGATCCTACCGCAGCCAATTGGGACACTGATTCTCCCTCAGCCAGTCAATTGAGACACAGATCCTACTGCAGCCAATCGAGACCCAGACTCTCCCTTCACCAGTCAGCAAGAAGCCCACCAACTCCCTAGCCAATCAGACAGAGCCACAGCCATCACCCCACCAACTGCCCCTAAACCCAATAAAACCTTTGTATTTTTTGAAACTAGCTCTCTCTGGCATCTCACTGCTGCGTCAGTGTAGATGGGAGATTGAAGATGGGAGATTGAGCTTGAGCTAGCTGGAATAAAGGCTCTGCTTTTGCATAGGTGTTGGCTCCTCAGTGGTCTTCTGGGATTCGTGACTTTGGGCACAACACAACAGATTAGTTTGCATTTTCTAGCATCTTATATAAATAAAATAATACAAAATTTACTCCTTTATTATCTAGCATCTTTCACATAATTATTTTGAGATGTACCCATATCATTGTGTACATTTAAAATTCGTTCCTTTTCATTGTGGAGTTTATTCCATGTATGGACACCATATAATTTGTTTATCCATTTGCCTGTTGTAGGGAGAATGGAAGTTCCATGGCCAGGATCCTCACCTGATACCCATTGTGTACATGTGATGAGGTCATATGTCAGCCTATTGCGCAGACACATGCTTGAATACTAGTTGGTAATAACCACTACTGCCAGTATTGCTGTAAGGAGAATTCCACCTACTGCCAGGGGCAGATGGAAGCAGGGAGCAGAGCCTACAGAAGAGCTGAGATGAGGGAGAAGAGAGCAGAGACTGAGACAGGCTTGCTGGTGCAGAGCCAGATGTGATTCTAGCGCTTTACCTGCCATTGTGAGAATAAAGCTTGGTATGCTTTTACCCTTTCTACCCCCAATTTTTTCTTGGGATTCCATTGGTCTATACTTATGTATTTTCAAATTCTGTTATTAAATGCATAAAGTAGTAGGGTTATCATGTCCTTTTGATGGACATAACCTAAAATCAAAAGATTTTTCCTCACTGTAATTTAATAAATGAGAAATTGAAACAAAGGGAATAACTTGTTTGAGTGGTGAAGTCAGAATTCAAACATAAAGTTTCAATTCCAGAACATTTGTTCTTAACCACCAGTCTCTACAATTTATATAAATCCTATTCCAGTCCTTGCCACCTAGTTAGGACTCAACAAATTTATTACTTATTTTAATATAGTAAGAGGAAAATTATTAAATTGGAGAAAAAAATTGAAATGGAACTGGAATTTTTTTCTAAGGATTAGCTTACTTACAAACAGCCAAGGAGTTCTAGACCACACAAACTAATTATATGAGATACAGAAGTTATTCAAATGTAGACATCAAGGAGTTATTTTCAAATAGCTAAAGTTAAACAAAAAGAAATAAATCTGTAGCCTAACACAGTAGATTCATATTAAACTTTAAGAAGAAATTCTTACTTCTGAACATTTAAAAACCCTTTACTTGGGTTACCAAAAGTTCAGAATTGGCAATTTGACCGAAGAAAATGACAGTAAAACGTTCTTGGGGTGAAAGGGTTAAACCCAACTTTATTTCCAGGTGGCAGGTCAGTCACTAGAATCCCATTCACTCAGAGTGAGTCTGCATGCAGCAAGCTGGTCTCTGCCTCTGGGCCCCTCTGTCTGCACAGCTGTCCTCTGGACCTCTCTGCTTGCACAGCAGTCCCACACACCCGTCCTCTGGGCCTCTGTCCTCGGTGCTGCCATCACTCCAGCCTCTGCTCTGTTCTCCTGCAGCCTTGCAGCCCTGTCACCGTGTCGTGCCCAGAGCACTGGGCACAGCTCTTTATATAGAGTCAAATTGCCCACAGGTGTACAGTGAGCTGGTCAACCAGGGCCAGGTGAGAATCCTGGCCACAGGAACTCTCATTTTATTCACACTTGGCCACAGCAATAATTTCATTTTGTGTATATATCAAATCATACTATTGTATAACTTAAATAAATAATAATTTTAAAAGAAAAAAAAAGTTGAGAATCGGATATGCATGCAAACATCAATAAGGGCTTTCTCCAATGAGTATCCAGAAACCCAATAAGTTAAACCTATTAAGTGTTTTTATGAAAAAAAAATGGGTTAACATTTCTAATTTTCTGGAGATATGTGAATGAAAACCCTGGATTATTATGTATCAGAGTTAAGAAGAGAAAAGAAGGTAGACCTTATCAGTCGTCTATTGTCACATTTGTTTTATTTTTTTAAAGGGGCATCTTGATCATTTTGTTTTGATGCATATATACATGTATGTACTGAACTAGCATATATATTTCCAAGTCTGCAAAAGCCTGATAAACCTAGAAGTGATTCTTACAGTCTTTCTCAGCCCTAGGATTTTATCTAGTGAATGCCAACCACTTCTCTTGGATTGCACTAGCGGGCGGGTAGTATTCTGCATTTGCAGCTGAGAAAGTGATTTTTCTTATGAAGCTTGAAGTGGAGAAAATACTGAAGTAGCTCCCCTTTATCCTATCTGCCTCCATACAGCTAAAGAGCCTGGCATGGTGACTGGTACAGAGTAGGTGTCTAATAATTGGCACTCCACGTTTTTATGAATGAAACCTTTTGGGGATAAAATATTATAGAGGGAGAGAATAATGAGGAATTTAAGTGACAGGAAAAGAGAGAACAAGGGAGGGCAGCACTGTGGCAGGGCACTAGGAATAAAATTCATCCATGCAGAAACAGGAAAATGGATGGAAGGTATAGGTAAAGCAGTGAAGAACATAAACAATCATTTTTAATTTCAGATCAAGGCCAAGTTCAGAACTTATCCATAGATCCTAAAAATGACAAAGTGCTAAATAAGCATGGATGACCACCATCTCTACTGACTCCAGGGATAACCTTTATTTTGAAAGGTATTTTAAGGCTACTGAATCAAGAAAAGAAATGTAAAGCTGAGGGTTTCAACAGGGGTGGAGAAATGGAGAGGGGACTTGTATTTTAAAGGTAGATATTTCAGGATAAATGGTAAGTCAGCTTTGGAAGACAGATGCCTCCTGCACTATAATGTTTGCCCATCTTTGGTAACTCCATGCTGACATTAGTGGCTTTATTCTAATTTGCTTACTAATACTTCATATTTCAAAAAAATGCTTAGCCAATTTAACATCCTTGAAACAGTAATTAAATATAAAAAATTCTACAAATACTTACTAAAAATATTCACATATTTTATCAGATGATTATATACAATGAAGTAAACCTCCTATTAGTTTTCCTTATTTAAAAAAAAATCTTTCCTACTTTCAAATATCTCATACCTCAAATTTTTCAGCTGAGCTGTGTGCTTTTCTTTTGCAAATTATTAGTAGTTTTGCTTCAAACCCACCATCCTGAGTTTATTTTCATTCATATCTGTGGTCCCCTCATATTTTTTCTCTTCACCTTTCAGACAATAGAAATATGATTATTATAGGTAATGGTTTGTTATCTGCAACTCCCAGAAGACACAGTTCCTTAGATACTCTAAGTATTTCATCACAGGCTACAGCAATGTACATTTAGGAACAAACTAGAAAGAACTGAGTGTCCACTTGTGTAAAATATTTCTGTGGCTGCAAAATTATTCTGGAGAAATTACATTTTGCCTCCTCCTTCTTATCATTTAATAGCATGCTTTGAAGTGCATACACCTTCAGGGGAGATATGCTCTTTCCCCAATGGGGTTACTGACCCTTTTCATCAAACCCTTTTTTTTTTAGACCCAGTTTTTTTTTCATATATGTATTTAGCTCTCAATTGGAAAATAAATGGTATCCAAGGCTGAGTGCCTTAGCAAACGAATGATGCATGGAAATTGCATAGCCATCTACTTTCTAGAATTGTCTCACAAAATTGGTGTAATGAGATGGAGAAGAAAATTAACTTTTTCCAATTATGATTTCTCTAATTCAACATTCCATTGCTGAGTGTCAAAGAGAGCTCCACAAATAATCCAGAGGTCAACAATTAAATGCCATGATCAGAGTTTCAGTGATCTCATTTTCTCTTTTAAAATGAATGTTGATATTCCTTCAATGAGACTTCTTTCATTTCAAAAATATTCGGCCTGTGGGCAGTTTGCACCTTTGCTCCAAAAACACAGGGGAAAAATTATTTTTCAAAATCTGAGGGCATCAAAGAACTTCTTTAACTAAATGGGAAAACCATAGTCTAAGAGCATGCTGTTGGGATAAAAAAAACTGGATCTGAATGTCGGCTCTTCCTTTCCTAGTTATGGGATATTAGACAAATTGCATAGTCTCTGGTTCCTTTCTTATGAACTGGGAGTATTATTAGCTATTTTTTTTACAGAGTTGTAATGAGAATCAAATGGATTAACATATGTAAATTACCTGACAATAAATATAATTTCCTTATATTTTCACGGTAAATCACAATACTGTGAGTTCGAATCTTGTTAACCACTGGAGGTAGAGAAATCAGGGAAGTATCAATATTTACCTGCCAGGATTTATGGCTTACAGTAATATTTGGGCCAGTTTAATAAAATAAGTAATCTTGTCCTCTCTCAGCAGATTTTTCCCAAGGAATTTGTGTAGTTCATCTTAGTATTTTTCAGCTGTAGGTAAAATTGCAATATTTCCAGAATCTCTCACCTGGCTTTAGCACATCTCCATATCAACAGGTGTTTCCAAGGGGTGGAGAGAAGTAGTCCATTTCCACATCAATGGGTAATTACATGGGCAAGTGAGGGCTTATCTGGACTGGAGAGGTTGGGGAGAGGATTTGCTGCCTTCTGTTGCAGCAGGAGAAAGAGACACGGGACTACTGCTTGTAAACAATAAACGGGTTTTAAACTTTATTTCTCCCTTTGACTGATGTCAGTTTCAAAGGTTTTTTGTCCCAGGATTTCCTGTCCCCGGAGTTACACCATTCCATTGCAGTCCTGAAGGCAACTAACTGCTGTGGTATATGTAGGAAAACTGATGGTTTATGCAGAGCCCAGCAAATTCTTTAACTCTACTAGCCTACTATAGAGACAGATTCTGATTCAACTCTACTTTGATTTTCTAGGTGCCTTAAAACAACACCTTATCCTCTAAATCTGTGATATCTGCATTTTGATCCCCAAGTGCTTCAGTAAAAATAATCATGCATACTATAAGTAAGTATATTAATAAATGATAAGTACGGCCTTCTTTACTAACACAGTTCACACTGTTTAAAACACAGACAAAACAAATAGAAATAAAAGTTCTATTATTTTCTTGCCATGTTGCAGTATATCATCTTTCACATTCTTTGGTGTCCATTGCCTCTGAGACAGGATGTTCTTCCTGTTGAAACTTGCATGACGGTTGGGAATGAACGAAGCAGAGCGGCTGTTGCTAGAAACCAGCACTGCTCCATGTTGGCCAAATCTGTGGTATGATTGATTCTCCAGATATCATTTTACAGGTAGCTGAGTCAGGGTCCTTAACTTTGCCAACAAGGGCAGGAGGAAACCCTGAGTGCCAGCCAATCCTTTTGCTAGCTTTATGCTTTTCTAATCAAATATTACATTGTGTCCTTTGAGATTTACAAATTGGCTTGAATCCCCACCCCGAGTCCTGTGCAAATTTTCTTGCTCTCTGTAAGATTTCTACAAGTTGAAGGGACCCCACTCATAAGATGGTGAACTTCCTGCTTCTCTTCCGGGTCCTCGGTTCCCGCCGGCGCCACCTGAAGCCCAATCACCTCTCTCCCCCCTCCCAATCCCAGCACCTAGCCAATAGCCACCAGCCCCGTAGAAGTAACACCACAATCACCACATGCCCCATCCTATATAACCCAGCACCTTTCCCTAATAAGGCAGAATTCTCCAGTGAATTGCTGCTGTGTGTCGCTCCTTTCCTTTCATTGGTGCCGAAACCTGGGAGATGGGACACCCCAACTGGGCCCCGTCTTCCCCCGACACCAGCAGCAGCTTGCCCTCGTCCTCTTTTTCCGGCGCTGGCTCCTCACACTCACCACTCCTCTCTGGCCTTTGGGTAAGTTTTCCCCCAGAGTGGGCCACTCTTCCCCGAGCTATCGCAGCGCCATTGACCGTGATCGTCCGGCAAGGCCCTGACGCTCGGGGACGAGGAGGGAGCTCTCCCCGCCTTAGGTCTTCATGGCTGCGGCGGACACTCAGGCCCCTCCTCCAACAGCCATAAACGAGGTGACTCCTTTGTGGATGAGAACGCTCCCTTCCCCCCACCCTCCTCTTTCCGTTCCTTCCGCCGAAAATTCCTTCTGCCGAAAATTCCTAGTACTAGGTACCTTGTGACTCTGGCACTCTGCCTTCTTAGAGAAGTCTGGGTGACGACCCACACTTCCTAAGAAATTCCAACTCATATACGAGTTTCCGCAGACCACCAGGGATCATCGGGGACGCCATTTGTCTCCTTGCGCTCTGCTCCCAGTCCGAGGGTCTCCGTTCGTCTTCCCCTGTTTGTCTCCTTCTCTGTCCTTTAGCCATGGGAGACTCCTCATCCCTCCCTGAAAGTTCACTTCTTGAATGTCTGCTCAAGCATCTAACTACCCTCTCCCTGACACCTGATATAAAACCAAAACTTTTCCATAAATACTGCTCCCAAGATTGGCCAACATACCCCCTAGACAATAACAACCAATGGCCCGCAGGGGGAACTCTTGATCCTAACATCACTCGCGATCTCTTTAACTACTGCCAGCGCCTGAAAAACTGGAAGGAGATTCCCTATATCGAAGCTTTTCGCCTCCTAGCTCAAAATCCCAGCCTCTGCACCACCTTTTCCCGCCCCAAGTTCTCCTAGCCTGCAAGCTGCCTCCCTCCCCCCCCCACACTCCCAGTCCCTCTTTGATTACCTTTGACCCGGCTGACGAACCTCCACCATACAGGCTTCCCCCTTCAGCTCCCCCTCCTACAAACCCTCCACACTCTTCTGCTGTTGCCGCCGCCTCCCCCTCCTCTCCCACAACAGCCCCTCCCCCTTCCTCCACCACCATCTCCTCCTCCATCACACCTACTCTGCCTTCTTCCCCCTCACCTGCCCCTCCCCTTCAGATTGAGCCTGAGCCTTTCAGCCCCCCTTTAACTAGGTCCCAGGGGCATCCTCTGTCTTTGTCCTCATCACCTGTTTCTCCCCCACAGACTGAGCCAGAACCCTTCAGTTCCCCCTCAGACTCGGTCCCTAGGGCCTCCCAAAATTAACCCCCCCCCCCCGCCGGGAGGTAGCAGGATCTGAAGGCATCGTGCGCGTTCACGTCCCTTTCTCCTTAGGAGATTTAGCCCAACTTGAGAAACGCCTAGGTTCCTTTTCCACTGATCCCACGACATATATCAGGGAGTTTCAATGGACCCTCCAGTCATACAGCCTCACACATCATGACATTTTCATGCTCCTGGCCAATACCCTCCTTCCTGAAGAGCATGGACAAGTTTGGGACTTTGCCCAAACGCACACTAACGAAACCCACAGGACTGACCCCACCTACCCCCCTGGCCCCACCGCTGTCCCTGAACAAGACCCACACTGGGATTATAACACCGCCGTGGGTCTCCGCTCTCGAGATATTTTCACCTCCTGCTTAATAGCAGGTCTGAAAAAGGCAGCTCATAAAGTAGTCTCGAGAGATATGAAGGGTACTGTGGGGGGTCGAGGACCCCCCATAGTAAACTGAGGCTGTGACTCCAATGGCCCATCGAGAGTTCCAGGGATCTGGGATTGATAAGGAGAATGAGCTGTTGGGATATTTTATGAAACGGTTAGAGGAGTAATACTGTGGGTACCGGGAGTTACCCATGTAGTGAATGGCGCAAGACCAGTAGGGACATCTCTGTAGGTGTCTGGCCATCGCCTGCAACAGGCTTGTTTTTGGTCATAGAGGAAGCAGAGGTAGGAGAATAAAGGTAGCTGCTAGTGAACACTTCGGTGGAGGGAGGAAAGTGGAGGTATAAAGGCTCGGAGCAGCCTTTCAGAGGGCAGTCTGATGTGGCAATGAGGGCAGTAATTTTTGATGCTGTGTGTAAGTCTGTCTGACTTTGAATCTCCATAAAAAGGAGGCTGGGGTGGCGGGGAGGACAATAGGAATGAGGAAAAAAAGCGAGAGAGAGCGAGGGAGCAGTAAAGGAGGAAAAAGTCATGATTCGGTATGGATGGCAAAGGGGGTGAATGGAAGATGCGGAGTTTCAAGGGATCAGAGGGATGAGGCGTGGTAGAGTAGACAGCGTCTTGGGCTGTATCTGAAGGACTCTGGATTGTGACTGATGGGTCTTGGGTGTCCAAAGAAGGTGGGTCCTGGGTGTTTGGTTTCAACCTGGAGATATGAATCCAAGGGGTGACTGAGTTATCAGGCAGTAAGAGCTTGGCGGCCGAGGGGGTGCAGAGAATAACTGAGTGTGGACCTTCCCATTTTGGGGTGAGAGAGGGCCAATCCTGTAAGACAGGAGGATTTTGGGAGGCGGATGCATCAGGAAGGAGCCAATCCTGATATTTCCACAATTCTGTGCAGAGGAGAGAGAGTAGCAGAAGGGCCATATTGGGAGGAATTGGTCCTTTGTGGGAAGGGAGCCCTGGGGGTAGAATTGGGCGGCCGTACATGATCTCAAAGGGTGACAAGAAGGAAGGCTTCTTTGGGAGGGCCCGAATGCGGAGTAGAGCTAAGGGAAGTAAGCGAACCCAGTCAAGGTGTATTTCTAGAGATAGTTTGGTCAGGATGTCTTTTAGAGTCCTATTGGCTCTTTCTACTTTTCCTGAAGCCTGTGGTCAATAAGGACAGTGTAGATGCCAGGGGAGTGAGAGCGACTTGGAGAGGTTCTGAATGATTTGGGCAGTGAATTCAGGGCCGTTATCTGATTGGAGGGAAGTGGGCATCCCGAACCTAGGAAAGATCTGGGTGAGGAGGATAGAGGCAACTGCGGATGCTCGTTTGTTAGTGGTGGGGAAAGCCTCGACCCGTCCTGAAAATGTATCTACTAACATGAGTAGGTATCTGGTACACCATATGGGGGGCATGTTAGTGAAGTCTATTTGCCAATCTGCAGTGGGGACATTACCCCTTGCTTGATGAGCCGGGAAGGGTCGAGCCTTGAGGGGGGTATTAGGGTTAGTGCGTAGGCAAATGGTGCACCTGCAGGTGATTTGGTCAAGTAGGGTTTTGTCTTCAGGAGAGAGAGAGAAAAAAAGGATTTAAAAAAATGGATTAAGGATTGGGGGCTAGAATTGAACAGATCGTGTAAGAGGCGGAAGAGAGACTCTCTGTCCTGGGAACAGAGGGTGTCTTTTGATAAAGCTAAAACCGCAGGGGCAGATGGATCACTGTCTGGTGCTTCTTCAGATAGGGCAATCTGCCGGACTACTCTGTCAGCTTTATTGTTACCTCTTGTAATGGGGGAGTCATCCTTTTGAGGTGATTTGCAGTGGACTGTGCCCAGTCAGTGTGGGAGTTGTGAAGCCTCTAGAAGTTTAGTAATTAAGGCTGAATTAGTGATGGAATTTCCTATTGTGGTGAGGAGGCCTCGTTCTTTCCGTACTGCTGCGTGAGACAAGAGAATGTGGAATACGTATTTGGAGTCAGTGTACAGTGTGAGAGACGTGTCCCGGGCCAGAGTGCAAGCTCTGGTGGCTGCAATGAGTTCAGCCTGTTGATTGGTTGTACCGGGGGGTAGGGTTTATGCCTCGATGACGTCTTCGAGGGAGAACTTCCTGCTTCTCTTCCGGGTCCTCAGTTCCCGCCGGCACCACCTGAAGCCCAATCACCTCTCTTCCCCCCCACAACCCCAGCACCTAGCCAATAGCCACCAGTCCCGTAGAAGTAACACCGCAATCACCCCATTTCCCTTCCCATATAACCCAGCACCTTTCCCTAATAAAGCGGAATTCTCCGGTGAATTGCTGCTGTGTGTCGCTCCTTTCCTTTCACAAGTTCCAGGAAGGGTTTACATCCCCATGGTTACCTTCCCCTCTAGTTTCTTATTCTTATGGAATTCTCTATCTTGTTTATTCTTGCCACCCTGCAGGAGTTCTGTCTCTCACCTTGTGTCCACTCAGGGGATGAATGTGGGGCACCAGTATAGGACATATTGTAACAGCTAAGATGGTGTTACAGGACTGAGGAGCAGATATTTACAATTAAGTAGTGCTATCCTGTGATCTTTATTCTTTCAGTTCCCCAGTCCTTATCTGACTCTATGCTGAGTTTCCACTTAGATGTCCCTGAACTTGCCCTCTGATGATATGCCAATCTCTCTCAAGATTATCCATCTGTCACCCACTATCTTGGGCAGTTTTTTCAAAGAGGTGAATTCTAGGACAAGGGGACCAACCCCAGACCAATGGGACAATATTTCAGGTAACAGCTGTTGATCCTTGTGTCCCTTCATTGATTGATTGTGTCACAATCAATTTTGAAATGTGATGCAAGTAATTTATCATTATACTGTGAATCCTTTTTATTTCTAAATATGTGATTTCCCAGGCTAGGTCATAAAAGGACATCCAGGCTTTATCTTGTTTGCTGAAACACTTGTCCTGGTGACCCTGAACCACCATGTAAGAAGTCCAGATACCCTGAGACCACCATGCTGTGAGGGAGCCCAAGCTGTCAGACACCGTGATCCTTCAAAAGTCCCAGTTGAGCCTAGCCTCAGCACTAGACATATGAGTAAAGAGGCCTCAGATGATCCCATATCTTAGCATTTTGAGTCACTCCCAACTATTTGAGACTTTCCAGTTGAAGATCCAGGTATTATGGATCAAAGACAAACCATCCACTGTCCAAATTCCTGGCCCATAGAGTACACAAAGAAAATGTCCATTGTTTTATATTACTAGGTTTTGTAATGGCTCTTAATACAATGACAATCTGAATAGCAAAATGCATGAATATATCAGTACATATTAGTAATTTATAAACAGTTCTAAGTTGTGATGGTAAATGGAAAAAATAATTTTTACTGATGGAATTCAAGGTCAAGAAATATGAAGACTGTTGAGCTAAATATTAGACAGTGATCCTAGGGCAAATAGAAACTAAAGATAAAGACAATAAATTTGTACAACCAGATGGCCTTGTATGATCAAGTATAGAGCTAAACAGCAGAGAAAAAATACAGTGTATTAGCCAAGCAAGTGGTCAGCAATCAAATTTACCAAATGTAAGAATCAAATACTCCACAGAGATTAGGTAAAATCCAATTCCATAGGTGAAGTAGGCCAAAGGAACTCAGATACTTTGTGATGATCTAGAGACCCACAGAAAAATTTCAGTCCCATTAAGAACTTCCATAAACTTTCTATTAGGGTAGAAAAATCTTCAGGCTGGTAGTCAGCAGAAACAGGTGAGTGTGTGCACCAAACTGGAAAGAAGGATTGAGGGGGACAGCTCAGAGGAGAATCCTGGTAAGTTAGGATTTTCTTGACCAGCAGAAGCATGTTACTTTCTCTTAGGATTGTATATATTTCCTTTAAAATATTGAGATATAATTCACATATCATAAAATTTACCTATTCAAAGTATACAGTTCAGTGGTTTTCAGTATCTTCTCAAAGTTGTACAGTTATCACCACTAATTGCAGATTATTTTCATCATATCACAAAGAAACCTTCCTAAAAGTATAAAGTGGGAGGAATTGGTCTATTTGATTTCAAGGATTTTTATATTTTTATATAGCTACAGTAGTCAACATTGTGGTATTGACAGAGAAACAGACACATAGATCAATGGAACAGAATAGAGAACCAAGAAATAGATCTACACAACTATGCCCAAATGATTTTTGACAAATTTGGAAAAGCAATTCAATGGAGGAAGAATAGTCTTTTCAACAAATGGTGCTGAAGCAGTAGGCAAAATAAAATAAAATGAAAATAATAACCTCAAACTAAACTTCATGCTTTATCTTAAAATTGAATCAAAATTGATCACAGAATTAAATATAAAATGTAAATCTATACATATTCAGTGAAATAAGCCAGGCAGAGAAAGACAAATACCAAATGATTTTACTTATTTGTGGAGTATAAAAACAAAGCAAAACAAAAGGAAAAAAACAGCAGTAGACTCATAGACACTGAGAAGGGACTAGTGGTTACCAAGGGGAAGGAGTTGGGGAGAGTTGAGAGGAGGGGGATGGGCATAAAGGAACACAATAATTTGCAGTCACAATATAGGTTGTTCACAGGGATGGTAGTAGAGCACGGAGAGTACAGTTTATGATTCTGTAACATCTTACTACATTGATAGATATAACCACATAGAGGGGGTGAAGATTTAATAATATGGGTAACTGTTGAAATACTGTGTTGTATATTTGAAACCAACATAAGATTGTGTATCAATGATAATTTAATTTTTAAAAAGTAAATCTAAAAAAATTAATGAGTCAATAAAATTTTACAAAGAAATTGTAAGAGAAAGTCTTTGGGATCTAGGGTTAGGGAAAGAGTTCTAAGACTTGACACTAGAAGCATGAATTAAAAAAGGAAAAATTGATAAATTTTACCTCATCAAATTTAAAAACTTTTATTCTGTAAAATTCTTGCTAACAGGATGAAAATACAAGCTACATAATGGAAGAAAATATTTGTAAATCACATGTCTTAATCCATTTGGGTGACTATAACAAATTATCACAGACTGGTGGCTTATAAACAACAGACATGTATTGCTCACAGTTTTGGAAGTTGGAGGTCCAAGATCAGGCCAGTATGGTCATGTCACATATCCAACAAAGGACCAGTTAGTCTGTAGAATACATAAAGAACACTCAAAACTCAACAATAAAAGAATAAGCATCTAAGTAGAACCTGGTCTAAAGATGTGAAGAAACATTGTTGGTTTATAAACTTGTGAGTTTCCTTGGTGAAATTTGAAACTGGTCCTGGTATGCAGAAGGCAAGAAGAGACTGAAGAAAGATACAGACCAGGCCAGATAGGTAGGTTTAATAAGCAAGGGAAATTATATGTGAGGTTTGTCTTAGGTGGCCTCAAGATGAGTAGATTTCTATACCTACTAGCCAGAATCTTAAAAGTTTATATAGAGGCCTTAATGGGGTTCAGTCACATATCCAGTCCAGATGGTCTCAGCAACACATTTTTCTCTCAAAGCTGCATCCTTGAAGTGGCTCCTTGTACAGAAACAGTGGGAAGATTGTACATTCCAAGAACAGGGCAAGGGGTGAAGGGCCTCCAACTGCTCCAGTTCAGTGGTCATGTCCAATTGATGACATCCTCCAACAAATATTTCATCAAAAAAAATATGTTGATGTCAAACAACCACATAAAAAGAAGTTCAGCATCATTTGTCATTAGGGAAATACAAGTTAAAACCCCAATAGATATTGCTGCATACCTATCATAAAGGTTAAAATTAACAAAATTTGGTAACACCAAATGCTGGCAATGATGTTGAGAACCACATCACTCTGAATGGAATGGAAAGTGGTAAGGCCACTCTACAAAAAAGTTTGGCAGTTTCTTAAAACTAGTTTTGCTTTTTCTTAAAAAACTAAACATATGACAAGCATATAACCCTGATACTGTACTCCACGGGTGTTTATTCCAGAGAAATAAAGACTAACATGCACACAGAAACCTGTACACAAATGTTTACAGCATCTTTATTCATAATAGCCCAAAGCTGGAAACAAACCAGATAGTCAACAGGTGAATGGTTAAACACTCTGTTAAATATCCATACTCTGGAATACTACTCAACAATATAAACAACTATTTACATATGAAACAACTTGGATGGATTGCCACAGTATTATGCTGAGTGGAAAAAGCTAGTCCGGAAAAGTTTTTTACTATGTGATTCCATTTTTATAACATTCTGGAAATGACAACATTGTAGAAATGGAGAACAGATTAGTGGTTGCCAAGTTTAAGGAATGAGTGGAGTCAGGAGGTAAATGGGCATGCCTACAAAAGGACACTCAGAGCGATTCTTTTGGTGATGGTTCTGTACCTTTGTGTATCAATGTCATTGTGATATTGCACTGTGATAGTGCACTTTTGTTTTCCAAGATGTTATCTTGGGGGAAATTGGGTAGAGCATAAACAAGATGTGTCTATATTTTTTTGTAAAATTGGGTATGAATTTACAGTTACCTAAAAGTAAAAGGTTACATTGAAAAATATAGATAGAAGTGGAACTGACTTAACACAACTGAAGCATTGCAGCCAGGATTTGATCGGGATTACATCGGGATGGCATGATGCTTATGATTTGTTACTACAGAATAATCCATTGGACAAAGAAGGACAACAAACTAGGCTTTCAAGGAAGTGTGTAGTTGGTAATAGGTGGCCTCATGGTGCAAGACTTTTGTGAGAACAAAATGGACTTTTTTTCTAAAGATGCAACCCATTGGAGCACATAGCTAGGCAAGGGGATAATGAAGTGGATTTTAGTCCCGCATAGCTAACCACCTGAGGAAAACTAAAATCTTTCTGATCTTGAATGACTTGGATTATAAACAGAAAAAGAGAAAGAGAGGTCATTTTCAGTCAAAGAGAATGGCTAGTCAGGAAAGTTTTGCAAGGGAAACAAAATTTCAGGGTATTGTTGGTTCACATTTGGCCAGGACAGTGGAACTAGCCACTATGTTCCACATTGCTTCACTGAGCAGTGCACTTGTCTTGGACCCCTGCAAGGGAATGTGTTTAACTATTATGCATCTTTGGTTTTAGGGTGGGATTCAGAGGGGAAAAATGGGAAATTTATTATTGTTTGGTTTTTACCAGATTCACGGTGCAAATACTTCTGTGGTGTTATATCTTGTTTTTGCTATTTTAATGGATTTATTCCCAAGCCTAGTTTTCCTCATCTGTAAAAATATGTAAATACCTCAATATGTAACTACCACATAATGTTATTCCCTCACAGTGACTGACACATGGCAAGTTAGAACTTTCAAGAGATCTTCTCTATTTATGACCTTATCATATTCAATAACATTTTGATCTCTTCTTTGTGAAATAATCTTCTACAATTAACTGTGACATGAACAATAGGTGATAGGGTATTATATGTATCTTTAAAACCTGAGTGGTGATAGCTGCAAACTCATAGACTTAATTGCAAAATAAATTTGTTATTAGCTCACATAACTAGTTACGTCTGCGTTGCTTGCCTATTGTATTCTAGGCAGCAACTTAACTTTGGAGAAAAGACACACCTTTTTAAAAGACAGCGTTTTCCCAGCACAGTAGCCAGAGTGAACCAGATTTAACATAAGTCAGATCATGACAGTCTTACTCAAACCCTACACTGGCTCCTCATTTCTCTTGAGAGTGAAACAAAGCCCTTGCAATAGCCAATCAAATCCTATATGATCTGCCCCAGTACCTCTTGGGCTTCATCGTCTACTACTCTTGCCCTCACTTGTTCCAATCCAGCCACACAACCTCTCTGCTTTACCTCTACCTCCCCAGAAGGTACAGAGATTTTGTGCAAGGTTTTCTTTCTCCCTGGACCTCCTGTTTCCCTCCAGATACTCTGTTGACCCAGTTCCTCGTCTCCTCAAGCCTTCGCTTATATCTTAGTTTAACAGTAAGGCTGGCCCTGATGGTCTCCTTTAGGTTCCAAAACTTGCCCTCACACAGTATTCCTGATGTTTGTTTCCATGCTCTCTTATTTGTTATCTAACACTCTGATTTTCACTTCTTTAGTGCATTTGTATTTATTGTCTAACTCCAACAGCTAGAGGTCACTCTGAAAGACAGGACTTTGTATCTGTCGCCACTGGTATATCCCAAGTACCTAGCACATGGTATCAGAACTGGACACATTGTAGATATTTAAGTAGCATTTGTTGACTGAATAAGTAACTTTATGCCCTGGAAAGTTAAGTGATGTGTTTTCTTCCAGCTCCTCAATTAAACATTTTATTCAGAAATTCTACTTTGAATTTATATGAATCACATTTTTTATCAACATGTTCCTTGATCGTAGCTTCCTTTTATTTTATAATGTAAAGTCAATCATCTTGACCTGAAAATAATAATTAGCATACATCTAAGTTATTTTTTTCCTCAAATTTTCATTAGAGAAAAGGGGAATCCTAATTTCTAATTCATCCAGCCATTTTCATTTTAAGTAGTGCATCAATATGCACTATTTAAGGCTTGATTTTCAGTTCCAGATACTTACATCAAATTAGCTTAAGCAAAGAAAGGATTTTTCTTCCTTTTCTGCTGATGTAATGGAAAAATTCACAGGTAGATCTGTTTTAATTTATGGGTGAATCATCTATCTTACCCTCCACCTTTTGGATAGGCTTTCCTCATGATGAGGAAGATGTCCATTCTATTAGTTTACTAACCCCAGTGACACGCAGAAATCTTTCCAAGTATATGCAACAGAGTAGTTTCAGTGAAGATTCTGATTGGCCCATGTGGGGTCATATGACTAATCTTAAACTAAACCTCGATAGCTTCAGCTAGAAGGTTCAATATACAGAACACCATTTATCTTCAGAGAAAGCTGAGTACAACCAGCAAACTATTTTATTCATTGTTTTTTAAACTAGTTTAAGCAGTATTTTTAAACTCCTATCTGGGCAGTTATTTATGGCTTAATAGAATCATCAGGATTCCATTAACTTTGTGACTTCATTTCTATAGTCTTTCATAAATACCATTTAATGAATATGAGATTAAAGTTCATTAGATAAGATGTTCAAGACATTTATTTATTCTTATCTCTTGAAATTCATGCTAGGCAAATGTTTTTCCCAGAGAGAAGTAATACCTAAGTTGCAATAATGCCAGAAAGGAACAAACACTATAATAAATTAATGTTAAAAGGGTAAGGAATAAAGCAAGTAACATAATAATGTAATAATAACATGATAGTAATACTTCTACCAACAATAACCTTACTGTTGAATATTAGTATTTCAAAATATTCATCTATATTGTCTAATCACTTGTTTTCTCATCTCATGAAATTAGCAGGATAGATATCATTGTGCTCATTTATCAAACAAGAAAATTGAAAGTCATTGAAGGCAAATACAGCATTTATATAAACTATCACGTAGCTTTTATCAGATTGCATTAGAGACCATTGTTTATGTCTCTATATTATCTGTTAGGATTATGAGCTATATGGGGGTGGATATCTTGTATTATTTATTTTTGTATTCCCAGGTCCTAGCCAGTGCCTGGCACATATCAGATGATAAGATAAAAAAGAGTTTTCAAAACAGAATTTAATTGCCTGTGGTCACAAAGCTAAGTCACATATGGTTGGGATGAAAACCAAGTTCTTATGCTTTTCAATACAGCATGTAGATGGCTCACTAAAATGCAATCAATGTGTCACATGTGTTTTTAAGTACATGAACACAATAACCTTGATGGAACTAGTGAGATGCCATCCAAGAAAGTATGAGTCAGGGGTCCCAGATGATACACTTAAGCTGGGTAATTGAAAAAGGTTAATAAAGGAACTATTATAAAGTTTAGGGATGGAAATGAGATAGAGCAAGAACTTGGGACTAGTAATAACAGCAGGAAGCTGCCACCAGTCCTAGACCCAAAGAGGTATAGAGAAGAGGTTCCCAGAACCCATGGACAGAGCCATAAGGGCAACTCAATAGGAACTGGGGTCCTCGGTAAATGGAATCACCTAACTTTAAGAGATCCAGGAGGCAGGAAGCCAGGAGAATAAATACCACGCCTTTACCTTCCCTCTTTCCTTCCATCTCATCTTGATGTACCCCAGGATTGAAGCCAATCAGAAGAAAGAGAGCAAGATACTCCTATTGATAAATCCATCCAGGTAAGCATCCCAGGGGTCAGGGCAGAGAGAAGGGTATAGGATGGAGAGTGGATCTGGAGGGGCCGACAGAGACAACCAACACAGAGAGAGTTTGTTACCCCAAGCCTTAAGTGATACAAGTGAAAACTTACTGGAGTACTTAGCCTGCACTTGACTGGAGACTGAGGAAGCTAATGTACTTGGAAGGACCTGATGTGCTAACGGGGCTGCTGCCAATCTTTGGAGGAGTTTCTTGTTTTTATCAAGAAGCATGAACAGATGGGGTCCACGGTTTCATTCACCACTTACACTGTGTGCAGCTGTCAGTTGTGGATTCCAGAGGGTTGCAGGCTGTAATTGGAGGATCATGGGTACAAGAGAACAACTGGCATACTCTTTGCACAGTAAGTACAGGCTCAATCTATCCATGCTGCTAGTATCAAACGATATTCTTCATTAATTGAATGTGACAGTTCATGTACCCCTCCTTTTCTTAGAGAACAAAATACTGATTCAAAGATTGTTCTGACTATGAACTCCAAAAAGCACACACACAACAGAAGTCCATGAATCAGTTTGGTCTATTTCTTCATGAATAGTTTCTTCTGTGTGGTGTGTCTGAGGGAGTCCTAACTTGCAAAATCTCAACACAACTCACCCAGCAGTCATCTCTCCTTTTACGTACTTGGCATGGCTTTTTGTCTTGGGCCATGATGATCTCAACTCTAGTGGTGTGCAACTTGTATACACACAGAATATTAAGGAAATGACCTGAATAAATCTCTTTCAAGCAAAGGGTCAGACTCAGGCTTCTGGTATTGCTATCTAAAAATCTGGATGAACCACATCTGGTTCCATCATCATATGACCCTGGTGAACTTGTTAATCTCTCTAAACTTTGCTATTTCCATCTATCAAAGGAGACTTCTAACTTCCCTACCTACATCCTCAGAGTTTTGAAATCTCTGAAGTGCTACCTAATTGTAAGTTACTAAAATCACCTAATACATAGTTATAAACATTATATTAATATTAAATACTTGAAAGGAGTTACATTTGCCATTTGGTTCTGCAGAATAGTTTAGGGGGATTAGGAAGTAGCATGTCTTAGTTGTAGTAGAGCAAAATCACTTATTGGTTTTTAAGATTCAGATTTCCTGTGTGAGAAATGGGGATGATAAGAATAATTACCTCCCAAATCTTCTCTGGAACTAAAAGAATAAGCACTTTTAAAAAAATCAAGTGTCATAAAAATGAAAGTTACTCCTTAGGTTAGTGTAGGGGATGAGTCATAACATTTGATACGTCAATTTGTTTCCATGTTATGTAAATAGACTTTTATTACTCTTGACTAATACTAGAATAAGATTTCTAATCTGTGAAAATGGGATTTTTTAGGATTTCTGCAAAGAACATACAAAGGTCATGACCTGAATGGCTTTGGTCAAGTGGAAGCAAACCCTGAATTTGCAAAGAGAAAGAATACTAATGAACTGATTCTGAAAAAAGAAAAAGTCTGTATTATAAGTTTAGTAAGATATTGGCTTATAGATAGATAAAGGCATACTTGTATCACTCGTATCATTTATCTATTGCTGAAACAATGCTGTGCTATAAACTACTCCCAACCCTGTGGTTTTAAACAGCACACATTTATTACTGCTTATGAGTATGCGGGTCAAAGCTGGACAGGTCTTCTGGTACTGGCTGGACACACCCATACATTTGCAATCAGTTGTGGCTGGGGAGGCAACGCTGTTGACCTTGGCTGGGCTCTCTCACATACATGGGGGTGGGTTGATTCTAAGCTGTTTTAGGATGGGTTCAGCTGGAATGGTTAAGCTTCTCTTCTCTGGGTTCCCGCATCCCTATTCCCACATGAGAATAAGGGGTTATTCTCATGGTGGCTGGGTATGGTTGAGGCTTAGGCTCAGAACTGGCATACTGCCCTTCTGCCCCATTCTTCTGGGTAAACCAAGTCACAACACCAGCCCTCATCTGAGGAGGTGGCAAAGACTTCACTGCTGGATGGGAGAAGTTGCAAAATCACATCGCAAAGGGTATGGAGGCAGGAATAGGTAGCATTTTTGCATTCTACCACACTATTCAAATTTCTTATGGACAATAGTCAAAGGCTTATAAACATCTGGGAAGCTTTAAAAATTTGGACATTGCTACACCAGCATGCCACTACAACAAGCAGCCTGCATAAAGCAAACCATATTTGTACTTAGAGGGATCTGTAAGACATGCCAATTAATTTTATGAATGTACAAGCCTGACTGACATACATTTTCTGTATACAATATCTGTAATGTCCCATTTGTGCTACTTGAGCAAACAAATCAGATGCATTAGCTGGTGGTGTAATACCCTTCTCAGCCACTCTTACAAACTTGCTTATATTTTTAGAAGGAGGAAAGTTATCTTTACTTCATCATATTTGGAAATTATGGGCAATTATATAGAATATTTACTTATCTGTCTTAGTATTTAAATACCAAAAAGTATGGTGTGTGGTGAGGGGCTGGGGAGGGAGTTACAATCACTTGCTTCTGTAGACTATTTCTCCATTTAAATATGGAGCTTTAAAGAGGAATTTAGATCAATGATATTAACATTCTTTTGTTTGGCCTTTTAAAGTTTTTTGCTTGTATAAACATTGAACATAGAGAAAATAGAATTAAAGGATGTTACTAGGTAAGACCAGATAATTAAGATATTACTTAAATTTCTACAGAAAATGTAAAATTATATAATTAAGGAGATGGTGACTGGGGATGGGTGAAATGCATAGAGTCAAAAGGTATGAACTTCCAGTGATAAAATAAATCATTCATGGGCTATAATGTGTAACGTGGTGACTACCGTTAAGGATACGGCAGCATATATTTGAAGGTTGCTAAAAGAGTAGACCTTGAAAGTTCTCATCATAAGAAAAAAATTGTAACTCTGTATAGTGATAGATGTTAACTAGACTTATTGTGGTGATCATTTCACAATGTATATAAATATTGAACCATTATGTTGCACATCTGAACCTAATATGTTATATGTTAATTGTATCTCAAAAAAATAGAATAGTGACTATAACCCATTGATGGTTTTAGATATTTCAGAATACATATAGCAGAGGCAGCTACCTGGCCATGTTTATACTTGGAGAATGCAGGAAAGTTATAAAATGTAGGAGTAATGCATTTAGAGGAGTCAACAGCTTTCTAAGTAGTCATGAAGTTGGAAAATAATCTTTACAAATAAAGTCTGCAACCTGCAATGTTTTTACTAGCTTTAGTCAGTTTTAAAATGTCAGCTAATGTTTAGAAAATGTATGTAGCAGGAATTATTTGGGAAAACGGCTATTACTCCAATAGTTCATTGTCTAAAGTTCTAATTAGAATGCTTCTTTCTTCCAAGTTCTCATTCTTTTAAGCCTATTGAATTGCTCTTGAACCCAAAGCCCTGTGCCACTTTACATCTATGTGTAGAGACTAAAATCTTGTCTAACTTTGGGGTGTCAGAATTCTGTTTTAACTTTTATTTACCCAACATTACTGATTATCTATTGTAACTCTTGTTCACTGAATTTATGTATTTATTTAAGTGGGATATTGTAATATTTTAAAATAATAATCATTGTTAAGCCAATGTTGAGAAATCTTGAGTTTTGGATTCAAATCCTGGCTCCTATATCACTATTTGCTATTGATAAGGTGGTAGTTCACCTCTCTAAGCCTCATTTCCTCAACTTGAAATTGGGGATAATAATGTTGCTTATCTCAGAGGATTATTACAGTGATACAGGAGGTAATGTACATATTGTAAACATTTAGTAAGCATTTCATAAATAAAGATAGCTGAAAGGTCACACTTACTTTAAAATATACTGATACCATAACCTGTGGAAGAATCTTTGCTGGGAAAAATGACCAACATAAGAGAAATTGATATTGAAAATATTGATATGGAAGTTACCCAAGGAAATAGCCCAGTCTGATTACCATACCATGTGAGCTACACTTAACTAGGCTCTGCCCAGGTACTTAAAGCATTCAATTAGCCTTTTTCTTGCTGCATTCTTTAAAACAAACCAGTAGCCAAGGATCACCAGATATTTGTGGGGCCTGTGTGTTATGAATAATAAAGACAAAGCAAGCAGGAGAAAGCAAACTGGTGGGAACCAGACTAGTCATTAGAAGGAACTCTAAAAATAAAGACTTTTAACATTATGAAGAGAATTGGAAATGACATGAGAATGCTGTAAAAATGATCACTCAGAAAACAAAAAAAAAGAGCTCTTCAAAATTAAAAATGTGACAGCAGAGAGGAAAACTGAAACAGAAGAGTTGGAAGGTAAAGCTAGAAAATTCCACAGGAAGTAGAGCAAAAATAAAGACATGAAGACAGGAAAGAAAAGGTGGGAAAAATTAGAGGAACAATCTAGAAGGTCCATTATCCAAAACAGGAAGTGCTCCAGAAAGAGAGAAATTAAGGAGAGGAAGTAATCAATAAAATAGTTCTAGAACACTGACCAGAATTTTAAGACACAGTTTTCTAAATTAAAAGAGTCTGATGACTGCCCAGCACAATGAGTTAAAATAATCCAAAACAAAGTCCAAACTTTAGGAAATTCAGAACACTGGGGACAGAGAGAAGAAAAAAAATGTGTTTCCGTATAAAGGATAAAGACAGAGAATCAGATTTCTCAAAAGCAAGGAAGCTGAAAGACAATAAAAGAAAGCCTTCCAAATTCTGAGAGAAAATCATTTTTAAACTAGAATTTTTCTTTCAACCAAAATATCAATTAATTGCAAAGGGCACTTTCATACATGTCAGCCTCTCAAAAAATTTACTTTCTTAGCACACTTACTCAGGAAGCCACATAAAGACAAAGTTCTTGAAAATAAGAGGATTAAGCAAAAATGAGGAAGACAAGCAATCGAGAGTTCCAACACAGCAATGAGGCAAAGGGAATCCTCGGTTTGATGAAGGGAAATCTCCAGAAGACAGTGGTGAGGGGACTAGGAGGACAGAGAATCCAGATTGGAGAGGGTCAGGAGTATCAAGGAAGACTTTTTCAAGAAAAAGAGACTGAGAGAATACGCAACATGTTTGCACATATCACAAAGAGATTTCAACAAATCTCCTGGAATCAGGCTGTCTGCAATTAGTAGTTAAGCACAGAACAAGCTAATCAAATGATAAAACAAGTCAAAGGGAATAAAACATTGTGCAGAAAATGAAAATTATGACAGTTGCATGACTCAGCTATGAATAGTATATGTGCATATATAATGTCCATATATACACATTGTTATTACATATATACATGGGTGTGCTGTACATATACATATATGTTTGCAGGTATATATGTATATAGTAATAACAATGTGAATATGAAATCTAGAACTAACCAAAATTAAGATAAATCTACATCCATGGGGGGATTATGAGGGCAGTGGAAAGATGGGGAAAAGATTTTGAAAAAGAGCAAATTCCTCATCTTCCATAGTGAGAAATCAATGGGTAGTGAACAGAGTGAATTACTTAGGAGTAATCTAAATATATTATTTGAGGATATGGAGCCGAATGCCAAAAGAATTAGGTAAAATAATTGAAACTACTTATATCTGAAGAGAGGGAAATTGGATAGGGTTGGGACAGGAGGCTGTTTCTATTTATAAGAAGCTCTGTAGACTTATTTGGCACTTAAAAACTAAGTGTTTGTATAATTTGAAGAAAATAAAACCTAAATGTTATAAACAATGTATCTATAGCATTGCTTGTATTGGTTCAGTGTTTTGAATAATGAAGACAAATATTTCCCAAAGTAAAGTTATGTGAGAGACTTTAAACATGAAAACATTCACACACACACACACACTGATGTCATCACTATCACCAGCCGACTAGATGTAAAGCCTATTTTTCCAGTTTGTGAACACTGCAGTTGTCTCTCTTTTAACTTTAGATTTAATCTCACATTCTTGAGAAACCAAACTTGTCAAGCAACTTTACGGCTAAGGCTAGTCAACAAGAAAGCAGTGACCAGCCTTCCTTCTCCTTCTGCTCCTTCCTTTGGAATAAAAAACAGATATACAAATATAGGATATATTTTATTACTAAAAAAATAATGCTTCTAAAAATGGACCAAGATGATAACTGGTCTTATCAACATTTACAAGTCTTTGACTACATGAGGGACTGAATTAAATATACATAAAGGAGACAAATAATTATATAAATAGATAATATGAATATTTACAAATTCAAGTATCAAGTATTAGCATCTTAGACTCATGTCCTGTCCTTTTTCTGAATAGCACTGGCCATTGGACCATGGGGATAAAATCAATTCTCTCAACATTCAGGGATGAGAAGTGGAAAGGCATTAGGGCAAATGAACTTTCTGAGATAAAAATTAAGCAGTACAGTGGTCCCCCCCTTATCCACAGTTTCACTTTGTATGGTTTCAGTTACTCACAGTCAACTGATGTCAAGAAATGGATCACCTTCCTTCTGAAATATTGTCAGGAGGTCAATTGTAGCTAGTCATGCTACATCACAATGCCTGGGTCATTCACTTCACTTCATCTCATCACATAGGCGTTTTATCATCTCACAACATCACAAGAAGAAAGATGAGTATGGTCCAATAAGATATTTTGAGAGACCACATTCACATGAAATCTATTAAAGCATATTCTTTAATTGTTCTATTTTATTATTATTGTTGGTAATCTCTTACCGTGCCTACTTTATAAATTCAAGTTTATCAGAGGTATGCATGTATAGGAAGAAAACAGTATACATAGGCTTTAGTACTACCTGTGCTCTCGGGCTTCCATTAGGTGTCTTGGAACATGTCCCCTATGTACAAAGGGGGACTACTGAATGTTACCATTCTCATGTGGTCAGTATGATTTTTCCACCACACACACACAAAACATAACTAATGTGGGTAACTGGCTTATCAATATGTTTCCCATGGGGTGTGGAGTCCATGTATATTTTCCCCCACTTCAACAGTCCATCAAAGCTTAAACTAAGCTACTCCACTATACAGAGTTGGCTTCAACTATTCTGTGAAGAATATACATTACAGGAGATGAGGCTTAAGATACATGCCTAGAAGGCATTATGATTATTTTATTCATATTAAAATAGTTGGATTCTCCTCAATGCCAAGATAATTCTTGAAAAGAAATGAGTTCTAAAGAATTTGGAACCAGGACTCTAGGACATCAGAGAATCATTTACTTGACTGCGGTCCTAATACATTACATAGATACTACTCAATTCTGGTGTGCACACCTTGGGCTTTGGACTAAAGTGCGTCCGCTGATGCAGCAGGTCCAATGGACGCTAATGCCACTGGTCTGTGGATTACAGACTGACTAGCATGGTGCTAAATGATACCAGAAACTTCATTTACTAGATACTAGGTTTCATATATTTGCATAAAAGAGAAAAATCTAACTATAGAGGTCAATAGATGATCTATCACACAGCGGAACTCAATTAACATCTTTTAAAAGACTATGCTATCCTTGGACAAGTATAGAGTTAAAGTTAAACCCCAGAGAAGATACCTGAGCCATTTAATGGGAGCTCTGCTGTCATGTATATATACTTGGTACAGTTTTATATTTCACTCAATACAAATAATGAGAAAGGCTATTTTAATAACTTCATTCCTTACATGTTTTCAGGAGAGGTTAATTTAAATAGTTGTAGATTAGATACACCAATCATTATTTTATGGAGAACATGCATTTTGCAAGATGATTTCTTTAGATTTTTTTTATTGTGGGTTTTATTGTTGCCAGGCTGTTTTTGTTGCTATGCAGTTGTTATGAGCCAAATTTTTTTTTTTTTTCTCATTTATTTTTTTTAATAATTATTTTTTATTGAAGGGTAGTTGACACACAGTATTACACTACATGAGTTTCAAGTGTACAACACAGTGGTAGAACATTTATATACATAATTCTAGGTTCCAGCTATCACCCTACCAGGCTGTTACAATATCTTGACTATATTCCTTATGCTATACATTACATCCCGGTTACTAATTTATTTTACCATTGGAAGTCTGTCCTTTTTTTTTTTTTTTTTTTGTTTTTGTTTTTGTTTTTGTTTTTGTGAGGGCATCTCTCATATTTATTGATCAAATGGTTGTTAACGACAATAAAATTCTGTATAGGGGAGTCAATGCTCAATGCACAATCATTATTCCACCCCAAGCCTAATTTTTGTCAGTCTCCAATCTTCTGAGGCATAACAAACAAGTTTTTACATGTAGAACAAATTCTTACATAATGAATAAGTTACATAGTGAACAGTACAAGGGCAGTCATCACAGAAACTTTCGGTTTTGCTCATGCATTATGAACTATAAACAGTCAGTTCAAATATGAATACTCATTTGGTTTTTATACTTGATTTATTTGTGGATACCACATTTCTCTCTTTATTATTATTATTTTTAATAAAATGCTGAAGTGGTAGGTAGATACAAGATAAAGGTAGAAAACATAGTTTAGTGTTGTAAGAGAGCACATGTAGATGATCAGGTGTGTGCCTGTAGACTATGTGTTAATCCAAGCTAGACCAGGGCAATAAAACATCCACGTATGCAGAAGATTTCTCTCAGAACGGGGGGGTGAGGTTCTAAGCCTCACCTCTGTTGATCCCCAATTTCTCACCTGATGGCCCCCCTGCGACTGTGCCTGTCTTAGGTTGTTCCTCCCTTGAGGAATCTTACCCGTCTCTGGCTAACCAGTCATCTTCCGGGGCCATACAGGGAAATGTGAAGTTGGTAAGTGAGAGAGAAGCCTTGTTGTTTGAAAAAGTTAGCTTTTTACTTCTTTGCATATTTATGCCCTGTGGCTTCTATGCCCAGCATTTGTCTTGAGGTATCTTTACCACTTGGAAGAATTATGATACTCGGTAAATTTGATATGAGGCACGAATTCTATTTAAGGGTTGTAATTAGGAAGGAAGAAGAAAAGCTATAGAAGTAGCAGGCGGAAGAAAACATGGGAAGATTGATTATTTCTTTGATATATCTTCTTGTAGAGTAACTTCAGCATGTATAGGTTTTAAGCTACTACTTAAATTGCACACACACATTAACATAATAGGAGTATAGTTACATAACCAAAGCATATCTGTAATTACCAGCCATCTGCAGTGAAACCAAGAAAACCAGTTAGGCACCTTAGGCATTTGTGAAAACTTATCTATGATATGGTGGATATTGTCCAAATGAACTTGAACAGTCTGAGAGAAATCAGACAAATTAAAACAACCCATTCCTGGGGACTGTTCACATGCCATATGTTCTTTTAACAATAAATAGTTTGTAGTTGTAAGACTTTGGAGCGCTACAATTTGCACTTCTCCAAATTCTTGGTTGAGTTCCAACAGTATAGATCCAGTCCAATTTTGTTGTTTTACTGTATGCACAGGCCAGCTTAGATATCTCCTTCCTCATTCCCATGGCAGGTCCAGGAACTGGTGGGATGAGTGCATCTACAGCTGTAGCAGTGCATGGATCTTTGTTGGGGTTTTTTGATGATCATCTTCTGGCATGAGTCTTCCAGAGGGTGCAGATGTTGGAAGTTCTTTTTCATATCGTATCTTAGTTCATTTTCGGGGTAGCCCAATTAGGCTTTGATCCTCTGTATAAACACAAACAGACCCTTTGCCTACACTTTTATATGCCCTTTATACCCTTGTGTAGAACTCGTTGGAGGTTACCACACAGGAACTGCCCTTTTTTTTTTTTTTTTTTTTTTTTGCTATCACTAATCTACACTTACATGACGAATATTATGTTTACTAGGCTCTCCCCTATACCAGGTCTCCCCTATAAACCCCTTTACAGTCACTGTCCATCAGCATAGCAAAATGTTGTAGAATCACTACTTGCCTTCTCTGTGTTGTACAGCCCTCCCTTTTCTCCTACCCCCCCATGCATGTTAATCTTAATACCCCCCTACTTCTCCCCCCCTTATCCCTCCCTACCCACCCATCCTCCCCAGTCCCTTTCCCTTTGGTACCTGTTAGTCCATTCTTGAGTTCTGTGATTCTGCTGCTGTTTTGTTCCTTCAGTTTTTCCTTTGTTCTTATATTCCACAGATAAGTGAAATCATTTGGTATTTCTCTTTCTCCGCTTGGCTTGTTTCACTGAGCATAATACCCTCCAGCTCCATCCATGTTGCTGCAAATGATTGGATTTGCCCTTTTCTTATAGCTGAGTAGTATTCCATTGTGTATATGTACCACATCTTCTTTATCCATTCATCTATTGATGGACATTTAGGTTGCTTCCAATTCTTGGCTATTGTAAATAGTGCTGCAATAAACATAGGGGAGCATCTGTCTTTCTCAAACTTGATTGCTGCATTCTTAGGGTAAATTCCTAGGAGTGGAATTCCTGGGTCAAATGGTAAGTCTGTTTTGAGCATTTTGATGTACCTCCATACTGCTTTCCACAATGGTTGAACTAACTTACATTCCCACCAGCAGTGTAGGAGGGTTCCCCTTTCTCCACAGCCTCGCCAACATTTGTTGTTGTTTGTCTTTTGGATGGCAGCCATCCTTACTGGTGTGAGGTGATACCTCATTGTAGTTTTAATTTGCATTTCTCTGATAATTAGCGATGTGGAGCATCTTTTCATGTGTCTGTTGGCCATCTGTATTTCTTTTTTGGAGAACTGTCTGTTCAGTTCCTCTGCCCATTTTTTAATTGGGTTATTTGTTTTTTGTTTCTTGAGGCGTGAGAGCTCCTTATATATTCTGGACGTCAAGCCTTTATCGGATGTGTCATTTTCAAATATATTCTCCCATACTGTAGGGATCCTTCTTGTTCTATTGATGGTGTCTTTTGCTGTACAGAAGCTTTTCAGCTTAATATAGTCCCACTTACTCATTTTTGCTGTTGTTTTCCTTGCCCGGGGAGAGATGTTCAAGAAGAGGTCACTCATGTTTATGTCTAAGAGGTTTTCGCCTATGTTTTCTTCCAGGAGTTTAATGGTTTCATGGCTTACATTCAGGTCTTTGATCCATTTTGAGTTTACTTTTGTATATGGGGTTAGACAATGGTCCAGTTTCATTCTCCTACATGTAGCTGTCCAGTTTTGCCAGCACCACCTGTTGAAGAGACTGTCATTTCGCCATTGTATGTCCATGGCTCCTTTATCAAATATTAATTGACCATATATGTCTGGGTTAATGTCTGGATTCTCTAGTCTGTTCCATTGGTCTGTGGCTCTGCTCTTGTGCCAGTACCAAATTGTCTTGTTTACTATGGCTTTATAGTAGAGCTTGAAGTTGGGGAGTGAGATCCCCCCTACTTTATTCTTCTTTCTCAGGATTGCTTTGGCTATTCGGGGTCTTTGGTGTTTCCATATGAATTTTTGAATTATTTGTTCCAGTTCATTGAAGAATGTTGCTGGTAGTTTCATAGGGATTGCATCAAATCTGTATATTGCTTTGGGCAGGATGGCCATTTTAACGATATTAATTCTTCCTAGCCACGAGCATGGGATGAGTTTCCATCTGTTAGTGTCCCCTTTAATTTCTCTTAAGAGTGACTTGTAGTTTTCAGAGTATAAGTCTTTCACTTCTTTGGTTAGGTTTATTCCTAGGTATTTTATTTTTTTTGATGCAATTGTGAATGGAGTTGTTTTCCTGATTTCTCTCTCTGTTGGTTCATTGTTAGTATATAGGAAAGCCACAGATTTCTGTGTGTTGATTTTGTATCCTGCAACTTTGCTGTATTCCGATATCAGTTCTAGTAGTTTTGGGGTGGAGTCTTTAGGGTTTTTTATGTACAGTATCATGTCATCTGCAAATAGTGACAGTTTAACTTCTTCTTTACCAATCTGGATTCCTTGTATTTCTTTATTTTGTCTGATTGCCGTGGCTAGGACCTCCAGTACTATGTTAAATAACAGTGGAGAGAGTGGGCATCCCTGTCTAGTTCCCGATCTCAGAGGAAATGCTTTCAGCTTCTCGCTGTTCAATATAATGTTGGCTGTGGGTTTATCATAGATGGCCTTTATTATGTTGAGGTACTTGCCCTCTATTCCCATTTTGCTGAGAGTTTTTAACATGAATGGATGTTGAACTTTGTCAAATGCTTTTTCAGCATCTATGGAGATGATCATGTGGTTTTTGTCTTTCTTTTTGTTGATGTGGTGGATGATGTTGATGGACTTTCGAATGTTGTACCATCCTTTCATCCCTGGAATGAATCCCACTTGGTCATGGTGTATGATCCTTTTGATGTATTTTTGAATTCGGTTTGCTAATATTTTGTTGAGTATTTTTGCATCTACGTTCATCAGGGATATTGGTCTGTAGTTTTCTTTTTTGGTGGGGTCTTTGCCTGGTTTTGGTATTAGGGTGATGTTAGCTTCATAGAATGAGTTTGGGAGTATCCCCTCCTCCTCTATTTTTTGGAAAACTTTAAGGAGAATGGGTATTATGTCTTCCCTGTATGTCTGATAAAATTCCGAGGTAAATCCATCTGGCCCGGGGGTTTTGTTCTTTGGTAGTTTTTTGATTACCTCTTCAATTTCGTTGCTGGTAATTGGTCTGTTTAGATTTTCTGTTTCTTCCTGGGTCAATCTTGGAAGGTTATATTTTTCTAGGAAGTTGTCCATTTCTCCTAGGTTTCCGAGCTTGTTAGCATATAGGTTTTCATAGTATTCTCCAATAATTCTTTGCATTTCCGTGGGGTCCGTCGTGATTTTTCCTTTCTCGTTTCTGATACTGTTGATTTGTGTTGACTCTCTTTTCTTCTTAATAAGTCTGGCTAGAGGCTTATCTATTTTGTTTATTTTCTCGAAGAACCAGCTCTTGGTTTCATTGATTTTTGCTATTGTTTTATTCTTCTCAATTTTATTTATTTCTTCTCTGATCTTTATTATATCCCTCCTTCTGCTGACCTTAGGCCTCATCTGTTCTTCTTTTTCCAATTTTGATAATTGTGACATTAGACCATTCATTTGGGATTGCTCTTCCTTTTTTAAATATGCTTGGATTGCTATATACTTTCCTCTTAAGACTGCTTTTGCTGTGTCCCACAGAAGTTGGGGCTTAGTGTTGTTGTTGTCATTTGTTTCCATATATTGCTGGATCTCCATTTTGATTTGGTCATTGATCCATTGATTATTTAGGAGCGTGTTGTTAAGCCTCCATGTGTTCGTGAGCCTCTTTGCTTTCTTTGTACAGTTTATTTCTAGTTTTATGCCTTTGTGGTCTGAAAAGTTGGTTGGTAGGATTTCAATCTCTTGGAATTTTCTGAGGCTCTTTTTGTGGCCTAGTATGTGGTCTATTCTGGAGAATGTTCCATGTGCACTTGAGAAGAATGTATATCCCGCTGCTTTTGGATGTAGAGTTCTATAGATGTCTATTAGGTCCATCTGCTCTACTGTGTTGTTCAGTGCTTCCGTGTCCTTACTTATTTTCTGCCCAGTGGATCTATCCTTTGGGGTGAGTGGTGTGTTGAAGTCTCCTAGAATGAATGCATTGCAGTCTATATCCCCCTTTAGTTCTGTTAGTATTTGTTTCACATATGCTGGTGCTCCTGTGTTGGGTGCATATATATTTAGTATGGTTATATCCTCTTGTTTGACTGAGCCCTTTATCATTATTTATTGTCCTTCTTTATCTCTTGTTACTTTCTTTGTTTTGAAGTCTATTTTGTCTGATATTAGTACTGCAACCCCTGCTTTCTTCTCACTGTTGTTTGCTTGAAATATGTTTTTCCATCCCTTGACTTTTAGTCTGTACATGTCTTTGGGTTTGAGGTGAGTTTCTTGTAAGCAGCATATAGATGGGTCTTGCTTTTTTATCCATTCTGTTACTCTGTGTCTTTTGATTGGTGCATTCAACCCATTAACATTTAGGGTGACTATTGAAAGATATGTACTTATTGCCATTGCAGGCTTTAAATTCGTGGTTACCAAAGGTTCAAGGTTAGCCTCTTTAGTATCTTACTGCCTAACTTAGCTCGCTTATTGAGCTGTTATATACACTGTCTGGAGATTCTTTTCTTCTCTCCCTTCTTGTTCCTCCTCCTCGATTCTTCATATGTTGGGTGTTTTGTGCTGTGCTCCTTCTAGGAGTGCTCCCATCTAGAGCAGTCCATGTAAGATGTTCTGTAGAGGTGGTTTGTGGAAAGCAAATTCCCTCAGCTTTTGTTTGTCTGGGAATTGTTTAATCCCACCGTCATATTTGAATGATAGTCGTGCTGGATACAGTATCCTTGGTTCAAGGCCCTTCTGTTTCATTGTATTAAATATATCATGCCATTCTCTTCTGGCCTGTAGGGTTTCTGTTGAGAAATCTGACGTTAGCCTGATGGGTTTCCCTTTATAGGTGACCTTTTTCTCTCTAGCTGCCTTTAACACTCTTTCCTTGTCCTTGATCTTTGCCATTTTAATTATTATGTGTCTTGGTGTTGCCCTTCTTGGATCCTTTCTGTTGGGGGTTCTGTGTATTTCCGTGGTCTGTTTGATTACTTCCTCCCCCAGTGTGGGGAAGTTTTCAGCAATTATTTCTTCTAAGATACTTTCCATCTCTTTTCCTCTATCTTCTTCTTCTGGGACCCCTATAATACGGATATTGCTCCTTTTAGATTGGTCACACAGTTCTCTTAATATTGTTTCATTCCTGGAGATCCTTTTGTCTCTCTCTATGTCAGCTTCCATGCGTTCCTGTTCTCTGATTTCAATTCCATCAATGGCCTCTTGCATTCTATCCATTCTGTTTATAAACCCTTCCAGAGTTTGTTTCATTTCTGCGATCTCCTTTCTGGCATCTGTGATCTCTTTCCGGACTTCATCCCATTTTTCTTGCGTATTTCTCTGCATCTCTGTCAGCATGTTTATGATTCTTATTTTGAATTCTTTGTCAGGAAGACTGGTTAGGTCTGTCTCCTTCTCTGGTGTTGTCTCTGTGATCTTTGTCTGCCTGTAGCTTTGCCTTTTCATGGTGATAGGAATAGTCTGCAGAACTGGGACGAGTGACGGCTGGAAGGACTTCCTTTCTTGTTGGTTTGTGGCCCTCCTCTCCTGGGAGAACAGCGGCCTCTAGTGGCTTGTGCTGCGCAGCTGCGCGCAGACAGGGTTTCTGCTTCCTGCCCGGCTGCTATGGAGTTAATCTCCGCTGTTGCTGTGGGCGTGGCCTGGCTCGGGCAGCTACTCCAAAATGGTGGAGTCGCGTTGGAGCAGGAGCTGCTGGGAGGCTATTTATCTCCGTAAGGGGCCTCCCTGCTCCCTGCAGCCCAGGGGTTAGGGTGCCCAGAGATCCCGGATTCCCTACCTCTGGATTAAGTGGCCCGCCCTGCCCCTTTAAGACTTCCAAAAAGCACCCGCCAAAACAAAACAACGACCACAAAAAAAAACAAGAAAAAAAATTTTTTTAATTAAAAAAAAAAATTTTTTAATTAAAAAAAAAAAGGTGGTCGTTCGTTTTTCTTTATTCTCCGGTGCCAGCCTCAGGCCTCTGCTCACCGGTCTTTCTGCCCTGTTTCCCTAATATTGGGGTCCCTGTCCCTTTAAGACTTCCAAAAAGCGCTCGCCAAAACAAAGCAGCAAAAAAGCAAAAAAAAAAAATGGTCGCGCGCTTTTCTTATGTCCTCTGTCGCCCAGCCTCCAGTGCCTGCTCACTGTTCTTGCTGCCCTGTTTTCCCAGTATCGAGGGCCCTGCACTCTGGCCCGGATGGCTGGGGCTGGGTGCTCGGCAGTCCTGGGCTCCGTCTCCCTCCCGCTCTGCCTGCTCTTCTCCCGCCGGGAGCTGGGGGCAGGGGCGCTCGGCTCCCGCGGGGCCGGGGCTTGTATCTTACCCCCTTCGCGAGGCGCTGGGTTCTCTCAGGTGTGGATGTGGTCTGGATATTGTCCTGTGTCCTCTGGTCTTTATTCTAGGAAGGGTTGTCTTTGTTATATTTTCATAGATATATGTTGTTTTGGGAGGAGATTTCCGCTGCTCTACTCACACCGCCATCTTCCGCCCCACCTCTATGAGCCAAATTTTTATATTAACTTATATTCACCTAGTTCAGTTAGTTGCTTGTCTTCCTACATAGAACATATCCTGCTTCAGATCTGCTGTATATGTGGGTTTACTTGTTTATGGTATACTAGTAGAATTAGTTGAAGTTATACATTAGATGCCATGGAGCAATAAAGAGGCAATAAGTGCTTAATTACTTTAAGGGAAAGGTGCAAGAAATATGAACTGATTTCTTCTTGTAGAAAAAGAGTTTGCAAACTATAGCCTATGGACCAAATGCAGCCTGCCACCAGTTTTGTAAATAAAGTTTTGTTGGAACACAGGTAGGTTCTTTCATTTACATTCTAAGGCTGTTTTCAGGCTACAGTGGTGAAATTGATTAGTTGCGATAGAGATCATATGACCCCCAATGCCTAAAGTATTTACTTTCTGACATGACATTTTCTTAAACAGTGTGTGCCTATTCAGCCATACAACTGAAGGCTATATTCTTTCTAATAAGTTCATTTGAATAGGTAACAGGAAGGAGCATAATGTGGGACAGTTGGAAACCTTACATTGTTTCATCCTTTGGAAGACACAGTGGCAACCTAACTCAAATAACATAGTATATATCATTTATTGGAGCTGGAGAGTTTCTTACTGTCTTTGTTTACAATTTTCTTTTACAGCCACTCCCCAACAAAAGTGACTACTTGTTTTTAGGGCATTTTCGTATTTTCCCCCTCTGTAGTCATGAAAAGGGAGTATCTTTGCATCTTTGTATTGATTATTTGAAATGTTTTTACTACAATTTTAAGTAAACCATTTTTCCAAGTTATTTTTCTTTTTTAGTTTGTAACATGATCACTGCCATCTGTTGCTTGGCTTAGTTGTTCTCTGCTCTTTGTACATGTTTTTTATATGGAAATCTGATATTTAATATGTACCCATGGAGGTAATATTTAACAGGAAAATGCATATATGTTTATAAAATAACTGCATTTACCCAACATATATCCATACAAATTGTTCAGTTTTTCATCTGCCTTATAGTTCTAACCTGGTACTCTTTTCATGAATGCAAAATCCCAGGTCAACGTTATTGTCCATCAGTATGATTAAGTTTGATATTACAAAGTTGGGTCAATAGTAATATGGGATTATTTATTTACATCAGACTTTAAGATCTGTTGTTAACTGGCATGTATTTCTTTCCTTTGAGTCAGGCTATTTAGTTCAATGAAGAGTGAAATTGTCCAAACTCCTGTTCTGTCCATTCCCTAGCATATCACAATGTCAACATTAATATAAAAGATGGTATTCAAGTGAGAAAAAGCAAAACCTCACAATCTCTGTAAATCATCATAAATTGTCATACATCTACCCCTAATTATGTAGCTGCTACAGTGGCATTGGGATTCTTTTTTTTTATTTTTTATTGAAGGGTAGTTGACACACAGTATTACATTAGTTTCAGGTGTACAACACAGTGATTCAACATTTATATACATGATAATTCTAGGTACCAGCTATCACCACACCAAGTTGTTACAATATTTTGACTATATTCCTTATGCTATACATTACATCCCGGTTACTTATTTATTTTACAATTGGAAGTGTATATATATATATATATATATATATATTTTGTGAGGGCATCTCTCATATTTATTGATCAAATGGTTGTTAACAACAATAAAATTCTGTATAGGGAACTCAATGCTCAATGTACAATCATTAATCCACCCCAAGCCTAATTTTCATCAGTCTCCAATCTTCTGAAGCATAACGAACAAGTTCTTACATGGAGAACAAATTCTTACATAGTGAATAAGTTACATGGTGAACATTACAAGGGCAGTCATCACAGAAGCTTTCGGTTTTCCTCATGCATTATGAACTATAAACAGTCAGTTCAAATATGAATATTCATTTGATTTTTAAACTTGATTTATATGTGGATACCACATTTCTCTCTTTATTATTATTATTTTTAATAAAATGCTGAAGTGGTAGGTAGATACAGGATAAAGGTAGAAAACATAGTTTAGTGTTGTAAGAGAGCAAATGTAGATGATCAGGTGTGTGCCTGTAGACTATGTGTTAATCCAAGCTAGACACGGGCAATAAAACATCCACGTATGCAGATTTCTCTCAGAACGGGGGTGGGTGGGGAGGTTCTAAGCCTCACCTCTGTTGATCCCTATTTTCTCACCTGATGGCCCCCCTGCGACTGTGCCTGTCTTAGGTTGTTCCTCCCTTGAGGAATTTTACCCATCTCTGGCTAACCAGTCATCTTCCGGGGCCATACAGGGAAATGTTAAGTTGGTAAGTGAGAGAGAAGCCTTATTGTTTGAAAAGGTTAGCTTTTTACTTCTTTGCAGATTTATGCCCTGTGGCTTCTATGCCCAGCATTTGTCTTGAGGTGTCTTTACCACTTGGGAGAATTATGATACTCGGTAAATTCGATATGTGGCACGAATTCTATTTAAGGGTTGTAATTAGGAAGGAAGAAGAAAAGCTATAGAAGTAGCAGATGGAAGAAAACATGGGGAGATTGATTATTTCTTTGACATATCTTCTTGTAGAGTAACTTAAGCATGTATAGGTTTTAAACTACTAATTAAATTGCACACACACATTAACATAATAGGAATACAGTTACTTAACCAAAGGAGATCTACAATTACCAGCCATCTCCAGTGAAGCCAAGAAAACCAGTTAGGCACCCTAGGCATTTGTGAAAATTTGTCTATGATATGATGGATATTGTCCAACTGTACTTGAACAGTCTGAGAGAAATCAGACAAATTAAAACAGCCCATTCCTGGGAACTGTTCACATCCCATATGTTCTTTTAACAGTAGATAGTCTGTAGTTGTAAGATTTTGGAGCGCTACAACTTGCACCTCTCCTATTTCTTGGTTGAGTTCCAACAGTGTAGATCCAGTCAAATTTGTTGTTTTACTGTATGCACAGGCCAGCTTAGATATCTCCTTTTTCATTCCCATGGCAAGTCCAGGAACTGATGGGATGAGTGCATCTACACCTGTAGCAGTGCGTGGATCTTTGTTGGGGTTTTTTTGATGATCATCTTCTGGCATGAGTCTTCCCGAGAGTGCTGATGTTGGAAGTTCTTTTTCATATCGTATCTTAGTTCATTTTTGGGGTAGCCAAATTAGGCTTTGATCCTCTGTATAAACACAAACAGACCCTTTGCCTACACTTTTATATGCCCTTTATATCATTGTGTAGAACTCATTGGAGGTGGGATTTATTTTTTATAAAATGCTTTACTGTGCTAACTCCCTCATTACTTACCCTCACAAATACTTTGAGTATACTCCTTTTCCATGAAAACCAGTATTTCTGTGTGGATCCTGTGTTGAGGGAATGACTGAGAACTAGCAATTTCTTTGGGAACAAAAATCCTGTAGAAATTCATAGAAAAAGACATTATTTCCTAGCCTGCTGGTATAAAGCATTGAGAGGTATTGGAAAACTGATG
The DNA here is from genome assembly GCF_030020395.1 of Manis pentadactyla. Taxonomy (NCBI): domain Eukaryota; kingdom Metazoa; phylum Chordata; class Mammalia; order Pholidota; family Manidae; genus Manis; species Manis pentadactyla. Next base: position 143,656,421 of record NC_080023.1, on the reverse strand, counting down.
TGAAAAAAAATAATAGTACTAGAAGCCACCAGAATGTTCTGTTTGTTTTTACTTCAGTTAGGGTTCATTGTGACTATACAGGCTGAAAACTCCCAATTATAAGGGTTTAAACAAGATAAAAATCTATTTATTTTTCTCATTTAAATCCAGGTGATCCAGGGTGGTATGGTCTTTGGAAGACCCAACAACTTTTATCTTTCTGTTCTACCAGCTAGCTCTCGGTGTCCATTCTCAAGGTTATCTCATGTTTGGAAATTCACCTCAAGGCCGGAACTTCAGCCATCAGGTGGGCATTCCAAGGAGCAAGGAGTAGGAAGGAGGGATAGTAAACACAGCAAATTGCTATTCCAAATTAATTTGGAGTATGTTGACTGAGGTCATCAATAGGACAAGACTGCTGGTTGACACAAGAGTTGGGTCTGGGCAATTGGAGGCTCCTCATCCCCGTCCTTGGAATGTACATTTTGCCCACCATTCCCATACAAGAAGCCATTTCAAGTATGCAGCCTTGAAATAGTAGGGTGTTGCCGAGACCACCTGGACTGGGTATATGACTGAACCCCATTAAAACCTCTTTATAAACTTTCAAGATTCTGAGCAGTGGTGTGGACATTACTTTTCTTGCAACCCACCAGGACAAGCCTCAGAAGTAAGTTCCCTTGCTTATGAAAACTGCCACCTACCAATCTGGATGGGGTTGCCTCTTTCTTTGGTCTCTCTTTGACCTCCTTGTATGGGGACAGTTTTGAATTTTCCCCTCAGGAAACTCCCGAGGTTTCAACCAACAGAGTCTTGCTGCTAATTGACTCTGGGAGAATAGACACTGAGTAGGCAACGTGAGCCTATGTAACAGCCTCTATGAAAAGCAACTTTCCCCCACTGCCTTTGTATGTTTTAAATAATAAGAATAGTTTGCTCTTATATCTGTAAGGTGGGGCAACTGTAGTGAAATGAACGAATCCCAGAAAAGTCCTGATCTGAAACAAAGCCATGTACTTGTTTGTTAAAAGCCCAGGAAAATGAGAAAAGCTGTTTTTCCATATTTTATAGCTATTATAGTTATCTGTAAATGGTGACCGACACCTTTGAATAAGAAGTACAGAATTGTAGAATTAACTTCAATTTATTTAAGGAGAGGATTATTACCTGAAACCAGTATGCCAAGAGATTTTTTTAAAATGTGAATCTATGCATAATGTTCTAACACTCAACAATAAAAAGACACTTCCTTTAAGTTCTGTGGAGATATCACTAGAGACCCAAGGCTTGGTGGTTATATTTGAAGTGTGAAAGGATTACAAGTGTGCTGATGTTTATTTTTACAGTACAGGGAGGACACATTTTGGAAGATGATTATATCTTGACCCTTGTGTGTCTCAAGTCACTATGTTGGATGGTCCAAAGATGGCAGGAGGGAAGCAGAGTGAGATGAAGAGTTCTTTCCACAAGCTTCTTATCCATCCTGAGGCATTGTTTCTGTGGTCCTCACTCCCTAATACCTATGTTTTCTGGGAAATCTGGATTCTGCTGAGCATGTCTCTCTTTAAGCACTTTTGGGTCTGTCCTTCCAAATTATTTTTTTCAAAATGGTGTTTAAGGCAATCAGCCAGATTTCAATGAAAGCTTTTGCTTTAAATGAAGGATAAAATAGAGCTTCCATGAATATCAGGTCATTTTTCTTATTTTTCAAGAAGAAAAAAAGAACCCCACCATTTTTGTAACATAACTAAATCAGTTTGAAAGCCTTTTTCTTTTGTGTGATAAAATTTATAGAAAATGCATTGTGCTATTAAGAAAGGGTTCAAACAAGAGACTCTGGGAAAGGAAAAGTAAAGCTCTTTCCATGTGCTGCTGATAATTTTCAATTGTCTTCTTCTGTGTTTTTGTCTATCTCAGTGTTTTACTTGATTACGGACTTCACTGAGTCACAACTTGGCAATTCCATCACAATGCATGTTCTTATTTACCATCTAAAATGTATGACCCTTATCTCTTACACTGATGTAAAATATAATGATGATGCTAATGATGCTAGTTTCTAAAAGTGTACTCCTTGTTCACATAACTGTAATGGGCAGGTAAACAAGTACTCACCATGATGACCTTCACCCCGCAATCACTCATGGACCCAGGCTAACGGAACTGCCTTCTTTAACAGATGCCTGACAAGGTCACTGAAGAGATCATCTTATTCCAGACAGCCAGGCAGGGAAAGGGTATGGAACAGCACATGTAGAGGGTTTTATGTGCCAAAGACTGTTTAGTGTAACCCAGATGTGATTTTTATAAAGCTGGCTCTGGGCAGTTTTTCCCCATATCTCTCTGTTACTTCAAAAAAGATAGAGGAACCCTGATGCTTAGACGTAATTAGAACTCATTTATTCATAATGGAAAAGAGCTTTAGAGTTCTAGAAGGTTAGAGATGAAAATGGCTATGATTGAACTTCATAGAATCAATGGAGGCCAAAAAAAGTTGACTGACTCACAGACTACAGAATTAGGATGCTGCTTTTGAATACTGCACATAAAAGGTTATTCTAGGGCACATAAAGGCAATATAGTACAATTAAAAAATAATTGTAAGTGCATTAACTACTATTGATTATCACAATGTAACAGAGACTTACACAGAGGATTTCATTTGATCTTCACAATAACTCTTCCGTATAGTGTAGTGTGGTAATCAAATGTGCCAATTAATTAAACAATTAAATGACCAACTGTCTGGGTTTGAATTCTGGTTTTTCTACTAATTAGTTGGAAAATCTTGGACAAGCATTTAACTCTTCCTTGACTCAGTTTCCTCCACCATAAAATGGAGATAATAATAGTAACCCAGTTCCTAGTATTAATACGAGGATTAATTCATTAAAAGTGTAAAAACCTAGAACAGTGACTGGCATGTAATAAGCTTTCATTCTCATTAATATATTAGGCTATTATATTTCAGAAGGGGTAAGAGACTTTCCAATAGCACATAGCTAGTAATTGGTAGAACTGGCCGTTAGAAAAATATGTTCAAATCAGAACATCTGTCCTTCCCGTCCTTCCCGTGATGACAGGCCTCAAATGCATGATGAAGTGATAGAAGATGGGTAGATATCACAATCAGTTCTCTAGGGGAATTAGGAATATCTACATTATAATGTGGTTAAAAGTCAGGAGAAATGGCTCAAATCTGAGTTGTAAGTTCTAGAATTGTTTAGCATGGTGGCTAGAGTCAAGTTCTGAAGTCAGAGTTTCTAGCTCTCAGTCCCTGGGTCCAATTGTGTGACCTTGGGCAGGTTAATTTACATCTCCAAGATTCAGTTTTAAAATTAGTAAAATGGGGGAAATAATATTGCCCACTGGATTAGCTGAGAGTAACAATAAGGCTTAAGCAATAAAAACATGTATTACCTCATTTATCAGGAAGTTTAGAAAAGGCTCAAAGGATCAACAATCTCATAAAGGACAGACTCTTTGCATCTTTCTACTTGGCTATCCTCTTTACATAGCATAACAAAAAAAACACAATAAGAAAAAGAAGAAGAAAAAAGAATAAGAGAGAAAGAAAGAAACGTTTCCTTAAAGCCCTGCCTCCCTTAATTCATTGGCCAGATTTCAGTCCCTTAACCACTGTCTAAACCAATCCTAGATAAAGAAAAATGGGATTCTATAATTGGTTTAGATCCATAGACCAATCACAGTTTGTCCTCTGGGCAGAGGGAGGAGCCACACCATCTGTAAGTACTTTTGCCACCTAAACCAAATCACGGTTTGCTTACAAGAGAGAGAGGGTGGGAAGGTGCTGCCCAATAGTAAGGATTATGTTGAGTATCTGGGAAGTGCTTAGCTTAGTGCTCTGGCTTATATTGAATACTCAATAAAGGTTAGCTTTGCCAACTCCCTGAGGCTGACATCCTGGAGGGCAATTTTGTGCTGTCACAAATAACAGACCTCTCTATTGTTTTAAAACCAGAACAGAGCACTGAACTTGACGGATCACAGGCTTGGCTCACACAATTTTGGATGTTCTTACAGGTCCGTTTGCATGGCAAAAATTCTCATACTTTAAAAATGTTTCTGTCTTGTATCTTTCCTAGAGAATTGTAAAAGAGGAGGGTGTTGACCCAACCTGCCTCAAGCCTCACCCTACATATTGGAGGCGTTTATCCTGCAGTGCTCCTGGATCAAACTGCATTCCTTTTCTGGCTGTGGAACCTTCCACAACCCATATTTGTCTTGAAGACAAACACTGTTCAGATTTCTACAGCTTTATTCTCCTTCTTACATTCACATTCACAGCAACAGCTGGGAAGGATCAAGAATATCAGATGAATGACTCAACCATCTATTGCTACAACAATGGTATGTTACAAATGACCCCAGCTCAGTGGCATTCAACAATGAGCATTTATTGTCGTAAGTCACAAGTGCTCTTAAGTCTGCAGGTTGGCTGGGTTCTGGCAGATCTAGGATGGGTTTGATTTGTCTCCACTTTGCAGACTGGGTCTGGGTCAGCCCTATATAGCTCCCTAAAATATGCTAATCTCATGTCAATGAGAAGAATCTGAAGAGATGAGCCCAGTCTCACAAAGCATATTTCAAGCCTTTGCTCATTTCACGTCTTCTACCACTCCATTGGCCAAAGCAAGTCACTTTGGCCAACATCAGTGGGGCAGACAAATACATAGTGTGTTTCGTTGAAAACCACAGGTCACATGGCAAAATAGTGGATGCAGAGAAGGGCAAGGAAATGAAACAGAACAATGATGTAATGGCCCTCATGATCAGGCTTGATCCACCTTCCCATTTAGTTACAGCTATTTCAAGTCCTCCAAATTCTCCTTCTACAGGGCACATCTCTTTCCTGTCTTGCTTTCCTAAGCCACTCTGGTGGGGTAAACCTATTTGATCAATAATCTTTCTAGTAGATAACCAAGGGATGGCAGGGGGAAAGAAGAGACAGAACAGAAAAAAGAACAACCCTGGTAGGATCAGTTGCAAGGACAATTAAGAAGGCTGGGACCCCTGGAAGTCCAGTTTTGTTGTAGTCCTCTAAGTAAAGGAAAGCAATGGGAGAACATAACTGGTGCCTTTTGTATGGTAATTAGCAGGCCAAGGCTGCTGATTAGAAGGTCTATTGACAGTATACTCAGGTTTTGGTTTAGAGTCATGTGATCAAAATGAAACAAGTCAGTCTTTAAAGAGATTCTTTGTAGCACAGGGCTCCCAAGGATAAGGCAAGGTCTCCAAAAGAGAGTAGGAGTCAGGGGTGGTGGTCACCAGGTTATCGGTGGTGATTATCACAGTGCCTAGCATATAGCTTGTGGATCAAATGTGTTTTTTGAATGCATTGAAATATTTAATAGCAAATCATCCCATCTGATTTTTAGTAATATTTTGACTGTACTTATAAACATTGAGCCTTGGAAGCCTGAGGGCAGAGGTTAGGGAGAATAAACACTTAAGAAAAGGAGTTTCCCTCATGCTCTCGTTGTTCATATTCCTTTTTCTTGTTAAAAGTCAGCCTTAAAAAGACATAATTTACTTACAATAAAATGCACTCATTTTAGCTGTACAGTTGTATGAGTTTTAACAAATGTGTACATACATAATATAGAACATTCCTGTCACCCCCAAATTTCCCCTGTACTCCTTCCCTGACAGTTCCTGTCCATTCTTGGCCACAGGCAACCCCTGAACTGCTGTCAATATAGGCTGATTTGCCTATTCTAGAATTCCTCAAATGGTATCATGCAGTAAGGAGTCTACTGCTTCCAGCTTCTTTCACTAGGCTTAACACCTGTATGATTCATCCAAGTGGTTCCATGGCCATTCCTTTCCATTACCAAATAGCATTCTATTATTTGGGCATATCACCATTTGTTTATTCATTCATTTGCTGATTGCCGTTATGGTATTTTTCGGCTATTACAAAGAAAGCTATGAACACTGTTGCATAAGTCTTGTGAACGTGTGTTTTCATATCTCTTGGGCAAATACCTAGAAGTGGAGGTTCTGGATTTTAAGAAAAGTCAATGTTAAACTTTATGAGAAACTGTTCTCCAAAGTGGCTTTACTTACTATTTTACACTGTCCAGCACCGACTGAGAGTTCCAGTTGCTATACATCCTCTCAAGCGCTGGTATTATCCATCTTAAAATTTTTCCCATACTGGTGGGGGTAGCTCATATCTAATTTTTTAAAGACCTGAGAAATGTTGGTTGACTGGAGACAATCATTCTTAGACTTTTGTTACTAAACTGGTATTGGTAAGACATCCACTTTCTCTGTCTCTCTCTCACACACACTTGCACATCCTACACGGAGAGGAGTGGGGGGGCCTATAAAATAAAATAAAAGTGTCGTTGCTCTCAGGATAGGCTTTCTCTCTCAAAAGCACAACTTAATAGCATGCCCAGGCTTCAAGACCAGCGTGTTGAAAACTCTCAGGCGCGGCGAGGTTTCCCCAAAGAGCTCTCGCTCCAAGCTCTCAACGGATCTCTTCTCTACTAATAAATAATAATTGTCTTTTCAGAAAGCTGGTTTGTGGCCGGCGCTGGAGAGCTCCGGCTAGAGGGGAAAGCGGTGGTTGCCTCTCGGATCTCGCCCGATAGCTGCCTTTCCCTACCTAGTCTGGATGCAAGCCCACTCCCAGGCTCCAGCTCAAGTTCCCCAGAAAACCCCAAGGAACGTCCGGTGGCTGGACTACCCCAGCCCCCCTGCGCGGCAGGGCGTGGGGCCTGCTCGGAGGGCGCGCGGGAGGCGCCGGCTGCAGTGGGGCCCAGGAGCCGGGAGGTGCCGCTGCGTCCCCGCTTCCCGGCCCTGACCCAGCGCGCAAAGTTGGGCTGGAAGCCGCCGGGGGAAGGAGGGACCGAGCGAGCGCGGGTGGCGGGGAAGGGGGGGCGGGGGGAGGAGGGAGGAGGGGAAGAAGCAGAGCGGGGGGGGCGCCGAGCGTGTGTCACTCGCTCTCTCCCTCTGTGTATAGAGGATGTGCTGAATGGTGCGCTCGGAGGCGGCGGCGGCTGAGGAGCGGTATCCGGCGGCAGCTGGCAGCCTCGGGTGCCCGGCTCGGCTTCTCCTCGCCCTCCGAGGCTTCGCATCCACCGCGGGCGCCCGACCCCGCGTCCCGCCCGGGGCATGGCCGGGCGCCTGGCCCCCGCGCGCCCCGCCTGCTGAGCCGCGCCGGAGGAGGTGCGGAGGCCGGGAGGCCGGGGGAGGCCGGCGGGGGAGCAGAGTCGAGAGCCTCCAGAGCAGAGAAAGGAGCCCGCGCCCGGCGCCCCGTCCCTGCCGCGCTCGCCCGGGCCGCCCGGAGCCCCGATGAGCCCAGATGGCCGGGGCTCAGCCCGGAGTGCACGCTTTGCAACTCAAGCCCGTGTGCGTGTCGGACAGCCTCAAGAAGGGCACCAAATTCGTCAAGTGGGATGATGTAAGTCCCGGGGCGGCCGGGTCGGGGCGCTGGCGGGGGCCGGGGGCCGGGCGGCGTGGGGGTGGGGCGAGGGGCGCGTTATGCAATGGGCGCGCGGCGCGCGGCTGGCCGCCTGGGCGCACAGGTTGGCTGCTGCCGCGGCGGGTAGCAAAGCCCGGGGCTTTGCGCGCGCCCCTGT